>NC_087267.1:5016071-5616428 GCF_015220805.1 Pogoniulus pusillus
CCACACAAAAAGTCCCCACTGCAGGTGGCATGAGGTTTGATGAGTTCTTTGTGTTCTGACCCATGCAGAGTCACTGCTACACTGCCTTATAGCTCTGCTCTGCTGGACTGCACAGCTTGCTCAAAACACGCCTGACGGCTATTGCAGCAGACTGAGAGGCAGTGGCTTGAAAGCCGGAACTGAGGGAGGGACCTCAAGCAGAACTGCTGTGATATGGCCGGGAGGAAGCCGAACATTATACCATGCCACTGGGTGATCTTAATCATTTTGATTAAATGGGTCATGTGTAAAACTAGCATTCCAGGCAAAGGTCTGTTGAAAAAAAATACCAAAGTTTAAGAAAGATATTTTTTAGGTCTAAGAGATCAAAAAAGTTTTCTACGCTTCCCACTGAATTTGAATTAGCCAGAGGAGACAAAAAGTGAACAAGAATCAGTTTTTGTTTGTTGTCTGATTACTGGATTGGTGGGGATTGTCTCTGTGATGGTTTGGGTGTTCCCTGCCCCCCAACACTTTAGAAATCACCCAGACTAGACTCAGCCAGCTCTGGAAATATGAATGAAGCTTATATTTACAGCTAGCACAATAGACAAGCAGGTATTTACAGTATCTACAGAAATATGCACGGTAAAAGGTAATACAGAAACACAACTCCCCTCCCAGAAACCTGAGTCCCCAGAAGGGGCTCTCAACCACCCCTTCACCTTCCCCCTACCCCTCTCAACCTTACCCCAGACCCAAGGAAGAGGTTCGGCCAGAGGTTAAGAAGCAAAGGTGGGTTAGCCCAAAATGGAGGGTAAGGTTAGAGAGATGCAGTTCAGCCAGCAGCCCCAGCGAGAGTGATGTGCCGGGAGTGTGTCATCAAATGTTTTTATTTCTTGTTCCTATACATCTCAGCAAGGCTATGAGTGAAGTAGACATCACCATTGTTTTCTTTCCACAGCCTGTAATCTAGTTCTTCTCACCAAAACATTCTAGCCTGCTTCAAACCAGCACAGTCTCTTTTGTGGATTGTTTGGTTGTATTTTTTTAATTATGGAGGCATATTCTATGAATTGAGGGACATGTGTATGTTCTTAGAATTTGATAAGTTATAATCTAACCAAAATACAGTATGAAGCAGCTGAATAAGCTCACATAGATACAATAAATCATATTATTTGATGCACTTTCAAATCTGAGGCATATTGAAGAGATTACTTGTTTTGGAAAAGTAATGTAAAACCAGGTAATGCCAACAAAGACAATTAATAAAGTGTATTTAAGGCTGATAGGGAGTTTGCTTGTTTTTAAAAAGACTTCAGAAAGAGAATGACAGAGAATATTTAAAATCATGCCATCATTATCCAAATACCAAGTTACACTTTTATAATGTGCTGATGCAATTATTAAGAACATATTTAGATTACTCCTTTCATAAGTTTAAATAATACTGCTTAAGATCTAAAGAATATAGAAAAGGAAAACTTAGAATATTTTCCATTAAAAAACTCCACAGACATTCCCAGTACATTCCTCTTGCCTTCTTAACAGAAGTCTTTAAGTAAATAGCTGTAGGTGAGTGTTTGGAAAGAACTTTCAAAGCAAAACGTACTTCAGAATTGGTAAATCTTGAACATTAATAAAGATTCCAACCAACACAGCTTAAAGTTAGGTGGTTTTCTCTTTTTCTTTTGGTTTGGTTTGGAGAATCATTGTTAGTTTTTCTGTCTTGGGCTAAAACTTCTCTGAGATGTTTTCCCAGTGCATAATTTAGATGGTATTTGTCTCACAAGAGCAACTGAAGTTATAGAAGAGGCAGGCAGAACCATTCTCATCTAAGTGACTCTCTCAAAGGTAATCATTACTTCTGAAATTGGAGTTTCTGTGTGCAGAGGTTTAAGTCAACATCCAAGAAAATTCCTACTTGTTATTAAAATGGTTAAAGCATAATTTTAATTTTGGGGGGGGTGTAATTTAAAAAGAATGCCTTGCTTAACATCTGTGTACTCCTCAGTCTCTTAGCCATTGCAAGTGTATTAGGCTATCAGGAAGATCCTTGGAAAACATATGGTGTATCTCCCTAAATTTAAATAAGAACATAAGAGACTGGTCAATTCTACTAACTGTATTGACTGCAGAACACATTTTTTTTTGTCAGTTCATTCAACTATTGACTGATCCATCCCTCTATAGAATGGGCTTTAAGAGCCTGAGATTAATTTAGCTCCCCATAAAAACAACAAAGCCATTTTTAAATGAAGTCAATAATACCATATTCAGATGAATTTATCACAGCAGGAACACTCTGATTTGTCACATTTTCAAGCAAACTATCTAACATAAGGATAATCAGAGGGCTGGAGCACCTTGCCTATGAGGACAGGCTGAGAGAATTGGAGATGTTCAGTTTGGAGAAAAGAAGGCTCTAAGGAGACCTTATTGTGGCCTTTCAGTATATGAAAAGGGCCTACAAGAAACCCGGTGAGGGACTTATTAGGGTGTCAGGTAGTGCTAGGACTAGGGAGAACAGATCCAAGATAGAGAAGGGTTGAGTTAAATGAGACATTAGAAAGAAAGTCTTCACCATAGGAGTGGTGAAACACTGGAACAAGTTGTCCAAAGAGGTGGTGGAAGCCTCATCCCTGGAAGTTTTTACCGCCAGACTGGATGTGACTCTGGGCAACCCATTCTGGTGGAAAGTGTCCCTGCCCATGGCAGGGGGTTGGAAATAGATGATCCTTGTGGTCACTTCCAACCCCCAATATTCTGTAACTCTGTTATTCTAACTAGGAAAACCAAATTAAGTGTCTAGCCAATAAATACCTCGGTGCTCAGGAACAGAACTATGTGTTGTAAATGGGACTAGTTGAAATCTGAGTTTGGGGTAAAATGCACTGAGGCAGATTTAAAAGCTATTAAATAATTTATTAACAGACACAAAATAACTCCCCCAAACTCATTTACAACTCTCCACACAAGCTCTTGGGTGCGGTTGGCAGAACTATGTCACAGAATGTCTCTGTACAATGGGGTTTGGAAAGGTTTCAGACAATGTCTGTAGCAGAGAGTCTGGCGGCTTCCTTCACCGCTTGTGAGGCTGATTAGAATCCTTTAGCAGCTTGAACAAAGAGTTAAGAATACTCACTAGTCCTAATGGCTGTGGCCCAAAGCATAGGCAGGAAAATATTCAACAGAAGTCCTGTGGCGAATTCCACCTGGGCTGCAAAGTGTAATCAGCTGCTGGCTGAGGCGGCTTGAGGCGGCTTGAGGCGGCTGAGGCGACTGCGACTGCTGAGGCGATGCTGAGGCGGCTGCTGAGGCGATGCTGAGGCGACTGCGACTGCTGAGGCGATGCTGAGGCGGCTGCTGAGGCGACGGGCGGGCGAGCGGCAGATCAGCGAGGAAGGAACGAGCACGCCAGCAGCTTTTCCCCTGTTCACCCCCATTTATAGGGTAATGGCCGAGGCTAATGGTCTCATTGGCCACACAAGCACCCAATCACCTCTGGCAGTCACCCAAGCAGACACAGAAATGGCAGAACCCACAGGCTGTTGTCCTCCACAGAATGGGGTCGCACAGGCCTGCCAGGGGACACGGGCGCGGCCCCCATGTAACCCCTCTCAGGCAAAGAGACTAAGTCGCCTGGGTTTCTGTGTCCTGTTTTCCCGCCTCCGGCTGCAATGCAGACAGGCAGGTAAATGAGACAGGACATGCTCAAGCCCATTTTATGTCCTTTAGGACTATTCACCACAGTATGCCAAAGGTTCCCCAGGATTTTAACCATTTCATGAAAAAGGTACAAGTTGTTGCTGAACAACTGCACCTGCTTTAAGAATCTCCTCATTCTACTCTTAAACGTCAGTAAAAGTTTCCTTCATTGGCAGTAGCCAGTCTCATACATGTGGACAGATGCATTTGATTCAATCTATGCAGCATCGTTGAGGAAATATTTGTTTTTCCAACCTGAAACAGTTCTGTGATTCTGCTCTTTCTGGGCTTCCAGCAAAGTGGAAACAATTCAAAAAGTTTGGAAATACAACTTGAAGCTGTTTGTAAAATGGCATTTTAAAAATTGTTTTCCATTCCTTTAGAAATTTTGAAATGCATAGAATCATAGAATCATCGAATCATAGAATCAACCAGGTTGGAAGAGACCTCCAAGATCATCCAGTCCAACCTAGCACCCAGCCCTTGCCAGTCAACTAGACCATGGCACTAAGTGCCTCACCCAGGCTTTTCTTGAACACCTCCAGGGACAGTGCCTCCACCACCTCCCTGGGCAGCCCATTCCAATGGCAAATCACCCTCTCAGGGAAGAACTTCTTCCTAACATCCAGCCTATACTTTCCCTGGCACAACTTGAGACTGTGTCCCCTTGTTCTATTGCTGGTTGCCTGGGAGAAGAGGGCAACCCCACCTGGCTACAATGTCCCTTCAGGTAGTTGTAGACAGCAATGAGGTCACCCCTGCCTGAGCCTCCTCCAGGCTAAACAACCCCAGCTCCCTCAGCCTCTCCTCATAGGGTTTCTGTTCCAGGCCCCTCACCAGCTTTGTTGCCCTTCTCTGGACACGTTCCAGCACCTCAAAGGTGAGGGAGGTGGGGAGAGTGGAAGATGGGGCAAGGTAAAGTTGCTCCGACATGCCATTTGCGGGTTTGCCTAGAACACTGATTTGTTGCAGACCTATTTCTGTAGGTGTCTGACTTCGAAAGCATCAAGCAACCTACAGAAAGCACCCTGGTATTCAAATTTGTCTAACCTTGCCCGGCACTTTTCACACCATTATCATGTGCTGACTCTTAAGCATCTCTCACAGGCTTCCTGTTCAGAACAAAAGTATCATATCACAGAACACATTGGGTTGGAATGGATGTTTAAAGGTCATCTAGTCCAACCCCTGCTGCAGTAAGCAGGGACATCTCCAACAAGTTGCTCAGAGCACCATCCCTTGAATGCCTACAGAGATGAGGCTGTCACCACCTCTTGGTCCAGTGTTCCTCCATCCTATAGTAAAAACTTCTTCTCCTCATGTCAAATGTAAATCTATCCTATTTAGGATTCTCTAGAGACTTAGGTATTCAGTTCAAGGGGTGTCAACCTGTTATTTAACTTCAAATTATAGCACGGCACCAGTTTCCAGCAGAACAAATAGTTTGTTATCTCTGTTACCTCAATAGCCTCACTTGAAACCAGAAATTCCAGCCCTTAAGTGTTTTTTTTCAGACAGATTTCCAATGAAGTACAGTGGTGGATTCACTTCCTAGTTTTAGTGGAACCTTAATTACACTCACTGTTCTTTTGCTCTTTAGGATAGAAATTGGTGAAAATATTCTTTCACCAAAGTCTATTCATTATCTATAATCACATTTCCTTTCTTACATACCTACTTTAGTTTAAGGATTCAGAAAGTTTCTTCTTTTAAATTTACAAATAAATGTTGTGGCACAAGCCTGTTTTCATTTTGGTTTGGGTAAAGCCTGCATCTTCTGCACATACCCCTACTACTAATGAGCCTCCTTAGTTCCTTGACAGAATTTGCCATTATGCACTGTAACACTACTTCTCTCTCCCCTCCCCCTCTGCAGGGGTTTGAAAAGCTACTATGGTCATTATCGTCCAGCCTGATAGTCCAAGGAGCAACCCAGTACTAAAGCAAAATCTTTGGAATAAAGTGAAAATCTGTTTTTTTCACTAGTGAAAGTAAGAAGTAACGATCTTGCTTCTGTAGAGCAGTGCTGCATGAAAGAGCCAGACAAAAACAACAAAAAGAAATGGTCAGTGCAAGTTAAATGTAGAACCTGTATTTAAAATGAGCAAGTTAGAAAAATAAATTATGGTCAAGGGTAAAATTTAAAGATCAGTTTTCTGATCCTGTATTACAGGATCTGTTCAATTAACAGATCCAACTATTTATGGGTCTGTATTTAGGCTTCCTAATATGATCCTCCCTGTCACTGTAGAGATTCTACAGCAGGAGGTACTATTCCTCTCTTTCCTCTTTTCTGAACTGTGATTTGTACATGAAAACCACTGTCCAGAAAAGTAAGTGGCAGCTGTGGTTTTCTTCTCCGCTTCCTATTTCTGTATCCTTGTGGCAGTCCTGCTTGTGGATTTCTTGACACAGTAGGGATTTAATAAGCAGGTGCCACTTATCTGAAGACAGAGATAGCAATGCAAATGGTGTTTCAGCATTGTCATATATATATTAGTCACCCATTCACCAGAGAAACGTCCTTTTCTCCAAGAATCCTTCACATGGATCATGCAAACTTAACTGTACTCCTCTGAAATTGTTTGAAGAAGAGCCTTTTCCTGATAAACATACAGAAAACAGTAGAGGAGTTGAGGTTGTTTTATTTTAACACCTAATACAATTCAGATTTAAAGGATTACTTGCACAAAAAAATAAACACATTTGGTATAAAAATTTATCATCACTTTAACACCTTTTTTCCCTCTTCTGGCCTGCACCTTCTCTGGAGCAGAAACATATAAAGACTAATGGCACAAGTTTGTTTTATTCTACAGCATTTTTGTTTTTACATACTCAAGTACCCTAGAGGACAACAGCCCGCTGTATACAAGAACCATTTTCTTCAGCCTGCTGAATTAAGTTTCATAAAGAACCAAAGCTATAAAGGCATTTTAAAAACCATTGTCTTTTTTTTTTCAGAAGCACTGACTTTTTGCACCATTTATATACATAGTGTTACATAACAGCTCTTGAGTACAGTACATGCAGCAGAATATATCTGTTGAATATAAAACATACATTTAAAATCTTGACATACTGGAATTTTTTGAAGATTGAGTAATTGTAGAATGCCCACTGCTTAGAGAAAATGGTTTGATAGTACAAATGTCTGCATATGCTGGCCACTGGAACAATCCAAGGCTCATTGTAATAGTATCTATAGCACATCAGTGTGCATAAATAATTTACTTACAATATTAAAACACAACTAGCAAAATCAATAGCTCAAGATCTTATGACTGCTGTGTTAACCCTTAGGTGGCTGCGAGGAAACGTGATGGAGATTCTTCCCACTCCTAAGTCTTCTATAAAACCTTTATTACATAATTTGTTTTCCAGATGAAGAAATTTATTTGTGTCTGCTGCCTCTTCTCTTCATTGCAGCTGTACACTGTGGACAGTACCATTTCCCTTTTGGTGCTTCTGTCAGTCCAACACATCCATAGTGGAACCACTCAATAGGGCACTGTAAAAAAAAACGTGAAGAAAAAGGTTTACAATTTCAGAGAATGATAGGAGTTGGAAGGGATCTCTGGGGATAATCTAGTCCAACCCCTATGTCAGGGCAGGTTCACCTAGAGCAGGTTGCACAGGCCAGACTACAGGCAGGTTCTGAATGACTCCAGAGATGGAGACTCCACTACCTCTCTGAGCAACCTGCTCCTGTGCTCTACCACCCACAAAGTAAAGAACTTCCTATGTTCAAGATGGCAGCAGTTACCTCTTGTCCTACCACTGAAAAGATTACGTTGGGTTGTTTTCTTTTTGAATACCCATCACAAATACAATTCTAGGAAAATGAAGCATGAGTAAAAGAGCATAGCTTCTGCTTTTCACACAAAGACAGAGCACAAAACAAGAAGCGAGGAGGATCTCTGTCCCTAATGTACACCCAATAGACTAAGGAAAGTGGCAACAATTCTAGGAGTCACATACAAACTTATATAGCAGAACAAAACAAATATGTTGTGTTTGGAAATACTCATTCTGACAACACCAAGTGGCACAAGAGGAATCTCATCACTCACTTCTGTTTAAATGTGTTATCTCAGGAAAGAAACAACTACATTTAACTGTTCTTGAAAAAGTTTTTAGTTCAAGGAGACAGCTGATGTTAGCAACGATCATAGAATCAGCCTGGTTGGAAGAAGACCTCTAAGATCATCCAGTCCAACCTAGTACCCAGACCTGTCTAATGAAATAGACCATGGCACTAAGTGCCTCATCCAGCCTTTTCTTGAACATCACGAGGGACAGCAACTCCACCACCTCCCTGGGCAGCCCATTCCAATGGGAAATCACTCTCTCTGTGAAGAACTTCCTCCTAGCATCCAGCCTATACTTCCCCCGGCACAACTTGATACTGTGTCCCCTTGTTCTATTGCTGGTTGTCTGGGAGAAGAGACCAACCCCCACCTGGCTACAACCTCCCTTCAGGTAGTTGTAGACAGTAATGAGGTCACCCCTGAGCCTTCTCTTCTCCAAGCTAAACACCCTCAGCTCCCTCAGCCTCTCCTCACAGGGCTGTGCTCCAGGCCCCTCACCAGCTTTGTTGTCCTTCTCTGGACACGTTCCAGCACCTCAACATCTCTCTTGAATTGAGGAGCCCATAACTGGACACAGTACTCAAGGTGAGGCCTGACCAGTGTTGAGTACAGGGGCAGAATAACCTCCCTTGTCTTGCTGGCCACACTATTCTTGATACAGGCTAGGATGCCACTGGCTCTCCTGGCCACACTGCTGGCTACTATAAATCAGCACCTCCAGGTCCCTTTCTTCGTGGCTGCTATCCAGCCATTCTGTCCCCAGTCTGTAGCACTGCTTGGGGTTATTGTGGCCAAAGTGTAGAATCCTGCACTTGGCCTTCCTAAATCTCATCCTCTTGGCCTCTGCCCACACAGCCTATCAAGGTCCCTCTGCAGGGCTCTCCTACCCTCCAACAGGTCAACACCTGCTCCTAACTTGGTGTCATCTGCAAACTTACTGATGATGGACTCAATCCCCTCATCCAGATTATCAATAAAGATATTGAACACAATCAGGTCAAGCACTGATCCCTGGGGCACACTACTAGTGACTGGCAGCCAACTGGATGTGGCACCATTCACCACCATTCTCTGGGCCCAGCCCTCCAGGCAGTTCTTGACCCATTTCAGAGTGAAACTCTCCAAGCCATGAGCTGCCAGTTTGCCAGGAGCTTGCTGTGGCAGACTGTGTCAAAGGCTTTGCTGAGGTCCAGGCAGACTACACCCACAGCCTTCCCCATATACAGGTAAAGGCTCCTAGAAATAAAGGTCATCTTAAGGAAAATGTCAAACCTTCCTAGTAAAGGCTGAAGACTTCTAAAAGAATCTGAACTGTGGGGACAAATAAGAAGGGTCCTGAAGAAAGGTTCAGCTTATATACATATTATTCTAAAAAGCCTCTATCTAAAAGCCAAAATAAAAGAAAAGTAACTTCTGCAAGCAATGGTTACATCCACAAGCCTATAATGAAACCTTTTGACCACCGTTACTTACATCTTGGTTATCACAGCCTACCATTTCACCATAGGACACCTAGCAAATAAGAAAAAAAATATTAATAACTATATTATTAATTAAAAATAACCAGTGTTTTAAAAGAGATTAATGTCAAGTTTCTTCATTTGGGGAGTTTTTCCACTAACAGCTTCAACAATATTTTAATGTCTCTTTTGTTACATGATTCAAAGAAGAAATTAAAAGTAAACTGATTTTATACTTGGAAAAAACATAGAAAATGGCATTTCTGCATATTTCAGGATGCATAAAAATGGATTCAAAACCTACTGTCTTGGGTTCAAATGCAGGTTCCCAGAAACTCTAATAATTTTAATAGACCCAATGACAATTTATAGAATTTATAGAGTGCCCTCCCCTCTTCCCCCTCCTTTTCCCAAAAAGACAGGGAGAGAGAGAAAGGTAGGGACACCCAAATAAATCAATCTCACTCGATTTGGAAGTTAAAAAGGAAAAGTTTAACAATAACTTAGAAAAGGTTTTGGAGGTAGGGGAGTTTACAAAGGATAAGGAAGGGAAAACAGCAGAATACAAAAAGGGATGGATACAACCCGAGTAATGTGATGGTGTCTCTGTCTCGTGGCTGCCACGTGGTGTGCTGGTATGCAGTATGAGTGTGTGGGTCAAGAGGGAGCCAAGGCAAAAGAGCATGAGGCGCAGGAAGTGCTCCTCTTTTATACCACAGGAAGTGGGGGGAGTGGGCTAACCATCACCTGGAGTGTGGCCCACCCCTGGGGAGGGGCCAAGACGCCTAGGGTCAGGTTCAGGGTTACTCCCCCAGGAGTGTTAACCCTATACACCTACACAAATCATGTTTTGGCCTAAACAATGTTTTCAAGATTATTTTAATGTCTGGCATTTCCCTTGCCTACTTGACAATTTCAAGCACTTTATCTGAAACAATAAAATACCTTCAAAAGAATTAGAGAATTCTATAAAAACATGGAAAAAAGCCAACACTCTTCAAAGTGTTTGAAACAGGAGCAGGTATTTTTACATACAAGTTCCTTTCATTGTCATTCATTCCCCCAAGTTTCTGGGTGTTTTTTACAAAACCTGGGCTTTGTCTCATTTGCTGGGGTTCTCTAGGTTTTGGTTTTTTGGCTTTGGTATTTTTCTGTAGAGTTGTGGATTTTTTTTGTTTGGTTTGTTTTTTTTACATATTGTTTGGGGTTTTTTGGGGGGTTGTTTCTTGCTTGATTTGGGTTATTTTGTGGTTTGTTCTGTTTGTTTAGGCTTTTTGGGGGAGTGGGGTTTATTTTGGTGGAATTTTTTGGTTCTTGTTTTCTTTCTTTTGTTTTTTTTTTTTTTAAAGGAAAGTAGGAGAAGTAGAGGTAAGTTCTGTCACTGGAAAAACTGGCTTGTTTTTAGATTTAAGAATGGAGGTCATTATTCATATCACTTGTATGAAAATAAAAACAGATTTGAATTTCAAATGACTGCAGAAAGAATATTTTAAAACTAGCAATCAGAGAAGGAAGTTCAACTACAGCAAAATAGCAGCTCTAGCTATACTTCAGGTTGGAGGACGGACATTCTTACCTGATTACAAATGCAGTATCGTGGCTCATTTGGATCATAAGTCCAGTCAACCTGGCTATTAGAATCAGACTCTGGTATTACTGCTGTTTGTTGAGACAGTTCTTGTGCCAGTGCAGATGAAGAAGAACATGATGATAGAGATGAGGAAGAGGAAGATGATGAGGACTGCTGACTTGAAGATTTGTTGTTGCTTCTGAGTGGGTGGGGAAGGGAAAAAAAAGGCATATTACAATTTATATTAATTTTATGCCAAGTGAAATGACCACAAATCAAGTACTTTGTTGACTCTGAAATACTGCAGTATGCAAATCCCAAAGCATCATTCCCTAGCAGATTACACTCAACAGTTGCAAGAACTGAAAAAGACACACATTGAATGCTTTTGGAAAAGGAGACAAGCCTTACCAGCTTACAAGTGCAAGACATGCTATTCTAACCAATGGAACTGAATAGCTTTAGACAGGCAAATGTCTTTAAATAATGTTTTTCTTCAACAACAAAAAAAAAAGGTTGTGTAAAGTCCCCAGAAAAACAATGTTGCTAACAAAACATGAATTTATATTTAAGTAATGTCATATGCAATAGATAACTGTGTTTTGAAGATGACTGATTCTATGTTAATCTCCACTCAAGCATCACCCACTCCACAGGAAGAGTGCTGGAATACAAATTCTGCAGTTTTGCTGTCAGGTCTGACACTCAAGATATCGGTAGATGAAAAGTACTTCTAAGATGAAATCACTAACTGAGCTGAGAACACACACAAGTTTGTATGAAGACAGAAACCAGCATCAGTTTAAAAGGATGGGCATTTCAAGTACAACTTGGGATCATTGTTAGCATGTGTTGCAACACTGTCTTTAACATGTTTATAAAATTTAATTAGAAATACAATTCATTCTGTTTCCTGTCCTAGACAGTCAGACATCAGAAAGCTCTGATTATTTGTCAAGTGGCATGAAGCAAATCTCCAGATTATTTCAAAACCATCTACAAACCAGCAGCTCCCAGCACAGAATCATAGAATCAACCAGGTTGGAAGAGGCCTCCAAGATCATCCAGTCCAACCTAGCACCCAGCTCTAGCCAGTCAACTAGACCATGGCACTAAGTGCCTCATCCAGTCTTTTCTTGAACACCTCCAGGGACAATGACTCCACCACCTCCCTGGGCAGCCCATTCCAATGCCAATCACTCTCTCTGTGAAGAACTTCCTCCTAACATCCAGCCTGTACCTACCCCGGCACAACTTGAGACTGTGCCCCTTGTTCTAACAGATTAATCTGCATTAGTCATGGGACTGAATCTCTCCAGAACACAGGAAAACAAGGGAAAAAGCTAGGGTATATCACAGACAAAGAAGCAAATCTAGACATTTATATAAACCTTGGAGAGCAGTTGCTTGAACAGAAAGTTAGAGGCCAAAAGAAAAAGTGTCTGAAGGAAAAAAAAGCCAGCAGGCAATAACTAACTTCTGCTTATCACAAGGCATTAAATACAAATTGTTTCCAATATGGCTCATAACTTTTAAAAGAAAGCTCAGCTGTCTGAAAAGTTAAAATTGCAGTCAATAAGTATGAAACATACTTGCTTTTTCTGCCACTTCGTGAGTCTGTGGTTGACGAACTTAAGGTCTGTGTTAATGTTGATGCTAAAGCTGATGATGAATATCCAGTCGAATCTCTGGATAATGAAAATTCTCTTCCAAGCTGAAAATCGTTATTCTTAAAAGCTTCATAGCTGGCTTTTAGACTGGATGTTCTCCTTCCTTCCTTCATCTAAAAGGAATACTGTTACTATATCAGATTACACAGGAGAGCTCTCACAGAAGACATATACCAGGCTGCTAATTAATAATTATTTGCACAGGTTCATTAGATACCCTGTTAACAAAACAACAGTAAAGTGGTAAAAAGATATAAGAACACCAAAGCTAGAAAACAAGCTGTCCCTTTATGCAAGTTTTACAGGATGAAACTGTAGTATATAAACAAAAATTATGAGAACTGAAACAAATCATCTGGAAGTGATCATGGGAACTCAGATTAAAAATTAAGAAAATAACTAGTCTTTCTTCTTAATTAATAGTGCATGGCAGAATGACAACAATGTTCTGACATTACCTGTGCTGTGGCTTGCACTGCTTGAGCTGCTGCCATGGTAATTGCACCGGCCCCAGATCCTGAAGATAATGAGCCCAGGTTATATGATGCCAATGGTTGAGAAGAGTTTGTATTGTATGCATTGTTTGAAGAGGATGATGAATTACTGTTTCGACACCCTTGATGAACAGAACACATTTATGAAATTCAAAACTAAATTCCTTTGCATTTTAAGAAGAGTTATATATGAAAACCAGTGAAAGAGTAGGAACGCCATTTACGTATCAGAGCAGTCTGATCGTTTGGAAGAAAGTTAAGAAGTCATTAGACACAGACAGTATTCACCTAAAAAAAAAAGGTGCTCCCCCACCTATCCCCATGTTCAAGGAGTCCTTTAACAAAGACAGTCCCACTACCACAGTCACCTATCATAGAATCAACCAGGTTGGAAGAGACCTCCAAGATCATCCAGTCCAACCTAGCACCCAGCCTTAGCCAGTCAACTAGACCATGGCACCAAGTGCCTCATCCAGGCTTTTCTTGAACACCTCCAGGGATGGTAACTCCACCACCTCCCTGGGCAGCCCATTCCAATGCCAATCACTCTCTCTGGCAAGAACGTCCTCCTAACATCCAGCCTGTACCTACCCCGGCACAACTTGAGACTGTGTCCCCTTGTTCTATTGCTGGTTGCCTGGGAGAAGAGGACACCCCCCACCTGGCTACAACCTCCCTTCGGGTAGTTGTAGACAGCAATGAGGTCACCCCTGAGCCTCCTCTTCTCTAGGCTAAACACCCCCAGCTCCCTCAGTCTCTCCTCATAGGGCTTGTGTTCCAGGCCCCTCCCCAGCCAAAGCTGATGCCCTTCTCTGGACACATTCCAGCACCTCAACATCTCTCTTGAATCGAGGGACCCAGAACTGGACACAGGACTCAAGGTGTGGCCTGAGCAGTGCTGAGTACAGAGGAAGCATAACCTCCCTTGTCCTTCTGGCCACACTGCTCCTGATGCAGGCCAGGATGCCATTGGCTCTCTTGGCCACCTGGGCACACTGCTGGCTCATCTTAAGCCTACTATCTATCAGTACCCCCAGGTCCCTTTCCTCCTGGCTGCTTTCCAGCCACTCAGTCCCCAGCCTGTATCAAAGAACTGCTTTGTCTATATAAACTGAATTTCTGCTGAAATGATGCTGACCTCTCTAACCATAAAGAAGACTGTAAGAATTTGACTGTGTCTGAAGTAAAAAGGTGTAACAAATTCTAAAAACTGGAAAATCACGTTTTTAATGAAGTACATATTTCTATGGTCATCTATACACTGACACCTGCTCATAGTTCACTTCCTTGCAATTTTGTGTGAACTTTCTTCTAAGTAAAAGCAAAATGGGTATGAGGCAGCCTACTTAAACCTGATGAGCAGCTCTGAACACCCAAATGTAAGGTAGTTTACTTACTACAGCCTTTCACAATGTTTGATTTTCAGAAAAGAAACTATGAAGCACCCTAATTTTGTTTGAAAACAGGCAGAAAATTGTAGAAACTGGTTTTATAAACTAGTCAAAAAGATTTCTTAGCTCTTTTGAAACAGACAACAGGAAAAGATTTTCTTTTATTCTAGCTGAATGTCATGTCAAATCCTTAGTTATCCAAAAGAATGAAGATTCTTTTTGCAAATCATTGCATGAATTTCTTTTTCCCCAAATAATAATGTATTGATCTCTTATATTTCTACTGACTGAATGAAATGGTATTTGTTATTTTCTCCTATGCAGTGTAAATAAAAACAAACAGCCAACATGCAGCTGTTACATGACAACAGAGCTTATGTACTTCATGGACAACACAGATGAGTAACAATGCCTGAAATTTCTCGTGTTTCAAATGACTGAAAATCCCAGAGGAAAGAGTATAAGCCTCTGGCTTCTACGAGCCTCTTCTTCCAATTAAAAAGTAATGACATTCAAAACAATTAAGATTACCTGGTGTATTTTCTTTAGATGCATCTGAAGTCAGGGTAGACAGAAGAGCTTCAGATTTAAACTTCTTTTCAGGAACATGATCTGTTGTACTATGGTGAGAAGACGGATTGTGTTTCCTTTCTAAATGAAATAAATGAAAGGAGCTTAAATGTAAAAGCTTTTCAGCTTGAAAGTCTAACTATACACATAACAAAATAGCACTTTCAACTAATTCCTAAAAGCAAAGCCTTATTATTTAATTCTTGCACTTATTTTGAACAGACATTAGCATCATTTCACTATGCCTTTTTTTAGCTCCTCAGTGTCTGGAGAAGAAGAAATCACTTCCAAATTTTTTTTTTCCCCTAATACTACTAAAAGAAAAAAATGAGGAAACTTGAGAAGTGGACACATTATTAAGTATCAAATACTTACTTTCTACTGGAGTGTGAGAATGGGCGTGATGGTTATTCACAGGCTGTGATGGTGTATCCAGCTCTAGAGACCCTACAAGAAAGGTAAAAAGCATAGGAAAATTTCAGAGTCATCATTAGCATGCTTTTGCCTTTCAGAATCTAAATGAATCTTTGTAACATTAACCAAATGACTATGCAGTTATGTTTATTTTAATCTGAAGGATATTTGGTAGAGCTGAAACCCTTCCTTCCTGTGGGAGTTAGTGAGAACAATTTTTAAATAAAAATTGGTATCTACTGCTGTTGTTGAAATTGAGAAGTTAAAAACCAAGGCTAAAAAGGAGAACAGAACAACACTGGCCTTAACATACCATAAACAAGTTGCATACAACCCAGTGACAGTTGGAGAATGCTGCATCAAAAGTACTGACTGTCAACACCAGTAAGAATGGAGGATTGTAACAGGTGAAACTGTATGAACGTGGCATCTTATCCTATTGAGTGCATCTAGTGACAAAATCAAGACACACAAGCACTAGCAATGCCTTTCAAGATGATCCAGCACTCAACAGGAAAGGTCTTAGATCATTACCCAGGTTTTCTTAACATTAAAAATACACAGAAACAACACTAAACAGGCTAAAAGATCACAGCATAGGAGAGATTTTGATCATAAATTTCCATCAGAACACTATAAAACAGTTTGTGCATCAATCTTAGGCAGAAAGATTTTGAACTAGCTGAAACACCCACCAACTCAACATTCATACAGAAGACAATTCAAGAAAATAATTCATGTTAGCTTTTCAAAATCTGTAGCTTCAACACTTCTTCATCTCTTTCTTTTGTAGTGCTTTCAAAAAGTACATGAATGCATCACAAAAGTTTAAATAATTTTTTTCTATTAGCGGTTTGAGGGAGGTATTTCAGCTGGGCTAACACTAATCAAGTTACGAACTAGTCGAAAGATCGCCCTCTCGTGGAACCTCAACAAGACCTATTTATTCTGAAAGCCAAAAATGTTAACAGACCTCTATACTTCTCACTTCATTAAAAAAACAAACTACCCACTCAAAATAAACCTTAAATGTGCCACATGCAATTAGATGTATTTCGTCTTCGAGTTCTTGAAATTCTACCTGCCTATCTCAAACTCACAGTTCAACTGAAGGCTGAATCACATCTTAAAACTGCAGCTGAGATTCCAACTAAAATAAACCAGTCCTTCTCTGTAGTTGCTGGCTCACTAAAAATACCTACTTAGCAGTTTTCTTTTTTGTGCCTGTTATTTTTCATAGCAATTACAAATAAATATCCAAACCCTCCAAGCTTTTGTGACAAAGTCACACAAAGTTCAAAGGAAGAATATTTATTCCCGGTGTTCTCAAGTGAGTTAGGTTACTTTTCACCGTCCTTGGGTGCATAACAGTCACTCATAACTCTACAATCAGAACAGTTAAATTAACTTTGCAATTTATCATAAACACAAATTAACTTGCTGTCTGAATGCTGGTATGTACTGAAAGGCCAGATTCTTATACATCAAGCTCACATTCTGATTTCAATCGTTTCTGTATTTGCTAAGCATGCAGGTTTCTTACCTCCTGCACCATCCCACTGCAAAACAACCCACTCTCTGCCCTTTAAAAAACAGAAAGCCAGCAAATACCTAACTCTGCAGGACATTCCATACCTGTAGCTAAAATAATGACTCTCCTTAATATGGTGGCAATCATTGCAACTAAGAAATTACACACTTCCCAGTGGGTAGGTGTCAAGCTGCTGAAGTACTTGTTATTATCTCACTGTAGTGACCAGATTGAGTTTTAGCTGTAATTTTCTTTCTGCATGATCTAACTAAATTCCTGTACTCTTGAGTAGCCTGCCCCTTATTCCAAAGGTGTTAAACTCTCCTCTTTTTCCTAAGTCCCAGCAAAAGCTCTCTGCTTAGCCAGGCCAGTCATTTTCCCCACCAGTTCATCTTACAATACATGGGGACAGTCAGCTCCTGTGCCTCTAAGACATCCTTTCTGAAATATGTCCAGCCTTCCTGGATCACTTTGCCCTTCAGGACTGTCCACCAAGGGACTCTCTCAACCAGTGACCCGAACAGGTCAAAGTCCACCCTCTGGAAGTCCATGATAGGGTTTTTGCTGACTCCTCTCCTTATTTTACAAAGAACTGAGAACACTACTGTTTCATGGCTGCCAAGCCCAAGGCAGCCCCCGAATACCACCTCATCTAGCAGACCTTCTCTGCTAGTAAACAGCAGGTCTAAAAGGACATCTTTCCTGGCAGGCTCACTCGCCAGCTGAATCAGGAAACTTTTTCCACACACTTCAGGAACCTCCTGCACTGTTTCCTCTCTCCTGTGCTGTTCATAATTAACTGATGAAGACTGTGTGGCTTAAAAGAATAATCTGAAACGATTGGAAATACTGCAGGCCATTAACAAGAGTACGGCATTTAATTCTGCAACTGGACAGAATGTCTGTCATGTTCTTAAAGAAAATCATGCACACTTACGTCTCTCTAGTATTTCTGTAATCCCAGCATTATCTGCTTCAAGTTCCATTTTAAATTTAGCGAGTTCCTGGTCCAGTTTTCTCAAATGCCGGTCTACCTACAGTTTTGGAGGCAAAACAACAATAAATAGCATCCATCCTGGAACATGAACATCTACATCCTTAATCTCAGCCTTGCTATGTTATTTCCCTTCCAGCAGTTCTCTGTCAGGCAGCACTAAGCATGTATAAAAACACACAGAAGCATAACTTCTCAGACACCAACATTCCCCTAACTCAGCAGAGATACTAGAGAAAATACCAAACTAGCACTGCTGTTTCTAAGTTGTGTAGTCAATCACAGGCTACAAAAAGACTGCACGATGGCTTGGCAGCTAGAAGCCCTGCTCTTACTGCAGGCAATGTTTCAAGGCTTCTTCTGAGATAAAAAGGATGAAAAAGAGAGGGCCTGGGGGTGTTGTGGGTATAGGTATATAAAGAGTAAGAGAAGAAACAGTACTTGACATGCACTTTAGAAGAGGTTGGGCTGCAGTGGGGAAATTGAAAGTTTAATGAATTGCAAATTGTATGCTACTATACACATCAGTAAACTTGAGTAAAAGGGTCTCCAGACAGAAAGCACAAAGACTCTTCTGCATTTATGTAAACTATGACAAGCTCTTGAGTACTACAAATCGAAAAAAAAACCTATTAAAAAAAATTCTGAACTGAATATTATGGCAAGAATTGTTATGTTCCAAATGCTTTCTTCAACTGCAGTCACACAGCACTGTACCCACTGGCTAACATCTGGTTAGCTCAAGTGAAGCTAAAGAGGGCAAGAAATATTTGTTTCATGTGTCTGATATTTTAGTGCAGTCTGACTTGCAGGTTCTGTTCTCTGAAAAAGTGTAATAAGTATATTTTAAAAACTCAAAATATGCATGCTGTAAGGAGAAGTAACTTGCTCATGGTCTCTCTTCAGAAAAATAAGTAAAACAGGATCAACATGTATGAAAAACCTTATCATGATCCCTAGAGTTATTTCTGCAGTTTGTATTTAAAAGACACATACCAAACTCTTAAAAGTCAATAAAATATCAAATGTTTCTTTCACCAAGTAAAGTATATGCTTCTAGCTAAGATAACTGTGCAGGCAGCACAGCTGTATTATCAAAATGTGTGTGACTTAGGGCATAGGTTTTGGGAAGCCTTCTGTCCACTTACCAAATCATATATTTGATTAGCCAGTTGCACTTTTTCGTCTGCATCTTCCAAAGCCTTATAATAATCCTGCCATAAAGAGACATTTTTATTAAATTAGGAAAGTAACTGAATTCGTTTCAGTTTAAGCCATTCTTATCCATCACAAAATCTAAGTTTGAAAGGACAAATTCCAGACAGTGTTCACAAAGGCTGTGACACTTTATTGTAAGCAATTGACTAAACTTTAGAGGAGAGATACAATAAGTATCGATTTATTGTTTGTGCCTTACTAAAGATTTGGCAAATATGTGGACACTTCCTCCTACAGTGACACCCAGATTTTTGCAAATGTGCTAGTTTGAAGCTAGCTAGAGTGTTTTGGTGAGAAGGACTAGATTATAAGCTGTGAAAGGAAAACAATGGTGATGTCTACTTTGCTCACAGTCTTGCTGAGAAGTATTGGAACAAGAAAGAAAAACATCTGATAACACTCTCGCCATCAGTCTCGCTGGGGCTGCTGACTGAGCTGCATCTCTCTAACCTCACCCTCCATTTTGGGCTAATCCACTTTGTTTCTTAACCTCTGGCCAAACCTCTATTCTTCCTTGGGACTGGAGTAAGGTTGAGAGGGGTAGAGGGAAGATGAAGGGGTGGTTGAGAGCCCCTCCTGGGGACTCAGGTTTCTGGGAGGGGAGTTGTGTTTCAGTATTACCTTTTACCTTGTATATTTCTGTATCTAACTGTATATACTGTAAACATCTGCTTGTATATTGTGCTAGCTGTAAATATAAGCTTCATTCATATTTCCAGAGCTGGCTGAGTCTACTCTGGGTGATTTCTAAAGTGTGTGTGGGGGGGAAAACACCCAAACCATCACACAAACAATGCTACAAGCAGAAATTTAGTATACATTACAATGTTAGGTCATAGATGCAAAATTGAGACAATGCCTTTTACTTTGTATATATCTTTAGGATCACTGCAGATACTACTGGCCTTCAAAATAATGCAATACTTGGGGGGGGCTTTCCAGCAATGAAGAAATTATGATGTAGTCTATAGTTTAAATTAAGATATATTTATATAACCCATATGTGTATTATAATTTCACTAATGTGATCCAATTGTAAAGTCTCCTTTAAATAACAAAAAACACATTAAAACCTTTTAAAATAATAAGAACCTTTTAAAATAAAGCATGTTTACATCATTTTTTACTCTAAACAGGTTTTAATGCCTCTGTATTCTCAATTTCCTCTGAAGAGTGTCTTCCTTAGGCAAAAACTACTTGAAATTTTGGTTTAAATGAAATTAAAAGCAAATTTTTCATTTCCTCTAGTGAAGTTAGAGCTTTAACTTTTCTCTTTTAAAACATAAAATCTATTTTTATTAAGAAATAAAACCCCTTGGCAAAATAAGGGGATTAAGTAGCAAATGTAGGAGAGAGACTACAAAGGATTTTCTTCTGAGAAAATGATGGACTACGTTGATAACAATACCACCACTGATGCCTGAGTGCTGACGGATAGACTAGTACACATCAATCTTCTACTCTTCCCTTCCTAAAGCTATATATAGCATACATATAGAATCATAGAATCAACCAGGTTGGAAGAGACCTCCAAGATCATCCAGTCCAACCTAGCACCCAGCCCTATCCAATCAACTAGACCATGGCACTAAGTGCCTCATCCAGGCTTTTCTTGAAGAACCCCAGGGACGGTGCCTCCACCACCTCCCTGGGCAGCCCATTCCAATGGGAAATCACTCTTTCTGTGAAGAACTTCTTCCCAACATCCAGCCTATACCTACCCTGGCACAACTTGAGACTGTGTCCCCTTGTTCTATTGCTGGTTGCCTGGGAGAAGAGGACACCCCCCACCTGGCTACAATGTCCCTTCAGGTAGTTGTAGACCATAATAAGATCACCCCTGAGCCTCCTCTTCTCCAGGCTAAACAGCCCCAGCTCCCTCAACCTCTCCTCATAGGATTTGTGCTTCAAGCCCCTCACCAGCTTTGTTGCCCTTCTCTGGACATGTTCCAGCACCTCAACATCTCTCTTGAATTGAGGGGCCCAGAACTGGACACAGTACTCAAGGTGTGGTCTGACCAGTGCTGAGTACAGGGGAAGAAGAACCTCCCTTGTCCTACTGGCCACACTGTTCCTGATGCAGGCCAGGATGCCATTGGCTCTCTTGGCCACCTGGGCACACTGCTGGCTCATCTTCAGCTTACTATCTATCAGTACCCTGACACAGACAAGGACAGGATCACAGGAAATGCAGAAGCTACGCTTGAAAAACATTCTCTAAAAGAAACCCAGTGAAGTTACACACCTTCACATCATGCAAGGAGAAACAAAGTCTCAGCTAAAAATTTAGTACCTGCTTTCCTCACCATTTCATGATCACAATGTTTAAAATGCTAGAAAATGCTGGGTAAAAGTTGAGAGAAATGCTTGATCAAAGAAAGTTTTCAGTCATTTTTCTCCTTATAGGTAGCTCTCTCCATCTCTACGAAAGCCCAAGGGAAGTCACAGTTCTGAACACGTAAGTCTCCATCAATCATAAGCTATTTTTTCTGAAGGTTATCTTCATTTGCAAGAGAAAAATGTGACCCATTCCTGTGACATCCTTACTTTTTTGATTGATGTCATCTGTTCTTCCCTCCATTCAGGTTTGTTTTTCTTTGCATTCATAAAAAATTCATTTACCCTCTGCTCAAGCTGATCCATTGCATCTGTAGCATAGGAAAAGATTAAGATAAATGTTACTTTCTCATGTATGAGAGGATCTATTATGAAATAAGGTGCTTGTTTTTTTGATGTTTTCTCAATGTTGACAGGACTGAGGTGCAAACTATTAGAGAGGAAAGAAAATGAAAAAAACAAATCAACCAAGTGACAGTGGACAGAGGAGGGTAATACTTACCTTCATTTCCAAGAAGCAGAATTGCATTGTGGTTGCATCAAGGTTCTTGTGCTCTCCAGCATGGGACAGGCAGGACTCCAAGTTCTAAAGGTTTTTTATCCCTAAGAGCAGTGGTAGTGACTTAAAGCACGGACCCAAACGCCTCACCCAGGGCTCTAGACTGCTGACTTTGGAACATCCTAGCCAGTTACAAACTGAGCAGGAAACAAAATGTTCTAAGAGAAACAGTCAAATACAAAACCAAATAACTGAAAAAATTAGTGCCTCAAAAAGATAGAGCAACTGAAGAGTAAAGTCATTGCCTTCAAGTCAAGGCCATCTCCATTGTACGCTGGGAAGAAACAGAATTCTGTGATTCTGTGAAGAGTGAAGGCAAATTGAAAACACTGGAAGCTACAGTCCCCATCCCCATAGGCTAGCACTAAGGGTTAAATACACTGGTGAAGTACTATTCGGAGAGGATTCTCACATAAAGTTGAAAGATATCTTAAAGGAAAAAAAGAATGCCACCAATTCTCTGACATTAACTACCATAAGAAAGGACAATGTCAACATGTTGTTTGTTTTGTTATTTATTGAGACAGGAAGAGGGATTGCCTCCCCTTTCCCTCATTTCCCTTGGAAGAAAAATGCTGAGTTTACTATTTCAACAGCTGGATAGTTGTGCGTGCAACAGCTTGTGTATTTCCAGAAGAATGCAGCTGCCTCACTCAGACTGGATTTGACAGCCTTGCTAGTCTCAGCATAGATGACAGTAGTGAAAATCTGCACCCTTGGTAATTATGTCCAGATAACAGATTCAAAGTAAATGTGACAATGCACCAACTGCCTATAGACTTCAGAGTCTGAGTTGCAAACACTACAGACACGTTCCAGAAACCACCACTACAACTGGATAACATGATAGCAGCTACCTCTTACCACAAAAATGTTAATTAATGTCATGAATCCCCAAGTATTACTCTTAAAATAAAATAGAGCCCAAAGGTTTTCTCACTCTGTGCAAATTCACAACTCCAACCAACTATTCACATAACCTAAAATCATTCATACCACATGATCAAAACCATTCGTTGGTTTTCCCCATGCTGGGAACATCCAACACCAAAACAAACAGAAACCTGAAAAATGACTGGGCAGACTGCAATTAATCCCAAGTCAGAGCAGTTGTGAACACTGGCTCATATCAACTTTATTTAGATCTAAAGGAGTCAAACAGCTCTGGTGTAAAACAGAGAATCTGTATAATGAGCATGTTCCACTTGTGCCATGTTATTTTGAAAGGCTAAGCCTGAGCAGCAAGCAAGCAGCAGACACTTTATATATAGAGGCTTATAAAAGCTTTGTTCTTTGACCAAATGATCATAATTTACTTCACAAATCCAAGAGACAAAACATTCTAACTCCCGTTCCCAGAGGGCAAACAGCTAGGTGATAATTATTCTAATGGCACCATAGATATGAAAAGGAAAATAATATATAATCTTTCCATTTTACTTTTTATTGAGGACATGTATCAGTCTGTGTGAAACCATTTAATAGGAAACTAGCACAGAAATTTGGTCTCTCCTGATGGGGCAGACACAGTAAAGGGGAATCCAAATCAACCCTATTAAACTATATGAAAAGGTTGCTTTGGCATACTTTAGTTCCTTCCTCTTTTCTCCCTCTCTACCTATCTAATTCAATTGTGATACTACATTCTGAGATACCAATTTCTTAGATAAGATTGCCCAAGAGAATTGCCAGAAATTCTATTAGGAGAGGCTTTTTTAGAACTTGACATTTTACCAAGGAGACCTGATAATCCATGATTTGAACTTAACCAGACAAGTACATTTTATGCTCGACGTAGAGCTCCATTATAGACTGTGTTAAGTAACAACATAGATGGTCTTCACTTTTCCCACAGTAGCCTTATCAGGACTTACAGTAGGTACAATTGGTTTATTACTTCTTCAAACAGCAAACAGGAGCATCTGTCCCCATCTGAAGTCCATGTGGTCCAAATAAAACAGAATATTAAGTCAGCACTAACTCTAAAGCATAGCAGCACAATCATCTTTGAACTGCAACTTGTGTAGGATTCTGGGACAATACCACTGATCAAAATAGTGTTTTCAAGTACTTTAGAAACCCTGAATCTTCACAGCAAGTTGCTATGTCACAGCATGAGAATAACCTCCAGGTCTGCATGCAGTATTCAGTGGGCAGTCTAGCAAGCAATGCAAAAAAGATGCTTGCCTAGAAGTTTTGTCAATGTCTTTGGATGCTTTGTCACTCACAGTGCAAAAACTACAGAAGTACCAAGGTCTGAGAGAATCTTTCTCTGAGGCTAAGGTCAGTCTTAGTATACAATATTCAGTGTTATTTGGTCTTAGTATACAATATTTAGTGTTCTTTGCTACTTTCTGTAATACACTACAGAGTGATGTTTGTCACTTCCAGTTAAAAGAGAGGAAATGATACTACTTCCAAACTTGGCAGTGCTAGTTGGCCCAGTTCTGAAACAAACTGCTAGCTTCTCTGCCTTTGTACTTAAGTAAAATTTGTCAGTTTAATCAGAACTACCTAAGTCAGTTTGCTGTTCATTCCCTCTTCTGGGGCTTCTTAGTGATAGTTATTTCAGAGAAATTATCTCTTATGAGGAGCCACTGCCCTGTTCCAACAACTTTAAGTACTGAAATTCAAGATACCACTTAGGCTGTAGTACACACACAAAAAACTTAGAAATGTATGTCAATAAAGACTGTTAAATATCCAAGGAAGAGCCTGAGATGGCACTTCAAAATATCACAGGTTGAACTATTCTCTCATGAGAATTGTATTCCTGTACTCCATTCACTTGCTATTTCAACTATTGTTCTCTCTTTCATAGTTCTTTACAATAATCCAATCCTTCTAGATTCCTCTCAACCTTTGTGCAATAATAGTGTCATTAACAGTGACCTCTGCATCACAGTTAAAGTGTTATCACTTAAGACACAACGAAGCGGGTGTTATGGGACACCAAAGTCCCAGATAAAATTGAGTTAGAAAAGATGAAAAGGCAACACATCATGAAAACAGCATTAGGCAGGGTTCTGCATCAGGATATAAGCAGATACACAGTGATCTACAAATAAACGTAAAGCAGACGGTGCGTCTGGTTACTCGTCAGCTAGGGCACGAGAGGCTGTGTGGACGTCCCTTCACAGACACTGCTGTAGGAGGAGTTGGCTGTGAAGTTTCAGAGACAGCACGCTGTCACCTGCTGAAGGAGTGGGACGTAACTCACGTTCCAAACCACCACCACTGCTCTTAGGGATCAAAAATCTAAAGACTTTGGGACGTGCCACCAAAAACGCCCTTGGAAGCAGCACAAGCCCAGGAGTGAAACTCCTTTAAGAACCCACTCATGCAATCTCTACTGCTAGCCACGGGTAAGGCCCGAGGCGTGCCCGCGGCGGGCGTGCGGCTCGCAAGGGCCGCGGTTCTGCGCCGCTCGCTCGCTCGCAACGCACCAGGCAAGCGCGCCCCGCCCCTTGCTGCGTCCCGGCAGCTCCCTGAGAGGCGCAGGGTCTCCGCAGCGCCGCCTCCCGCAGCCGCACCAGCTCCCGCCGCCCGCTCCGCTGCCCCGCAGGAGACGACGCCAGGCGCCCGCTGCCGACCAGACGCGCCCAACCCTACGGCGCAGCCGAGCCCGCACCAGAGCGGCGCTGCCGAAGAGCCGGGGCATAGGGTGGGGAGGGGTTGCGAACTGCACGGGGCCGGCGGTGGGAAGCGAAGCAGAGCTGCCCACACAGGTCGGAGAGCCCCGGCGCCGCTTGGCCCCTTCCTTCTCCCCTCTGCTTTCCCCCTCCTCCATGCGGCGGGCAGGCAGCCACCCTGCTGCGGGGCGCGACGGCGGAGCCGGTGCCCTGAGCCGCCCCCCAGTGGCGGGGTGGGGCGAGGCGGGCGGGCGGCGGGGCGCGGGGCGGGGCGGGGGCGGGCGGAGGCGGAGGGGGCGGGACTCACGTACTCTGCACCTGCAGGTCCATCTCGCGCATCTCGGTGAACCTGTCGCGCAGATCCATGGGAAGCTGCTCGATCACTGCGGGCACACGGAGGGGCGGGGGGGCGGGGGGAGAAGGGAGGGAGGGAGGAAGTCAGCCATTCGCCGCCGTGGGGGAGGGGGGCGCCGCCTCTTCGCGGCGGCTCCCCCGAGCTCCCCTTCACCGGCCGTGCCCGGCCGCCCGGCACCCCCGTCCCGCACACACTCACTCTCCAGATAGTCCTCCAGATACAGCATGGCGGCGGCCGGGCCAGCGCCAAGGGGCTTCTCGCTAACGGGGACTCGTCCCTTCCAATATGGCGCCGCCGCCAACAACAGCAGCAGCTCGACTCAGCGAAAACAACATTGGCGGCTGACGGCGCTCGCCGCGGCCGCGCCGCGATTGGCTGCCGGCGGTGCTGACGCGGCCCGCGCCCAGCGCTCTCCCCCGCGGCTCCACGGGAAATGTAGTGTGCGGCCGAGGGAGCGGCGGGGAACTACTTGTCCCGCCATGCACTACGCCCGCCGCGAGGTCTTGCCGTGGCCGGGGCGCCGGTAGGTCGCTTGGAAGGCTGCTCCTCTGCGCTCCGCCCCTCCCGCCCCCAGTTTCGGCCAGTCTGGGAACCTGGAGGCCTAGCGGCGTGGGAGATTCGAAGGTTTTCATCCGGGAGCTCGCCATAAGCTCCCCGTTTTGCGAAATTAAATTCGGGCTTGCGGTTGACGGCCATCTGGAGGGATCACGGAACCGGAGCGCTGCGTTGAAGAGAAAGAAAAACCCCGCAGCTTTTTGATAAGACTTGATGCTTCTGTTCCTTTATCTGGGTTTTAAGGGTTTTAAATACGTACAACTGATATTAGTGCACAAAAATGACAAAACTAATGAAGTAATTTAGTGCCTTCTTATGAGCGACAAAAGGTTTTCCGAAAGACTGCTTTGTTCAGCATAAAACATTGCCACGGTTAGTAACAACCTTGCAGGCAGAGAGTATAAAGGGCTTCAGAGCTGCTGTCCAGAGCAGGAAAAAATAATTAGCAGATAATAGTGATAACAATCTAGTTGCAGTACTTTGTAATTGTATTTTAAAACGCTCAGGGCTGAAGTTTTTTTAATTTGATCCATCAAAATTCGTCACTTTTATCGCTGTCTAATTTTACTGCTCTGATCGTGGACTGACGCTTTTAGCTAGTTTTGCTTTTGGACTGAAGAGAAAGAATTTTTAGGTCCTTCATGCTGTGGATTGTAGGTACAGGAGCATAAGAATTGTAGCAGAATGGACTGCCTTTTGGCCATGCTTTTTATCCTAAGTCCAATCGTTGACATAACATCACCACAGCTGTTAAAACATGCCCCAAAGTGACTTTGGCTTTTCGTATGCTGGATATGCAGCCAAGCAATGAAAGGGAAGTGTATGTTTAAAGCCAAGTCTGAGTGAAAATCGGCCCTGGATGGTTTTTAATATCCAGACCAATGGAGAAGAGCTTTTTTTCCCTCATGTTTTAAGTTCACTTGTTGCAAGTAGTTATGATGAGGATGACTGAGTTTTGGGAAGTGAAGCATAAGTTTTTTGTGCCACCTTTATGAAGACTGATGTTAACTATGTTTTGGGTACACAGCTAAGCTAATGAGGAGTTGGTTTGTTTAGTTCTAGTGCCATTACAGATGGAGAAAAGTATAACAGTAACTTAAAATTTCACAGCGTGCTGTGCCAAGGTGGTCACTTTCCATACTCCATCACTAGCTATGTAGTGTCAAAATAGTTCTTTCGTAACCACTGAACAGTTTTTAGATGGTCATTAAGCTCAGCCTTAGCTGAAAGAATCTGGACACTACTGCTCATAGAGATTGCTCTTTAATATACACACACAGTGTAGGAATGACAGTGCTTTCTTAAGTTTTGTGGGTCAAATTTCTTCACCCCAATTTGTTAGGAAGACAAGATTGACTGTTTCTGGGAAGAACGCCTGCACTTTCATGGAAGCAAAGGGGTTTGATGCAGCGAGATGTTTTAGTCTATGCAAAAAGCACAGAAAAATAATGACATACTTATTAGGTGAAAAGCTATGTAAATTTAGGGAAATCTGAACTGATGGGGTCATCTTTTATGCTCATTAGTGGATTTGGTGCTTTTGAAAGAAAATTTTTGTCAGACATGTTTGGAAGCACATCTCATGCAGCAGTTTAAGAGAACAGTATTGTACACAAATGCTGCATACTCTCCACTGTTAGAACTACAATGGAAGCACAGTCATAGAGGAAGAAATTCTTACCTTTTCTTTTATGACCAAAATCTTAGGACAACCAGGACACTGACACCTTGTGACATCAATGCTCCAATTTTCATGCCCGAGTTTGCCACATTCTCGTATTTGCAAGGTTGGAAATAGCCAGCAAAATTTAGTTCCTGCGTGTTGTGGGGCCTGGATCAAGCAAAGTAAGAAACACAGCTCTTGAGGTTGTCTCAGCCACTGCCTTTCCTAACAGCATGTGTGCTGTCTACATTACTGGAAAGGGAAAATGAAACTCAGGCATGCCAACAGAATGACAGAGACAAAATACTAGTGAGGCTGACTACTGTCTTCAAGACCTGAGTGCTCTCCTTTATGTTCCATGGTTTACTGAATCTTGAGAGGCTTGTAAAAACAGGAACCTGCTTCAAAAAATTGTGCATTGCATTACTTAGAGCAGGGGGATGGGAGAGATTTATGTATTAGAATACAAACGAAAATACAGTTTAGCTTTGTCCAGTATCTATTAAAAAGCAAATAGAAACTTATCCAGTAGTCTTTAGTTTTGTGGTGTGGGTTTTGTTTGGGTTCTTTTTTCAGGCAAGTAGGGAAACTCCTATTTTTCATTCTGCCAATGTTAATTCACATTGTGTAGTCACAGTCACACCGTCTTACCAAGACATACTGATGGAACTGAGGTTAAACTGACATGTAAGGAGTGATTATCCACTCAGGCCATAAAAAAGAAACTGTTTTTACAATGGAAAACTTCCTGTTGTGCGTAAATGTAAAGAATTAACTCTATTGATTAACCTGGCTTTTAGAACAGCTTCTGATAAGGAAACATGGATTAATGGCAGTGCTTATTGGGACACCAACACAGTGAAAAAGAACTAAGTACTAGCTGTGAACTCAAGGTAAAAAGAGATTCAGTTTGTGAATTACAGTCGGCATTGTGCAGCAACAGAACTGCTTAGCACAGAGAAAAGAAGGAAGGCCATAGAAGCTGCTATTTTCTCCTGTTGCTAAAACTTCAATGAATGGTGTTTCTCCGGGAAATATTTTACAGAAATCATGTTTCATCACGTGTGACAGAACCATGACATAAATGAATATTGCATGGCATAAAGGATTTTTGAACATAACTGCTTGCGTAAGGTCCAACTGACAGGGAAAAAAATTAAAAGCAATGATTTATGTTCTGATATACTCTTCTCAGATGGGGTTCAGACTTTTAAATCATCACACTGTCTTCTGTCCTTACCTAGTCCAGATGTTTGTCATGTATTTTCTAATTTCTTCAAGTCCTTCTCATGCATAGGTTTGTTTTGACACATCTCTAACTTCATCTTCTTCATCTTTGTATTATACCTGCTCTCAAGCCATGACTTCTTCCCTTTCCTTGTTCCTTCCAGATCCATTCTGCCTTCTAAGCAGATAAAGAGAGGTGATGTTTCCACTCTGCTCTGGTGAGACCTCATCTAGAGTACTGTGTCCAGCTCTAGGGCCCTCAACACAAAAAGGACATGGACCTGATGGAGCAGGTCCAGGGGAGGGCCTCTCCTGTGAGAATAGGCTGAGAGAGCTGGGGCTGTTCAGGTCGGAAAAACAGAAGGCTGTGGGGATACCTTATAGCAGCTTTCCAGTACCTGTAGGGGGGCCTACAGGAAGGCTGGGGAGATGCTGTTTACAAGGGAATGTAGCACTAGGACAACGGGCAATGATTTTAAAGTAACACTGAGTAAATTTAGATTGGATGTGAGGAAGTACAGTAGTGGAATACTGGAACAGGTTTCCAAGGGAGGTGGTGGAGGCCCCATCCCTGGAGACATTCAAGGTGAAGCTAGATGGGGCTCTGAGCAGCCTGACCAAGTTTGGGATATGCTGGCTTACTGCAAAGGTGTTGGAGTAGAGCTGACCCACCTAGCCCATCCACAGACTGACGTGCCAGGTCTCAGTGACTGCTGGTAGCTTCCTATGTTTGTTTTCTCATAAGGAGGCCTCACTGCTTGCACACAAAGACTGCTGACATGTGGAGTGCATACAGCAAACCCAATCTGAGCGCTATCCTTTCACAGAAGAACTTAAAGACACTATGACAGCTAAGCAGCAGTAGGCAGCAGTGCAACAGAGCCTACACATAACCACAAGCCTGAGTAGCTCTCAAACTACTAGAAATGAGCATCTTGATTTTCTTTGGCACCTGCTGCTGCACTACAGCAGTCCTGTCTGGCGAGTCAGAATCCATTCACCACGGTGCACTGCTATGAGCATGTGTTGTCCATTGCAGCATTCCTAGCAGTTTCATCTGCCAGCGTCAGCATCAAGCCTGCTGGTCTCCTCATGGGCTTTCAACTATTTATTATAATTCCTCCTCACTTCCTGTTTGTTGCCTGCTATTCTTCTGCTGTTGCTGCTGTTTTCCCATTTTTTCTAGTTCTCTCTGTCTCACAGTCCAGCTGTCACTCCCAGCTGCCATGGACCCCAGCATCTCCCATATTCCACCTCTTCTGCTGCAGCAGGGGCATTGCCTGCAGCCTCACTCTTCCTCTGCAGGAAATAACTCATTCCTGCTGTACTGCACGCCATTGCTATTGGAGGACATTAGTTAAGTAACTAAATTATCTTGAGCCTGAGCACCATGTAAGGGTGACAGCATGATTGTATTTGTTCTGGACAATCAACTTTATGTAATGGGAAACTTCATCCAATGCCAGATCCTAGGAAAACACTGGGTAAGACTATCAAACACATAATGTTACCCTTGTCTAGTGCAGCACTATGCAGAAACTTCACACTTCCATGCAATGATCCTCAAAAGGGGAAAATCTGGCTCAGAAGTAGTGTGGCTGGATGGTAATCTATCTGAGAAATCACTTTCCTTTTCTATTTACTACACACTCTTTCAAATTTTGATATTCACATTCCTATTTCATGAAAAAAATCTAAGATGCCACATAAATAATTTTCAACAGGAAATTGGAACTGGCATTTTAACTGCAGCTTGACTTTGTGTGCAGACTCAGGCAATTACATCTTCATATTTTAGTTAATTTTATCTGCTACAGCCTCAGATGTACTTGTGGATTTCAGTTATTCCCTGAAAGTCTGCAGGATATGAGCAATTGCTGTTTATATATTAATCACTGAATTTTTTTATCCTGACTTCCTAAGGAAATAAAGCTTTTATGAGCAATGCATATGATTGTGTACACTCTTATCTGTCCTTTCACTCCTCCCTGCCTCTTTTGAATTGACTAATTTCAACCTATCTGAAATAAATGTTGTTATTTGAGAGATGAATTGTGTACTCTTTAAATGATGTGTTTTCCTTAATAGTTTTGGAGTGGTTTTTCTTCCTTTCACTGAGGAAAAGCTGAACATACCACCTGTTAGACTGAAGAAAGTCTACATGAGTACAAGGAGTTCCCCAGCCATGGAACAAGGTGCAGTTTGTGAACATGTCTTATTAGGCACTGTTGTAAGCCACAAATGCCCAGGGAACCAACTGAAGCAGTTTTGCTGCTCACAAACTTTCTGATTTTGTTTGCTTGATTTTATTAAAATCCTGAGTGCTGTATCACATGGCCTGCGTGGGAATAGTGGTTGAAAATAATTCTTTTAGTGATTATTAAAACACTATAGTGAAAGTTTAAGTTTCAAGTGCCTTCAGCTGATTAGTTGTAATGAAAAATTATTTTTTGCCTTTTCATAATTACCAGATTTATAATACTTCCCCCCCTCCCCTGAGGTCAGCACATTCTTGTGGGTAGAAGAGGTCCCAGTCTGTTAGCTTTCCACCGGAAAATGCTATAAATGGCTGCTGTGCCATTGGTGGCATAGATCAATGTGGGATATCACACCATTCCCTCCCCTGTGTTGCTCAGATGATGTGCCCTCTGAAAGTTAAGGTCTGCAAATGAAGCAGGTAAAAAAGGGATAAAAAAGATGTAAGATAGGAGATGACAATGCAGTTGTATTACCCTCCACCCAAGTTCATGCCCTTGTAGCCTCCTTTGTCCCTGGAGCAAATTCAAAGAAGTTGAAAACAACAGCAGGGGAAAGAAGTATTCTGAGAAATTTGCCAAAATGCTGACATTTTGATTGATTGAAGGAGCACAGCTGCCACAGGAGAGCATTCAGACTTTGAGGGTGAGCATGAATCTTCACTGCTCCTGGGTATACGCTCTCAGATATTTGGACTTAGTGAGAAGCCTTTTCCAACTGAAACAATTCTATATAGGAAGATGACCCAGAAACCTTTTCCTTCATGATCACTAAAGCAAGAATTGTGCAGATATTAGGACACCCAGAAAACTGGAGTTCAAACTCAGAAGAGTTGCAGCAAAGGACGTATCTGTATGACAGAATGCAAATTCTGTAACTTCATATCAGTGGAGAGAAGATGTGCTGGAGTATAACATAAGACAGCTCTACACCTATTTGCTACTATAATGTCTGGCACAGCTTGGGGGAAAGAAATAAGCAGACTTTCTTGAAATTCTATTACTAGATATATTCGAGATGGTGTGAACATTGTAGCTGTGATGCTATGAAGCTAAAAGCAAGCAATCTTTCTGGAGAAGATAATTTGCATGACAATTACTTTACTAGAGATGTATACAACTGATGAAAATACCATTTGGAGAATACATAAGGTCTTCTCCAGCTGTCCTATTGACTTTTTTTTTCCTGTTTGGTGTTTTTGACTTGTATAAATACTTCACATGATCTAAACATACCTGTTTTATGCATCCTTAGTGAAATTTGCATCACAATTGAAATATATATCTGCTTACCTTACAAATGAAGTAATATTTATTTCCTACTGACTGTAATCAGCTTACTTTAAGGTTATTATTGTTTATCATTTTTGTTTTGAAACGCAAATTCATGGTCCCACATGTGGTGAGCTGTGTCATGTTAGTTACTGCAGAAATAAGGAATAAAAGACAGCCACAGGCTAAGTTAATACCTAATTCATTTTTCATCTTGTGCAGCGCTGGAGTAGCTTTACTGTATTTTTAGATTAAAGGTTTGCAAATCAGCACATGCCATAATGATGTAACACATCACCCAATGTTTGCATAAACACAAAAAATCCTTAATGAAAGCATGGTCAAGGTTATTTGGCATTGCATTGCTAAACCAGAAGAGGCAGTAAGTGCCATTGCAGTCCATTTTAGAAGAATTTATCAGGTGTTGTATGTTTATACACATCCACAATTCTCATGTATTTCAAGGACAATTCTTTAAAAAAAAAAATCTTAAGTGTGTAACATTATTTTATTTTAGTGCATGTGGAGAGTTTGCCTGTTGGACATTCACCTTCTGTCAGTATTGTACCTCAACAAAATAGGAAGAAGGTTACGTAGTCACTTTGGACTTAACTGGTGTATAGATGGTGCAGAGACTTTAAACAAAAAGTACAAATACAAAAAGTTGTAATCCATCTCTAGCTTAGGAAAAAACAGTGCAGAGTTGATTTCTGGAAATTGGAGCAGATTTCTGGGACAGGTATGATTGGCAGACCTGCAGATTGAATCTGAACCTTTCGCATCCTAGGTAAATTCCTCTCACTGCCAGACTAATATCTGTGCATCCGTAAAATGTAATGCCATTGAATAAAAAACATTCAGAAGCCTTTAAAAATTCTACAGGCTCAAAAAACCATTTGTCTAACATGGTATTGACTATCTTTCATCAACAGAGGACAGACTTAATAAAAAGTATGCACAATTAGACATGATTATAAACTCATGTTACTTCAAGTTGACTGCATTTTCTATACCCTGATACAATTAATTATTTTTTGGTAACAGTGAACTCTGGTACTCTATGGTTGGCAGTGTTAAGTATGTAAAAAGGGAGACTCCCTTGAAAAAAATCTGACACAAAACTTGAAGACTGTTTTTTAATTTTTTAAGAAATATGTAATGGCCTATAGATTCTTTGCATAAGGTATAGAATCATAGGATCAACCAGGTTGGAAGAGACCTCCAAGATCATCCAGTCCAACCTATCCCCCAGCCCTAGCCAATCAACTAGACCATGGCACTAAGTGCCTCAGCCAGTCTTTTCTTGAACACCTCCAGGGATGGTGCCTCCACCACCTCCCTGGGCAGCCCATTCCAATGCCAATCACTCTCTCTGCCAACAACTTCACAGTATCATCAGGGTTGGAAAAGACCTCACAGATCATCAAGTCCAAAACTTCCTCCTAACATCCAGCCTATACTTCCCCCAGCACAACTTGAGACTGTGTCCCCTTGTTCTATTGGTGGTTGCCTGGGAAAAGGCCAACCCCCACCTGGCTACAGGCTCCCTTCAAGTAGTTGTAGACAGCAATGAGGTCACCCCTGAGCCTCCTCTTCTCCAGGCTAAACAACCCCAGCTCCCTCAGCCTCTCCTCATAGGATTTGTGTTCCAGGCTCCTCACCAGCTTTGTCACCCTTCTCTGGACACGTTCCAGCACGTCAACATCTCTCCTGAATTGAGGGGCCTAGAACTGGACACAGTACTCGAGGTGTGTCCTGACCAGTGCTGAGTACAGGGGCAGAATAACCTCCCTTGTCCTACTGGCCACACTGTTCCTGATGCAAGCCAGGATGCCACTGGCTCTCTTGGCCACCAGTACCCCCAGGTCCCTTTCCTCCTGGCTGCTTTCCAGCCACTCAGTTCCCAGCCTGTAGCGCTGCTTGGGGTTGTGGCCAAAGTGCAGAACCCTGCATATAATCTTGCAACTATCAGGTATACACAATGTTGTAATTTTATAACAACATTTAGCTCCTGATTAGCATAGTAACAGATAAGCATTTGGTAAAAATAGAAACAGATCTTAATTAATTTTTATCATGGATATCAAAATTTCTTTGCTCTGACTACATCTGGGCTTTTTTTTTGCGTTTTGAGGCTAAACATAAATTCAGATTATAAATGTTTGCTTCTCAACAATATTTGCTAGAAGAAAAGCCTAATATAGTATGTATTAGCAACTCTCTTCTTTGGTAAACAATGCTGCCAGAAGATGATGATTAATAGTTCTAAATACAATAGATCTGCATTATGTAATGCGTCCCATATCCTTGAAATGGGGACTGCAATTTGTCATTGTTATCTAGAGCTAAAATTACAACAGGTAATTTACAAGAACAGATTGTAGTGTTTTATAATTGCATATTTTAATTCACATATTCTTGTATTTGAATAAATGTTAGATCTTAGAGCAGTGCATTAATTTTCTATGCAGTGACATGCAATGGCTGCATAATAAATGATATGTTTCTTTAGCTGAAATGGCCTCTATCATATTTCTCATACAGTGTGGTATTCTATAAGTAGCACCACAGAATAAACCCACACTCTTCTCTCTGAGAAGCACTGATTTTCTTCTTTTCTCATCCCTGTTCAACTTTGTGACTGGTGAAGTTCACAGCTAACCCTTGAGGTTGGAGTATGCTAAGAATCCAGCATTTTGGCTTGTGCTAAGGTCTCATGTGCCCTAATGATTTGAATGGGAAATTCCATTAAATTGCTGACTTACGGTTCTGGAATTGCTCAGTGACCTCAAGTGCTGGAGGACAGATGTAGATTGCCTTCTTTATTTACTGGTGCTGGCTCATAAATGTATCTCGCTAGCTTGGACAACAGAGAGAGCTCCCTTGTGGGTCACTTAGTTGAACTTCACTGAACAATGTCTGCCCTTGTAAAGAAAAATATTTGGTTTCCAACAGAGAGATGGAAGTTTCTGTGCCAAATGGGACAGTGTTTGGAACAAGCTAGAATAGAATGGAAAGAAGATTAAATTATCTCACTAGGGCTGAAAATTATGACATAGATACCTAAAACTAAAATACACTTATGTGGGTACCTGTCTACTGTGAGTATTCTTCCTTTTCTATTTTCAGTCAGTGTCAACTGCATGAAGCTAATGCATAATCACTCCTTGAAAGTTCCTTTCAAAAACAGAGGTACATTTTGTTAAATATTTAACATAAGCAGTAAGTGACATTGTCACATCAAGCTATTTAAAAGAAGAGAAGTGCAGGTTAGATCAATCTTCAAAGACATTGCAGGGTCCTGAAAAATTCATAGTAGTCAGAGCTTAATGCCTTTGTATCTCATACCATGTACAATTAAACTAGAGTCTGGAGGTGCTCTGCATCTGCTGCCTGAGATGTAAGAATTTATTCATTAATAAAACCCAACATATAGAGATTTTTAGTTCAGAATCAGCATTTGAATCAAGGACAAATATTGCAATCTGATGAAGATTTCAGGTTTAATCACCCACTCAGATTTTAATTTTAATCACTCTCTTCTGAGCAGACATCCACTCCATGTATGTACACATGTTCTTTTGGCAATGGTACTCCATTCTTGTTCATAACACCGTTTTCTGTTATCTGTCTTTGCATATCTCATATCAGTTGGCATAATAGATACTAAAACATTGACATTTGACAGTGATAGGAAAATAATACATATTTTCAGTGGATGCATCTGTGTGATTTTATGTAAGACTTTTATCAGACTGATTTGAAAAAAGGGTAAAGATCATAAAGGTAAATGTACAGAATTTAACAAAATTATGTATAAAGTTATAAAGGATTTTTTATAGAGACTGTATTCTTCAGTTTGTTCACAGGAAGGCTGAAGGCATGGATACAGCTGGACAATACACGTGCCTTATTCAGTGAATTACTAGTAGCTATCATTTGCTGCCTCGCCACAGCAGTAACAAAATAGTAACAGAGCAGAACTCCCATATCGGGTAACACACATACCAGCTGTCCCTTTAACCCACTGCTCTCCTTTTTCCTCATGAAAATCTTGATTTTTTCATATTTAAACATTAGGTATTTTTCAGTTGCAAATGATACATTGTTTATAATGCCACTTCCCAAATACTCAGTGAGTTATGGAAAATTCTGTGCTTGTTATGGAAATAAAACACTTCATACTCATGATAAAAGAAACTGAGAAGTTTGCCCTTCCTGTTAGTATTTGTGTAACTTTAAGAAATGACTTTGCATCATGTGCACAGGTGACATGTGATGCAGTTGTTACCATGGAAACAACAGTATTCAATGGCATAATCAGGCTTCATAACAGCTTTATTTTAATCACCTTCAAATTTTCTGTATTTTCCAAGTAATTTTCTCTGTTTAACATGGAGTGAACATTAAACACCAAATCTGTGGGATGAAGAATCATATGCTTCACTTGGACAACTTTTCAGGCATTACCATCGTGGTTTAGTAATAAATTTCTTTTGTTTCCATTGTTACCTGTATAAAAAAGACAAGTAATGGACAAAGCATATATGTACTTTATCTACATATCTTCAAAATACACTGTAAGGCAGATATCTCCCAGTGGAGACATTAATACTTTAAGCAGTCCATAAGAAACAGTGATCCTATAACAGGTCCATCCATCTTTTGTGCCACTCTTTGTTTTATGGAATAAAGAGGAATGGCTAACTTGAGAAGGGGCCTAAGATACCACAGAGCCTGTGGATGTCATTTGAGCACAGCAACTGTTCTATCTCATAAAGACCTCTATAAAGTGCTTCCTTCTTTGAATATAAATTTATCATGCGATTATAAGATGTTCTTGAAGGAAGCAGATGTATGTGATACCTTGCTGTCCATAAAGAGCACTTTTCTAACAGTTTTGATATGCACTTGCATAAACCAACTCAAATATTTTTTTTCTTTCTTAAAAATGTATTTTTCAAGCTTCTTGACTATATAACATGATGAACAAAACATTCCCAAACCTTTGTGCTCTCAGTTAGAAAAAAATACAAACAATGGTGAAAAAATGTCAGTGTTAAATATTACAATATATAGTTAAGTGTATCAGTTAAAGACTGGCAATAGCATGAGAAAACACCACCACAATTGTAAGTATACAGATACATATTTAAACTATGATCATGTCACATATAACACTGTCATAGTATCACAGTATCACGATATCACCAAGGTTGGAAGAGACCTCACAGATCATCAAGTCCAACCCTTTACCACAGAGCTCAAGGCTAGACCATGGCACCAAGTGCCACGTCCAATCCTGCCTTGAACAGCTCCAGGGACGGCGACTCCACCACCTCCCCGGGCAGCCCATTCCAGTGTCCAATGACTCTCTCAGTGAAGAACTTTCTCCTCACCTCCAGCCTAAATTTCCCCTGGCACAGCCTGAGGTTGTGTCCTCTCATTCTGGCACTGACCACCCGAGAGAAGAGAGCAACCTCCTCCTGGCCACAACCACCCTTCAGGTAGTTGTAGACAGCAATAAGATCACCCCTGAGCCTCCTCTTCTCCAGGCTATTGTACAGATAGCAATTGCTATCTGTACAATAATCTGTGCATAAACAAATAGTTCATACACAATGAAAACTCTGGCTGTTAAACTAGTCTACTAATTTATAAAGCAAACTTTGTAGTCAATCTAGCTTTTTTTTCAGTCTGAAGTAAGCCATTTGATGGGAGTACAATTAGATTTGTGATTCAGTTCTGGGAATACCACTGTGTGCACTTTCTTTACTGTTTTATAGGCCATAACAAGTTGTTCCCAGGACACTTAACAGACAAGTCACATTTTCATCGCTCAGTGGAGCTTTGAGTACATTTAGGACACGTACTGCAGAGCTGTTCATCGCAGTGGTTCAAGGACACCTGGTGCTGTGGAACAAATTCTCTATTTACAAATATAGATTTAATAAGTTTCTGACATGCAGTAAGATTCTTTGATCCTGAAAAAGAAGAGCTGATACATACTAGTGTGTTATGGATGAGGACAATTTGAACTAAAGCATGTCATAGCCATCAAAAGTATCCCAATGCTGTAGTACTGAAGTAAGAGTTCACTGATCATCCACTGGGACTGAAATGTCATTTGAACACCTTCCATGGAAAATCATGAATAAATGACAGTAGGTACATGTTCAAGTCACTCATGGGATAGCTCAGAGCAGGCAGTTCTCTTTAATAATGTTTCTTTAGTGTTGGACAGAAATTGAACTTTATGGCATTTGGCTTCCTATGGTGTTTTTTCAGACTTGCTTGCAAATCTGATTATAATTAGTTTGGCAGTGCTGTGCTGTTATACAAAAGGTGTATAGAATTCCTGTACTTCTGTTTGTGCCCAGTTTATCAGGTTGGTTATGTAGTTGTATTCAGCCATGTCAATGACAATGCTTAGTGGCACAAGAACTGATGGTCTCCAGCACCACTGAGTGACAGTCCAGTTCTGTGCTCTTATCATAGAACCAACCAGATTGGAAGAGACCTCTGAGATCATCCAGTCCAAACTATCACTCAGCCCTAGCCAATCAACTACACCTACATAGGATGTAGATGTATGTCTACATAGGAAATGGCACCCTGACTCTCTAGGGGTGTTTGGTCCATGGGAGTTGTGTATCAATGTTTGGATAGCACATTACTTACATGACAAGCAGCCAATTCACCCACTTGAAAATGGGCTACATTCAGGTAATGTGTTTTGAAAAGACTCCTTATGGTGGAATTTTAACCAAAAAATTCTGTACATTCTTATTTGCCAAGATAACATCAAAAATTCTTGAGAATTATGAGTACTTGTGAATGTAATGAGGTTATATGTTCAGAGGAAGCTGTACGATGATTCTGCTGTATAGATTTATGAAGTATTGCAGTTTGTCTTGCAGCAAGCACATAGAGGCTCCAAGGACAAATCAGAGTCAATGCCGAGTGTTACCTACAAAACACTATCACAGAAATGGCTCAGATTTAGGTCACAAGTAACCTACTTCATACAATACACAGGAAATAGAAAAAAAATAGTGGGGAAGTCAGTTTTCCTCTGATCCATGAAAGACCATTTCTCATTCTCACTTCAATGAAAGCTAGCCAATTGCTGACTCTCATGATATTAGCCTATTTTCTCATAGGAAGATTCTTTCATATGACAGAAATGTGAGACTGATTATAATGTGAAGGAAAAACATGGTAGTAACCCTGATCTCACTCATCATTCTGAGAGAAAACCAGTTTTGGCCTAGATACCTAAATGCCTTGACTTCTGCACAGATGTTCAAAGTACTGAAAATCTGCCAGCTGACAATTCAAAATATTCAGTAAAATAAATGATGCTTTGAGAGGCATTCTTCTCAGATTTGTTATTTTTAGATAAGTATCTTGGCAGGTGTGTACCTTTGTCCAATATAGATCTAATTATCACACCACACTTAAAAGGTCCTGGTAAAAATCTGTGTCTTATAACATGGAAGAAGAACTTTATTAAAGTGAAAAAATGAAAAAGTGCAGCCAGATAACTTACTTTTCTTTCCTTCTACAAAGAGCTTCAGGGTAAAACATCTTCATATTCCTTGATATTTATTTCCAACTTCCATCATTCTCCAGATTTTTATATTCTCTTTTATCTTATCTGTTCTTCGTATCTTTGAATTTCCAGTCCTCTCTGTCATATCTGTGTCCTGCTTTTTCCTGCATCTCTATCAAGTGACAGTTCAGCAGCAGTTTTCATAAGAGCTGTGAGCCAGCCTTAAGTGCATTCATATCCAAGAGAAGAGAACACCATTTATGTTAGGACATTTTATGCATCGTAGCTCCAGACTGCAGAGGAGAACTCAGACAAGGGGCAGAAACCTAGGAAGCAAAAACAGGTATAGCAGCAGTGGATATTTATAATAGTGAAAATAAAGTAATGGAGATAAAAAGAAGGATAGAGAGAAAAAGGGAGAAGGTGAAACAAATGGGAAGAAAACTTCCCTCCCTGTAAGGCCATGAGGAAATTGATAATTACTTAAGTATCATCAGATTTTGCTTCTTCATCTCTAGTAAATGCTAATTCTTAATCAGAGTTGAGCTCTGATTGTCACACATTTCAGGCCTAGTACCTCTGTTATGGAGGATAATCCCATGAGAGTATGTGTAAGTAGATGGAACAACGGGATATGACAACGATTCTCTACCATAAAGCCACAATGCACAGAGCAGCACATTCACCCTAGCTAGCTAGATAATCTTTTCTAAAAACCTATGTCATATTCACCCTGACCTCCCAAAGAAAAACTGCCCTAACAGATAATTTATAAATACTGAAAAATAAGGAAGTATCAGAGTTGAAGATGTGAATCTTTAATCCCTATTAAATTATGATGTTGGCTTTAGCTATACGATCAGACACGTTTTTTTCCCCTTGACCTCTGCTTCATTATGTGCAAAGAATAAGTTTGAAAGATTTTTCTTTTAGCCTCATTCAGCTTGTGCTCAATTTACTTTCCACTACTTAGTCTCATCTGTGAGAACGGCCATGTATTTCCTGTTGGCCTGTTCTGGAGCTTACATAGCACATACATGTTTCACAATCATTTCTCTGCACTACAATTCCTTGGAAAAAAAAAAAGGAGTTTCATCATCTCCACCCTACAGCTGGGAAACTCAGACTGTACAATTTCAGTATCTGAGAATTCAGGCTGATCCATCTGAGTAGTTCATAATGGGTAACATTTCATATTTTCAAAGGGCACTTCCCAGTAGCTTCAGATACAGTTGTGAATGTTTAAACATTTCTGTACATCAGCCTGTGAGATCTCAAGCCGGACAATGACAACAGAATACAAAATAACCATCTGGGAAAAACGTGATTAAAGGAACTTGCCACACAGGAACTCAGCAGTGAAGACTGACTCCAGTTCTCCAAAGCATCTACTGTGTAGTGATGAGATCTCCCTTGTATTTCCCTGTGGCATCAGAACTTTGTGATAAGAAGTGTCACACAACCTTGATAACTAGCAGTGCTGCTGGCACATCACAGATAATAAAACGTGCTTCTGCTCATGTAAAACCCCCTGTTGTGACTGAAAAGGAAGCGTGTACTACAATAAACAGGACTCTGAAGGTCTCTGTGTCTTTCCTCATTTCTGGAGCAAGTAGAAATGATGAACACCTCATTATGGGACTTAGAAGAGAATGTCTAGCAAAAATTATGTGACTCCCATTTTAACATCAGGCACCACGTATTGAAGAAAAGCTGCCAGAAAACAGCAGAGCAGATTTAATTCTTTTTAAAATTGCATCTTTTAGCAGTCAAGATCTTTCTCTTGGACTGAAATTTGTACTTAGGGAGACGTGAATAAGACAAGGAACAACAGGCACTGGGAAGTGTTCTAGGATAAACAACAAAGAATTTCCTTTTATGACAGGAATAAAAAAATCCAACTCCCTATTTTTAAGGTCCTTTAGCTGGACTCACCTTGGGAGTCACTTGAAAGAGTACTGCTCTCTTAAATCCAAATTATTCTTCTTCCCAAACTCTGTGACACATGGTTCACTGACCACATGGCATGTTCTTGCCTCAAGCTTCTAAGAGATTCACAGTTCTACTACCTGCTTAAATACTTTTAGCAATTAACTCTGGCAGTAACTTTCTATCTATCACTGGATGTGCAGATTTTCTGGAATGGAAGAGATTTCCAGACTGTCCCAACAGGGAGTTAACTCCTAAATAAGTTGATGTACACCCTTGCCAAGGATTCTCCTCTTGTGGGTTGTGTAGCACATCTCAATACTGTTGAAGCAGAAATCAGAGAACCAGATTCATCTGTTTCTGATTATTTGGTACATAACTTTTATTATTCTTAACATACTAATTTTGATATAAAGTACATGTTTTCCAAGCTGAATTTGATTCTCACATTTCTTTGACATGCACATTTTTATGTATTTGTATGCTCTTAAAAAAAATCAAAGTAAATAGACTGAAAAATGTGAGTTGTTCCTTTTCACTTAGTATTAAGAGCAAATTTGAATATTCTATTTTTTGATCTTCCTATGTTATATCATTCTCATATTTCATATATTTTATTGCTTCACTACATTCTTTTTCCAGATGCCCTGAATGAAGAAACCATGCCCATCGATACTCATATCCATATTCATCTTCACAGAGAAACACATGATGATGGATGTTAGAACTCTTTGGTTGCTTGTTCAAAATGTATTGTGTATGAATTCTATGTTAAGTGTTAAGAATGTTTTTGCTGGCCATGAAGAGCAAGGCTGTTTGTCCTGTTGCAGCTGCTGCTGTCTTCTAGTTAATGAAGAGAGATGAGATTGCTCCCCAGCCAAAGGGCAATCCAGAGGAGTTTCTATAGGGACACTGATAGCCAGGGCAGGAGACAGAGAGGAAAGAGGTAAAAACATAGGCTCAGAGGGTAACTCAGGTTGGAAAGGACCACCTGTCAAGTCAGATCATGTTGCTTGCTCAGGGATTTATCCATATTGGGCTCTGCAGTGAAACCCCTTAAATGATGGAGAGCAGGAAAATTGTCCTAGAGTTGTACGTCTCCCCCTCAATCTGCTGAGGTGTTATTTGACTTCAGGGAGCCAGAAAAAGTTGCTGAACTAGTAAGAAGGGAAACCTATCTGCAAGAGTCTGTCAGACCATAGTGTTTTAAAGACTTATGATTTTAGTATCTTAATCTTCTGTATTTTAAGTGCTACATTATTCCAGACTGCTGTTTTCATGTTCAAGTAAAACCAAGGTTAATAAACCATAAGAAGTTGGTGTCTCTTGATGTCTTTATTTCAAAAGAAAGAAGGGCACATTTACCTGATGGCCTTGAGCAATGCTGGGTGGTGTTACAAACATACATTTAGCAGACAAGTCATTCCTGAGCCAACTAGTACACCTACTGTTTCATAGATGCATATTTGTGTATCTGAGAATTTTGTTCTTAAGCCTCCATCCTGTCCTTAACATTAATGCTGTCATCAGGGAGGGATATTCATTGGGCAGACAGTCAGAACCAGTGCTGGGGACCAGGCAAAAAACAAGCTTAAAAGCAAGGCAAACTAGACCCCAAAGAAGTGTAGGGCTTTGGGTATTAATTGGCCAAGATAGGAATTATAAAAATAGAATTGTTTTTATTTTCCCAAAAACCCCACCTCCAAACTATATACAGAACTCATTAAGGTTTATTTACAGGCTCTAATTCAGTTGGAGAAATCTTCAAAGGATGAAGAAATTCCACTATGAAATTACCCTGCATTGCAAACTGTGCCATAAAGGCTTGCTGCTGCACCATAAATTATTTGGTTTGGGTATTAATTGGCCAAGGTAGGAATTATACAAATAGAATTATTTTATTTTCCCAAATACCCTGCCCCCACACTCTATACAGAATTAGTTAAGGTTTATTTGCAGGCTCAAATTCAGTTGGGAAAATCTTCAAAGGATGCTTCTGGGCAAGTTTAGTGATTTAGGGAAGTCAGAAAATTGAAACGCAGCTTTATCCCACTTAGAAATCAGGCTGAGCAGAGAATTAAGGGAACAGCAGACTTTACTCATGGAGGTGAGCTAGGAAATTTGGTGATGATTCCTTAGTGAATTTCTCAGCTCCGCAGCTTCCTGAGACTGCAAGTTATGTCCAATGATGGATCCAAGTGGCAAAAATCCAAGGTGAGTGAAAAGACCTGCCAAAATCAAGTGTCTCAAGACACAGCTTCCCTGAGACAGATTTGAGGAAGCAGCACTACTTCAGCAGAAGAATGGGAAAGCCAAACTTCTGGCTTCTTCCCCAACTTGGATAGTGAGCAAGAAATCAGGCTGCACAGTGTGGCCAGGGAGAAATCAGGTCTCCGTGCCACTGGCAACTCCCTGTCAAATGGACTTAAGGATTTGCTGAACTTGCAGGCTTGTGGGTCCTCAGGCATGAACTGTGCAAGAGCAGTGATGCATAAGACAGTGCAAAAACAGGCGTGGTGCAAAACAGGAAATGTGCAAAGGTGGGAGCCATCCACAAGCAGGAACCCTCCAAAACAGGAACACTGCAAAATGGGAACTCTCCAAAGCGGCAACTCTGTTAAGGCAAGAACTCTGTGTTTTCCTTCTCACTCTACTTAGGCTTTTCCTAGACATTGTGTCCATTTGCCATGTATACTGAGCATGAAGAATCCAGCCAACCACCAGCTGATTCTAGCACAGGCTTCCACATGAGTCAGTAGTTGTGTGGAAAAGGCACCTTTTGCTGTTCCCCCTTCAAGCCTGCAGTGGTGGTAAGCAGTTTTTCACACCTTCCTTTTCCTTTTTTCCCCATTCAAATCTCCAGAGATGGAGTGGGGGGCAGGGGGAAAAGGAATTTGGAGAAGTTGTTAAGAAGGGTACCAAGCAAAGAGCAGAAAAAGGGAAATACAGACAGGAAGGCTCTAGGGAAAATGGGTCAAGGAGTCTAGCCTAAGGACCAGACGACTTGGAGAAAGTCTAAGAGCTAAAATAAGCAGGCAGGATTAAAGTACAAAATACCATTATAATCCAGTAACAGACTGAGAAAGACAGTCCAAAATCCATCCTCAGAAGTCAGTACTGGTGAAGTTAGTCGCATAAATTAGTCATTGCAGACAGATGCTGGTTACAGAACTTGCCTACCTAGGTGACATCTGGCAGGGGCTTGCAATAAAAAAGCTATATATAAAAAAGAATGACTTTAGTATTGGTGAAACTTTACATATACTGCAAAAACAAAAGGGACCACAGAATTTTCACAACTAACAGAAACTGTGGCTGCAACAAATATATAAAAATTAACTCATTAAGAATTGCCCTGGTGCTATTAAAGACATTTCTAGTTTAGGCTAAAATTTTGTCAATAAATCTGTACACAAACAACTTGCTCATCAGAGTAGACCAAACTGAGTCTATAACACAGAGAAATACAGAGTATGTCCCAAAGCACATCTACATGTACATTCAGTACTCTGTTCAATACTCATCTGAGTAATTTTAAATGTAATAGCAGCATATAAAAGGGCATTTCTTTAACTCATTGCTTTTCCAGTGATAAAGTTTCCTACCACCTAGTATGAGGCAATTATCTCCTATAAATTTACACATAAGCCTATTGCTATTCTACTTCATCAGGCTACTCACGTAGTTTAGATTAAAGACACATCCAGCTGTATGTGCTGAGTGGGTGCCTTTAATATTCACTTTTGGTTTAGTCAGGTTTCCTGATGAAGAAGGGCTTGTGAGATCATACTGCAGTGTTCATACAGGCATATGCCTGCCAATCCACACTATTCTATTAGCTTTTGTACCTGCTGGTCAATTTCAAGTACATTTGACAATGAGGAGATAGCTTGCAGATATTCAGTTTCTGTAGAACAATTGAAAATAGAATCATAGAATCATAAAATCAACCAGGTTGGAAGAGACCTCCAAGATCATCCAGTCCAACCTAGCACCCAGCCCTAGCCAGTCAACTAGACGACTTGTTAGTTTTAGGCTAATGGTTGGACTCGATGAACTTAAAAGTCTTTTCTAGTCTAGGCAAGGCTATGATTATGTTCCTGGCACGTAGAATCAGAGAGTCTAGAATAGGTAGTTATGCAGAGGAAAGGGAGAATATGGAGTTACTGGTGTTTTCATCCACCTCCTCTGCCATTGACGGAAAGACTGTATCATAAATCTACTAACTCTACAGAATTCATGTTAGAAAGTAGATGCCCTGTCACAGAAAAAAAAAGCTTCACAATTTGTATTTTATTAGACAGTGGAGAATCCAAGCAGACAATACCAATCCACAGGACATCAACAGTTTCCAGGGATATAAATTTCTGTGCTGCACATTAAAGAAGCTTTACTTGCTAAGAACAAAATTGTATTAAAAATATAAATATGAAGAGCTTTCTGTTTGTAAAAATATATTCTCTTGACTTGCCCTAAATAAAGCCTGAGGAATTTAAAGGAAAACAGAAAAGCATGCACTGAAGCAGCATAGTAGCTTCCCTGAGTTTTTTGGGGTGATTAGCTAATATTTCCAGTTTAGTGACTATTTTGAATGCATGGGAACTTTCTGTATATTTCTTTCCCATTGTTGACATCATGGAAATGTCACAAGGTTTGACAGCTTGGTAGAAAGCAGTATTCCAAAGGGACCTTCTTCTGGGCCCTATGGTGTTTAGCAGACAGTCATAAACAGGTCCTGTTTTCTTTATGTTTTGAGTAAAATTTTTTTCTGGGAAAAAAACCCAACATTTAGCTAACAGCAAAATGACCGAAAATTCTTTAACCAACTAAGGGATCTTTTTTGTATCTATGATGGTGTTATTCTAACAGACTTTAAAAATAAGAGTCAGGGAATCTTATAAGAATGGAAACTCGACACAATGTGCCATTTTAGTAGGATTTTTAACAAGTGAGAGATCTAAAAGGTTGGGGGTTTTATTCCCTTCTTCAGATTCCTTATTCACTAGGAATAGTTGACCTCTAAGACAAATAATACCTGAACTAAGTATAAAAATTTATTTACTGTTTTAGGCATGTTTAAAATAAAAACAATGGGTGTAAGATAATTCATTATTGATTTTTTTTTGTAAGTAAAATGCTCAGGTTCTTTGTTCTTTCCCAAGGGAAAATCAAGAACACAAACATAATCTCAACTATTTTTAATTTGGTTTACAACAGACTCTTCAGCTAAGGCTGAAGCTCAGTTGTAAATTGACACTATTTTTGTAAACTGGCATAAATTCACTGAAAATACTATACCTGTTCAAGATCTGTTTCACTGACTGTGTTCATGTGAAGTCTTCGTCAATAAGAGGAATGAATGGTATGTAAACAGCACAATGAATGTACATAATGTTACCTTTTAGCAGGACCTATCTTAGCTCAGTTTGCCTTATTTAGGTATGGAATTAACAGTATTCAGTGAAGATTAGTAATGTGGCATGCTACACTCCCTGGAGGGGCTCTTGATTTCAGAAAAGCGAATCAAACTAGCAGAGCTTAGCAAATTTCAAGGAAGAAAAATCTTCACACGCCAGATTTCTGCAGCATTCTTGAGTACTCTTTACTGCCATTTTAACCTCCATAAATTTGGCATAAAATCCTTGTTGCATGGGAATTTATGTTCATTCATGTCTACTTTACTTTAAGGAAGGATAAATATACCTGAAGAGTTTTTCTACCCCAGTTCATTACTAGTGGCATGAAATTGTGGAAATTATAGCTCGGGTCTGCTGGCCACTCTTCCATTGATGTACCCCAGGATACAGTTGGCTTTCTGGGCTGCAAGTGTACACTGGCAGCTCATATTGAGCTTCTCATCTACCAGCATCCCCAAGTCCTTTTCTTCAGGGCTGCTCTCAAGCCACTCACTGCCTAGCCTATATTGGTGCCTGAGATTGCTCCAACCCAATCTGTGTGTGTGTGTCTGTCTATCTATCTATCTATCTATCTATCTATCTATCTATCTATCTATCTATCTATCTATCTATCTATCTATCTATCCTCATTGGAACAATACAGATGTCAGTAGAAAACTACCACCCCAATTGCACTTGAACAGATTTCAGAGATAGGATGACTTTTTAAGCTTACTTGTGGCTTCTGTACGTACTGTGCAGAGTACAGGGCAAATCAGAGGCTATGTCGCCTAAATAATAACTGCAGATTTTGCCCATTTGGGGAATGATTTATCTCCAATATGGTTGTACTTCCAAATTTGCTGCTTAGCTATGGAGAGCAGGTGCCAGGCTGCTAAAGACTAGACTGAGGTTTCATGTCAGCAGTTACATTTCACAGTATCACAGTATCACAGTATCACCAAGGTTGGAAGAGACCTCACAGATCATCAAGTCCAACCCTTTACCACAGAGCTCAAGGCTACACCATGGCACCAAGTGCCACGTCCAATCCTGCCTTGAACAGCCCCAGGGACGGCGACTCCACCACCTCCCTGGGCAGCCCATTCCAGTGTCCAATGACTCTCTCAGTGAAGAACTTTCTCCTCACCTCCAGCCTAAATTTCCCCTGGCGCAGCCTGAGGCTGTGTCCTCTCGTTCTGGTGCTGGCCACCTGAGAGAGGAGAGCAACCTCCTCCTGGCCACAACCACCCCTCAGGTAGTTGTAGACAGCAATAAGGTCACCCCTGAGCCTCCTCCAGGCTAACCAATCCCAGCTCCCTCAGCCTCTCCTCGCAGGGCTGTGCTCAAGGCCTCTCACCAGCCTCTTTGCCCTTCTCTGGACACGCTCCAACACAACAGCACTGAAACCTTGTGAAATGCCTGTGAAATCCTGCGAACCCTCCCCATGTCTTGTGAGGAATTTCCCACTCTAGGCCAACATGCCACAAGATGTGGCTTGTCTAAGCCCATTGCTTATTGTCTACCTTGAAGGAAAAAATTGCAAAGCAACCCTCACGCTCCACCATAACTGGGCCTCTGAGTCCTACTGTCAGTGGGAATGCATTTCTGAGGATAACTCCTTCGGGCTTTGCCCCTGAGGCCAAGGGCCAGATCTGCTCTAAAGGATGTACTCCCCAGGAGGAAACCCATTGGGTTCAGTGGGTGTCTCCCACTGAAATTCCCTCATGCCCCAAGCTGCCATTCACACTTAGCTCTGCAGATTCGTTTCCATCGGTAGGTGTTTCAGTGACCACCCCTGAGCTGCTCCCGTCAGTCAGTAGGTCAAGCCCCGGTGGGCCTTTCTCACTCCGCGAGGCCCTGACAGGGCGGGATGCACGGCGGCGGCGCTAGGACCCGGCGGGTGGCGACAGCGCGACGCGGCGCATGCGCGGCGGTGTCTGTGCAGCTGGCTACCGCCGCGCTCGGCGGAGCAAGCGCTGGGACCGCGGTACCGGCGCCTCGCTGCAGGCAGCGGCTGCACCGTCGGGCATGGACAACGCGGCTCTGCGCTGCGCTGCCTTGCCCCGTCCGGATGAGTCCTCGCTGGAGCAAGTGAGTGAGGGGAGCGCTCGGGCGGTAAGTGGCCGCTGTTCTCCGGCCGCCCTCCACTGGACAACGCGTCCTTCCCAGACTGGGAGGGAGCCGGCGCTCCCGGACCGTGCCTCCTCTGCCCTTGGAACCACTCCGGTCCCGGGACAGCCCGCGGATTCTCCCTTGTGCAAAGTTTTGTTAATAGGTCTCTCCCATCGGTAACTCCGGGAGCGGAGGGTGCCGAAGTGGGTGACGGGTGGCCGCTACGAGGGTCCCCTCGGGTCTTGGCCGCTCCCGTCCGGGCGGGGCCGGTCCAGGGCTGTCCCGGTCCAGGGCTGTCCCGCGGCTGAGCTCTGTGGCGTCCACCTGCGCGCTGGCTCCTCGGCAGGAGGGACTCGCCTGCTCCTCTCCACCTCTTCTTCTACAGGGCAGTGGCGGCCCAGCCTCTGGAAGGAGGATGTGGTGAGAGGATGGGGCTGTCTCCCGCGGGGGCTCGCCATGGCCAGGGAGGACTCGGTGAAGTGCCTGCGCTGCCTGCTCTACGCACTCAATCTGCTTTTCTGGGTGAGTGGAGGTAACGCGGAACGGGCCGGGCCTGGCTGAGCTCCTGCTGCCGCCGCCCGAGCAGGTGGCGACGATCACGGCCGGTGGGTGGAAGTTGCCTGCCTTGGTGTATGCCCCCATAAGTTCCCGTACGGGAATACCATCACCGGAAAACAGAAAAAACGCCCAATTCTCTAACTTGTTTGGAAGAAAATGATATTTGGTGTTAACTGGGTGTTATAAATACACCTGTGAATTGGTGCACCTATAAGGTGTAGCAGGGGAGACATCCACGGGTGCTGTGGCGTCCTGGCTGAGTTTCAGAGCATCCCGTGTTCTGATCTGAACTGCCAAGCTCTCAGAGGTATCTGAGCAGTCAGTTGCTTTTGGAGGCTTTGCTCAGAGTCTTTCCTGTGCTTTCAGGGGCCACATCCTAACGAGTAGGCAAGGCCTGGGGTGATTTCTTTTCGGTTTTGTTTCCTGCATTTCAGTTCAAAGCCATATTTGTGTAGCAGCAGGCTTTCTTGCCCTCCAGGATAAGTGTGTGTGATCAACATTTGCTTCTAAACTTTCACAGCTATGGGCAAACTGCATGATTGAGATTACTCAGAGCCCTCAATTGCACAAAGTTAAACCTGCTTGACTATAGTTAAGCTTTATGCAGACAGAACGGTACTGAATGGTACTTTCTGTATAATGCAAATGATCCAAAAATGTGTTGGAAGTATGTGGCTTTGTAGGCTGTGTTTAATAGAGCCCAAAAAAAAGTATTTCTGTAGTGCATGTAGGAAGAAAACTCTTTTAATTGGAGATGAGGAAATCTTTATTAAACAAAAAAGTGTAATTGTTTCTTACATCATGCATCATTTTCATTGGATACTGTACACAATGTAAACCACTGTGTTTTCTTTTGAGGTTAACATTGCCTGGGTTCAGCTGGCCTGAGTTCCAGTTTGGATTTTTACACATATGTAGTTAATTGAGTTATGGACATCCACATGATTGAAAATAATCCTGTCCTCCTGCTATTCACCTGTTTGCTGATTTCCATAATTCCTGCTTGGAGCTCTACTTAGCAGTTCCCATTCACAATTTAGCTCACTGTAATCTTTACCCCATAAACTTAGTCTGCTGTTTTCCCTTGCTCTCCCTGCCAGTTGTTTGTGTTGTCCTGTCGAGTTTATTATTCAGTGGCAACTTTTTATGGTTGAATAAGCCATTGAGGTGGTACTAAGGTTATACCCTGACACTGTGTCAACTGATCTGTTGTGTGATGGAAACCTTGCTGCTGGAGTGGATTCTTAATTTCTCAGTTCTGGGATGGTTTCCTTGTATAGGAAACCCTGCCTTTGTCTTTGGAGGGGGCTAGTGTGTTGTCCTGCAGTTCCTCTCTAGAGAGATCAAGGTTTCACCTGGGCGATTTAAATGTGTCTGCTCTCTTTGCTTGGTTTTGAGATCCTTTCCATGTCAAATTGTTTCTTCCTGTTTTTTATTGTTACTTACTTTTCCTGTTGTGGACCTCGGGCCTGGAGCTACACAGCACCTTTGAGGTTGGCAGTGGAACAGCATTGACTACATCTATCATGTGGTGCAACTGTTTACTTTGTTCAGTCTTAACTCATGTCCAAAATTGGACATGACCAAAATAATTTATAGCTAGAAATTACTTCTCATACTTCAGATTTTGTTGTCTTCTAAGTAATGACATCTAAGATCATCCTTAACTAGAACATGTGATTGTAATTATTTTTTTGTAGGAAAAAGGATGTTTTGATTCTGAGGGTATGAAAAGTCCTAGAGAAGAAAATGGAAACTTCTCATGCTTGTCTTCGAAACACTAAATTTTGAAAGTATGTAATTAATCTTTCTAGTTGAGGCTGAGAGACCTGTGGCTTTTTAGCCTGAAAAAGAGAAGACTCAGGAGGGATTTATCATTGCATATAAATACCTAAAAAATGGAGATCAAGGGGATGAGGCTAGGCTTTTGTTGTGGAGGCAGTGAATTAATGTGGCCAAGTCAGGAATTATAAAAATAGAAATATTTTATTTTCCTGGAATCCTGCCCCCAAACTATATACAAAAAATAGTTTAGTTTATTTACAGATTCAGTCTGGTCAGGCATCTCTTTCAAAAATGATATTATGGACAAATTTAGAGATTTAGGAAGTCAGGAAATGGAAGAGGCTAAGCTATAAACACAGCTTTACCCCACTATCAATCAGGCTGAGCAGAAGATTAAAGGAACAGCAGGTCTTACAGAGGCAAGGTGGGCATTCGGCAATGGTTTCTCTGCAGAAGCATGCTTCTGACGCTCCAGGCAATATCCAGTAGTGTGCAGCAGAATCCCAAGGCAAGTGGCAGAGCCACCAAACTCAGAAATATCTTGAGCACTTCTACAAGGGGCATGATCATGGAACAATGCTGCCTTCATAGCAGCAGGGACAACCAAAACTGCTAGTGCCCCCCAGTCTGGGGAGGCAGCCAGGAAGTTGGCTGCTGATATGGTCCGAGAGTGGACGGTCTGGGTATGGCTGTCTCTCTCTCAAAGGACCCCAGGGCTTGCCAAGCCTGCAGGTGTGCACAGAAGAGTGCAGAAGTGGGGAGAACCATCTAAAAGCAGGGATGGAGTAAAACAGAAAGCCGTGCAGAAATGTAGGAGCCATCCAAAAGCAGGGATGGTCCAGTCACGGCAGGAACCTGTCCTGTTGGGCACTCCATCAGGAGCTCTTTCAAGATGGGGAACTCTCAAGATGGGACCTCTCAAAGCAGGGAACCTTTTCCCATTCTCCCTTGCTCTGTTTATCCTTTTCTAGACAAAATGTCCATGTACCATTTCATATGGGGTGTGAAAACCTAGCCAACCTCCAGCCTGACTCCAGTGCGGGCTTCCACATGAGTCAGGCCATGTGCAGAAAGGTGCCTTTTGCTCTTCCCCCTTCAAGCCTGCAGGGCAAAGGGGGGAAAGCAGTTTTCACGCTGCCTTCTCCCGTTCAAACCTGGGGCGGGGGGAAGAAGAAAGGAATTTGGAGTACGCCAGGACAGCTCTTTGCAATGGTACCCAATGATAGAACAAGGGGCAGTGGATTAAAAAGTAGAGAGCACAGGAGGTTTCACTTGAACTTAAGGAAAAACTTCTTTACATTGAGAGTAACAGAGCACTTGACTGGGCTACACAGAGAGGTAAGAAAGTCTTTTTCTCCAGAGACTTTCAAAACCCACCTGGATGTGCTCCTATACAACCTGAGGTGGGTGTACCTCTTTTAGCAGAGTCTTGGACTAGATGATCTCTCAAGGTTCCATCTTAATCTTACCAGGACCATACTGCATATGTCTGGGACCAGAACACAGGAAATGGCACCCAAGCCAGCAAGGTGGAGTCTGTATAGTGCTGAAGCATGTAAATTTGTAATTAAGTAATGAATGCCAGTATAGCAGATGATTTGAGCTATAGATGTTGCAAAGAATTAAAGCTTATCTTCCATAAATATGTAAAAGGAAATTCGTTGAAATTCAGACAAAAAAATCAACTAATCCATTTTGAGTTCTCTGTGTTTTATAAAGCAGAGCATTACGAGTAAGTGTGTAGCTGTGTGTTGCCCACATTACTTTTCTGCTGGCCTCAGCTGAAGAGCTGTTCTGTGGAATGGTGGACAGGGTACCTGTGTGCGCAAGAGAGAGAAGCAGACAGTGTTATTTAGTGTGCTTTTTGTCATTTTTGGCCTGAAGGCTGCTTAGCTGTAAATAATTCATAAACAATCAGCTGGAAGCCCAAGGCTCTGTTTTAGTGATTCATCCTGTTTTGATAAACGACCAATAAATGCAGTGCCTCTACTCTTCTGGAAACACACTGGATTTGTGTATGTGAGTAAATTGGAACTGCAGCTTGCAGTACATCTTGAAAGACATTTTCTTTTGAGGTGGGAATAAGTCTGTTGTCAGTGCTCTAATTGATGTTAAGTGACTGACTGGTCAGTCACTCAACCTGATCATACTCTTCTGGAAGTTGTTTACAAGGCCAATTAAATCATTCATCTGACTGCAAGATACCTTTTTCAGAGCAGTGGGAGTTGCACATGCAGAAGGTTCTGATTTCATAAAGGTGTGTTTTTTTGTTTTGCCAGCACCCTGAATGAGTAATATCCTTCAGACTAAATCCTGCACTTCCCCTTTTGTTTCATACTTCTGCCATCATCATGTATAAAAGAGCATCACTCCTTAAAGTAATTTATGAGACTGAGAGACCCAACTTGATTTCTGCAGGATTCTCATCTTACAGTTTGTAACACTGCTATTTGCAGCTTGTTACATTCTAAGCAACCTTATAAAAAGAAGTGATATCCAAAAATGCATGGTTTGCATGCACAATATTCAATGCTTAACTAAGCAGATGATCTTAGTGGTGCCTGATAAAAGACATGGTCCTACTACTTCCTAATTTCTGGTTCTTGGAGGCAGTACTGATCTTTATTGTCCCTAGAAAGCACGTGTCAGGACTTGTTTTGTTTTGATAGCTCTCCAAGCATATTTTAAGCAATTTATGAGACTGCAGGGTCTTCTGGTGAGACCTTTCTGTGTCAGCAAGTTCCTCTCGCTGTTTCAGCACAGTAGTAGTCATGAATATAATGTGAGCATCTTCATCCGTGATAATGTAACTTGTCATCACAGAAATCCTCCTCGTGCTATTTTGCAGTGTCGCTGTTGTCCTTCTTTACATCACTGCAGTCCTTTTCCAAGTCGAACCACCTTTGTGAGTGCTTACACTAGAGAGACCTGCAGTTGCAGAATGTGGCCAACCTGTGATAATGGCACAGGTATCACATAGAAGGCTATCAGAAAGCTATCCAAGGATGATAGTGATTTGGGGTTATGATAGTAGATGTAGGTAGTCATGGCATAGTAAAGTCATGGCAGTGTGGTGAAGTCCCTACTGACTGGAAAAGGGGAAACATAAGTCCCATTTTCAAAAAGGCTAGGAAGGAGGAGCCAGGGAGCTACAGGCCAGTCAGTCTCACCTCTGTGCCAGGTAAGATCATGGAGCAGATCCTCCTGGAGGCACTACTGAGACAGGAGAATAGCGAAGAGGTGATCTGGTATAATCAGCATGGCTTTACCAAGGGCTAATCCTGCCTGATAAATCTGGTGGCCCTCTGTGAACATGTCACAACATTCAGAGATGAGGAGCAAGCAACTCATGTCATTTACCTGTCATAGGTGATAAGGACATCTTAACCAGTGATTAATAGCGTCACTGGATGTTTGAGCCAAGCCATATCCTTCACCTTGTGAGGTTTTTCTGCCTGGGGATATGCTGTTTCTGTTGAGCTGTACTGAAGCTTTCCTTCAGGTACCTGGAGTACCATCCAATTAAACTATGGTTGAGCCAGTAAGCCCTCCTGACAGGTAGTAGAAATTGTTTTGTGTCTATCTTGAATTTGTGCTTGTGAACAACAAACCCACATAAAATGAAAACAAGTATCCAATTAGTTTTCATTTCAGTTTGAATACTTTAGCTAGTTTCTAATGTGTAATGTGTCCCACCTGAGAATTTTGAGCAAAAGAATATTGAAGCACTAAGGATGGTTGGAAGGAGTGATACTGTGTTTCCTTCTTTTTCTAACCTTAAGTGTATGTGTTGAGTCTTGTAATTTTTTGCTTCATTTTTCAAATCTACTGTGACATAAAGCAACCAGTCTATTCTCCTTTCCTTGGCACTGGATTCTTTTAGAGGTTGTGTTTCTGCTGCTTGACAAATTCCACTCACATTGGTGGGACTTGTAGATACTTGGAATGAATGGAGTTGGGCTCAAGTTTTTAATCAGTTTAAGTGACTAACAACATCCACTGAAGTGAGTGCTGCCTGGCTTGGGTACCTACAGCAGTGTAAACATGGAGTTCATTCTAGACTAATATACTCTGATTTTAGAGCCTACAGTGTAGATATGTGTAATTGAAACCTGATTTTCTTAGGGATATTTCCACCTTCAGTAGGAATATGGTGTCTTTTACAGGAATGAGTTCAGCAGATCAAGCTGTTGGATTAGTTTGAAAGGACCAGAAATACTTTTAATTCTGCTCTTTGAGAACTTTGACTTTTTAGTGTCTCTAGACTGCATTACTTATATAACATGATTACATTACCAGACTGTGTCCTAACAGAATAGAGGTCAGTCATAAGTCAGCTTTGTACTTACTTCTGTATAACTCTCCCATGCATATCTTCATAGGTGATATGGCTCATCCCACATGGCATGTCACATCAGTAGATGAGTCTCTACAAAGCAGTCTTGAAAAAGAGAGTGGCTTAATGTCATGATGGAGAGGAAAAAATAATCTCTGCTCTAATTTTGGAAATTAATATGATTTTTAATTGACATTCAGAAATAAATAATCCACAGGCATTTCATGTGTAGTCCTTATGATTAACTGGAGGTAGCTCACTACATCTGCCTTGAGGATGAAGGTACAAACACGTGCTGAACAGATTCAAGCCAAGAGCTCAAGGGAAACTGCTTATACCAGTAAGCCATGATCTCCAGCAGATCTGTGAAGATCCATCTGGCTTGTAGGTACTTGCATTTTTTTTCTTAGCATTGGCATCTCTGTAGAAGATAGATGCCCAATTATTCATGAGTCCTCAGGCACTTCTGCTTTACTGTGAACATTTTCCATCCTCTCAAGTCTGTAGTAGACATTAGGCAAAGGTCTTATGAATAATACCATTTTTTAATCTCTTGTTTTCCAAGGTATAGGAGACAGTTTAATTTGATGCTGTTTTATAGGAATGACTGATTTGAAGTGCATGATTATTTTAGTAATCTGTGTGCTCACATGTAAAACAGGAAAGTTAAAAGGTGTATCCACAACCAGCTGCTGTGCAGGTCTCATGTAGGAAATACCCTTTTCTCATAGACATTTTCCAGTTATATACCTGGGGTTTAAAAGTAATTTGCCTGCCGTCTATGAAGTTGACTGCTGTTTGTGAACAAAAGTAAGCTCCTATAGAAACAGGAGTAGATTACTTAGTAGTGGTGCATGTCTTGTGATAGGGATCTAGAAACCTGAGCTCTGAACGTTGCTGCAGATTACCCACAATCAGCAGCACATGCCTCTGCTTCCCCAAAGGCAGGAAAAAAGGTCTCTTGACAGTGAGATGCTTACTTTTGAGGGAAGAGTGGCACTAATCATGTCCTAACAAGAAGTGCAGTGTCTAGGTAGTCAAAGAAAGGATAGATACAGAAGATGCACTTTTCTCACCCCTCCACTTTTAATGTACTGTTGTGATATACAGCCTAGAAGTTGATATGTGGGTCTGACACTCATTAGAACCAGCTGACAGACAAATTATATGCATCGACCTGTTTGCATATCTGGGCTTGTGTTTGTTCTTCATGCTCTGCTGCTGCAGAAGACTTGCGCGACCAACTGCTGAAAACCTGCTTGTTTGCCCTGGGAGGGTGACCCTTTAGCAGCCTGTCACTGCACTGACAGTTGCCTTATTGCAAAGTGTGCAAGTTCCAGGCCATGTGAAATGTAGAGCAGGTCGTTAACTCACTGTTGCAGCTGTGCAAGCAAACTCGGATTCAAAGTACAAATAAGTACATGCTTCAGCTGTTTGGAAGTGGGAGGGGACCAAGACACAACCCTGTGTAGGGAGCTTAGATAAAATCAAATATTGGCATGTCTGTAGAATAAAGATCTATTGGTGGGGGATAGAAAAGTTTCCTTTTATATAGGCCACCATTCTTTCTCTAAACATTTAAATGCTTTTGCTAAGTAATAAAAAAACCCAAGATCTCTTGTTGTATTCTCCCTCTGTCATACTCCCCTCTCTCCAAAAACATGTAGCTGTCTGTTTATCCAGAGATTTGAGTCATTGGTGTTTGTTCAGTGATCTGAATATTGAACCTACTTGTGAAAATCATGTTGAAGCACTGCAGTGTGCTCTGTTCATGACCTTGTTATTTATCTACCTTGCTTATGGTCACTCACAGCTGAGAGTACCCAAATTAATTTTAACTGAAGAATTTTCTCAAGCTAAAAATGAAGAACATATTCTGATTAATACTGTCACATCTTGGAAGTTACACCCAGGGAACTACCTGAGGGGAGGTTGTAGCCAGGAGGAGGTTGCTCTCTTCTCTCAGGCAGCCAGTACCAGAACAAGAGGACACAGCCTCAAGCTGCGCCAGGGGAAATTTAGGCTGGAGGTGAGGAGAAAGTTCTTCACTGAGAGAGTCATTGGACACTGGAATGGGCTGCCCGGGGAGGTGGTGGAGTCGCCATCCCTGGGGCAGTTCAAGGCAGGATTGGACGTGGCACTTGGTGCCATGGTCTAGCCTTGAGCTCTGTGGTAAAGGGTTGGACTTGGTGATCTATGAGGTCTCTTCCAACCTTGGTGATACTGTGATACTGAGCTGGAAACCTTTCTCTGCAAAGCAAGTTGCTCTGTAGTGCTGCTAGTCAGCGTTTTGTACAAGTACCAGAGCATGGCCTGAAGTTGTTTATTCCATCTGTTAGAACAAAAAGAATGGTGTCTGATTTTTAACGTGGGAGATACTTCCACTCTTTCCACTGATTTAATAATGAAAAAAAAATTATCTCCAAGCACAATAACTTTCATTGTCAAAAACTTAAGATGTTAGAATGTTTGAATGAAAGAAAATGATGAAAGAATGAAAATATGCGAATAGTGACAGCAGTTTGTCTTGTTTTCTCAAAGACAGCCATGTTCATTTACTAATTGGAAATTCAGATTTATTTTCTAGTTTAGGTATGGTCTCAAAAACACTGAGTAGGACTGCCACAATAAGAGCCTAAAATATATACTTTAATAAATAAGAGGTTATGTATCTCAATTTTTATGCGTAATATATGTAAAAGAGTTCCCAAACCAGTTTAAACTATGCTCACAGGTCTCAAGTTGTGCCAGGGGGAAGTATAGGCTGGATGCCAGAGAGAGTGATTTGCCATTGGAATGGGCTGCCCAGGGAGGTGGTGGAGGCACCATCCCTGGAGGTGTTCAAGCAAAGCCTGGATGAGGCACTTAGTGCCATGGTCTAGTTGACTGGCTAGGGCTGGGTGCTAGGTTGGACTGGATGATCTTGGAGGTCTCTTCCAACCTGGTTGATTCTATTCTATGCTTAAAAATGACCACTGCTAATAGGTTGAGTTAATTCTTGGATAATGTAATTCAGTTGTCTAAGAAAGGTCTAGTAGCTTTAAAAACTTTGTTATAAACTAGTTTGGAAATGTAATGCGTTATTTTGATCTGCATATTGCTTGTATATAAAAATATAATTTATTACCTTTGTTTAGTCAGTGCAAAAATATTTAACATGAAGTTTGACAGCAGGCAGTTTTGTAAGCTCTTCAGTGTCATGTTCATGGCTATATAACATGCTGTGACAGCCCAGAATGGAACCCTTAGTGACTTGTGCAGCCAGCTGAAACAAATAAACATGTTTTACTGCCTACTATCATGTTAATGTTTACAGCATAGCAGAGTGACTGTCATCAGGGAAGCTTGAATGTAAACTTCTTGTTGAACTGATGTAGCTACTAATGTGGTGAGAATTATCTTGGCAGTTTTACTTCTTCTAAAGTTGTGTCCATTTGTCTGATTGCTTAATGCAGTGTTCTAATATATTTTACATATAAGTTACTTACAAAACAGTGGCTGAAGTAGGAAATGTTTCCATCCTCTAAATGAATCAGGAGAAAATGTAATCAGCCCCTTGCACCTGCCCATGACTCCTTGAAAATTGGGTGACAGTGAATTGCAGAGATGTGATTGCTGTTTTTTGCTGATAGGTTTGGATGCACGTTGATTTTTTTTTGGGAGTGTGGCAGTTTGGGAGTTTCCTCTCCTTCCCCCCCTGCCAACACACACATGAATTCACCAGACTAACTTAGCTGGGTAGAAGTTAAGGAATGAAGCAATGTATTTACAGCATGGCACAATTTACAAGCACATATATATACACAATATATACAGATATTTACAGCTCTATACAATAATATACAAGTTAGAAGTAATACAGAGATACAAAGCCCTTCCCAAACAGCAGAACTGCCCCAAAAAGGCTTCCAAACCAGCTACCCTCCTTCCTCCTCCTCCTTTCCAACCCCCCTCCCTTATCTCAGGATCCCTCTTATGTGCAGGGTAAGCTGCAAGAGGTTAGGAGAGGAATGATTAGTTCAGGTGCAGGTTCAGGCAGAGATAGTGAAGCGGGCAGCAGCCAGAGAGAGACTGGCTATTTTTTGTTGTTATTCTTTGGTTTTATGTGTCTTAGTGGAATGAATGGGTAATACAGACATCACTATTTTATTTTCACAGCCAGTGATCTAATTTCTCTCATTAAAATGTTCCACTTAGCCTCAAACCAGCACAGGAATGTTGTTGTTCCTGCCTACTGATTAAACAGGCTGAGTTTTACTGCTGGTGTTAGTGTAATTACCTGTCCTGATGGTTGAAGACTACTTCTCTTGTAGGTGAAGTAGTGGGTGCCTTAGAGCCTCGTTAATATTAACTGGCATTTGAGGATGCTTAACAGTTTTACAAGGCAGCACGTACAGGAGTTGAGTCATAAGCAGGAGGCAGTGGAAACAGGCATGCATATGGTAATTCCCTTGTGGCCGCGGTGCAGGTGAGCAAGTCGATTGACAGGTGTGTGTTAGTCTGGGTAATCTTTTGTTGCTAACCTGAGTTATTATTATGCAGGGTAGTCTTTTACTGCACACACATTTTTCATCCTGTAGGTTGTTCTGCCCAGAGGCTCACTTTTGCTGATCAGAAGAGATGCGGTGTTTTTTTCCAACACTTCCTTTTGCTAGCAAAGTGCTACCAAGCACTTCTTGCATTATATGCCATAAAATATGCATTTCATTATCAACCGGTTGCCAGATTACTTTTTCAAGTTATCATGGTTTGCTTTTCCACAGGTGTGCTGGTTTGAAGCTAGCTATAACTAGATTACAGGCTGTGAAAGGGAAACAGTGGTGATGTCTACTTCACTCACAGGCTTGCTGAGAGGTGTAAGAGCAAGAATCCAAACACAGATAAGGGAGTTGCTCTCTGTCTAGGCTGTGGGTTTCTCTCTAACCTCACCTACTGTCTCTTTGATTAATCCACTTGCTTCCTAATCCCCCTGGCTGACCCTCCATTCTTGCTTGGGCACAAGGCAACATCTGGGGTAAGGTAGAGAGGAGTGGGAGAAGGTGGAAGGGCAGTTGAGAGCCCCTCCTGGGCTTCTGGGAGGGAGTTGTGTTTCTGCATTACCTTTCACCTTGTATATTTCTGTCTATAACTGTATATATATTGTAAATATCTGCTTGTATATTGTGCTAAGCTGTAAATATAAGCTTCAGTCAATTTCCAGATCTGCCTGATTCTAGTCTGGGTGATTTCCAAAGTGGGGGGGTGGGGTGGGGTAACACCCAAACTATCACAACAGGCCTCTTTGTTCAAGAAGTTTTTTGAGCCCTCTCTTCAGGCTGCTCTAGTCTGCCAGTGTTACTTCCATGGATGTGAATCCAGTGTTTCACAGCAGCCTGGCTTTCAACTCATTTAGAGTAATAATTCATTTTGGGTCATCTTCAAAATATGGCACCAAAGGTGCATCACAGGGAATGTGTCTGGTTGGCAAGGAGAGCATTGCATGGGTAAAGTATGCAACATCTGTGTGGCAGCATGCATGTATGTTTTTCAAGGTACCATTGAACCAGCATTTCAGTTGATACCATACATGCATTGTAAGCATAGCAGAGGTCAATAACACGTGAAGAAGATAATGGTAGTTCAGTCATTCAGGTCACTGAGTAGTTGAGCTGTAGCCTGGCACTCATGGAGGTTACAGAGGGAATTTTATTGCATGTAGTTTGCATCCAGCAAGAAATATTAGTAATTGGCTGTTAGCTATTTATACTGAAGGAGAGCAGTTGGGGGGACCTAAATGGCTAAAATCTTTTTTAATTCAGAGACTTTTCATAGAAATATTTTTCTTATGAACTGAAATAGTGTTTGCACAGCTACATTACTGGTGAAGAGTATGTTCCCTAGCTGAAAGGAAGCAGTCTTCTGGTTGCAGTTCATGATAAGTGTAAATGGAGTCATGTTCCATGATAAAGTCGTTTAGCATTTCTGTAGAAGTCATGTGAGCCACAGCTTGGAGATAGATGTGCCCAGACCTTCCCCTCACTTATTTTTATGTGGGCAAAACTACATATATATAGGTAGGGAAAACTCAGGCAGACAGAGCAGAAATAAAGTTCTCCTTCCTGGTTTGTCATTGTAGGCAAGTCATTTCTCCTATAAACCTGAATGATTCTTTCAGTGTCAGAACTCTTCTAATTTCTTCAAATTTCTAGACAGTCTTTTCTGTTCCTTCTGCCTTTTAGCTGGTTGCTCTGTGATCTCTTTGTTGTTTCAGAATGACCTGCAGGCTCCAGGATCCCTTTAGCGACTCTCTTGCCTGCTAAATTCTACTTGCACTGAAGAATTGATCTCTTGCCTTCTTCCAAGATGTCTACCTCCTCTTGTTGCTGTATGAGAATGTATTGCCACTTCACTGAAGGCTGAAAGCAAGCAAGTACAGCCTGCAGGTTTCTAATGGAGAGCTGGGACTAGACAGTCCCCCAGTTCAGTATAAGAGAAAGAATATTGTTTAGTCAATGAACATTTTTCTGATAGTTTTTGTAGGAAGACCATCTGGCCCATAGGAAAAGTTGCTGAGGAATGTGATTTTGATAGAATTCTCACTGCTGAGCTGTTAAAGCAAATTCAACAGATTTATCTGAAGTCTTTTACTACATACTGAGTGGAAGTGCAAGCTAATGCTTTCTCTTTGTGCACCAGTAGGCTTTACAGGGAGATGTGAAGGGTTCAAAAGGTTTTCTTTTGCTTTTGACCATAAGCATGCAGTCTGTCTGCTGAAGTCATCTTTATCTCTCATTGTGTTAGATTGCTATATTTGCCTGATGCTTTCTTCCAAAGAAATAGCTGTTGTGGAGTTTATCAAGGGGATCCTAGCTGTGTTCCTTTCCTTGCTCCTGCAGCTTCCTGCAAATTACACAGCTGACAATACTCTTTACTTCTGCTTTTTCATCAGCCAAAATAGATTCCACAGAACGTAAAAAATGTGTGTATAGTGAACTTGTAGCATGCACTAGTTTTCAAGGCTATATTTGCAGCATGTCAAGCACCAAAGGCTCTTCCTGAAACTACCCAGAGCTAAGGCAGTGCTTGTATTTTGTCCATCAGTTTTGAAAAGCATGGGGTAGCAACTGGGACTTCTTGTGAGACTTTGACGGCAGAAGTAGCCTGCAGTGGGTGTGTGGCAGTCAGTGAGGATAGTGACTTCTCTGGTTTCATAGGTTTGAATCGTTAACTTGTTCTTCATGACAGCTTTAGGGAACAAGAGGGGAGATGAGCGTTTCTTACTGATTTACAAAGCTATTAGTATAATGCTGAGGTTATGTGCATACACCTGTACAGCACATGAAAACAGCAGCATTCAAGAGAGCCATTGCACTTACGTCTTCCTCTGCCCGTTAGACGGTGGTGCTTCTCAAGTCCTGAGTCAGTTTCAGCCTTTGAGCTATAGTTCAGCCTTAGATGCACATATGAGATTGATACAACTACCTGAGGGATGGTTGTGGCCAGGAGGAGGTTGCTCTCTTCTCTCAGGTGGCCAGCACCAGAACAAGAGGACACAGCCTCAGGCTGCACCAGGGGAGATTTAGGCTTGAGGTGAGGAGAAAGTTCTTCACTGAGAGAGTCATTGGACACTGGAATGGGCTGCCTGGGGAGGTGGTGGAGTCACTGTCCCTGGAGCTGTTCAAGGCAGGATTGGACGTGGCACTTGGTGCCATGGTCTAGCCTTGAGAATTGTGGTAAAGGGTTTGATTTGATGATCTGTGAGGTCTCTTCCAACCTTGGTGATACTGTGATACTGTGATATTCCTGGATTCTCATAAACCAGCTGAATTCCCTGACGTGATTTGAGAATTGAGCAGTGGCATTAGTAACTCCAGCTTTGCTCTGTTTTGGAGAAAAACTTAGCATCTCCCTCCTCTCCTTGAAGGAGGTTATAGCTGCATCTCTCACCTTCTGTTTGGGAAACAGGGCTCCCTCTACACCATGTGTGCAGGAAACCTGCTCTTGGGGCCAGAGAGCATGTGCAAAGGTAGGGGTGACTGCAGGTGTTACATGAACCTTCCTCCAGGAGAAAGGGTGTGCTGTCTTACCTAGCCCAGTGCAAAATACACAGACAAATGCTGTGAAGAGTGCTTTGTCTTCTAGTGGTGCCTTTGGGTTGGTGCTGTCATGGTAGGTGTGGCAGGTATGATCTGACCCCATCATGTAGATTTGGCTTCTCAAGAAAATCTGAGGCCAGAGCTTCTGAAAGTGGTTGAAACCAGTGTGCTGGAGTGCATGATGGTGACAGAAATCCAGGTCTGCTGAGGTGGTTACACTTCTAGGTGGGTTCAGTCTCAGCGATTTACTCACTACAGAAACAGTTCAGATGGGGGTGTAGTGGTTTTACCCTCTCATGTTAGGTACCCAAATGCTTTGGTGATTGTGATGGTTTGGGTGTTCCCTGCCCCCCCACACTTTAGAAATCACCCAGACTAGACTCAGCCGGCTCTGGGAATATAAATGAAGCTGTTTATTTGCAGCTAGCACAATATACAAGCAGATATTTACAGTATATATACAGTTATAGACAGAAATATACAAGGTGAAAGGTAATACAGAAACACAACTCCCCTCCCAGAAACCTGAGTCCCCAGGAGGGGCTCTCAACCACCCCTGCACCTTCCCCCTGCCCCTCTCAACCTTACCCCAGTCCCAAGGAAGAATGGAGGTTTGGCCAAGAGGTTAAGAAGCAGAGATGAGTGGAGGGTGTGTTAGAGAGATGTAGCTCAGTCAGAAGCCCAAGGCAGAGTGAGTGAAAATGGCGAGAGAGTTATCTAATGTTTTAATTTCTCCTTCCCAAACTCCTTTGTGAGACTCTGAGGGAATTGTTTTCTTTTCACAGCCTGTAATCTAGTTCTTCTCACCAAAACATTCTAGCTTGCTTCAAACTAGCACAGTGATCCAGGGTTTATAATTGAAGTGCAGTGAGTTTTGTTGTCAGTTCATAGTTCAGGAAACTGAGGCACAGTGTGACTTTATCTGAATGACTCAATCAGATCCTTCCAAATTTAACCCCCCAAACAAATATCCCCTCCTGTGTGTCAGCATATCAGTACTGTTACATCCTATATGGGGCTTCAGATTATACTTCCCTGGCTGTGTACCTGAGCATGGTCTCATGGTTTCATACAAGCTGGTGGATGTCACTAGAGAACCTCAAAAGAATCACTAATCTTGGCAGCATAAACACTCCCTGTGGTTTCTGTGGTATGTTTGGCAATGGTGGGAGTTGGACAAGCAGTGGCATTACTGAGTGAAAGAGAAGGTATTCCAACCATTACTTATGCATACTGGAAGAGAAGATTATCACTGTCTCCCTTAACACTTGGGCAGCAAACTCAGGCTATGCATATACAAGTTGAGTATGCTGTTCAGATAAACTCATGTGTGAAAGATGTTATTGATGATGATTGATCCTTTGCTTAAATTATGAACTGTCTTTCAGGTTTTCTAAAATGCATGATAAATAACTTCACCTTTTCTTTCCAGTTGATGTCCATCAGCATATTAGGTGTTTCTGCATGGATGAGAGACTACCTGAATAATGTTCTCACTTTAACGGCAGAAACAAGGTAAAGCATTTGTTGAACCTCTTCATCTGTGTGGGTGATTGATCGCAGTATGCCTCTTTGGTTCTGTATGGCAAGTCTTATAATGAATTTCTAGAGTTAAGAAGCCTTCAGTTGAGCTAATTACTGTTTTGTTGAAAGTTGTTTTGGGTTTTTTTTGCCACTATTTCTGGCATCAGTTGAAATTAGAGAGGGGAGAAAGATATAAATTCATTCTTGTTTTATGCCTGTGTGTTTCTCTTCTGACAGGGATCAATTCCTGGCCCTTTGACAACATATAACCATATTCTGTTACTGTTCAGTTTTGAATACTCTATTCAGTCCAGAGATTTAGGAATACTGTTAGTTTTATTACAGCAGTGCTTATGGATCCTGGTGATAAAATGGCCTCATTGTGCTACATACTGTGCAAGTGCAGGACAGGAAGGTTACTTTCACCCCGAGCATATTTTGCATGATCCATTACTTTCTGGTACCTGAATGCAGCAGTTGACTTGAAAACCACATAAAAAAGATTTCTGTGAAGTGTGTAAGGCACTGGAAAGAGCACATCTGCTAATCACTGTTTTTGTTTTAACATCTATATTACATTTTTCTTCTGTATCATTTTTGTGTCATTATACTTTATTATGCTTCTGATTGGTTTTAGGGTGGAAGAGGCTGTCATTTTGACTTACTTTCCTGTGGTGCACCCGGTCATGATTGCAGTCTGCTGTTTCCTCATCATAGTTGGAATGCTGGGTTACTGTGGAACAGTAAAAAGAAATCTGTTGCTCCTTGTCTGGGTATGTTTCATAAGCTCTAAAACCAGATAACTTCTGCTTCACTTGGACAGTATTAAGAAAATTTAAAATCCACAGGCATTAGATAAATACTTATTACTTTTTATTACTGTGTCAAGTTATGATGTCAGTGAGGAATTGTAACTACAAAGCACACAGTAGGAGAGAATTTATTGCCCACACTGGATTATGCTGTGACTGAAAGGCAAGCAGTGTCTCATTTGCAGAAATCGACTTTGTTTAGTAGAGGAGTTGCTGAAGGAAAAAATAACTCCCAACTGTTAAGTACTAATAATTATAGGGACATGAGTCTTAAGTGCTCTGAACTAAACCTTTATGCTACCCTTTTGACTCCTGGCTGTGCTATAGCTGAATAACTTAAACTTCGCTTTATCTCCACAGTTGATTGTGTCTGTAAAGCCGCAGCATTTGTAGGTGATTAACGTTAATTTTGAGTGCATTCAGAAGCTTTGTCATGTGGATGTCAAATTTTGTAGTTACATTTAGTTGTGATAAAGTTGAAAAATAAATTTTAAGTACCCAGCTTTTTTCTTTACTTGGAGACTGCATAACTGAGAGCTTCAACTGAAAAGCAATAGTCTTTTAGGTGCAAGGCTCTGTACAGACTTTGACTGCTGAAGGACCCAAAAAACCTTTTCCTTCATCTGGATATCAGTGAGTTTGAGGACATAAACAAACAAAAATCAACAAAACAAAAAAAAAAAAAAGCTCCAAACAGTCGAAATGGAAACTTTTTCCAAGTTTAGAGTTTAAACATATTTAGCCCATTGGCAACACTGAGATGAAGAAGTGCTGTATATCCATATACAGCAGTGTTTCTCAATTGCAAGAGGGCAAATACTCTTTCTCCTTTTTGATATTAAATCCATATGTACTCTATGAAGTTTGTTATTTCAAAGTGATAGAGATAAGAAAAACTCTCATTTCAATCTGGATACTTTATGGTAATATAATAGTGATGCATTTTTTATTTCTAGATCTTAACCTTGCCATGCTAAAGTCAATGGGAACAAGTTCTAAGACAGATATTACTTAGTTATGAACACTTGCAGTAAAATAATGGATTACTGTAATCTTTCATTCATAACTAAAAAAAGCCTTTGTACATTTTTTTTATATATAATAATGAAAGTATTAAAATGTGGTAAATTTATAAACCCTTAGTTTTTATGGTAAGGTTCTAAGATTGTTTTCATAATGTGTTTTTATTTTATAGTGGTTATAGTTTTTTATGTGAACTAGAATTAATGGAACAGTGAAAGCAACCATATGATATAGACTGATGGGGGGGGAAGTGATCATTTTTTCTATAAGCTTTGAAAAGAATCCTAACTAATGAAAAAGAAAATTAAGTTAAAACCCCTTTTGGTCTTAAGTTTATTAAACTGCCAGTGAAGGGAAGAAATAATTTATAGCTTTTAGTACCATCTGGAAATATATTATTTGAAGTGTGTTTAGGCAGTCAAATTACACTAAATCAAAACAGGACTTTTATGTTATGTTGCAATATTTCATTTTCAGGAGCCTGAGAATTTGTTCTTCCTAAGCAAACTGATAAGCAAAACTGAATGATGTCTTCCTAAGTATGTCATTGTCTTTGATTAGTTGTTAAATGAATACAGTTGTGCTATACCACAGAAGTATGCAGGCATAAGTCAATGCTTCATTCATCAGACTAATCAGAAAAGTGATGGCTCAACAAAACGAGCTTTTGTACAACCAGATGAGCTAAAATAAAGGAACCTTCATGTAAAACATTTAACAGCCTCTTCAATCATGCTTTTAATCTTTGTTTTGAAGTACATGAACAGCCATAATGATGACATGCAGAGATATTTGGAAACAAATCCTGATCTTCCTGGCAGCATACTAATTGCTAGTGCTAATGTTTTTAATTGAATTGGGTTTTTGGAAAATCTAATAAAATATAAGGCCCATAAGATATTTATATTACTGTGTCAGATATTTTTAATACATCTGAATGCATAATTATTTTAATTTCGTTTTGGAATTTTATCTTCCAGTTCAATGCTTGAAACCTTTCCAGCTTCACATGGACATGCATATAAATTGAACTAATGTTTACTCAGCTTAATGATAAGAAAATAAAATACCTCAGTCTTCTGAGGTGCTTGCTTGCTCTGTTTTTTTTTGTAGAAGCAGCATTTTAAAGCTATGATAATTTAATTTTGGTGGAGGAATGTGTAGTCCTGGAGGCTAGTTGGTATAAGAAGCCTATGTATATCCTAGATGTCTATGATACAGTTTTACTGCTTGTCATGAATGACCAACATCCTGGCTGTGATGCCAGTCTAAACTGGAATATCTGGGGACTCTTCCAAGTCCCTGGCTTGAATGTATAAAAAGTCAGTCCAAGGATAAGAAATTGAAGCCCAGATTTTATGCTGCTTGTTACAGTTTTTCAAACACATTTCTTTTTTTAATATAGAATTATTCTTTGCCTCCTCTTTTCTGAGGGTCTGTGTTTTTCAGATTGTTTTTGAAGTTTGCTGTGCACATAGGCTAACTAAATCAACAAAACCATACCCTCACACACTTCAATGCTTGTATGATTTAATACTAACCTTACAAGTCTCTGATACTAGTCTTTTGTTTTATTTGGACAACACAAGTGAACTGACTGCCTGACTGGAAGAGCTTCATGACAGTCCCAGTGGAAAATATCTTTCTGCCTGGAGTTCTTGTGATATATTCTTGCATTTATAGCTATGAGTTTTCTCTAGTTACAGCATTCAGAAACAGCACAGGGTTCAAGTTTGTCTGCTTAAGTTTTCACTGGAATGGGCTGCCTGGGGAGGTGGTGAAGTTGCTGTTCCTGGAGCTGTTCAAGGCAGGATTGGACGTGGCACTTGGTGCCGTGGTCTAGCCTTGAGCTCTGTGGTAAAGGGTTGGACTTGATGGTCTGTGAGGTCTCTTCCAACCTTGGTGATACTGTGATACAAAAGGAAAAGCTGTTAGAAGCGTTCTGTTATGAGTAGGGCAAATCCTCTTACTGATATTTTTTTTATCACAAAGTTAGCAGATAAATCTTCCTCAGAGCTAACCAGGGCTAGATACTGCTGGTGTGTGGTCAAACAGCTTCTTCAGTTATGGCAGAGCCTGGTTATAAGCTGGAACTTACCAGACTAACTTACCTGTTAATTGAGTTGGAACAAAACCAAACAAACCGTCACTAAACTGATCTTTTCTTTAAGCAAGCAAATAGTTCATAAAGAGTCAAAAAATGGAATGATGTTATGTTTTGCTTGAAAAGGCAAAGTGAAAATCACAGTATCACATGAGACAAACCTAACATGAATGCAGCTCTTTCTGGTTGGTAGTTCTCAGCCAGGTAAATACAGTGTTTGTGACGGTGGTTTCTGTGAAGTCCATCTGAAGAATGGCAGGAAACCATTGACTGTATCACCACTTGGGTCAGATTCTTCTATATGCATGCACCTGTGTCAGTCCATATGGATGCAGAGAGGAGAGAGCTGATTAAATTTGGGTGCCTGCTATATTGGAAGATATCAATAACTGCTAATTGCATTCTAGAAGGCACTTGTACTCTATGTGAAATGTTAGCTGCTCTGCTGTACCAACTGTTCTGCAGGATCTGTGCCTGCAGCTGGTGTGGTAGTACGAGAGTTTAGTGATAGTTGAGTTTGCTGTCATCTTTTGTAGCAAATATTTATGCAGTAATACATAACAGAAAGTTTGTTCTGCAATAATAATGGATATTTGTTGTGACCCATGTGGACTCTTAGCACAGTCACAGCTGCTTTAGTACTTGTAATGGTATTTGACACTGGAATTGTTCCTTATCCAGAAGTATTTCTTCTTTAACTGTTGAGCATTAAAAGGGAAGAAATAACTAACAAACATATTTGGTGTAAACCATGTGATTTAGAATTAGGCAGGACATAGACTGAGTGCATTTTCCTAGTTTGTGTCTTTTATCAGTAGTTTATTTATGAGTGTGGCATATGCAGGAAGAAAACAGATTCAAAAGACAGGTTGGTGTGCTGGTCTGGAATATTTTGGTGAGAAGAAAGGAGATTATAGGCTGTGAAAGGGAAACAATGGTAATGTCTACTTCACTCATAGGCTTGCTGAGATGTATAAAATCAAGAATACAAATATCTATAGATAACACAGTGGCTGTGTGTCTCTGGCTGTCTGCACTTTTCTCTTTAACCTGCTGGCTGTGTGACTAATCCTTCTGCTTTCTAACCCCCTGGGCAAACCTCCAAACTCACCTTGCACATAAGGTATGCTCTGAGATAAGGTAGAAGGGTGGAAAGAAGGTGGAAGGGTGATGGAGAGCCCCTCCTGGGGACTCTGATTTCTGGGAAGGGTATTGTGTTTCTGTATTACCTTTAACTTGTATATTTCTGTATATATTGTAAATATCTGCTTGTATGTTGTGCTAAGCTGTAAATATAAAGCTTCATCTTAGTTTCCAGCTCGGTTGAGTCTAGTCTAGGTGATTTCATAAGGGGAGGGGGGGGTGGGTAACACCCAAACCTTCACAGTAGGGAGATTGGTTTAAGCAGGTTTATAATATGTAGTACAGATTTGATGAGAAGCCAGCACTGTGCTGAAACTGACATTCAGATAGTCAGTGGGTAAGGAGCTGGACATTTAGCTTGCATTTTGAAGTGCTGCTTGTTTGGTGTTCCACTTGGAATGAAAAATACTCTTAAAAGTCCACCCATTTTTATTATGGCCCAGTAGTTCCAGACTTGAGCAGCTTTCTCAGGAAAACAAATACATAGGGTTGAGTTTTTTTCTTCCTGTATTTTTGACCTTTAGTCCCAAGATGAACTGCTTGAGGAAATGCCTGTAGAAATTGTTTTTAGAGAGCTCTTTGCCTTCAAATGAGAGAGTTGGTAAACTGCTTTCCTATTCAGATCAGGATTTTTAAGGTTAAAAGAAATTGCTAGATTTTGAGATTGATGATGGTGATGCCACAGTGTGTCACCACAGAGAAAATGTGGGCTTTGCAGGAGCAGGTGTACTCTGCAGGGCTTCCAGCTTGGTGGAGTGGACTGTGGTGGTCGAGGGATTCAGTGCCAAACTCTCTGTGCCTGTATAACCTTGAGACGTGTTTTCTGACTTTATCTTCTCCATTGTACATGTGTAGTGCTGTGTATGTAATACTGGAAAGACAAGTGCTTTCAAGCAATGCCTAGTTTTCTTAACTAGGAGAGGAAGCTTACAGACAAGATGTAAAAGTTCCCTACCATTGTGGGTTATTGGGAGGCATTTAGAGGTGAGGGCTGCTGCCTACTGAACAACCCACAAGCCAGAGCAGCTGCGTACTTGAGCAGCGTGGAGGCAAGAGTGTTGGGGTGGAGAAACATGGTAGGAATTGTGCTGGTGGGAGTGTCCAGGTCTTCTTGCAAATGCTTGGTCTAAATCCAAATGTTTGCTGTGCTTAAGGTGGTATCTGCTTCCTTCACTCCCAGCTCTTCACACAGATGTGTTTTACCAGAGGAAAGGCAGCACAGTAATATTTGGCACAGTTATCCAGTGGCTCAAAGTAACAAGAACTATGCAGCTTCTTGAGGGCTGCTCATGGAAATGCCCTTGAGCAATGACAGTGAGGATGGACAGTGCAGTTACGAAGCCATACATCAAAATGTGGGTTTTGGGAGGTGTTTTTGTTTGTATAGTTCTGCCACTTGCTTGTCCATTTGGAAAAAAGTGATGGTGTTAAGTTAGAAGGTTACAGTGCTAGGTTAAAAGTAAATATCTGTTAACAGTAGTCATTTTGTGTTTCCAGCATGAAATGTTTTCTAGACTTCTGTGACATGCACTTCACTGTATGCTGTGATTTTAGGCTTAACTATAGGAGATTATGTCTTTGCCTGTTCTTGAGTCCTGAATGTTTGGTTTAGTAGATATCACTGTCTGACCTCATGATCCTCTTCTCTCAGGCAACCACCAACAGAACAAGGGGACACAGTCTCAAGTTGTGCCAGGGAAAGTATAGGCTGGATGTTAGGAGGAAGTTCTTCCCAGAGAGAGTGATTGGCATTGGAATGGGCTGCCCAGGGGGGTGGTGGAGTCACTGTCCCTGGAGGTGTTCAAGAAGAGACTGGGTGAGGCACTTAGTGCCATGGTCTAGTTGAGTGGCTAGGGCTGGGTGCTAGGTTGGACTGGATGATCTTGGAGGTCTCTTCCAACCTGGTTGATTCTATGACTCTATGAAAGAAGGGGAGAAGGGGGAGGAATTGAATGTGTGAACTATTTGAGTCTATCTTTATTTAGGTCCTGCTCACTATTTTACTATGACCTTACAACAGTCCTTATTCCTTGGACTTCATTGACTTGAGGTAATTGAGCTTTGAGCAAATAAATCCTAATAATTGTCTGAAGTATGCATTTGCTTATTTCTGAAGTAAGTCCTTTTACAGAAACAAAGATGAGCTAACAAAGTTAAAATTTAGAAGGGGTCATTAATATCTTGCAGAACAAGAGGCTGTGAACAAAGGGCTAACTTTTCATAAAGAGTTTAGCTTGTTTCTTTAAAAAAGCAAAGGGGTCAACCAAAAGAACTTGGATACTTATGTTAGAAAATTCAAATATTCATATCCATTAAAAAAAAAAATCAGAAAATAAGTTTTAAGTTTTCTTGAAAGTGGTATCTTGGACTTTGCAAAGGTCACAGGCTTTAAGATGTCTGGATAAGTTTTTGTGATCTGGGAAACAGAATCTGAAATAATAGACACATTTTCGTGGAATGTATGCATTTTGAAGAGCTGGATGACATTCAGTAGCTAGTGTTGTAAGTTGGTGGAGTCAGCCCATTTCTTTGTTGGCTTGTGACTGCATCTCTTACAGGTTTCTGCTTTGTCAAGCATGTAAACCAAATTTTAAATCAGAATGACAAATGAACTGTTAATCCCTACAGGGCAAGGCTGAGAATTGTAGAATCAGCCAGGTTGGAAGAGACCTCCAAGATCAGCCAGTCCAACCTAGCACCCAGCCCTATCCAGTCAACCAGACCATGGCACTAAGTGCCTCATCCAGGCTTTGCTTGAACACCTCCAGGGATGGTGACTCCATCACCTCCCTGGGCAGCCCATTCCAATGCCAATCACTCTCTCTGGGAAGAACTTCCTCCTAACATCCAGCCTGTACTTCCCCCAGCACAACTTGAGACTGTGTCCCCTTGTTCTATTGCTGGTTGCCTGAGAGAAGTGGCCAACCCCACCTGGCTACAACCTCCCTTCAGATGTAGACAGCAATGAGGTCACCCCTGAGCCTCCTCTTCTCCAGGCTAAACACTCCCAGCTCCCTCAGCCTCTCCTCGTAGGGTTTGTGTTCCAGGCCCCTCACCAGCTCTGTCGCCCTTCTCTGGACACATTCCAGCACCTCAAAGGTGAGGGAGGTGGGGAGAGTGGAAGATGGGGCAAGGTGAGTCTGTGCTGCTGGAGTGCATAAGCAGGATTTCAGGTTTCTGTACAATTTGACTCCATTTAATGAGTATTTGATTCTTATTTAAAGACTATAGATGGACTGACCACTAAAATAACCTCCTTAGTTTGTAAATCATAACAAAAATGAAGGGAACCAAAGGTTGCTGAGAGGAAAGGTTTCTTACTATGTTTTGCACAGAAGATCTGGTTCCTGTTGGTGATCCAGCAGTGCTGGTCATCTGATGCTTCTCCACGTGCAGACAGATGTCTGGATGGCTTGAGTCTCAGAAGAGCAAGGCCAATGTTGTCAGGCTGTTAGCTGTTGGGAAATACTATGCATATCCCTCTTAAAAATCTTCTGGTATTTGTTTTGCATATGATATACTCTGGTCTTGTAAAGATTCCCATAAGGTTTCCCTCTGCAGCTGCTTTACCCTTGGAATCCCCTTCAGCCCCTGCCCTTTTCCAGAGCTTTCCTTGCCTCTCATGTCATATGAACCATGGTGCCCAAGAAGGTGATATGATTACCAGGCAGCAAGCCTGAGGACTGGATCAGTAAGTCCAGTGACCCTGGGCTTACTGATCAGCTACTTTTCATTTGCCCTGATGTAAGGGTTGGGTTTTTTTTCTGGAGTCTGAATTAAAATACAGTTCTCTCTTCTGGAAGAAAAAAAAAAACACTTGGGAAGAGATCTTGAAGAAAAAAAAAGCTATTTATTAAATGAAATCCAGAGCACATGAATAATGACTCCTTACGAGGTACACTGATCCTGCAAAGAAAGACACATTTCAAAGCTACAACGTGTAGATTATCCAAAATAACTCTGTGCTCTCACTTTTTCTTAACAGTGCTCTGACTTTTGGCTTCAGCTGTTAGCCCCTGTCTGCTGTTGCTGTTTGCCTTCATACACTAACCTCTCTCTTGCTCTCTCGCTGTCTGAAAGTGAGTTTAAGAAGTCATTTTGAGTATGTAACAGGATGTGATATATTGTTTTCTGTAGGGATGAACTCAGTAGGCTGTGAAGTCTCAGCATGTTTTCTAGGATGACTGGTTAACTAGGAATCTGTCAGAGCAGATGAAATAGGGTCTTAATCTCAGTAACAGGAGCAACGTGCAAATCAGAAGAGATTTGAAGGAGAAAAAAGAAGATTCATTAAGCCACTCTTGTGCCTTTCTAGTTCTGATGAACTTTGGGCTACCTCAGAACTCTGATCATACCACATTTGGTATAAGTGAGATCAAGAGATGATGGCTGGAGATGAGTTTGGATCTTTGGCTCTCCTTGAGTGTGGGCTAGTAGCTCACTGGTTTTACAGTTTCTAGTATTATAGAACGTTATGGATTGGGAGGGACCCCCAGAGATTATTGGGTCCAACCCTTCTGCCAAAGCAGGATCACCTGTGGCAAGCCACACAGGAACGTGTCCAGCCTGGCTTTTTCCAGAGGAGCAGCCTCTACAACCTCTGTGGGCAGCCTGTTCCAGTGCTCCATCACCCTCCCAGTGAAGAAGTTTCTCCTCATGTTGAGGTGTATTGCTCCTTGTCCTGTCACAGGGCACAAGTGAGAATAGCCTGCACACCCACCCATCAGCTATTTATAGACATTAATAAGATCCCCTTTCAGCCTTCTCCAGACTAAACAGTCATGGTTCTTTCAGTCTTTCTTCATAGGAGAGATGTTCAAGTCCCCCTCTTTACTGGATCATCTCCAGCAGATCCCTGTCTCTCTTGAGTTGGGGAGCCCAAAAACTGGATGCGGTAGTCCAGGTGTGGTCTCACCAGGGCAGAGTAGAGGGGGAGGAGAATCTCTCTAGCCTTGTTGTACACACATTTCCTAGAACACTAGCAAATAATTTAGCAGTGGCCAAGAGTCCTCTGAGGGAGGTATGCAGTAGTTGAAGGTAATCTCAGTGACCCAATAGTGTATCTTTGAGTAATGCACAATTGCACTTCTTAGCAAGTTAATCTCCTTTATAAAATGTAGTCAGTCAGCTCACAGGGAGAAATATTCAGCCTCAAAACTAAGTCTCTGTTTCTGGCAAAAAAGCAGAAGATGCATTCAGCCTTCAGAGTCCTGTGGGATTTTAATTGGGTACAAGAAATAAGCATTGAAGCCAGTAACAATTTCTGTGTTTGGAAGGTGGAAATTAAGGGTAATAAATTTAAATAGTGGTTATAGGTTTTTTTTCTCCACACAACTTCTAGGAGAATTATTTGTTTTGCTAACCATTATGTTTAGAGAGAGAGATAATATTTGCCTTCAGTGGCAGAGTGAAACCCAAACTCCTCTGTGCAAGATTGGTGTGCCTGCAGTTGCTCAGTTCTCAGCATGTGCTTTTGCCTGTGTAAACTCTTTGTCCCTTTTCCTGGTGTTTCCTTATGGAGAGATGTTCTTTCTCAAAACAGAGGGCTTGATTCTGCAGTGCCTTGGTGCGTCCAGATGTAGCTAGTCACGAGTGCTTAATTCTTGGCAGACCCAGAAGTGCTTTATGAATGAATCTGGCTAAATAGTTGTCTATCCTGGACTATATTCAGAAACTTTCTTAACTATATGCTGACAAAAAAGGAGGATGTTTCCAACGTGAATGCTGGTGAATTAATGAATGAACTGTTAGAAGGAACTGCAAATTAAGAGTTTTCCAGAGAATGCCATACGTACACCCCCGATGGATCCCTTTCACCATGACAGCAAGTGCTGTCTATGACTTGAGGATAGCAGGCAGTCCCAGGCTTGTAATTCAATTACAGTCTAAAATGACTGAAATTCTCTTTGACAGCTGAGAACCTCACATTTGCTTTTTGCCACAGTGTTTAGTTGTTCTTCCTCTCAAACATGTCAGTATTGGCCACGATAGCCTTAAACATGTTTTCAGTATGAACTAAGAGCTGAAAAGCATGTAGCATTCTTTCCTTCTTCCAAAGTGAATACTGTGCAAAGTAGATTATTTTTTTTAAGACCTCTTTGCATCATTTGCAAGCACTACAGTGATAGTGCATACATTGTCTAAAAGCTCATAAATTTATGTTTTAGAGGAGCTGTCATTTTCTTACAGGGTAAAAGAGAAATATTGTTCTCTTGGACTCTTGGAGGATGATTATGTTGGTTATTGAAGGCTTCTACTGGGGTTCTGTGTGTGCTTGCAGCACTCATTTTTTAGGATATGTGATGTGTTGTACACCTATAATCAATCACAAAATGGTGGGGATAAGAAGGAACCTCTGGAGATGATCTGGTATGCCCCTCCACTGCTAAAGCAGGTTCACCTAAAGCAGGTTGCCCAGGACTGCATCCAGACAAGTTTTAAATATCTGCAAAGGAGACACCACAGCTTCTCTGAGCAGTCTATTCCAGTGCTTCAAATTAAAGAAACCTTTCCTCATAGTGAGATGGAACTTGCTCTGTTCCCTTTTGTTACTAGGCACCACTGTAAAGAGTGGTGCCCTGTCATCTTGACACTTGCTCTTTAGATGTAAGCATCAAAAGGTCCCTTTCCACCTTCTCTTCTACAAGTGATCTCAGATCTCTCAGCCTGTTCTTGTAAGAGAGATACTAACCTGTACTGGTGCATGAGTTTTTATCTCCCCACATGCAGGAATCCAATTTTGTTTTTTCTGACCTTCATGAGGTTCTACTCTGCCTAAATCTCTCTCTGTCCAGTTCTTGCTGAACGGCAGTACAGCCTTCTGGTGTATCAGCCATCCTTCCCAGTTTAATATCATTAGCAAACTCACTAAAATGACACACTAATCACTTCATCCTGGGCATTGATGGTGCTGGACAAGACTGGGCTCAGTACTGACCCTTGGGGACACTACTAGCTGCATGCTTCCAATTAGACTCTTTCACTGATCACAGCCCTCTGTCATTCATCCAGTTCTCAATCCATTCAATTTCTTACTGTCCTCTTTGAATACAATTGGTGAAGTGGTCAAATTAAATTGATTTTGTTTTCTCAAGTCAAGTCTCTTTTGCTTGTGACCTTAATTGGTGAGTGAGCCCTCCCTGTCCCCTCTCTCCCTGCTTGAGACTTGTATTTTCTTTTCCCCATCCTTCTGGAGGGAGGTGGCAACAAGTGAGTGGCTGCATGGTTGATTTGTTGATGGCTGGCTGGGCTTAAACCATGACACTCTTAAAATATAACACTTAAGGATTTATATTCTCTATTTTAGTAATACAGCTTATTGAGATTTGAATAGAAAAAGGAAAACGACAAAACCCCAACAGCAACAAAAGCACCCAAAGCCTCAGTACATGCTTTGTGTCTTACATATTTCCTAAAAAGACTCCAGAATGAAATTACTAAGTTAGAAGCCTTCTGGCATGGAATTATGTATTTGGAATGGAATTATGAACTAATGGAATTATGTGTTCATTCTGTTCTACATTGTGATGGTGTTTCTTTGATTTCCATATAAAATTAAAATCCATGAAGACTGTAAATCTTAAATATTGTGGGCTGAGAACAAGGGGGAGTTCATTCCATTATCGTGAAAGTAAGTTTGGAGTTGAGAATGAATGGAACTATATTTCTGCTTTAAATAAAAGAGAAGTAGTGTACTTTATTAATAGCAAGAGCAAGCCCAAGAAGTCTTTGCTTCCAAAGCAGCTTTATCTTGCAGTTCAGAAAGGATTTGTTGATGTTATACAGAAAATAACCCTCCTCTTTTTAATCACAGCAACCAATTTTCCTTAACCATCATTAACAAGACCTGTTCAACTTCTTCATTTATGCATTGATTTTCTGTTTTTAAATAGTTCAAGAATTAAATCTTTTAAATAGAGAAAAATGTGTTATTAATCTGTCTCATTAAATATTAGTATGATGTGCTAGCTTGAGGGTAATTGGAATATTTCAGTGAGAGAAATTAGATTATAGGCTATGAAAAGGAAGCAATGGTGATGTCTGCTTCACTCATAGCCTTGCTGAGATGTATAAAAACAAGAACACAGAACATAGATAAGACAGAGCAGGAGAGTCAGTGTGTGTGTGTTTCTGTTGCAGTGGGTGCCCTGGGCTGCTTCTGTGTAATTAATCCTTCTGCTTTCTAACCCTCCCTTGCTGATCCTCTAAACTCACCTTGCACCTAAGGTATGCTCTGGGATAAGGTGGAAGGGTGGAAAGAAGGTGGAAGGGGTGGTTGAGAGCCCCTCCTGGGGACTCTGATTTCTGGGAAGGGTATTGTGTTTCTGTATTACCTTTAACTTGTATATTTCTGTGTATATTGTAAATATCTGCTTGCATATTGTGCTCAGCTCTAAATATAAAGCTTCATTCCTTAACTTTTAGCCCGGCTGAGTCTAGTCTGGATGATTTCATAAGGGGGAGGGGGGCCGGGTAACTTCCAAACCATCACATACGATTTTACCTGACTTTGAATACCTAAGTCACTTTGAGAACAGAGCTTTGAGGAACTTTAGTTGCTCATCAATCTTGTCAGTTTTCTTTTCTGTTATTTTTTTTCCTTCCACCTTTTGTCTTAGCATGATTTGAATATGTTCCTTAAATGCACAGGAATGAAAAAAATGACATTTTGCCTTTTCTACATGTACAAGGGAAAAAAAGATTGTTTTCTTTCTAACTGTTTTAGCATCCTGTGTCATAGTGGCCTTGTACTCTTGGGCAAAAAGAAGATGAATTTATTTTACCCTTGTAGTGTTCACAGGTTTCAGGTTAAGTTAGTAAGAAATGTTATGTGACTTAAATGCTTAGAAATTTTCCCACACAAGTGTTCCTGATTTTTGTCTTCAGCCATGTGAAGTGTTAATGATATTTTGATATGTCCTTTAATATTGTTTAAAACTTTGTTTCAAATCTGACATGAATATCCAAAGTAACTAAGATCATTTTGTTTCCTGCAGTACTTTGGAAGCTTGCTTGTAATATTCTGCGTTGAGCTGGCCTGTGGTGTTTGGACCTACGAGCAGGAAATAACAGTGAGTCAGAAAAGGAGGCTGCATTTTTTCAGCAGGAGGAAACAAAGATTTCCATTAGCTAGCTGTTTTCTAATTGCTTCAGTGTTTACCTCTGTTCGTTATTCAGACAGTCTAATCTAAAGTGACTACTGCCTTTTTTTTTAAGCAGAGATTAGTCTGGGAAAGCTTGTCTGTCTGGAGGGTCCTACCTGCTTTTCTTTCCCCATGCTGTATTTGAGAGTCAAATCCTGCAGTCTCTGAGTTAAGAACTTTGTTTTCTGTGAATTCCTGAGAGAGGAGATGGAGAACTTGAAGTAATTTTGCCCCACAAGTCCTTAATGCTTTCAGAGCTATAGCTGAGTGCACTACGTTGTAAACAAACAGCGTGTTCTTTCAATAGCCAACATTCTGTCTGCTGAAATCTTCACACTGCCTCCACAGGCTATAAATGCCAGCTTTAAGCAAAACATATCATAGCTATAAAACACTCTCCTGTAAACTTGTGAAGAGGTTTTCTCTGTATAGCTTTTATAGCTGTACCAATCTTTTCAAAGTGAAGGCTTGGTAACCATTGTGCAAAAAAAACCCAATGGGTGAGTGTTGAGCAGAAATCAAACTAGAAGGTTTGGTTCATTTTATGAATAGAGGGACAAATCTTTTCTCTGAACTGCCAAGGTATTCCTAATATACTGGTCTTTCTAACAGCTAGTTACAATTACACTGCAGTAAGATGAGAGGGAGCCTTGGTATTTACATGGTGCTAGGACCACAGAAATTTCTAAGAGATTCAAAGTCTGAATTTATGTGGCTGTGATGGAGGGGGTAACTAATTCATGTCAGATTATATTTTTCCAAAATTAATATAGTTTAGTTTTACTAATAATTGGTTCTTCACACGGTCATGGAAACATTACACAAATAACAACATAGGATCTAGAACAAATAACTAGCAATAATGTAACATTAATTGAACTGGAAGAGAAGGTTCTTGCCATTAATATACTGCTTGTGGTTAATTGTACCACTTGTCCTCTAGGTGGATGCAGGGAGCTCCTTTCTGCTTATGGGAGAAGGCAGTTGGTGAATTGCAAGAGGCTTTAAGTATTTACTGACAAAAAATATCTCTGGACTCATGGGGCTAGCTACAGCTTCAGACAGCACCCAAACCACTTTCAGGGAATTCTGTCTGTGTGTTGTCGGCCACTAAGGCTTCTGATTCTTCCCAGACTTCACTGGGTGCTGGGGAAAGGAGGCAGATGATCTCTGACCTTATCCTGGCTCCTCTGCATGATGCATAGCCCTACCATATGCTAAAGCACTGATGCTGCTGCTTCTCTCTAGAGAAAAACGAAATAGGGCTATCCCTGTACCCCTTTGCCAAAAGAAGCAGCACTGAAATCTGTGTCTGTACCTTCGGCAGTGGGTCACAATGAACCCAGATATTCCACACTCCTCTGACTTTTTCTTTCTCCCAGGAGCTTGTGTGCACATGGGCACGCACATAGAATAGAAAGAAAAACCCCAACACTTTCAACAACTACTTTTTTTCAATAATTTTCCTTATTTTTTTCTTTTTATCCCTCGTCTCCTGTAATACTGTGGGTTTTTTTCACTTTCCATCTGATTTCACTTGCTTATTCCCTTTGCCTTAGCACTACTGCTCTTCTTGTGATGAGGCAGGCCAGATTTCATGCTGTCGAGAGCCTCTCATACCCAGGGGGGTGACTTGATGTCTTGTTGGTTTCAGCATTGCATGAAACCACAGGAGCCCTTGGTGAGTTTCAGAGAATCAGTTGACATTAGTGCAGGTGGGTGGATGATGTTGTCAAGAATGTCACTGAGGCATAACCACCTCTGCTGATCCAGTTTGGGCGTATGGACAAGCTGCTCTAGGAGTCCTTGGATAAATAATTTTCCTTCCAGCTCATGATGGCTCTCAGCATGAAATGTGCCTCATGAGTAATTTATTCTGCTTACAAGATTAAAAAGCCAGTGTGAATTCTTGCCTTACTCAGACATTGGTCAAGCCTTGATGCTCATTAGAAAAGTAACAATAATTAGAGCTCAGTGACGAACCAACTTTACAGAACTTGGGCTAACATCAAGCAAGCATCTCTAGTTCATGTTTGTCTACAGGACAGTGTCAAATAAATTCATTTTAGGATCATGTATTATTGTGCATTACTACTTGCATGAGCCTAAAGAAAGTTAATTAGTAGATGCACCAGTGTCATTAGCATGATGTGTGGGCATTCTGGGACAGTCAAACACACAGAGCCCCATATCCATTTTTAGATTCAGAATTCAAATTGGCTTCCTACAGTGGCTTTTAGTTTGACTTGCTTTTAATTTCTTTCTCTCACTTCTTGATTGTTTTCCTGCTTTCCATTGTTTTCACAACGAAGTTGAATGCCTTGTGTTAACATCATAACCTTGGACTGTATTCAATTCAGATGAGATAATAGAAAAGCAGTCTAGCAGATATGACCTTAGTTGCAGTCATATCAAATATTATCCAAAGAAAGCAGAGTGCTAACTTCCAATGCAGTGGAGAAACAAATTCATTGAGTGCAAATCTAAATTATTTTATTAGTGACCAATGTAAATGTTCTATGATACTATTTTTAAGTATTTTTTAGTGCTCCTGCTAACATGTTTTTCACATGGACAATTTTGAGTTCAGTGTTTCATAGCTTAGAAATAAACATTTTGCTAAGTGAAAAATGTGTTAAATTTCTAAGCTATTACATTCATATTCATGACATGTAAAGCTTTACCAAGGTGTGAAAAATGTAGTATAACTTAGTAGTGGTAATGAAACATTATCAAATGTTAGTATTTGGATTAGGGGATCAGGCAGGCAGCAACTGTCTGTACATTTTTGTAGATCATGTGGCACAACAAAGACCAGAGTCTGTGAACTATTGTGATAAATTTTGCCTTAGGTAACATATATTTCTATTTTGAGAATGCCCTTGTTCATTCCAAACTGAATTCTCAGTTGGCTCCCCCACACTCCAAATCAACGGTAATACATAGTTATGATTTCACTATGACTCTTAAGGCTATTGGGAACAGGATAAAACTCATCAGGAATGCTGTGCATGCCTAGAAAGGCAACTGCAGTCTTCAGCTCCTTGTTTTACCTTGGCACACTGAAATTTGGTCTGCTGAGCTGAAATTAGTTGTCTTAAGGACATTGTAGGGCAGTCACTTCTTTGCTATTGTTTGTAACGTATTGCTAACTGAGGGTCATGGTCTGACTCTGAGGAGCACCACCACCACCTCACTTTTGAGTAGTCAAATTTGAAAGAGAAATGCTTCCAGAACTATTTGCTTCTTTCAGAAGAAAATGTTAGCAAGACCATGAGTATGTGTGAAGGGCAAAGTTCTCAGGGCCTCACTGTGTATGTTTCTTTGTTACTACTCTTAAGCTAGACACTGTCACTGAGTACATTCAGGATACTCATGTGCAGGACTCCATGCAAAGCCAGAAAGTCATTGAAAGGACTCTCAGGGTAGAAGACTCTCTATTAATGTTAGATATTTAAAAGTTGGACACTTAGATCTAACTTTGCTATCTTAATGTAGTGGGTTTGAGCCTTCATTTTGTTTTCTTTGACATGTTTATGATACTGTGATAGATGAATTGCCCCATGTAGCTGCCTGTTTCTGACTGTTGACTCAGAAGATGCCAGGGAGATACCTAAACTAGGGCAGACAAATGCCATTTCTTTTGGCTTGAATGGAACTCAGTTTAAATTTTAGGCTAGGTAAAAATCCAGTGATGATGTTACCAAATTACTCCCAGCTATCTCTGAGTCTCAAAAATGCAGCTTCTTTTCCAGGGCACACAAATTTGTAAGTAAAAGATAAAGTAGCAGGGAAAAAAATATTTTTAATAAAGGCTGACAAAGTTTCAGTGTTATAATAACAGAAGCATTTGTTTTCCTGTTTTATTTTTCATACAGAGTTGTGGTGCTTATTGCACTGCAAAGATCTGAGAATGGGTGGAAGTTCTACGTTTGGAGCCACAAGACAACTGATCTGTTGTGTCAATCACTCTTTTCCTTGCTCCAGGTTCCAGTGCAGTGGTCTGATATGATAACGCTGAAAGCCAGGATGACCAATTATGGTCTGCCTCGGTACCAGTGGCTGACCCATGCTTGGAATTTCTTCCAGCGGGAGGTAAGGACACAGTTAATTCATAAGCTGAAGTATATTTGAGGAACATTATTTGTCTGCTGAACAAAAGGATTAGTCACAGTATCACAGTATCACCAAGGTTGGAAGAGACCTCATAGATTGTCAAGTCCAACCCTTTACCACAGAGCTCAAGGCTAGACCATGGCACCAAGTGCCACGTCCAATCCTGCCTTGAACAGCTCCAGGGACGGCGACTCCACCACCTCCCCGGGCAGCCCATTCCAGTGTCCAATGACTCTCTCAGTGAAGAACTTTCTCCTCACCTCAAGCCTAAATTTCCCCTGGCGTAGCTTGAGGCTGTGTCCTCTCGTTCTGGTGCTGGCTGCCTGAGAGAAGAGAGCAACCTCCTCCTGGCCACAACCAGGAGGAGGTGGACTTGTAAGTCAACATGTAAATACATGCAAGTTCCTTTCATGTGAAACTCTGTATAGTGATGATAACTTCTAGCAGCACTTGACATCCAGCTCTTGAGCTTTTTTAGACTGTAAAGATTGTTAAAATACTACCAAAAAAAAAAGTCGCTAAATTCAGTTAAATTCCTAATGCTGCTTCTCTTTTGCCAGTAAGTTTAAAACAGGAATACTTAATTAGGATTATTGTAACATTTAAGAGTATGATGTATATAAACCTGAAAATGTGCAGGTAAATAAAATTCGCTTTTCTATATGATGTTTTCATGCTAAACTGTGCTCCCCTTCCTGCAGGCTGTTAGTTTCCTTTACAGAGCTGTCATGGAGAAGATATATATTTAAGTGGAAATGAGTGGGAAAGGAAGTATCCAAAAAGATGCCAATGCAGTGTCTCTTTGGCTGAGATTTGAGAAAGTGATCAGGGTTTTTATTCCCTTTGACTTCAGTGGGAGAGTGGGACAGGAAAGAAATGAACAAGCTTTCTTGTGTATTCACAGCTTTGCCCTCTAGCCTGCTCAAACTCGGGGCTGTGGTTAAAGAACGAAGTACTGTTACAAAAACATGACATTGCCCAAGGTAAAACCCATTAACTCCAAATATAACTCACGTGCAGGAAGAGAGCTCTAAATGCCTGTCGTTCTGCTGCCTGTGTTTAAATGTTGAAATCTGTCATTGTTGCACAGGTTTCCTGTTTATTTAAACATTTCCTGGCAGCACTTGGTTAGTTTGTGTTTTTGCTAAAGCCTGAAAGAAAGAGTAAGGACTACATGAGGCTAAACTTGCATCCACCCTCACCAGTGCCCTGCTCTGGCTGTGCAATGGCTCTGTGAAACTGACTAATTCTTCATGTGCAGATAGAGTGCTCATGGCTGTTCTGTGCCAGAGATAGCACACAGTGTCAGGATCCTTAAATGGAACTGATACTATGTTGTAGTTTAAATGTGTAGGCTGGTTAAATTAAAAGCTTCTTCTTACCCTCATGGTTATTATGGTGTCATCAGAATGGTTGCTTTTAGTATTAATATTAGCAATAAAACTTCAGCTATGCCTTAATGCTTCATGGGAGAAAAAGATCCTTTCAGAAATTAATTTCCCATATTTGACCAGAGGAATTATTTAGGGAAAGTTTTGAAGTGAACTGAGAAGGCTCTTTTATAGCTTTTACTTAATTGGTGACCTCTACTTATAACTCAGCTAAGTATGTGTGAGCCTGGTATGTGATTTATGCCTGAATGAGGACTGTGCTTGAGGCCATTCTTCAGTCAGCACCAAAGTTTTTTTCCTAAATTACAATTTTGTTCCCAAAGGTTCATCTCTGACCAGCTTGGTTCTCATTTTTCTGTTCCTTTTAACGTTTTGAGAAGGATGGGAAGTACGTTTTTCCCCTCAACCCACTTGCTGATCCAATAGCAGAGTTGTGACAGTGCTGATCCAATAGCAGAGTTGTGACAGTGCTGATCCAATAGCAGAGTTGTGACAGTGCTGATCCAATAGCAGAGTTGTGACAGTGCTGATCCAATAGCAGAGTTGTGACAGTGCTGATCCAATAGCAGAGTTGTGACAGTGCTGATCCAATAGCAGAGTTGTGACAGTGCTGAGAAGATGGGAAGGATCATCTGAAGTCAGGAAGGGAGAACTAGGCAGGGGGAAGAAAAGGTTTAAGAGAAGAAAAGTATGTTGAATGAGGTGATCTACACAATGACAACGAGGAGCCAAAGCTTGAACTTCCCTTAGCGAGTCACATGTTGGAAAGATTTGGCTAACAAGTTTTAAAACCAGAGGCATTAAAGCTGTAGTGGAAAAGGAAGTGATATCTTTCAGGAGGAGAGATGAAGTCAAGGCCCAGTGTGTGTCAATGTCATGTCTGGGCACTGATCTGCTGAATTGTGGCTGAGGTGTGGCATGATATATGGGATTCTGGCTCTGAAGTGAGTAGCGAGGGGTAAATGTTCCCAATCCCAGGGGTCAAAGGATCTAGGTTATGATTTACAAACACTCAGGCTGGTAACAGATAGAAAAAGAAGAATCTTGTTCCTGCAGCAAGGGTTTTTTGAAGTCATAGCAAGTTCCTATGCAGTGGCAAAGAAAATACAATGTAGCTGTGTCAGCTCTTTTTTTATGGGAAAGTACCTAGGAATGTGGTAGACTGATTGTTTGGCTTTAACTCACACAGTGTGCTTTGCAGAGAAGAGAGGTTTCAGTCCTTGTGGGTTTTATAGTCAATTATGGCTCATCTGCTTTGCAGGCAGACTTTCTACGTTTATGGTTGATTCTCTTGTAGTGCTTAATTTAGTGTGATACACCTTCCTTCATTTTCTGTCTCCTTTCAGCATTGGTGATTTCTATACCACTTAACTCAATTTAAATTCCCCTCCCTGATTTTTCTGTGTTGTGATAAATGTATGCTCTTTTCTCATTCAATATTCAACTGATGTGTCCATCGTTGTAGTCCCGTGGGAGTAGTCTGCACTAGTAACACCTTAATAATCTTTTCCTACTACTTCTTTGAGCCACAGATATTCCTGTTCATTAGTCACTATTTTAACATGAAATTATCATAGAATCATAGAATCAACCAGGTTGGAAGAGACCTCCAAGATCATTCAGTCCAACCTAGCATCCAGCCCTAGCCAGTCAACTAGACCATGGCACCAAGTGCCTCATCCAGTCTTTTCTTGAACACCCCCAGGGATGGTGACTCCACCACCTCCCTGGGCAGCCCATTCCAATGCCAGTCACTCTCTCTGTGAAGAACTTCTTCCTAATATCCAGCCTATACCTACCCTGGCACAACTTGAGACTGTGTCCCCTTGTTCTATTGCTGGTTGCCTGGGAGAAGAGGCCACCCCCCACCTGGCTACAATGCCCCTTCAGGTAGTTGTAGACAGTAATAAGATCACCCCTGAGCCTCCTCTTCTCCAGGCTAAACAGGCCCAGCTCCCTCAACCTCTCCTCATAGGATTTGTGCTCCAGGCCCCTCACCAGCTTTGTTGCCCTTCTCTGGACATGTTCCAGCACCTCAGCATCCTTCTTGAATTGAGGGGCCATGAACTATCATGTGTTAGTTCATTGTAAGGGTAGTAAAATTAGGACAACTTCTATGAGATCTCCTTTGAGAGAGCAGTTGGGATTTAAAGGACAGAACAGAATTGTTGGCTGTTTCTGAGGTGTTCATTGGTTCCTACATTACATTTTCACGTAGCTTTTGTGTCAGAATGCAACAAAAGGAGGTATGTGTGTATAGGGTTAACACTCCTGGGGGAGTGACCCTGAACCTGACCCTAGGGGTCTCGGCCCCTCCTCAGGGGTGGGCCACACTCCAGGTGATGGTTAGCCCACTCCCCCCACTTCCTGTGGTATAAAAGACAGGAGTTCTCCTGTCTCTTCCTCTTTTCGCCCCCTTGCTCACTACCTGCGTTCATGACCGCACACACACACTGATACTGTATACCAGCCACGAGGCAGAGACACCATCACACTACTCGGGTTGTATCCATCCCTGTTTTGTATTTTGCTGTTTTTCCCTTCCTTATCCTTTGTAAACTCCCCTACCTCCAATCCCTTTTTTTCTAAGTTATTGTTAAACTTTTCCTTTTTAACTTCCAAATCGAGTGAGATTGATTTATTGGGGTGTCCCTACCTTTTATCTCTCTCCCTGTCTTTTGGGGAAAGGAGGGGGAGGAGGGGAGGGCACTCTATAAACTCTATAAATTCTATAAATTGTCATTGGGTCTACCAAATTTATAAGAGTCTCTGGGAACTTGCATTTGAACCCAAAACAATTTATTTGGCGTCTCAACGTGGGGCTAGGTAGAAAGAATTCTTTCAGAGAAGATTTGGAAGTTAAAAAATGGATATTCTGAAAGTCTTAATCATTAACGCTTTTGCATGGCTGTTGTGGGGCTGGCTGTTAAAGTTTATAAGTTACCATGTCTTCTGGATTGTCATTGATATGCTCTGGGAATATTCTAAGCATTTGCCTGCCCGAGTCTATGCCTATTTCCTGAATTCTGTTAGTAATATCACTGTGTTTAGAAATGTTTCTGGAACATGGAATCAATCTGAGTATATGCATTGGAGCACAGAAGCTCCAGATATTTTGGGGGAAAAATGGTACTGGATAGCTGTTATTTCACTGTGTGTAAATTTGGGTTTGGGAATTAATAAGATAGCGGTGAACTGGGACACGTGGAAATATCGAGTGGGCGCCGCCATTAGGGTGCTTAGGGGGAGGGGTGGTCCTCACTGCCCCAGCTGCAACTGCGGGGGATGGGCGACAGGGCAGACCGCCCCTAGCGCGGCTCCGCCCCGAACTCCGCCTCCGGTCCCGCCCAGGGCAGCCCCCCGGACCCTGCCCCCTCAGCCCAGCCCCCTTCACCTAGCGCCAATAACCACGCGGCCAGCAAGATCAAATCAAAACCCTCCCGCAGATGCCGATCCAGGGCAAGGGACCTCTTCGGGAACCAGCACCCCCCAGCAACAGCAACCAGCTGGAAATGGACCTGATAATGGAGTGATCCTTATCAGCTCCACGCCCAGAAAGGAAATCAGGCACATAAGGCAGGAGTATGCAAGGGCAAACGGACAGTCCCTTTTAGCCTGGCTTTTGAAATGCTGGGATGCAGGAGCAGAAACAGTGGACCTAGATCACAGGGAGGCGAAACAGCTGGGATCCTTGTCGAGGGATGGAGGTGTGGATAAGGAGCTGGGAAGGCTCGATGGTACCCACTCACTTTGGGCCAGGCTTCTGATAGCTGTGAGGTACAGGTACCCGACTAAGGATGACATGATTTTCCATCCCCTTAGATGGACAGATATGGAACAGGGGATCTCATACCTGAGGCAAATGGCGGTTCAAGAGATAATTTATGGAGCCGACCAGAGGCCCTCGGACCCTGATGATGTCCGCATGAAGCCAGCCCTCTTAAAGAAACTGACTCAGTGTGCCCCTTCCACATATGCCCCCACATTGGGAGCACTGCTGCTGGGCAGAGACCCCAACAACCTTCCCACAATCAGGGAGTTTGTGAATGACCTAAGACAGTTTGAAGACAGTTTGTCGAGGAAAACCTTAATTGCCACTGTAGAGACCCTCACCCAAGAAATGAACGAGCTGAAAGCCTCTTTCTCTGAAATGCAGAAGGCAGAGGATGACTGCTCCTCACCTTCAGAATGGGTGCAAGTCTCAGCTGTAAGGAACACACGCCGCCGTGCTCCTCCTCCTCCCCGCAGGAGACCAGCCCAGAGCAGACAGGGTACACACAGGGGGTCACTCTGGAGAACACTGTGTGACCATGGGGAAAACATGGACAGATGGCATGGCCAGCCCACCTCAGCTCTATGGGCCAGGGTAAGGGAACTGCAGGGGACAAACACAGGGAATAACTCCTCCAGAAGAGGGGTTGCCCCAGTGTCCCGCAGGCAGCGCTCTCGCTCAAGGGGTGGTGAAGCCAGTAACTCAGGTCCATGTGCCTCATGCAGTCACACTGCTCAGAATTAGAGGTGCCCTGTCTCCAGCCAGGCGGAGGCCAGGGATAACAGAGTATATTGGGACGTGTTTGTGAAATGGCCTGGCACTTCTGAAGCCGAGAAGTACAGAGCGTTGGTAGACACCGGTGCCCAATGCACTCTGATCCCCTCCAGCCACAGGGGGACAGATACTGTTACAATTGCAGGAGTCACAGGGGGGTCTCAGGAGTTGACTGTGCTGCAGGCTGAGATAAGCCTCACCGGGAATGTGTGGGAGAAGCACTCCATAGTAACTGGCCCTGATGCACCTTGCATCCTGGGGATTGACTTTCTCCGGGAAGGGTACTTTAAAGATCCGAAGGGGAACAAGTGGGCTTTTGGCATAGCAGCTGTAGAGACTGCAGACAAAGAGCAGCTGTCTATCATGCCTGGCTTGTCAGATGACCCTTCCGTGGTTGGTACCCACAAGGTGGAAGATGTTAAGTTACCTATTGCTTCTCGTGTAGTTCATCGCAGGCAATACCGCACCAACAGAGACTCCCTGCTACCCATACAGCAGCTGATTCGCCGCCTGGAGCAGCAGCTTGTCATCAGCAAGAGCCACTCGCCCTTCAACAGCCCGATATGGCCAGTGCGGAAGGAGACTGGGGAGTGGAGACTCACGGTGGATTTCCGAGGCCTGAATGAAGTGACTCCTCCAATCAGCGCAGCCGTGCCTGATATGTTGGAGCTGCAGTATGAACTGGAAACAAAGGAGGCCAAATGGTATGCCACAATTGACATTGCTAATGCTTTCTTCTCCATCCCCATTGCAGAAGAATGTAGGCCGCAGTTTGCCTTCACCTGGAGAGGAGTCCAGTACCACTGGAACAGACTGCCTCAAGGGTGGAAGCACAGCCCTACAATCTGCCACAGCATCATCCAGACTGCACTGGAGAAGGGTGGAGCTCCGGAACATCTGCAGTACATCGATGACATCATTGTATGGGGTGAGACAGCAGAGGAGGTCTTCCAGAAGGGTGAGAAGATCATTAATATCCTGTTGGATGCAGGTTTTGCCATTAAGAGAAGCAAAGTGAAAGGACCTGCCAGAGAGATCCAGTTCCTGGGAGTTCGATGGCAGGATGGCCGACGCCACATCCCTATGGATGTGGTGAATAAAGTGGCCACTATGGTGGAACCCACTAACCGGAAGGAGACACAATCCTTCCTGGGGTTTGTGGGCTTTTGGAAGATGCACATTCCCGGGTACAGTCAAATTGTGAAACCCCTTTTTGACGTTACAAGAAAGAGGAATAACTTTGAGTGGGGACCTGAGCAGCAGGTGGCATTTGACCAGATCAAACGAGAGGTGGTCCATGCCATGGCCTTGGGACCAGTTCGAACCGGCCCAGAGATTAAGAACATTCTCTACACAGCAGCCGGTGAGAATGGTCCTAGCTGGAGCCTATGGCAGAAAGCTCCTGATGAGACAAGAGGCCGCCCACTCGGGTTCTGGAGCAAGGCGTACAAAGGCTCAGAGACCAAGTATACCCCCACAGAGAAAGAAATCCTAGCTGCCTATGAGGGAGTCAGAGCTGCCTCTGAGGTGATTGGGACGGAGTCACCACTCCTTTTAGCTCCAAGGCTTCCGGTCCTGACTTGGATGTTTAAGGGGAAGGGTTCGACTCCGCACCATGCCACAGATGCCACTTGGAGTAAGTGGATGGCTCTGATAACTCAGAGGGCTAGGATGGGGACTCTCGAGCGTCCAGGCATTGTAGAGGTCATCACCAACTGGCCAGAGGGCACTGACTTTGGAAAACCAGCAGAAGAGAAGGCAGTGACCCGTGCCGAGGAAGCCCCCCCATACAGTGACCTCCCTGAGGAGGAAAAGGCATATGCTCTCTTCACAGATGGATCCTGCCGCCTGGTAGGCAGCAAGCGAAGATGGAAGGCTGCCGTCTGGAACCCTACACGCAGGGTTGCAGAGGCAAGAGATGGAGAAGGCGAATCCAGCCAGTATGCTGAGGTGAAAGCCATCCAGCTGGCCCTGGACATTGCAGAACGAGAGCAGTGGCCAATGCTATACATCTACACCGACTCATGGATGGTAGCAAATGCCTTATGGGGGTGGCTGAAGGAGTGGAAGAGAAATGATTGGCAGAGAAAAGGGAAGCCTATTTGGGCTGCTGATCTCTGGCAAGACATTTCTGCACGCCTGGACAAACTGCCAGTTAAAATCCGACACATCAGTGCTCACATCCCAAAGAGTAGAGCCACTGAAGAACAGCAGCATAACCACCAAGCTGACCAGGCTGCCCACATCTGCCAGATTGACCTGGACTGGAAACACAAAGGTGAACTGTTCTTAGCTCGGTGGGCACATGACTCTTCTGGTCACCAAGGAAGAGATGCCACATACCAATGGGCCCGAGACAGGTCCGTGGACATATCCATGGAGGCCATAACTCAGGTTATCCATGAATGTGACATCTGTGCCACCATAAAGCAAGCCAAGCGCATGAAGCCTTTGTGGTACGGGGGAAGGTGGTCAAAGTACAGGTATGGGGAGGCCTGGCAGATTGATTACATCACTCTGCCTCGGTCTCATAGTGGCAAGCAGTATGTGTTAACCATGGTGGAGGGAAGCACGGGGTGGCTGGAAACCTACCCAGTACCTCATGCTACTGCCCGTAACACCATTCTGGGCCTGCAGAGCCACATCCTGTGGAGACACGGTACCCCAGAGAGAATTGAGTCAGACAATGGGACCCATTTCAAGAACCACCTTGTAAGCAACTGGGCAAAAGAGCATGGGATAGAATGGGTTTATCACATCCCATACTACCCACAAGCTGCAGGAAAGATTGAGCGACACAATGGCCTGCTGAAAACCACCCTGAAGGCTATGGGAGGTGGAACTCTCAGAAACTGGGAGAAGCACCTTGCAGAAGCCACTTGGCTGGTGAACAGCAGGGGATCAGTTAACAGAGCTGGTCCTGCTCAGTCTGCCCTACTGCCCACAGTTGAGGGAGATGGAGTTCCTGTAGTCTGTGAAAGGAATCTACTGGGAAAGACTGTGTGGGTTGCTCCTGCCTCTGGTGGGGGAAAACCTATCAAAGGGGTGGTATCTGCAGAGGGTCCTGGTCACACATACTGGGTGATGATGGAAACTGGTGTTATCGAGTGTGTCCCTCAGAGAAACCTCTCTTTAGCTGAAAAGGTTTTGAAATCTCAGAGTTGATTCCATGTGTTCCAGATACTTTCAGGTTATCTTGTATTATAGTTGTATAATAGTTGTATCATAGTTGTGCAATACTTGTATCATAGTTGTGCAATACTTGTATTATAGTTCATAAGGGGTTACAAGTTGTTTTTGTAGTTATACCCTCACCACTACACGGCGTCCAACAGAACCTACATCACAGCAGCAGCTATCCAGAGTCCTACAACATCGCATCACACCACGGCGTCCAACCAGAACCCTGCATCTGATTCGTCACTGATGCCCTGCAGTGAGAGACTGTTCCTGACTTCCCTCCAGAGGATGTCTACAGCCATCTCATCTACACCTGTTCCCCTGATGCCAGACACCAAGAGAGACTGTTCCTGATGTTTTTTTTCTTCACAGAGGAAAAAGACTTTCCTGAGTTCCAACAAGAACTGTTCCTGTTTCACTGACTTTTCTTCCGTTCCTGCCCTGCTCACATCTCAGCAACCTGCACCGGGCCAGAGGAGCACATCGCCTTGAGATACAGCCGGGGACCAAGAAGGACTTCACGAACTCTTAACCCATGGACACTTTTCCCATCTTTGGAGAAGAAGACTGTTCTTAGGAAGGTGGAAGTGGTCTAACCAAGGGGTGGAATGTATAGGGTTAACACTCCTGGGGGAGTGACCCTGAACCTGACCCTAGGGGTCTCGGCCCCTCCTCAGGGGTGGGCCACACTCCAGGTGATGGTTAGCCCACTCCCCCCACTTCCTGTGGTATAAAAGACAGGAGTTCTCCTGTCTCTTTCTCTTTTCGCCCTCTTGCTCACTACCTGCGTTCATGACCGCACACACACACTGATACTGTATACCAGCCACGAGGCAGAGACACCATCACACTACTCGGGTTGTATCCATCCCTGTTTTGTATTTTGCTGTTTTCCCTTCCTCATCCTTTGTAAACTCCCCTACCTCCAATCCCTTTTTTTTTTCTAAGTTATTGTTAAACTTTTCCTTTTTAACTTCCAAATCGAGTGAGATTGATTTATTGGGGTGTCCCTACCTTTTATCTCTCTCCCTGTCTTTTGGGGAAAAGGAGGGGGAGGAGGGGAGGGCACTCTATAAACTCTATAAATTCTATAAATTGTCATTGGGTCTACCAAATTTATAAGAGTCTCTGGGAACTTGCATTTGAACCCAAAACAATGTGGAAGCTCTTGTCATTGTTTTTAGTCCTGTGTAAATGTTTTGAAAGCTGTTAATAGGAATTTTATTAGCTTTTTTGATGACCTACTATTATGAATCAGTAGCATCATTATTGCTGATCTTAGCTAACCCTTCCTTTGCAGTTTAAATGTTGTGGGGTGGTGTACTTCACAGACTGGCTGGAAATGACAGAGATGGACTGGCCACCTGACTCCTGTTGTGTCAGAGAGTTCCCAGGGTGCTCTAAGCAGGCACATCATGAGGATCTCAGTGACCTTTATCAGGAGGTAAGAAGAAAAATGTGGCTATTTCAAAAGGCTTTGTACTTCCTTCTTAATGGAATTATCTTCTACTCATAACTTGCAGTGCAGCAGAAAGGATTGTCAACTAATTGTATTTATGGAGAGTGTTTGTTTTGAGGTTTTTATGGTTACCATTTATTAATGCTGAAGCAGGGGTAGGAAGAGAGGAAGCACCCACCCACCCTTACCAGAAAGTGAGATGTTAGTAGCAATTCAGTTACCTTCATGTTTAAGGCTGTCTCATGTGCTGTTTGTTTTGTATTGGTTAGGTCGGAGTGGAAATTTGCTCCAATAAAAAATTAAAACAATTTAAGTGTACTCTCACATCTCTGCCTTGCCAAGGTAAGAGGATTTCTACTTACCTTACAGTGGTGAGGACTTTAGTGGTATGTTCATTGAAGGAAACTTCTGAGTCGCCCTTTGGAAGATGAGAACTGTGTTGTTAACAGGACTTATGCAAGGACACAGGTATTTCAGTTCTATGGGAGCATGCACAGGAACTCTGTGTGAAAGTGCTCTTGCTAGCTCTCTCTACTATGTTACAGTATGACTAATTTTAAAAGAATAACATAAAAGCCTTAAAACTGGGAGAGGACTGACTTAAAGTCTGTAAGGCATAGTGCAAAGTCATTACAGTTCTTAATGTGGAAATTATAAAACCAAGTAAATATGCTCATAGATGGCACTGGGTTGGAAGGGACCCTCAGGATTATCTTGTTTAACCTGCCTTGCAGGAAGCAGGGACACTCCAGCTAGATCAGGCTGCCCAGGGACACATTGAATCTGAACTTGAATGTCACCAGGCATGGAGACTCAACCACATCCCTGGACAACCTGTTGCAGTATTATACCACTCTCATTGTTAAAAACGTCTTTTTTTATGTCCAACCTAAATCTACCCTGCTCCAGTTTAAAACCATTGCCCTTTACCTTATTGCTACAATCCCATCTGAACAGTCCTTACCCAGCCTTCCTGTAGATCCCCTGCAGGTATTGAAATGTAGCTATAAGGTTTCCCTGGAATGTTCTCCTCTCCAGACTGAACAACTCCAACTCATCCAGCCTGTCAGGATGCAATTTGCCTTCTGGACTGCAAATGCATATTGGTGGATCATGTCCGACTTCTCATCCGCCAGTACCCCCAGCCCTCTTCTGCAGGGCTGCTTTTGATCTCATCATCATCCCCTAGCCTGTATTGATACCAAGGATTGCCCTGACTTAGATGCAGGACTTTGCACTTTGCTTTATTTAACGTCACGACGTGAACGTTAGCTCTTGCCAGGAAACAGTTGGATTTGGAGGAAATGACATCACTGACATGGAGTTACTTGTTAGATTTGTGTGGCTTTGACTGTATAAACATACATTACATAATCTACTTTGGGCATCCATCATAGGCCTTGAGTGCTTCCACTAGGAAGAGAGAAGATACAGCTGCCAAAAAGCTGGTGTCTCGGAAGGCAGATATTTTCCGTGGAACCTTAAAGCCAGCAGAGGCTGTTTTCCTTCCACCAGCTGCTAGTAGAACTTTTTCTGCTTTATGGCAAAGCTTGCAGCACAGATAATGCTACTTACACTGTGGAAGTGTCAGTCTCTGAAAGGGAAAGCTATTGAAGCTGCTTCTGGGACCTGCCAGCCTCACACACTTTTGAGGAAGAGTTGGGGCTACTCTGTGTAGTGGTTGCTTTCTGTAATACTGTTGCCAGTATCAATAACCACACAGAGCACAGTGTTATCTGAGGAGGGCTATTGGGATGTCTTCTGAAGAATTAGTGAGAAAGCTGGCAAGGAAAGGACTCTGCTGGGATTGTTGCAGCAGCTCTGCTAATGGATAAACCCCTGTGATACACATTTCTGACAACGAGTAGTAGTCACTGGAGTGTCAAAAATGGAAGGGTTTCTGCTCTCGTTGCTGCTGGTAACATTTCATGCCCACAGCTGTATTCCAGGCCAGTGGTTCTCTGTGTGCTTCGTGTGTTCAGCTTCCTTTGGTTCTACTTTGAGAAAACTGGTGGCTAAGGATGATGATGTATACCCTAAGGGCTGTGTTAAGAGACACACTTGAAGGAAGAGAAAAGCTGCCTGGCTTTTTTCGTTAGAGTACCCACAAACGTTAAGAGCACATTTAGGATTCTCTCTCTGCCATCCCCCAGGGCACTTTGCATGGATTCAACAGTTAGCAAATTTAGTTTTGGTTGTCTGCTGCAGCATCCCTTCCAAAAAGAACAGGCTGTGTTCTGTTTTACCAGACAGAAATCACAGTTTGTGAGTTGAAGGTAAATGGATCAGATACTGTCATATTAATGGGATTTTTTTTTCTTCTCCATAATCATAGAATCAACCAGGTTGGAAGAGACCTCCAAGATCATCCAGTCCAACCTAGCACCCATTATTTGTCTCTTCTGCAGACCTAACTTTATCAAATGAGCACATCTGTGCTGGCTTGCAGTCAATTGCTGGCCATTTAATAGTTCTTTCGTTGTATAGTTCTGTTCTTCACAAACTAATCCCCAGTATGATAATATTCCAGGAGTAATGTCTATTCAGTCAGAGTGAAAGTCAACTTGTACTCTTCTCATGAGCCCTGCTTTAAGCATTTGTAGGTCTTAATGATCCATATGGTGCTGTAAAGCTGTACTCTATTGCTCTTTGAGATATGTACAATATTTGGTTGGCAAAAATTCTTTCATCCTGCCCTGTGCTGGGCCTCTGCCCATGGTGCTTGTCTGTGGGTTGTTTTACAGGCTTCTACAGCATAGCTGCTAATGTGTTTGTCAATGTTGTGCAAAACCAACTTACACTTGCAAGGCTGTCTGTCTGACTTCTGCTTTGGAGAACTGAAGAAGAGTTATTATTAGAAAGTGATTAAAAGCAAGCTTGCATAGCCTGGTGGTTTGAGAGAGAGCCTGATGAGATTAGCCTTGCTAGCCTGAAATTGGCTTGTGCAGATGCTTCACAAGTCCATTCTGGCACTTTAGAAGAATTGTTTGTGGTACTTCAGGAAACTGAAGTTGAGTTAGGTTGGGGTTGATAAAATTGTCCTGCTGCAGCTGTGCTGTATTTTTCCCCTGAAACCTCGGAGCTTTCTATAGATTTGAGTTGGAGTCCTTCACAATACAATTTTGTTGAAAGCAAGGTGGCTTGCTTAGTTCTGCTTGAGAATATTTTTGGTAGAAATCATGTTTGCCCTACTGGAATTTAAAGCTGTTTTTCAAATGTGTTAGTCTTATTGGACTGCTTTTATGCTGATGAGTTTCACCATTGGCACAGCTCATGGAACAAACTAACATTAGGAAGAGTGCAGTTGTGAGGGAAGTGAAGATGATGTGGTCTTGAAGGTATGAGAGTAAGTGAGCTCTGCCCATCTTGTGACTGGGATATATCCTGGGTTAATGGTTGACAGGAGTTGGTATCTTCACAAAAATAAACATTTCATGCTTGATATTTTTTTCTTTTGTTTTCTAGCACAGTTTTGAATATCTTTAAAATTTGTGTGTATGACAGATATTTTGAATATGCTGAGGGTTTATCTTTTCTGCTCTGATGTGCTAGTTTGAGCCTAGCTAGAATGTTTCAGTGAGAATTAGATTACAGCCTATGAAAAGGAAACAATGGTGATGTCTGCTTCACTTAGAGGCTTGCTGAGGTGTATAAGAACAAGAACATAAATACAGATAACAGAGTTGCTCTGTCTGAGACTGCATAAACTTCTCACTCTAACCTAACTTGCCATCTGTGTGACTAATCCATCTGCTTCCTAACCCCCCTGGCCAGCCCTCCAAGCTACCTTAAGCATAAGGCAAGATCTAGGGTAAGATTGAGAGGGGCAAGGGGAAGGTGAAGGGGCGGTTGAGAGCCCGTCCTGGGGACTCAGGTTTCTGGGAGGGGAGTTGTGTTTCTGTATTGTCTTTTAACTTGTATATTTCTGTATATAACTGTATATATCTGCTTGTATATTGTGCTAAGCTGTAAATATAAAGCTTCATTCAATCTCTGGAGCAGCTGAGTCTAGTCTGGGTGGCTTTCCAAAGTGTGTGTGTGGCGGATAACACTCACCACATCTGAGAAGTGCCTTATTTCAGTTCTGGTCCTGGTCTGTATTCTATGATGTTGCAGTAAATCAGAAATATATGTGTCTTTTTTTCCATTTTAAGACTGAAAATATAAAATAGCTTTTGTACTAGATATGAATCAGGCCTTTAATCCATAGCTCTGTAGGAGTTTGAAGCTAGTTCTTCTGAACGATTGTCCCAAAGTTGTATACTGTCTTTTGAGTTGTCAACGAGAGCTCCCTGTTCAGTGACAAACCTTTTACTTTTGCCAAGGAAAGCATATTTATATACTCTTTAATTGCAGGCTACCAACTATGAATGTGTCTCATAAGTAGAAATAAAATGTGTGAATTGGGAAGATAACAGGGGTTGCTGGATATTTCTCAGTTTTGAGACTGATTTTGAATGTGTATTAGAGCAGAACCATAAGAACATCATTAAATGGGGAGAGGCAGTCTATGTAGATTGGGCATAATTTGTCTCAGTTATGTGTCTGTGCTGCGGGAGATGGAGGCATTAATGTTCCTGCTCTCTGTTAATGGATGTTTCCTCTAGGCAGCCAATGAACTGAATTTGAATACTGCTGCGGTAGAGCGTTTTAAAACTGTGGCCAGTATGTATCTTCATCTCAAAGTTATCAAAAGTATTAAAATGCAGACAGTTTTGCTGTAATTAAAAACATAGTTGGAAAGTAGTGTAATTACCATCCTGTTTTCTGGTTGAAGGAATGAAAGACACCAATGTGAGAATTTTTGTTCCTCATCAAGTTCAATTACATTGCTTTTGCTGTAGTGCATTTTTTTTCCCCCTTTTCAAATGTCAAAAAAAAATCTTCATTTGCTCCTTTTTCTGTGTCTAAACTATGTTAATGTTTAGAAAATGATGAGGAATGAAGATGAATGGAGCAAAGACACGGAGGTCCTTTAACTCTGGTACTGTTATCATGTAGTGCATTAATTTGATGCAGATCCTAAATGAAAATCTGACTGCAGTGTGAATTTTGCATGTGAGGCAAGAATTGGGCCTTTCATCAAATGCATTCAGGACTATAACATTTTAAATTGCTGGCTTTGGGGAATTTCAGTGTGATTGAAAAGTATTATTTCTCCTGTCCTGTCTTCAGATTCTCTCATTTTCATGAATTGCTTTCTTTTAATGGAAAAGTTGTAAGAAATAATGTAGTAAAGAGAGAAATGCAAAAGTGTAGTAAAGATATAAATGCAAAAGTGACATTTTGAAGACAGTGCCCATTTTGATGGGTTCCTGATGGCTTTTTGTGGGACCACCAGTTGGTACTCGTGATGTTACCCCATCCAGTTTGCTACTCTGAATTTTCCCTTGGTGGTTGTGTTACTTTGGGGTTTTTTTGTCTTGTGAAGCCCTGCAGAGTTAAGAATAGAGAATAAGCATTGACCAGAGTAGCTAAGGACCCTCTCTTCAACATTTTAGCCTTTGTAAGACTAAGTATCACCTTTCCTGATGACAAAATCACTCTTAGCCTGCAATTCCCAGAGGTGGTGTCTCTTCATGGATCCCTGCCACCTTACAAAGATTTGAAAGTTTTCCTGAAGCCTTGTCTAATAATTGGTTGGCCATGTAAACAAACAGTGGAACATGAACTGATGGTAGTTGCTTGGAACTCAAATAAACTTGGAGCAATTTTTTTTAGTTGAAGAGTATCACAGATCTCTTGGAGCCTCTTACTTCCAGCAGACTTTCCGTGTATGAGGCAACTTATGGAAGTAATTAAAAAACAGGCAAAAGAATTTTGAAAGTATGGTTTGAAGGTGATGAGAGAGAAATTTTGGGGTTCCAGAAAGCTATCACTAGGTAAGAAAGGCTAGACTTTGGGAACTGCAAGACAAATAACACTGACTAATTTTTTTTTCTATCTATTTTTGTTTCACAGGGATGTGGCAAAAAAATGTACAGCTTTTTGAGAGGGACAAAGCAATTGCAAGTGCTGAGATTTCTAGGAATCTCTATTGGAGTAACACAGATCCTGGCTATGATACTCACAATTACTTTGCTTTGGGCCCTGTACTATGACAGAAGAGATCCTGGGGCAGATCAGATCATGGCCCTGAAGGGTGATGCTTCACAGCAGCTGTCATGCCATTCCATGGAGCTACTGAAACCAAGCCTGACAAGGATCTTCGAACACACATCCATGGCAAACAGCTTTAATACACACTTTGAAATGGAAGAGTTATAGGTGATGCAGTGAATCAAAGAGATCACAAAGGGTTTTAATTGTTTGGGTCGGTTGTTTTTTTTCTGTTCCATCAAGTATGCCAAAGACATCAGGTTTTGTATGTCAGAAAACAGGTAATGGATGGAAGTGAAGGAGAACAGTGTAGAGAAACCTGCCAACCTCATAGCCATGGCCCTAGCCATGAAACAGAGATGATTTTGTTTGTTGGCTTTTTTAAAAGGCACAGTAATATTTAACTTATTGTCAAAAACTGAGAGGTGTGAAACACTCATTCACACGTGGACAGAACCTCTAAGAAAGAGTCATGGGGCAAAAAGAAAAATACTTGTCTTCTGAAGAAAGAACTCTGCTTTGGACAAACAAAATGTGATTTTAGTTGAAACTGACTTTTAAAAAGCCATTTGGAAAACGTCTTAATCAGGGAATCTGTATATAGAGTTGTGTGGATTCGTATGTGCATGGACAATTCTTGGATTTAAAAGTGCACAAGATCTCTAAGAAGGGCAAGATTTTCTTCTTTTTCTAACAAAATCTTGTCTGTCGTTGTTGAAGATGTTCTTAAATGTCTGTTTTTTTATCTAACAACTGCCTAATTTTTAATTTTAAGTTTGTTAAACAGGGATTGAAACTAAACTATTGACTCTGGGCTATAGACTAATTTTCTAAGTAGTTCTGGAGACTTCTTCTTTGAAACAGTTTGGTTTAGGGGGCTGTTTCTTAGCAAAAAAGAAAGAAAACCTTTGACCTTCTTTCTCAAATGGGAATCAGTATAGGAGTAGCACATTTTTACAGAGAAATCTTTTCTCCTGTCTGTGATTCCCCTGAAAGCAGAAATTAAAGACTGCAAGGAAAATGCTCACAGTTCTGGATGCTGTTGCAATAATTGTAAAAATACATATAAGAAGAAATTCTACTTTAGCAGCTTCTTCATTAAGAGCTCTCTAGTGGTTTGAAACGCCAACTGGAAACAGCATTAAAATGTATTTATTGAGGTGGGGAGAGTGCATTTTACTGTATTTTTATGACCAATTTTTATTTCATAGGATTATTTTTACAATTGGCCATGCTCCTGAAATATATATTTGTTCCACTGAATACAGTAGTTTGTGGCAAATGGGTTTTTACCTAATATTACATTAAAAAAAAAAAATCTTTGTTTTGGAATTTGCAAAATAAAAGGAAAAAAAATTGTGATTTGTTATGCAATAAATTTACTTGCCTTAAATTCCATAGTGGCTTGCTTTATTTTTGAATTCCTAGAGTGTGAGTGCTTTGGGTGAGAATTTGGAGGATCCTCCTGCTGGGTCAGGAACTGGCTGGATGGCAGAGCCCAGAGAGTGGTGGTGAATGGTGCCACATCCAGTTGGCAGCTGTCACTAGTGGTGTTCCCCAGGGGTCAGTGCTGGGCCCAGTCCTGTTCAACATCTTTATCTATGATCTGGACGAGGGCATTGAGTCCAGCATCAGTAAATTTGCAGATGACACCAAGCTAGGAGCAGGTGTTGATCTGTTGGAAGATAGAAGAGCCCTGCAGAGGGACCTGGCCAGGCTGGATGGGTGGGCAGAGGCCAACAGGATGAGATGGAACAAGGCCAAGCGCAGGGTTCTGCACTTTGGCCACAATAACCCCAAGAAGCACTACAGGCTCGGGACTGAGTGGCTGAGAGCAGCCAGGCAGAAAGAGACCTGGGGGTACTGATAGATAGTAGCTGAAGATGAGCCAGCAGTGTGCCCAGGTGGCCAAGAGATCCAATGGCATCCTGGCCTGCATCAGGAACAGTGTGGCCAGTAGGACAAGGGAGGTTATTCTTCCCCTGTACTCAGCACTGCTCAGGCCACACCTTGAGTGCTGTGTCCAGTTCTGGGCCCCTCAATTCAAGAGAGATGTTGAGGTGCTGGAAGGTGTCCAGAGAAGGGCAACAAGGCTGGTGAGGGGCCTGGAACACAAACCCTATGAGGAGAGGCTGAGGGAGCTGGGGGTGTTTAGCCTGGAGAAGAGGAGGCTCAGGGGGGACCTCATTGCTGTCTACATCTGAAGGGAGGCTGTAGCCAGGTGGGGGTTGGTGTCTTCTTCCAGACAACCAGCAACAGAACAAGAGGGGACAGTCTCAAGTTGTGCTGGGGGAAGTACAGGCTGGATGTTAGGAGGAAGCTCTTCCCAGAGAGAGTGATTGGCATTGGAATGGGCTGCCCAGGGAGGTGGTGGAGGCACCGTCCCTGGAGGTGTCCAAGAAAAGCCTGGCTGAGGCACTCAGTGCCCACTGTTATGCACAGAAGCTGTTTGACCTCAGCTGTGCTCTAGTATTTTATCAGGAGAATTTGCTGCCGGCTTTGAGGAGGCCCTGCAGCCTTGGGAGGGTTCAGCAGAGCAGTTGGTGTCTGGATTCACTGAAAATAGAGCCAATGCTTTTTTGAAAGTACTGAGGTGGAGTTTATAGTGCTGGCAATTATGTAATGTCCAAGCATTTTCTGCTGCTGCTGCAGGCTCAAAGTGAAGGGCGATGGGCACTCAGCCAGAAGGGCAGCTCTGTGCTCCAGAGTCGTGGCATCCTGCTCTTGGTGGGTCTGGTAGAGTTTAGATGCACTCACAACTTGTCTGGAAATTGGTGTTGGGGAGGATATCCTTTGACCTCAGGCTTAGTGTTCCTTCAGTCTTATTAGGAAGAAAACCCCAACAACATTCCATGAATAAGTTAGTGCCAAACCAGGATGACCCATTCAAGCATGCAGATGTTTTATTTAAGTATTCCTCAAATGTCTATTTATTTATTCAGCATAATGCATGTCTTATGCTGCCTTCTGAAATACGATATATGCCTGTCAAACAAAATTGCCAAAACAACAACCTTGGTTTCTTTGTATGATACACAGAAATAATTACATTTCATGTACAGTACAGATGCATTTTACACAGTCATCAACAGTCATTCACTACCGAAACAGCATTTAAATCACCTAAAACACCAAAAGAACGTGTTATTTCCCAAATTCAGGATAAAGGAATGGTTTTGCAAATGATGTAATGGAAACAGGAGACAGGACTGGAATTCTGCAAAATCATACTCAATTATCCCTTAAGCTGCATTTGAAAAACAAAAATACAACTGTTATCCAAGGATATTGCTGTAGTGCATTCTTTAGAGGAAAAGAAGGTGATTTTAAAAGACACATGACCTGATGGAGTCAGTAGGTTTCCTGGGCTGTATGTAATCTGTCCCAAAGTGGCTTTAATAACTGCCTTTTTACATTATCTACCTGAAATAATTTCTTGACTGGTTAGTCAAGAAATACAGTGAGGCATAAAGAAGATGTAGGTGCAGACTGCTAATACTGAGGCAGTTTTTTTCCATCAATAATTGTATAGTAAAAGGTGGGGATGGAGCCTTTTTTTTTTGTGTCTATGTGTGTGACTGAGCATTGTTAAAAGTAGGATGCAAGTGATGACTCCAGCTTTATTCTGCCTCTCTTTTAAACCTCATTAAAACTTACATAACCCAGCAACTTTAGCAGTTCTACTGCAATTTTGCAACAGGTTAAGAGAGATGAGAGCAACGTCAGGTTGCAGAACTCCTCAGAAGGAGCACTCTAAAGTCAGATGACAGGCTGCACTTCTGCTCTCTGTTAAGGTTTGAAAGAAACATAGAAGCTCAGTTTATAAGAAGCTACTCTGCTTTGCAGAAAAGGTGGGAAGTGCAAATTAACCAAGCTTCTGACTAAGTAAACGATAAGAGAGCAATGCATGACAATATATACTCCTTTTAATTGCAGTTTAAAATTGCAGTTTAATTCTAATAGGTGATATTGTTGTATTTTGGTGTATATACTGTAGCATGATAGTCCATCATCTACTCTTCACTCGTTGTTGACAGGTAGAGAAAAAGACCTGTGTGCAGTACAAAGTGTGTCATCAGTAAACTTCAGTTTGTAGTGGGTGTCTTCTTTGAATGTAAATGTTCAGGTCAGTAGAATGCTAGCAAATACTGTACTGAAACATACACTACTCAAACTATTAAATAACTGTGTTAATAATTTATTGTAATGGCATCTAATGCACTGAGCCTGTTGATTTCTATGCATATTTTATTTTGCAGACATGCAGTTATTTCTGATCCAGTGTTCTTGGTGTATATATGTCCGTACTGATATGCACATATTCCCATGTATATTTGATGCATAGGATGGATGGTATGCTGTGTATATAGGAAGCATTGTGATACATGTAATGCACTCTTATGAAGAAAAATGACACTTTCTAATAAGAGAGGTTTCTGGTAACATCAAAGTACTTTAAAAATGAAACAAAAAAAGCCTTAAGTAGTAAAGCCTTCACATTAACTTTTAGGCCTGCCTATGCAGGCAAATTCCAATTGAAATTAATTCTGTTTTTGTAGCTTTTGGACCCAATCCATGATTTTGTCAATGTTCTTAGGTAATTAAATACCTTCACACAGTATAAACTCTTAAATGGGTTTTAGGATACGTGTTTACAGATAATTACAACATGAATTTAGCCATCATTTTTACTGAGTGTTTTCCAGTGTGGCTAATACTCTGGGTGCTGTAAAATGTCAACAAGGAAGGTTTGGAGAGAAGTGTTGGCTGATCCCAAAAACAACAGGATTGAGCCTGTAAAAGTACCTTGGGACAAGAGGTTTGTTCTGAAAATACAGAAGTAGACAAGATATCTAAAGAAGAAAGGACTGTATTGATTCATCAGTAGCCTTGAAATCCCAAATGGTACCATAATGTTGGAGAGGGCAACAAACTGTCATAGAGGACAGTGGACAAAAAGAACAATGACTGAACAGCACATTTGTGCTGCATGGTTTGGCTGTAAGGTTATTTAAATGTTTGCCATTAGAAGTTTATAGTGTAGATGAAATTGTGTAAAATACCTTAAAAACCCCCAAAATCCTGATTCCTGATAGAACGGGTGTACAATGACTTATTGCAGTAGTAACAGTACCTAAGAAGCAAGGTAAAACAATAGTAAATATTGAACTAACTGAACACCTGTAGTTCACTAATGGATGTTTGAATAAGAAATACTGCGTTTTTCAAAGGGAAGTTATTTGTACAACTACCATGGAACATTAACAATCAGCTTGTTGTAAGTGCACGGAAATGCCCCTTTCTACAGTAATATTTTATCATGCCTAATCTGAAAAACAACAAAAGTAAACTGAGATCACAGCTCCAAATAATTTCAGCATGCATTATGGTTGTAGTTCTTTCAGTCAGTACAAACAGATTTCATATGAGCATTTTATTCCTTCGGTGGTTTTTTTTTTTTTTGGATAGTTGCTCAACGAGTTTGTGGTTTATTAACAGGACAAAAAAAAAAGACCAAAACCCAACACGTTATCAAAATGTTCCTCGTTGGTTTGCATTCAGCAGGTTTGTTTCTATTTTTTGTTTTGTGTTTTTGTTTTTTTTTTTTTTCTAAAAAGAGCTCTCTCATGATAAGAAGAAGCATCAAAGCATCAATGGGGACATTTCATTGTGCTCATAGAGTAAGTCAGGATGGTCACAGAAGATTCCACCGTGCGCCAGTTCGGATGCCGGTAAGAAACTCCTTCTGGTTCACACGCTGCCACACTGAAACCCGTGGTGTGTTTTCTCTCTCCTGAACCTCTCGCTCTGCAGCCACTGGTGCACACATCAAGGGGTGTTGTCTTTGTCAGCTCTCTCATTCCTTGCAACTTGCTTCTCTCTGCTCGAGCTCAGCTTGCAAGTGGTCTTTATGCTAATTTATAAATAAATTCTTATCTTATAAAGCAGATACTCTGACAATGTTTCCTCCCGAATACTCGGGAGACTCTGGCCTATCATCTCCTTCGGGTGTGGTGACTGGAGGTGTTGGGATGCTAATTATTGCTGTAGTGACATAAGGCTGCTCACAGTTTAGTTTGACACACTCTTCCACTTTGGCATTTAAGCTGGAACGGCTGGAGGAAGAAACAAAACTGCGTGAAGAAAAAAGTCCACATTTCTGCAAATCTCTCATGTGCCTGATTCCACTCCCTCAGCTCAGCATCTCCATCCTACCCCATTAGAAAGCTCAGAGATGCAAAGCACCATTACCGCACCACCCTGCACCTTGGCAGCAGGTGGTCCATGGTTATATCCATGGGCAGGCCCCTTTCCTTCCCACCATTTCTCCACTCATCATCTAAGTGTTTCTGAGCAGGGGAGGCATTTGAGCTGCAGCTTGGTGAGGAAACTTTGCCGAATGACTTGCTGTGCAGGAAAGTGGAACCTAAAAGGTAGTATTTGTCTCCTGACAATTACTCTATGCCATACTTATTTAAGAACATTACATATCTTCAAGAGTAAGACACAGTGATAGATGCACTAATAAAGATTAATTTGTTCCTGGAATTGTTGCACTACCTCAGCATCGTGAGAAACTTGTAAACCTTAGACTGTTTTGAGGTGAGACTGGCATTTTGTGTTTTTAAGGACAAAGGTGGTGCTTTGTGCTTTTACATACTCTGTGACTGGAAGTATGTTGCAGGCAAGTCCTCTAGCAGGGAAAGGATGGATCCAGGGAGAATATTTCCTGAAAAGCTAAGACATTGGAGCTTTGTGCACAACAGCTGAAAAACTTGAGTAGCTGCAAGCTGCTGTATTGTTCGTGTAAGTAAAATCCAAAGCTAGTAACTATACAAACTACTCAAAATATAACTTACCAAGACAACAGCTATAGAAACTCTTGCTAAAAATGCTTCTTTTTTTAAATGGTGGCATTTTTTAGTGGAATATAACTTCTGAGTCCCCTGAGAATTTTGCTGTGTTTTCAGAGGTGGTGTTTAGATATATGTGAAAGCCAAATGGTTTACTTCTGAGAGTACAGAGATGCTCATTAAATTACTGACACTTAAACTGCACTTTTCTCACTTTTGTAATAACTCTGCAAACTAGGAAATACATTTTTCTTATTCACTTAGTATTTTTATTTAGAAGAGTCCTTCTTATGACTATGATACTCAGGAATTTGGGAACCAGTTTTATTTCTCTGCTCTGTGGAAATGTGAGGAAGTGGGGTTTTGTCTTATGCTTCTGAACCAAAACATTAGAAACAACAGAGACAGGCTGTTCTTTCTCCGGCCACTTGCTTGTCTCATATGTCTGAACTGAAATGTCTGTGCTATTTTTCCTTCGTTTATGTTTGTCCATTGCATATAATATTTGGTGCTGTATTTAATTTAGGGTCCCTGGATGCTATTCACTGAGGCCAGAAATGGATCTAAAGAGGCAATTCTGTTGTCTTGAATTAAGTTTGGAGAAAACTATGTACAGGATATATCAGTCCTAGCATCCATTTTTGGATGACTATTTGACTTTCATCTTCAGCCTAGCAGCCTAAAGGCTACAACACTTCTACGTCTCTAATGAAGAAAGGGGCTTCAGATTTTGGTGTGCTGATGAGCGTGAAGTACCTGTTAGACAGAGGCGTCCTCTCCACACATCTAATCTGGATGGTGCTGAGCTCCTGTACGCTGCCTGGGCGGCTGCCAGCGATAGTGGTGTTTGGGATGCGGTAAGTCTTTTTATGTCTTCGTGAGCAGCAAGTGCTGGTAACGCCTTGTTGAGATGAGAGAGAGGGGCTGTGGCTGGGGGGTCTATTGACCGTGGAAACCTCCATACAGCTCTCTTCATAGACTTGCTCATCCACAAACTCATGATTCTAGCCCAGAGGAATCCAACAAAGGGATAAAGCAAACATAGAAAAGTAATTAAAGCGGACACATTAACCATGATTGTTTAAAAGCTTACACTGACACGACTGAATAAAGTGAGAAAGTTAGACAGCTTATTTTTGATTATAGTGTTTAGTACATGCTAGCCTAGGCTGAATACCAACACAAATGTAAATGCTGGAACAAAATGCTCAGAGCTCTAAAAAAGGAAATGTTAATCCAAATTACTTTGTAAAGTAGCATGTGATTGTGATGTAATTTGTGCTATAAATATCTGTATAATCTACAAAGTGCCACAAAATAAGGGATTATCTTCATTAACAAAAAGTGATGCATGTGTAAATGCTCTAAATGTCATTTGGAAAGAAATAAGATTTATTATACTGAACTATAATACAATGAAATTAATACATATTTTCCAGATGATCTTTTAAAGCTTCATTTGAATTTCTTCTTAGGAATCAAGGCTATAAAACTGTGTTTCAAGTAATGCATCTATGTAAAGTAAAAAAGATTCAATAAAATAAAAGTTGGATTAGAGGAGACAAGATCGTTATTTAAAAGCTTCCAAGAAGTTCCTAATCACTGTGGATGAAAGCATCAAAAAGCAGTTAAAAAGACTGAGCATTTAATTACAAAAAGTACTCTTTCTTTATGCACTCTTTGCTGAATCTCAGCATGGACAGTAGTTTTATAGGGTTGTCACAGAGCTGAATCCAAATTCACTCAAGCAGCTGGTTTATGTTGACTCAGTAGGTGATTAAGGAGCATTTCACACATAACTGTGAGTTCCACATCTTCTCTGTGTGCAGAAGAGTGTGAAGTAGTGGTGTTGCTTAGAGTAGGGAGGAGGAATTTGTACAGTAATTTGGAAGTAGCCGCCCAAACCAAGCAGAGATTAAGATATATGTTCACGTTTGCATGAATGTGAGTTTGCTCTTGAGAAAACCTCCTTTTTAAAGTGATGTTGAAGAATACCAAATTCAACTAATATGGAAAGAAAGAACTTGCTTGAAAATGGACTTCTAGAAGGCACATGTCAGTCACAATCAATATTTTGAATGTTATCGCACAGTGAACATAATGTTGAGAGAGAAAAATAATCATCATCCTTAGATTCCATTCAGTGTCTTATAACATGTTTGCCAAGAACTCTGCTAGTCTTCCAATTAAAAATAATTTGTACTCCCTAAAACTTCTATGGAGCAGCCAACAAGAATTCAATTTGTAGGATCCATTAAAAACAGGTATCAAGTAAACTTTTAATATAAACTGGAAACATTTTGACACTATATAATGGCTCACGTTAATAGATATGGTTATACTTATTAATTGTTCTTAAATTAGTAACATTTCAGTGTAATTATTTTCATTACTAGTGTAATTTTCACAAAATTCTGTAGTAGTTTGGGTTGGACTAAATGACCTTCAGAGGCCCATTCTAACTCAGATTATTCTATGATTGCCCACTCTGCTCTTCTTAGAGGGGAAGACATAGAGTCATAGAAACAACCAGGTTGGAAGCGACCTCCAAGATCATCCAGTCCAACCTATCCAGTCAACTAGACCATGGCACTAAGTGCCTCATCCAGTCTTTTCTTGAACACCTCCAGGGACAGTGACTCCACCTTTAATGTGCCATCAAAGAGAATATACACTTTTGCTTAATAACATCTGCACTGATGCTTATACCAAGTGACATTTCAAAGGATGATGAGAGGCTTTGAAGGCACATCACCCTTGCTGGCATACCATGTACCAGTAACTTGCCATACTCAGCAACCTGAGGGTACAAAATTTTAAGTTCCCACTAAAATGTTAGGAATGCATCATCTGCAGAATACAGGCTGGAACCCCTACGTACATTTTTGCGTTCACGTGTCATTGTCAGCTTAGTGCTAGTAGCAGTCTGGCTACTGAGCTCACATGACACATGAACACAGACAGGAAAGAGAAGCAAGGAAAAAAGAAAGATTCTATGAAAATTAAAAGAAGAAAGCTCTATTAAAAAAAAAAGAATAAATAGGAGACATTTACATATTCCACCATTATGATAAGAGGAAATGTGAAACTTTGGGAGCCAAATTCACCTCCCACCAAATGAACAGAAATGAATTTTTTTCCATGATTTCCATGTGAGTTTGACAGGATACATTGCTACCAATAGGGCTTTTAAAGATGTTTGTAATATTCAACTGTGAAACTCTTTTTAAAGCAGATTGTTATTGCCAGATTCTACTACCAAATGTCTCAAAAAATGTTTCAAGAAAAAAACAACCTTATCTTGCAGATCATCCATGTTACACTCTGACTATGAAATAAGACATTTTGTCCTACAGGACACTGTATAAAACTGAATCCTCTGAAAGTAAGCATGCAGATGATATAAGCACCTGTGGGATGACCTTGCTATCTAAGCAATGTAACAACCAGGTCCTTTTATTTACAAAGAAACACTGTTAAAAGCAGAACCTTAAATTATACATGCATGTTTGGACGTGGCACTTGGTGCCATGGTCTAGCCTTGAGCCCTGTGGTAAAGGGTTGGACTTGATGATCTATGAGGTCTCTTCCAACCTTGGTGATACTGTGATACTGTGATATTTTAATTTATCAATGTCTGTGGTGGAAAAACCTTTTAATTTTTTTTTTCTTTTACCCTATAAATTCAAGACAAAACAGCCTAAAGTTTCACATTAACCAGAAGTAAATTTGTAAATGGTGGTTTCATGGATGTTGGCAAACTTACTTATAGTATATGGTAAATATAAGGCTATATAACACCTGCAAAAATATCAGAATGCAAGGGGATGATTTTAGTTTGCTCTGTGTGAAATTAAAATACCTACAAGGACTAAATTCAGTACAAATGCTATTTATGTTCTTAGCTTCCTTAGGAAGTTATAAAAGAGTGAAACAATATAAAATTAGGAATGATTTGGGTTATTGTTATGGTGTTACTGGTCCAGAAATTCACTAGCAAACATGGCACTCACTTCTTGCTGAATCATAAGTCTACTTTAGTTTACTGTCATTTATGGCTATACAATTATCCAGTTATTGACCAGGGAAAAATACAGACAATACATAATAAGTAGTCCTTTTGATTTGTAGGCAGTTTCAAATCTAAATGTGCATATTTGGGTTGTTATGAATTACATCAGTCATTTCTACAGGGATCTCAGCATCCACACTGAAACCAAAAGACTTTGAAGCTTTGCACCTGCATCTGAATTAAGCACTTAAAGTTTCAAAATAGGATGCTGGGGGATCCTTTTTGACAGTCATTTCAGTGAGAATTGCACTTGCATCTGAGGAAGCACTCAGCAGCTCGCCCTGTACAAAAGCTCGGCATTTGCTCAGGCACAGACTTGCTTTGACTGCACCAAGCATTGAATATGTAAGGATTGCAAATTGTGTTAAATAAGCTACAGTGCAGAAAAGAGAAGTGCAAACGACAACATTTGAGTGTATGAAAAACATATTGAAGGTCACATATACAGACTGGCTCTACTGATGTCATCTCATTCGTGTCAGTATGTTCCACCCTAGATGAGGCTCTCATACAGAATTCCTGTTCTTTATATGTAACTGGAATAATGCATTAAAGTAAGACAAAACAGCTTTTCTCCCCAGTTAACTGCTTTCATGTAAGGGCTTACTAACTAGAAGCAAACCGGAAAACATTCAAAACTAGGCTGATGTTGGAATTCATAGGAAAACAAAGTTGTCTTTTCTTACCGTAGTTTTTTCCAGGCAGTGAAGCAGGTGGTGATGCTGTGTTTCAAAAGAAGAGCCAGATTTGCTAACAAAGGCCTGTTCTTCTTCACCAGAGGACTGTTAATACATAAAACTCTCTATTATTCTCATGTGAAACAAGAGGGCTCTCACCCAAATGTTTGATCAGAACTAATCTGGATTGTAAATGGTAGCATAATGCTTCATCTATATGGCATAACCCAAATAATATTTGACCTGAGTCCTCTTTTACTTGTTTGATTGTTTTATTAAAAATATTTTCTTTCTTTCCCTTGCATATCCTTTAAATATTTTCATCTTAGATTTTTTTTTAATGCATGGATGGAATAGTACAATTAACAAGTGTAATCAACATGTAAACTTGAATATTGAATCAACATATATTTCAAATTATCATAAATTCAGGTGACAATCCCCCCCCCCCTGCAGGAGAATGTGTCTTATTTGAAGGAAATTAAACATAGTTGTCCTTTTGGGATCACTTCATAGCAATAAATAATTTGTGATCACAAAAATTCATGTCAGTGATCCCAATCTGCTGAGTTTGGGAAGTGTGTAACAGATGTTACACAGAATGAAGAATTAAGTAGAAAGAATCTACTGTTTATCGTTTGTGTTCATCATTACTCTCCAGAAAGCATAAAACTAAATAGGAGGAAGTGAGATAATAAGAAAGATTACAATTCAACTTTAGGATATTTGAAATCTGCAAGGCAGTTGAGCTATTTGGTCTCTTTTTAGTTCAAAGACGTAAATTCTTTCAAGCAGAAGAGGAAGCGAGGGCTCTGACTGCACATCTTTTGTGCTAGACCGGACGAGTGGACAGCTCCTTCCTCTTCTTCTGGCTATAGGTTAAAGCATTTGGCTTTTTAACACATATTGAACGGAAAGTGCATAGAGGAATGAAAGCCTCCCTGTATCCCTCAGGGAATTGCCTAAATGCCAGAAAATGACAGGGATTAAAAAACACTTTGTCTTCAGTCTTTCTCAGCTGGCTGCAGCTCTGAGCAGCCAAGGGGTTGTCTCTGGCAGCATGGGTTGCTGTGGATCTCAGTCCCAGCTGGGGCTACCCCCAGCTTGGGGCTACCACTGCTGGTTCTGTCTTCCTTGGCAGGGGTGAAGGAGAAATTTGCTTCAGGTAATGCTAGGCTTCAGTGTGTTTGAGATTATCACCAAGACATCCTTAGAGAAACACAGGCATTTTCAAGGAATGTGTTTACTCTGCAACACACCTCTGTGCAAACAGTACTTTGGAGCTACCTTTCCCCATCACTGATGATGAAGTCTGTTTTTTTCACCATTGCTCTACCTGTCTAAATCCAAACGAGAGAAATGCAACCTACTTCCTAAGAGACAAATGCTCTGAACTTTCTTAATAGCGTCTTCCACATGACCTAATTATATGTGTGTAACATTTGAATCCAGCATTTCTATTTGGCCATTTCCCTCATCTTTTAGTACTTCATCATCAACTTCATTTAATGTTAGTAATAGTCCATTTTGTCCTTCCTTAATCTGCCTATAAAGACAACATTGCCTGTAGAGCCAAGCTGACTTTCCCTGGTGTTAAACAGAATAAGCTGCTGCGGGGCTGTCATTAAGCTATTACTCTGGAGGTGAAGGATATGAAAGTGCTACCTGCTGCAGCTGGTTACTCAGTAAGCCGTTTCGTTTGCTCTGCATGTAGGCATTAGCGCTCCCACTTTTTGCTGCACGAATCCGAGCGAGTCTGGCTTTCTGTGTAAACAGAGAAAAGGAAGAGTTTCACTTGCACTCATCTCCATCACTCTAGTTATCTAAACTGCTAATTGGAATCAGCTGCTTATGAATACCAGTATCATGGCTGGAAGGCTGTATTGCATCTGTCCTCCAGGTGGAGCAACTCACGAGTGCCTTCTCATTTAAAATGCAAGTAACAGAAGTTGCTATTTGTTTGCATGCATCGGCTAATAAGAACAATGATCTTCCAGAAGAGATTAGATCAGCAGGTAAGTGCCTCTCCTTTTTGCACTGCTGCAACTGTGCCACACCTTATGCTTCGTGGATCAGGAACATCATCATCCATCTCAGTTGCTCCTATGGTAAAGATCTCTTTAAAGGGGAATAAATGTTTCAGAAAAAAAACATAATAGTGCAGCTACTATGAGCTGGCTCCTTGGAGCCTTCTGGGTTTTCAGAGTGGCAGAATGTGGTAGGGGTTTTAATGTTGTCTCTCATCTAAGTGCATAAATGCTTGCCAGACCTTTTGAAAAAAGATTTCATATCCATTGGTATGATTAAACTTAATACTTGTCACCATTGCCCACAACCTGATTTTTCAGAGACTGAAGGCATCAAAATTGCTGGGGGGATTTAAGATTTCTCACATGCGCTTCCTTGCTTGTGCAAGTGACTCCATTCCAGAGTAGAAAGCGAATCACCAGTGAAGGACACTCTTGTCCACTGAATTCTGTGCAACTCTTAAAAGTCAACTTTAAAAGAAGGAGTGGAGAGAAGGGAGAGAGGACTCTTTCAACCAATAATACAGAAAACAGAAGCTTCTATTGGATTTCTAAGCTAAGTCCTGGTTCTGTAATTTTTGTGGATGGTTACATGTGTAAGAAGGAATCTGATTAGGTTTCTGATTCTGAAAGCCAAATTCCAAGCAGCACTTGAAACTGAATGGCTGCTGAAGTGCAGGATACACAGTGAAGAACTTGAAAAACTGACTTTGATATATTAATAGGGATTTTCATATCTCATAATTACTCAGTTGATATTTTCAGAAAATAGAGGAAGCATTTTTCTTCCCTTCCCCCAGTTTCTGTGGCATTAAATGTCAGCATGAATAGAGAGAAGCAGCCTGGTCACTGCAGCTGCCAGATCTCTCTGGCATGATTAATAATTAACTGGCTATAAATTAATGGCTCAACACCGTGCTTCTTTGCCCTCACATCCTCAAATTCACAGAACTTCTCAACAGTGAGCAAAGAAATTCATGACAGTTAACAGCAAACATGGCTAGAATCTGGCTTGTGTTATATGTCATGCATTTATTATCTTCTAATTGCTCTGAAATGAGATAATGCTGTGCATGTGTGCGTCACTGAGGAAAAAAACCAACCTCATGAGAGCATGTTTTGTGATATATTGGCTATTCTAGAGGAACACACTGGTTTGTCACCTTCCTTCCTGCACATAGTCTGTCCAGCAATGCAGTTAACGCATCTTATTCTAGTGGCAAGGAGCGAAGTGCCCCAATCACTTGCACAATGCTTCTGCACAGGTGAATTCCTGTTTCCCCCTTCCTCCTGTTAATGCTGAAAGGACACTTGCAGTCCCACATGCCATCATCCTAAGCAGGTCCCCAGAGGCCAGACTAGGGGTAAACGTCCAGTCAGGGGTGTTTCATTGAACCTCATGGTTGACAAGCCCTAGGCAGCCTGATGTGCTGTAGGATGACACCCAAGAGGGCAATGCACCGAGATGGCCTGGTGTCCCCAGGAGCTGATCAGCATGGGGAACGCCTGACACTTTCCACCCTCTGGGCTCCCACGGGCTCCTTGTTGGCACATCCAGGCTACTAGTGTGCTTAGGGCTGACTCCTCATGCTGACAATTAAAAATCCCCTTGGGTGGGAGGAAAATAGGTTATTTTCAGATGGAGCTTTTGAGATGCAACATGACCATGATGGGCAGAAGGCTAGGGGAAGAACTTTACCCACACCAAAGAAGAGTTGTCCACTGATCATGTTCATAGCCTTAGGAGCTTGAGATGCTTTAGAGCTGCCTTTGCAGGGTGTGGCATGGAGTACAATAAATAAGTTATTTCAGTCACAAATGTTTGACCCGCTTTTCATCTTTCAAATGGTTTTCAGTGAGCTCTTTATACAGCAAAATTCATTAGCTTTAATGAACAAACACTTTACATAGATTACTTATGCTTTGCCTTTTCACATGCATATTCATTTTCTCTTCCAGTGGCTGTAGCAATAATTGTGACACAGCACCATTTAATAAAGAAATATACAAAACATTAACAGTTCATGCAACTGCCTTAATATATCAATGTGCTACAAAGCATTTAATGCAAAGATTTTACTTCCCATGTGAAGCTTTCAAATTGCTTTGAAAATATGAATTTATTGCACCTTAGAAATAATTTGTGAGGAGAAAAGCAACAGCTGACCTCTTTCTAGCTAAGACTCATTGAGGTGGCCTGCCTTCACAAAAAGGAGGTAACAAATCTGCTACCTAGACAGGCACTAAATATGGTGACTTCCATGCTTATGCTTCAACTTACAGAAACTAGCCCTGAAAGTGGAAGTGTTTACAAATCTGTTGAAGTGCTAAGATTTCAGTACTTCTGCCTGATTTATATCAGGGCCTGTGGCATGAGTAGTCTCATGACCTCTCACACTTGCTAGCCAGAAAACATTAAAAGCTCACATCAGCCACAGGATTTTAAGGGCTGTGTGATGGGGAGTGAATTCCTGTGAGAGACATCAAAACGATGTCCAGAAAACTGTAATTACAGAAGAACTATGTTTTCCTTTATTCTGCAAACTGCAGCCTCTGTCACAGCAGAAAAAGACTGTTCAACCACTGTAAAGCCCCTTCTAGCTCACCCCTTTCATGGAAAATCTAGGGGAAAAAAAAAAGAAAGGATTAAATTCTCCTGCAGCAGATTATCTTCTTTGTTGTGAGGATTTCCCTTAGCCACAGAATGCAAAACTATGATTTTGGTAATTTTTGTGTTGTTTAGAACAAAGTCAAGGTAGGTGAATACAGTTAATTGACTGACTTAGATGAAATTCCACTACAATCATCTCATCTGAAACTTCCTAAAGAAATTGATGATCAGCTCTAATTCTTACTACATCCCTTGTACTCACACTGAATTTCTTTCTTTCAATGCATTTTTTTTTTTTTGCCCTTTTTTTTTTCCCTCTCCCCTGCCTACGGCTGTATTTATAGAAACCTTACAAAGAAAAATCATTGCTGTTCAACAAGAGCTAGCTTGGTCAGGTTTAGAAATATAAACATTTGTTTTGACAAGATATTAAACAGTGCTAAATGTGGCACTGGGGGATATTTACAATACCTGGTGTTTAACACTCAACATGCCCTTAGCTAGCCAGCTGTTTTAGGAGAGAGATTTTTATCAGGAACACTTCAAGGCAGGTCTTACTGCAGCACAGAGAATAGTTTTTGGTAAGAGCCTCTCTCCAATTTGCTATGGAAGAAGCCTCGGTAGACTAGGAAATTCAGTACTTTGATATCTCCCATTGTTTCTTTTCTGTTGTTTGCCAGACTACATAACTACCTTACTATGAAAACTCAGAAATAATTAATTACTTCATGGTTATTTTGTACAGTGAGATGATATTAATTCCTTCACAGTCATTTTGTGTGCACTGGTTTTGATCAAGAAAAAGTTAATTTTCTTTGTAATAGCTCATGTAGGGCTGTGTTTAGGAATTGTGATTAAAACATGTTACTGCAGTTCTTATACTGAGTCAAGGAGTTTTCTGCTCCTCAGGCTGTTTGATCGAGTAAGCTGGGCATGAACAAGAAGATGAGGCAGAGGAGAATCCAGGAAGGATAGGACAGCTGACCATATTGTATGGCACTGTGCTCAGCAACAAAACAGGATAGTGGTGAAGGGGCTGTGCTTGTTCTAGGACAGGTTGGGCATCAGTTGGTGGGGAGCATTTGTTTTCTTTTGCATCACTTTTTCTTCTTGGATTTGCTTTTTTTTCCACTCTCTTGCAGTTGTTTTTCCTGCTCTTTAGAAAAAAATATTGAGCTGTCTTTATCCCCACCTATGGATTTTTGCAATGTTACCCTTCTGATTCTCCCTCTCATCCTGCTGGGGAGGAGTGAGCGAGCCACTGAGTGGTGTTCTGCTGTCTACTCATGTTCACCACAACACAGCAGCTCCTAGAGCAATGACCAAATTTGTTTGAAACCAGTCACATTGTTTACATTATTTTTTTGTATTTGGTCTTTCATAATCGATCCTCTATGTTTGTTCTCACATGAAAAACCAAGCCCACGTTTCATGCTCTGATTTTCTAATTGTCAGTAATTGCAAATAATTGACTTCAGATTAGCTGACAATAACATAAAATGACAGCATGTCATAGGGAAGAAAATGCTGTTTATTTTGTACATTAATAGTTAAGGATTTAAATAAGGCTGATACACTTGTTGAGCTATGCACGGCTTTCAGAATCTTTTCAATTTCTTGGTCAGTAAACAGAAGTTTTACATGTCCTAAATTCAAAAACCTTAGATGAGTTATCTTGTAATTTATGTTTCTGCATCCCCACTGAGATTAATAGCCTATCTAGTTTACAGAAGTCATGATGGCTAGCAGGGCTCCCTGCTACAAATGCTCAGATCTAGGCTGCCAGGTGCTGTGAAACAGTTGCCATTGCAATTTATCTTACAGCTATTTATATTTATCTAGTAACTAATTATTTATAACTTGACAGATAAATATATTCTACAAAATCAATAAATAATAAACTCAAGCCAATCTTCTGGATATATTCTGCTGTGTGAAGCCAGAAAACCATAATCTTATGAAAGATTCAGGTTGAATTTTATGTATTAAGTTGAGTTTTGAAGCTGATGATAGTTGTTAGGGTGTTGTGTTGAGGAACCATGCAAAGTCACTCTTAGTAGGAAGCACTTGGGAACTGAAATGAAGGCTTCTCCAGTTATCAGATAATGAACAATAATGGGCAGATGGACCTGCACATAGGACTTGCTGGTTAAAAGGATACAAGGCTCTTGCCTTAAAAAGATGCAGAAAAATAGGTGCATGGAAATCAGGGAAGGCATCTGTCAGAAACATCTTCATTCAGGGTAAGGAAGATACTGCTATTAGAAGGGCTGCTGCAGTATTCTGGATTGGAGCTTTGCAGTTAAGATGCAAATGAATGGCAGATACCCACTTCAAGAGGGCAGCTGTGCCTCCACCATTCCCTTCCCTGTTCTGGTAGCCAACTCATGGAATATAATGCTGTCAGGGTCTGGCCTTATCTTAACCCTTGATAACTGTCAAACATGAAACAGGACATTATATCCAAGCTTAACAGACATTTTCTTTTCCCTTTTCCCATTTTTCTTTCCCTTTTGCCATTTCCCCTTTCCCTTATCCCTCTCCTTCAGGAAAAGCCACAACACATCTGTCATTAACTTTGTGATCTGAAGGCACTGACTGGCAACCAAAATAACATGGCTTTTTGAAGTTGCCTCTAGCTGAGAAAAACTCCACAGTTAGAAATCCTCAAAACCATCTCAGTAGTTATAAATCTGCTTCAGGAAAAAAGCATAGTAAGACTACAGGGTATAATTAGTTCTGGCCTGAATTCCAATATCTCTCTTGGATTATTTATTTATTTATCTATTTAATGTCAGGATAGGTCAGATCCTTGGACCTTATTATTTGATACAAGAAAACGTTCTGATGAGAACAGATTATTTTTCTTTACTTTTTCTTTACTTTTTTTTTGACTCTTTGTTTATATTGATTGCTAACAAGCTCCCCAGAGTGCAGCAGAAAGCTGGGCTCTCCTGCTGATGTATTGGCCGTGTTGTAATGTGGGGTTTCATAACGATGACAACAGTGTATTTCCAAGGTTGGAAGAAAGAGTTTCCTTTAAAATGCGTTAAATTGAGATAATATGGAAATAAATTCCATCTTTTCTGTCTTCTCTTGAGCATTAATGTGCAACAAATTTTTGGCAAAAAGAAATAAACAGAATTATCTAACCTCGACTGTCTATGCAGAACTCAGTATATGCTTATACTGACAGTCACATGGCTCTTGAACAAACTGTGCTAGTTTGAAGCTAGCTAGAATGTTTTGGTGAGAAGAACTAGCTCACAGGCTGTGAAAGGAAAATAATGGTGATGTCTGCTTCCCTCAGAGTCTCACTAAGGAGTTTGGGAAGAAGAAAGGAAAACATTAGATAACACTCTTGCTATTTTCTCTTGCTCTCGCTTGGGCTGCTGACTGAGCAACATCTTACTCCCTAACCTCACCTTCCATTTGGCCTAACCCACTTTGCTTCATAACCTCTTGGCTGAACCTCTATTTTTCTTTAGGACTGGGGTAAGGTTGAGAGGAGCAGGGGGAAGGTGCAGGGGTGGTTGAGAGCCCCTCCTGAGGACTCAGGTTTCTGGGAGGGGAGTTGTGTTTCTGTATTACCTTTTTACCTTGTATATTTCTGTCTATAACTGTATATACTGTAAATATCTGCTTGTCTATTGTGCTAGCTGTAAATAAATAGCTTCATTTATATTCCCAGATCTGGCTGAGTCTAGTCTGGGTAATTTCTAAAGTGTGTGGGGGTGGGGAACACCCAAACCATCACCCAAACCTAAGTAACAAATTTCTGCTGAAAACTGCCAGAGCATCTGGGACTGGATTTCAACTCTTCAACAGAGAACTTTCTCTTAGGTTTACTTCAAGTCCAAAAGTTTTTCTCTTTTGAAGACTACGTTGATTAAACTTCTGCATGAGATAGCAACAAAGATGTACAATTCAAATACACAACTCTCTCAATCAGATGGAAGCTGTTGTAGCCAGCAGGAGGTACCATTGCCTGCAGAGGTTCATGCTGTGCTCCACTAGAACAGCACCTTCTTTCAAGCTTATGTTCTTCCTCCTTAGAGAACAGAAGATTGGTGCCTCCTTTATTTTAGAATGCTATGTAAAGCTTCTGGTTTGTTGAATGAAGAAGGCATTTCAAGCTTCAATAACGTGACCTTTGGGATTGAATATGCTGATACAGTGAAGTAGAACCCTCTTGTGAAATGTAAGGCTGTCATTCATAGATAAATATTGCTAAATAGGGACTATTACCCAAGAAGCTCCTTTTGTCAAATCTTTTTTTTCAGTCTATCAGACAAAGCTGGATGTTAGGAGGAAGTTCTTCCCAGAGAGAGTGATTGGCATTGGAATGGGCTGCCCAGGGAGGTGGTGGAGGCACTGTCCCTGGAGGTGTTCAAGCAAAGCCTGGATGAGGCACTTAGTGCCATGGTCTGGTTGACTGGCTAGGGCTGGGTGCTAGGTTGGACTGGCTGATCTTGGAGGTCTCTTCCAACCTGGTTGATTCTATGATTCTATGATTTCAGTCATTTTAGATTGAGAAACAGAGCAGCTTTGCAATACGAGACACCAGTGAGAGACATCCAGTGCTAAGTGTTCCAGAGCACTCCAAATTCCTTTCTTCTCCCCTCCCCCTCCCACCCCGACCGCGGGTTTGAATAGGGAGGAGAAGGCAGTGGAAAACTGCTTTCCCTGCCCTGTAGGCTCGAAGGGGGAACAGCAGGAGACATCTTTCTGCATGTGTGCTGATCCGTGTGGGAGCCTGCACAGGAGTTAGGCTGGCGGTTGGCTGGGTTTTTGTGCCCAACATAAAATGGCAAAGGGACACTTCTGTCTAGAAAAGCTTAAACAGAGTAAGCAAGAAGGCGCAGTGGGTTTCCCACCATGACAGAGTGAGTTCCCGCCTTGACAGAGTGAGTTCCTGCTTTGACAGAGTGAGTTCCTGCCTTGACAGAGTGAGCTCCCGCCTTGACAGAGTGAGTTCCCGCCTTGACAGAGTTCCTGCCTTGACAGAGTGAGCTCCCGCCTTGACAGAGTGAGCTCCCGCCTTGGCAGAGTGAGCTCCCGCCTTGACAGAGTGAGCTCCCGCCTTGACAGAGTTCCGGCCTTGGCAGAGTGAGCTCCCGCCTTGGCAGAGTGAGCTCCCGCCTTGACAGAGTGAGCTCCCGCCTTGACAGAGTGAGCTCCCGCCTTGACAGAGTGAGCTCCCGCCTTGGCAGAGTGAGCTCCCGCCTTGACAGAGTGAGCTCCGGCCTTGACAGAGTGAGCTCCCGCCTTGACAGAGTGAGCTCCGGCCTTGACAGAGTGAGCTCCGGCCTTGACAGAGTGAGCTCCCGCCTTGACAGAGTGAGCTCCCGCCTTGACAGAGTGAGCTCCGGCCTTGACAGAGTGAGCTCCCGCCTTGACAGAGTTCCGGCCTTGGCAGAGTGAGCTCCCGCCTTGGCAGAGTGAGCTCCCGCCTTGGCAGAGTGAGCTCCCGCCTTGACAGAGTGAGCTCCCGCCTTGACAGAGTGAGCTCCCGCCTTGACAGAGTGAGCTCCCGCCTTGACAGAGCTCCGGCCTTGGCAGAGTGAGTTCCCGCCTTGACAGAGTGAGCTCCCGCCTTGACAGAGTGAGCTCCCGCCTTGACAGAGTGAGCTCCGGCCTTGACAGAGTGAGCTCCGGCCTTGACAGAGTGAGTTCCCGCCTTGACAGAGTGAGTTCCCGCCTTGACAGAGTGAGCTCCCGCCTTGACAGAGTTCCCGCCTTGACAGAGTGAGCTCCCGCCTTGACAGAGTGAGCTCCGGCCTTGACAGAGCTCCCGCCTTGACAGAGTGAGCTCCCGCCTTGACAGAGTGAGCTCCCGCCTTGACAGAGTTCCCGCCTTGGCAGAGTGAGCTCCCGCCTTGACAGAGTGAGCTCCGGCCTTGACAGAGTTCCCGCCTTGACAGAGTGAGCTCCGGCCTTGACAGAGTGAGCTCCGGCCTTGACAGAGTGAGCTCCGGCCTTGACAGAGTGAGCTCCGGCCTTGACAGAGTGAGTTCCCGCCTTGACAGAGTGAGCTCCCGCCTTGACAGAGTGAGCTCCCGCCTTGACAGAGTGAGCTCCCGCCTTGACAGAGCTCCCGCCTTGACAGAGTGAGCTCCCGCCTTGACAGAGTGAGCTCCCGCCTTGACAGAGTGAGCTCCGGCCTTGACAGAGTTCCCGCCTTGACAGAGTGAGCTCCCGCCTTGACAGAGTGAGCTCCGGCCTTGACAGAGTGAGCTCCGGCCTTGACAGAGTGAGCTCCGGCCTTGACAGAGTTCCCGCCTTGACAGAGTGAGCTCCCGCCTTGACAGAGTGAGCTCCGGCCTTGACAGAGTGAGCTCCGGCCTTGACAGAGTGAGCTCCGGCCTTGACAGAGTGAGCTCCGGCCTTAACAGAGTGAGCTCCCGCCTTGACAGAGTGAGCTCCCGCCTTGACAGAGTGAGCTCCCGCCTTGACAGAGTGAGCTCCCGCCTTGACAGAGTGAGCTCCCGCCTTGACAGAGTGAGCTCCCGCCTTGACAGAGTGAGCTCCCGCCTTGACAGAGTGAGCTCCCGCCTTGACAGAGTGAGCTCCCGCCTTGACAGAGTTCCGGCCTTGGCAGAGTGAGTTCCGGCCTTGACAGAGCTTCTGACAGGACAGGTTCCTGCCATGACAGAATCCCTGTTTTGGGCCAATCCCTGTTTTGGATGGCTCCTACCTTTTTATACGGCTCTCGGTATTACACTGTCCCTGTCTTTCGATGGTTCTCCTCACTTTTGCACCATTCTGTGCAAGCTTGGCAAGGAATCCCTGTCTTGTGGCAGCTGTGTCTCAAGACGCTTCTGAGTTTGGCAGCCTTGCCACTCGCCCTGGGCATGGATCCAGACTATTGGATATTGCTTGCAGCATCAGAAGGCAGTCGAGCAGCAGAGAAATCCAGCACGGGATGATCGCCGAATACCTATCTCACCTCCGTGAGTAAAGCCTGCTGTTCTCTTCATTCTCTGCTCAGCCTGATTGATAGTGGGGTAAAGCTGTGATTATAGCTTAGCCTTTTCCATTGCCTGACTGCTTAAGTTTGTCCATAACACCCTTTGAAGAATTCCCGATCGAATTAGAACCTGCAAATAAACCTAAGCTAGTTTTGTGTGTAGCTTGGGGGTGGCGTTTTCAGGGAAATAATTCTATTCTTATCATTCCTGACTTGGCCACATTAATTCCCTGCCTTCACAAGACTAAGTTAATCAGACTTCAAAACCAATTTTCACTGAAGCAAGAAGGGCATAAACAGAAGAAATCTCTCCTCCTTACTGCTGTCATTGTTCTGGGGAGCACAGGAAAAGACACTTTGGGAGGATTGCCATTCATCACTTCATACTCCTGGTTGAAACACACAATGACCTCCCTGTTTTGCAAGGAGAAAATGTTAGTTATTAATTGAAGCAGTTTCTATTCAGGAGGAGATTATGGAGAATAGCAGCCACTCTGCCAGTCTGGTTTTTGCAAGGTATTTTCTTGTGTCTATCTTTATTTCATTGGCAAGTGTAAAGCAAGCACAAAAGATTCTGTTTCATAGCATGCAGTGGGAGACAGTTTCTCTCTAAAGCAAGGCTGGCTGTGTCTGAAGTTATTGTGAAAGCTCGGAACAGGCACATTGATTGCTGGGATAAAGCAGATCTGTTACCCATGGCTGGTGCAATGCTGGGAGGCACAGTATGGTGCAGTGCTGGGAGGCACAGCACAGTAACAAACAGCTTTGTTCTGGCTGATAGATACTGTTTATTCTGTCTGCTGCCATTGCACAAACAGAAGTGAAAAAGTTCTGGACAAAACAGTGTAAAGGGATGTGTTCTCTTCATGTTCTAACTGTGGGAAAGGGAAATGCACAGATGAAACCAGGACATGCAAAGGGGTGAGTGGAATTAGTAGATTAGTAGGCAAGCTATGTTTCTAGTCAGCCCATGACTGTGACATGGCTGGCATCTTCTGCAGCCACTTTCCTTATCTTCCTCAGATTTCTTCCAAGATCTGGCCATTAAAGAGTGTATTATCTTCAGCCTGGACCTATGACTGACTTTCTTGGCCATATAATTCTGTTTCTCTTGATTTTAAGATATTCTGGGAATTGTATCACTGTGTAAATTCACTTCCTTTTTATGAAGAAATCAGTCAAAACGGTGGTTGAAAAGAAACACACAAACATTTCGTACCTCTGAGCCTAGCGCTGTTGTTTATCTGGTGGTAGTTTGAGGGGTTCTAGGTCTCCCTTAGCAGAACCATAGAGATGGAGGCCCATCCCAGAGGGATGGACCTGCTTGTCCCAGGAAATTGCAATACTGTTATTTTATTCTGTCTTCCAGTATCATAGCACCTGACTGATAGCCTTCCCTTCTCCTCGCTGCCTTTTCTCCCTTCACTTCTGTGCTGTAGGAGCAGTGTGCATTCCTTCTTATCTCATGGTCTGTGGGGGAGATGGCTACTGGCTGGCAGGGAATTCTGAGCTGTGTCATGTGGCCTGCTGGGGTCTTGGTCTGATGGACACAGCCTAGCTTGTGAATGTACTTATTCTACCTGATTGCCTTTTGTATATATGCTCTTGTAAATAGAATCTCTCTTTAAACTTCCTATCAGTGTGCAGTATCCTCATTCTCACTCTTGGAAAGGGGTAAGAGTAATTTCTGCCATCCAGTCCCAGGCAGCTTGTGACCTCAAACTGGGACACATGTGAAGCACGTGCACCCTGAGGCTTCTTGTGTTTGCTAGCCTACATGTGTAGTCCCCAGCTATGACCTGCCTGCACACCTCTGCAGGCAATGATCCTGCTCTCCTTGCAGGGGACCACAAAAGGGCTAAGTGGTGATACCTCAGTCTTGGTAATTTTGCAATCTGTGTTGCATGCAGAACATTCTGACTGTCATCAGCAGAGGAGCAGAAGGTAGTGCATGTCAGTTCCCTTATCAGGTGCTAGTAGAGGCTATCTGAGCTGCTTAGCGTTACAAGGTTGAGCAAAGTAGATTTGGACTACTGGCAGTGATGCAGAGGTGTAAGTGACTGCCCAGGCTTGGTCACATCTCTCCTGGTAAACAGTTCTTCCTGGCTCCTGATGTCGCTCTTATGGGTCAGGGAGGGAAACTCTCACTGTAGAGATAGTTGATATTTAGTGAGAGACTGAGCAAATCAAGGAAACTGGAAAACCAGACTCTTGCTTTTGACTTTTCCTGATTAAGCTCTCTCTTTTTTTTTCCCCTGAAACCTTTTCAGCAAAGTAGAGCTGAGGAGGCATGTTCCCAAGTAATAAGATTCTCCAGAGACTGAATCTGTGAATTAAACACATGGATTAGTGAAGCAGTCTGTTAGGACAGACATTAGAAATCATCATTATGGGGTTTTTGTTTGTTTGTTTGGATTTCTCATCAGAAAAATCTTCAGTGGGTGGAACTGCAGATATTGCCTGAAAATACTAGATGTAGTCTAATGACTAGGAGGAATTACCATAATAACAGAGCTGTAAATTTTGACAGAAAAGGTCAATGAACATTTTTTGGTGGTGTTTTGGTGTTTGGTTTTTTTTTCCCCTCACTAAAAATAACAACAGTATTTGCATCTGGGACACAGGGTAGGCATGTAGCACATATATAGAGTAGTTCTCTTCCTAAGAGACCAAACCTACTTTGAGGATGCACAGCGTATAAAAAGTTGTATTTATCTATTGTTCAACAGCAAAAGGAGCAAAAATTAGGAGCTCACCTTTTGTGCCCTGCGTTTGTCTGCCCGCTGATTCTGGTGGTAGATACGGCTGAAGTTGGAGACAATTACAGGAACTGGCAGAGCAATGACTAAGACCCCACTCAGGGAGCATATTGAACCAAAAATCTTGCCAGCTATTGTCTTCGGCACCATGTCACCATACCTGGGTTAAAGGAAACAAAGCATTTAGTAGAGACAAAATCTCTTCTACATATTGAATGTCAAGATGCATTCATTGCACAATACATTTTACTTCTCTTGCAAATAACAATTGCTGCATATAAATAATACTTTATAGATGTATGCATACATACACGGTTTGCTCAGTGATGTGCATACATAATGTTAATTTCAATCTACTGTTTGATATCCTGTGGCCATCTATGTTGTACTTGCTCTAGTCTCTCTCTTTATATTGCAATGGAGAGAGAGTGACCTTGATAGGAAAAAAAAAAGGTGTTGAAATGAAGTCCTTACTCTGTTTGCTTGTTGGTAGAGCTCATCACTTTTCATTGTCAATATCCTAGGGAGACCACTTGGTAAGTTAGATGTCAAGCTGAATAATCTGTTGTCTCACTGAGCTGATATAGTACTTTCATTTAGGAGGGTAGTGCATTTGGGGACGGGTTGCCCAGGAGATGCTGGACTTTCTATCTTTGGAGATTTTCAACATTTGGCTCAACAAAAGCATGGCTGACTTAAGCTATTGTTGATGGGATGCCTTTGAGTGGGAGGCTGGTCTAGCTGACCTTCAGAGGTCCCCTCTGTAATCTAGACAAAAGCAAACATGACAGAAGCAAACAACCAAACAAACTCTAGCTGCAAATCCTGGCAATGGTCAGAATTATTAGGGCTGCCACCTTTCTTTATGATGCTGAATATTGTTCTATGCAGCAAGTAAGAACATAGTACTGATGAATTACATAGAGACACTTGAGTGACAGCTTATTAAGAAATGCCAGCCCTATATACTGCCACATTCCATAGAGAAGTATGTAGTTATGTACTACAGAGGCAAATAAAGAGACAAATCTACAACTATTCTGATTTTTGCTGGATTTTAAGTTACTATTAAACACTGATTGTAGCAAGCAACTTCAGTACGCTTATGAGCTGAGAGACCGCACACACCCTACTGCAAAGAATTTATAAATTGTTAACACAAGGAAAGCTGAGAAACAAAATCTAGAGAGGACAACATCTCTGGAAAACAAAACTTGACTCTTCAGAGGATCTGGAAAAATAACAGATAATATGGGGGGCAGACTTCAAGTCACATGTACCAATTTGTGCACATAATCATGAGAAGAAAGGGATAAAGAGATAAAGATCTCAGGTGATGAAGAATCTATATAGGGTTAGAGAATACCTTTTAGCAATATGAACTCAACATATGTCAAAAGGAGATTACGTATTGAGGGACATTGTAGCCAGGTGGGGGGTGGCCTCTTCTCCCAGGCAACAAGCAATAGAACAAGGGGACACAGTCTCAAGTTGTGCCGGGGTAGGTATAGGCTGGATGTTAGGAGGAAGTTCTTCACAGAGAGAGTGATTTGCCATTGGAATGGGCTGCCCAGGGAGGTGGTGGAGTCACTGTCCCTTGAGGTCTTCAAGAAAAGACTGGCTGAGGCACTCAGTGCATTGGTCTAGCTGACTGGCTAGGGCTGGGTGCTAGGTTGGACTGGATGATCTTGGAGGTCTCTTCCAACCTGGTTGATTCTATGATTCTAAGGCGAGTGGTTTGATTTTGTACAATGAGAAGAAGATGTTTAACATAATTATTCAAATAAGCTGTTGTCCAGGCAAATATAATATACATGATCAAGTCTTAGATTATTGACAACATATTGTATAAAATAAATGTTTGGTTGTTTGCAAAGTATATTCAATTGTAAAAAAAATCACAGGAAATGATGCATCAATATTTCTACCAATAACCCTGTCCTCCACTTGTTCAGAATTTGAATGCTATTAATTTCTGATTTTGTGACTTGCAGACTGGATAAAAATAGGTAATGCAATAGAATCCATCTTCTAAGTTATTTATATAGCTGGTGTTAATTGCCAGATGTATAAACCTGGAAAAATTCTAGATAGTCATGTTTTCCTTCACATCAACATTTACACCTCACAACATAGGCATTTTTGGTCCTTATCTTCCTCAAGCCAAAGCTGACTATCAGCTGTCAGGAATGATGCATGCCCAGCTATTTTCTTTGGCCTGGGGTAAATGACCATTCAAGGTCCTTTTGACAAATGGGATCCTCAATATGTAAGTAACCCCAGAGCTTTTTCAGTTGGTGAGATGAGTGGTGGGCACGGGGCCAGGGTGGTGAGCTTAGGGGAGAAACCACAGGATCAAATCACTGACAGTCACTGGCAGTTCACAGTATTAGTTGCTCGTTTACTTGATCCTTCTAGATAACAATCCAAGTATTTTCTTAAACTCAATCAAAGCATATCAACAGAAGGCTATTTAAAGGGCAATATATATTTACATGCACCTGACACAACCAGCTCTTGAAATGCAAAATTTACACATGCTCAGTACTATTGGAATGGATCCCTTAAATTAGATTCCTAAACCTGTATTTAGGTGTCAGTCGAAATGCTAAATTGCTGAACCTTCATAAGCTCACGTGATGTCACTGATGGCTGCTGTGGACAGAAAGCATTGCTTGCTCTGATTGGTTTGAAGTTGCTCAGGAATAGAGTTCATTTGGTTGACAATGTGACACTATAATTATGTGAATCAAGTGCAAACTGGTGCTCTAGGAGTGGTGACAGGCACTGTTAGATGACCTGCCCCTAACATCTCAGTATTTATGTGTAGGTCTGACATAAGGAGGTGCTTTTTCACAGTATTTCAGTGTTATGGGGTGGGGGAGGATTATTTGATGCATGAAAGTATTTGGCAATGTCTTTCTTACCCTCTGGGCAAAATCACAGGTAGCTGGGTACACTGCTTATTTTAAAATCACTGTCTTTTGATTATTTTTCTATTTCAGCTTGAGGAAATTGTAATATGGTGACATTTTCCAAATGTAATGTTATTTGCCCATCATTTAGTGCTAATATCTTTCAAATCATTAATAACTCTTGCCTAATTAGTTTTTCTCCTGTTGTTAAACACTGTGTTGGAGATGTTTAAATAAAATTATGGTCACAAAAAATTACTTCCAAGAAATAAGCCTTCCTGCACAGGAATGAAAAACTTATTTGCTCACTTTTGTGACAAAATGCATTTTTTACCACATTTCCCCTGGTTAGCCTTGCTCTCCTTGGGGAGAGTGACACAGAATTTAGTCTAGTCTAGGCATGACCAGAACGGTTAATGAAGTTCTTCCTGCTGGATTAGATATTACCTTTAGTTATACCTCATATACCACAGAATACCACCAATGGAAGGACACTGAGATGCTTGAGCGTGTCCAGAGAAGGGCGACGAGGCTGGTGAGAGGCCTCGAGCACAAGCCCTACGAGGTGAGGCTGAGGGAGCTGGGGTTGTTTAGCCTGGAGAAGAGGAGGCTCAGGGGTGACCTTATTGCTGTCTACAACTACCTGAGGGGTGGTTGTGGCCAGGAGGAGGTTGCTCTCTTCTCTCAGGTGGCCAGCTCCAGAACAAGAGGACACAGCCTCAGGCTGCGCCAGGGGAAATTTCGGCTCGAGGTGAGGAGAAAATTCTTCACTGAGAGAGTCATTGGACACTGGAATGGGCTGCCTGGGGAGGTGGCGGAGTCGTCATCCCTGGGGCAGTTCAAGGCAAGGTTGGACGTGGCACTTGGTGCCATGGTCTAGCCTTGAGCTCTGTGGTAAAGGGTTGGACTTGATGATCTGTGAGGTCTCTTCCAACCTTGGTGATACTGTGATACTGTGAAAAACAAAGGCTAAATTTCTTCCTTTACCCTACCTGAGATTGCTTTATTCCTTGGAAAGTTTAAGCCAAAAAAAACCCCAACATAACTCCACGGCACAGTAACTGTGGTGCTTGTATTTCAAAGTGAAAATAATGATACTTAATCTCTAAACCAGATTCTCAGTTCTGCAGAAAATCTGATCCCTTCTGTCATGGAGACAACAAATATGGAATCTTATTATACAATTTTCACAGAGTCACTTTTCAAAAGAGACCTATGTTGAGGTTTCATCTAGTGCCACATTGCTTGTCTCACTGCTTTTCAGGCAGTAGCTGCAAACATATTCTCCTTTGTGTACTTTTATTTCTTAGTTGCAGTCTTTTTATGCTTCATATGTAGTCTGTTCCACATACGTCTATTATTGTTGACACAGCTTAAGTCTGTTTTTGGGCATTTATTATTTGTACTGACAATCTAATTTTGTAACATGAAATGTGTCATCCCAATATTGTATTCTCTGGATGAGTGAAGAAAAAGAGATGTTGTACTGATCCCTATTATCAGTCAGGTGCATTCTACTTCATTAGGCAAAAGGAAGGGAAAAGGCTATGACAAACCAGGTGTGTCAATCAAATCACAAGTCAGAAATCAGCTGATCAAACTAATGCATAGGTTTGACTGGAGATAGTCCAGACAGGTCAGATATGTGCTGTTGCTTGCAGTCTGTGGATATCTGTTCACTAAGTGAACAAGGCTGGTGAGGGGCCTGGAACACAAACCCTATGAGGAGAGGCTGAGGGAGCTGGGGGTGTGCAGCCTGGAGAAGAGGAGGCTCAGGGGTGACCTCATTGCTGTCTACAACTACCTGAAGGGACATTGGAGCCAGGTGGGGGTGGTCTCTTCTCCCAGGCAACCAGCAACAGAACAAGGGGACACAGTCTCAAGTTGTGCCAAGGGAGGTCTAGGCTGGATGTTAGGAGGAAGTTGTTGGCAGAGAGAGTGATTGGCATTGGAATGGGCTGCCCAGGAAGGTGGTGGAGTCACTGTCCCTTGAGGTCTTCAAGAAAAGACTGGATGAGGCACTTGGTGCCATGGTCTGGTTGACTGGCTAGGGCTGGGTGCTAGGTTGGACTGGATGATCTTGGAGGTCTCTTCCAAATGGTTGTTTCTATGATTCTATGACCATCCAGGGATGGGTGCATTAAAAGGCATGTGTGTTTGCCTTGGTGGTGTTCAGCAGGTGTCAGACCACTTTTTCATATTTGACTTCTTACTACAAGGAAAGACATTTTGCAAATACTGGATCTTTCAGAGTACTGAGTAACAAGGGCACGATTTACTGCTTTATGTGACAAGTTTGGGGGCATAAAATGCAGCTTAAATCACACACAAAAGGCTGAGCTGTTGTAGTAATTCAGGTAACATGAAGATATTTGGGTTTACAAATGCCTGATCTGTAATCTAAGCGTTGTCACGTCATATCTTACCCATGAACATCTACCTGACAAAACGACACTGCTCTTCCAATTGATGAGTGAAATACAACTGATGTTGCACACCCATAATTAAAAAAAATCTCAGTCAACAGAAGCTGTATTTGTGGCATCATCAGCTACTTATCTTATTTCCTCATCAAATGAAGGCTGTTATTTGATGGTCCTAAAATGCAATATTCCTTAAGCCAGAGGTCTGATTTATAATTGAAAGGAGTCATACTTCCTGGCCATTTTTATTTTATGCAAGCAAAAAAGGTATTTTCTGTAGTAATCTTAACAAATGAGAGTGACAATGCTGCTTATTTAAATTGTTTGATTTGAATATAGAGTTGGTTTTGTTTGTTTGCTTGTTTGTTTTTTTTTTTTCCCAAGCAATAAGTAAGTGTGTTTTGGAGGATTAAATAAGTAACCACAGGAATTTTAATTTAGCAATTTTTTTGAGGGTCTGTGTTTGACAGATGGGAATTCACCTTTGGAATAGATTACTTTGGATGGAAACAGCCCCCTAGATGACCCGCACGCCAAAACTCTGAAATTGTAGGACATATATAGTAGTAATGAATCTCGGATGTGTATTTTTACAGAGACTAAATAATTTAGGGTGATACTGACAGATAGAGGGGAAAAAAAAAAGGGTCAAAACTTAAAAAACCTTTGCTGCAATATTTTTTCATGACACTAGAGGGCATAAACGACATAAAAAATAAATGCAAATGCAGAAACGTTTTAAAATGCATGTTACAAATACAGGTACCCTTTCCCATCTCCTTCGAATTCATTGATATTCTTAAAACAAACAAACAAACAGAACTACACTGCTTGAAAATTGTTGTCTGCCCTGATTTTAATTTTTTTTTATAAAACAAACCTAGTAACATTTTTGTTTTCATACATGTAAAACATGTCAGAAAACTGTGGAGTTAGAAGGTAAATGAAAAGTCATTAAGATTGATTTGGTAATATTTATTTTAAATGTAGGGAAGTTTATGACCAAAGAACCAAGAAAATAGTAGGAAAATCTTAGTAGAGGCCAGCATAGCACATATTTTTCATGTGTTGGAGAAAAATCACATTTCCCAGTGGATTTAGCATCTCATCCAGGCAGAATTTGAGCATTTTGCATTGCAGCTCAGTAACAGAATGGTGCCTTGCTTTTCTGGGACAAGGTCTATCCTCCCATCTGTCCTTTCAGCTTCTTGCTTGCTCTGGACAGGGTGGGTTCTTTGCCCACCTGGGTGGGATGGTGATACAGCTGCCTTTTTGCTTCCTGTCTTATCTAATGGCCGTTTCCTGCTCTCTAGGAGCTGCAGGCAAAGCCTGCTCTGTTGAGATTATCCAGATGCGCTTGGGCAGCCAGCCACCCAATCGGCCACATACTTATGTGCCAGATGAGGGTGAAGGCAAGAAAAACATTTCCCAGCCTCTCTGACACTTAACAATAACCAGGATGAATCTCCAGCCTAACCTAGGTCTTAAAATAGCTTAATAATGTTGGAAAAGTACTTTCTAATAACACAAAATATTGTCGTTCATGCAATGTACAGAACATTATATAGACTAGTCCAAATTTTATTTCAGCCCAGGGAGGTTCTGCATGGAATTACAAATAATCTTTCCAGCTGCTTTTACTGCTGTGGAGAGTCTTCCGTTGCATTAGCCCTCTCTTCTGCTCAGTAGTGATGGACATGGTTCCCTCTGGGGTCCACCAAGCACTGGCCAGAACGATTGTTCATAAATGATGGAAAACACATCTGCTTCTCAAGAGGTGCAGTGCTCCCTGGGCTTTTCAGCCTGCAGTGCACACTACACCTAGCTGAGTTAACACTTCCTGAAACACAACATTTCTGATCAAATGTAGAGATTTTTTGTTTTTAATGTGCAACAATGCTTTAATCCAAGAAGTTTACCTTTGCAAAGGTGGGCTTTAGTACTTAGAGGTCAATAAAATGAACTTCTAAAAGATCTGCCCAAATGAACAGTCCCAGCTTCTTGCATTCAAGACAAAGATACAGATAATCACATTAATTCTGTTTTAATTTACTAAAAAATAGATTCCCCCCCCTTGTCATCTCTTTGTCACTCCACAGGTAAAGCTAATATCCTAATTGCCCCTCAGTTGCTGCAAAGCACCCTGGAAGTATGGTGTCTGATTCATGTTGCATGGGGGCTATTTAAGCTGCCAGAGTTCCAAGCTCAGCTGACTCCTAACAGCTGCATTCCAGTCACACAGACATACTGCTGAAGCGGTGTTTTGGTTTGGTTTTTCACCAGATTTCAGAGGCAGAAATAAGCATGTGTGTTTCTAGGGAAAAGAGAATATTTCTGAATGGATTAGATGCTTTTTAAGAACAATAAAAGCAACACAGTGGATAAACTGTTCCTGAGGAACAAAGCAGCAAGCTGCCTCTTCTATTGTTATCTAAATCATGGTGGTTATCACAGTGCACTGGCCAGCATTCACACTCATAGATGAAATTAGGCTTTTTTTTAGACTATGAAGCCAAAAGGAGCTTTGCAAAACCTTTTGCATAGCATCAGGCTTCTGTGGCAAGTGCAGGTGCCCTTGCCCTATGTAGACAGCCAGTGCCTTTGGCCTCTGCTGCCAAAAGGTGACACTGAGATTGTGACAGTCACTGCTAAGGATCTCTGCTGCAGGTATTGCTTTGTGCTTCCAAACCTGTTTCTGGATTAAAAAAAAAAAAAAGGAATGTCAGAGCCCACCATGGAGTACCTCAGAAGTGAGGCTTCTAGCTTCTGTGGTGGAGATGTTTACCTGGTGAGAAATCTGCCATGTATTACATGGGATTTTATATGTGGTACAATGTACAGAGAACTGCACATCAGCAATATTCCTCATCAGGTGGACTACCACATGCTCCAGAAAGGAGTGACTGCTTGGTTAAGCACTGCCTTTATGATATAATGGATTTGTGAATAAGCTCATCTCAGTTAACTCCTTTTGATATAAGGCCAGCTGTAGGACCAAGCAGCTCAGCTGCAAAGCAGCAAACATCAGTTAAGAAGAGGAGGTTCAGGGGAGACCTTATTGCTCTCTACAACTACCTGAAAGGAGGTTGTAGCCAGGTCGGGGTTGATCTCTTCTCCCAGGTGACCAGTAGCAGAACAAGAGGACACAGTCTCAACCTGTGCCAGGGCAGGTTTAGACTGGATGTTAAGAAGAAGTTCTTCACAGAAAGAGTGGTTAGCCATTGGAATGGGTTGCTTTGGGAGGTGGTGGAATCACCACCCCTGGAAGTGTTTAAAAAAAGACTGGATGTGGCACTTAGTGCCATGGTTTAGTTGATTAGATGGTGTTGGGTAATAGGTTGGACTTGATGATCTCAAAGGTCTTTTCTAACCTGGTTAATTCTGTGATTCTGTGACTTTAACTTTGAGACCAATTAGAAAAGACCACCAATGAAGAACAGAAACTATTCATTTTGAGAGGAGAAAAAGAAGTGCTATGCATAAAGAAATACCAGAGAAGTGTCAAATTATATCTAACGATTGTGAAATGGTGTCCTTGTCTAAGGAGGGTGCTGTAAATTGTTATAAAACTGTTCCCTAGAGCTTCCAAGCTGCTTGATAACTAAATGCTGGCAAGTTGACACTAATTAGTAATTTATTTCAACACTGCATTCAAACCCAGATAATTCAAATAGCTACTGGTAATAAGTTTAAGTGGAATTTCTAAATAAGCATTTCAACTGTATTGCCTTAAGGATTCAACCTGTAAATTTACAATTGCAAAAGTACCTAAACTGCTGTTTAAGAACTAATTCTATTTTTAAAACAGCACTCTGTGTGAATGCAAAATGATCAAGGGCTACATTTGGGAGAAGGAGGCAGAGCTAAGTAAAAACATCTTTGTTTCCTAAGATTATCTTTTGATCTAAAATACTATATCTAATTAACATAGAGTTAATTTATTACTTTGTTCTATTACTTCAAAAATTCAAGTCTTTAAAATGCCATGGTGATAAGCAGAGAATTAATGCTTGGCTGGATAATAATCCATAAGATGGTGCAAATGATTACAAGAATACACATATCCTCTGTCACTGAGATACTTTGCATTTGCTGAGGCCTGATGCAGATATTCTGGTTTTTCATTCTATTTTATATGAAGCCAAAAGCAACTCAAACCAAAACATACTTCCCTAAGACAAAATGTTCCAGCCTCTTTGCTCATCAAAATAAATGATTTGTATTACTTAGGATCTAGTTTTTCAATAGTTGTTTTATCATGGCATGTATGTTCCCACATGCAAGCACATATGTAGAATGAACTGACCTCAGAAATGAACAGGCTCAGAAATGAAAAGAATACCAGTAATAGGTCAGGCCAAAGCTTTGCCTAGCTTAATATTCAGTGTCCAAAATTTAACCCAAAGCAAACTTATAGGGAAAAAGAATAGGTGAAACAGTTATCTTGTCCCCCTAAATCCATGCACATATTGAGCATTCACAACACCTTTGGGTCAGTATTCTTTTGACTCTTATGTCTGTGGTTCTTGCTTCATCTCATGCCCCCAACCAAGTCTTTGTATTCAAAATTAAAATCCATTGTGTGACTTGTAGCCATCCCCTCCCTGCTACTTGTGCTTTCATAGCTATCTCTTTTCTGGCTGCCAAGCCCTGCTCTGATCATACAGAATCTGCTGCTTATGTTTGACCATACCATTTTCTCTTTTCTGAATCTTCTCCAATTCTTTTATAACATTTCCAAGAAAACAAAACTAGAACTGCACACAGTATTCAAAGAAGAGGCGTGGACAAGTTCAGAACAGCTTATTTTTCTGGTGCCAAAGGTGACAGTGATCCATTATTATTCAAAATGATAATACATAATTTCTCATCCTTGTAATTTCTCTGTCCAAATCTGTATTGATGTGACCTGGTATAATTTGCCTTACTTGCCAGATCATTGACAGAGGAAAAAGAGCTTTTAGGCTATTGGCACAGCATGGGGTTTTTGATGGCTGTCATGACATAATCCTTACAAAATAATCATTGAAATGGCATAGCTCACCCACCACCTGTGCTTACCAGTGATGGAAATGCACTCCTAACAAAGTTTATCTTAAAAAAATGCCTTTTTTTTTTTGTCCTACAAATAGGAATTTTAAAAGTTTTTATTCATTTGTTTGTTTTTTTTGCTCTTTCAAAAAGCTCTTTCTTGGGAGACCTGGACTAAAAACAAGTATTGGGAAATAGGAATCAAGGTATAAGCACAGCAATCCCAAACACTCAGCATTTAAAACAAATGGATACAAATACAATAGAGCATAAGGCATTTCTAGCAGTTAAGAGACATTAATTGGAAGTAACATGAACATCAGGATATAAAAAACCCCACCTTCAAAAGTGCTACCATCTCTCACCACTCTTCACATTAAAGCTTGACATAAAAGACCACCTCTCTGAGTGAGAGTCTAGACATAGCACCTAGCAAAGACTGAATAACAAGAACATAGTACAGGTGGTAAAGAGGAGCAATGTGAGATTTATTGACTAGGACTGTAAAGAGAGACCAGCTGCAGATTCCATTGATTCTCAGCAGGATGGACTAGGCTTTGCCACATTTTTCCTGGGATACAATTCCAAAGGCAGATGATAAATCACAGAATCATTCAGGTTAGAAAAGACCCTTGGGAACGCTGAGTCCAACAACTATGCTCTACAAAATTCACCCTTATTCACAAGCACCACATCTAAATGACTTTTAAATACATGCAGGGTTGGTGACTTAGCCACCTCCCTGGGGAGCTCATTCCAATGTCTGACCACTGTTTCTGTTTTACTAATATCCAGTCTATACCTACCCTGTCGCAGTTTGAGGCCATTCCCTCATGTTCTATCACAAATATAACCCATGTTCCCCACCTGGCCTTGGCTCATGGATGCTCTCTGTTCCCACAGAGACCTCACTACCACACAAAAGACAATAAACCCACACATTCTGTATTGTAGGAACACACTGTTTAGTAAAACTTTTCATCATCGTGACTAAAATTGTGACAGAGCTGTGGAGAACAGATACTGGTGCACACTCCAATGCACCTTTCTGAAGCCCAGGGGCATGTTTTGATGTGCCACCTTGCTTCAGTGGAGGAGAGAACAATTTTCTTATTAGCAGTGTGAGTATATACAGTCTGGGTCCTGTGTTCATCCCAGAAATATTGCTGAAAATTCTATGTGATTAATTTCTTCTACAGATTGTCTTTTAGTTACAATACTTGTGCTGAATAGAAGCAAAGCCAAAACAAAGCACTGATGTGCCACTATATTCCTAAATTTCTCTTAACTATATGTTTGCCATCAGGTCAAACTGTTCCAAGTATAAATCATATTAAGACCAGAAAAGCACTGAGTAAATTTACAAGGACAGGCATGCCTTGTTTATGACAGCTACTGGGCACAGCACTGAGATCAGTGAACTCATTTCACTTGGGAATCAAATCCAGCTGCTCCCATATGCAAGTAAAACTCTGACTGACAAAGGGTTGTTTGTTTTTTTTCAGCATTCCAATGGGCAGATCAAGGTCTACAGATTCCCAGCACATTCAAAACTCATTGCTCTCTTTCGTTTTGCTTAGTAAAAGCACTAAACAAAATCCCTGGTCTGCAGCGGAGGTTTGCCTTTGCCTTTTGGCACAGAGTCCAACTTAAGAATATTCTTTCTCTACTGCATATTTAGTCCCAGTAGATAACACTGGAGTTTAATATTGTAAAATACTGATTGCAACAATATTTCAAAATGATAAACAGAATTTATCTCCTTATCCTTTAAAAGAACCAGGAAACCCCATCCTCCCAACTTCATCTTTGTTACTTGTTTTGCTACAAATATTTTCACCTTCTTTGAAAATAGACTCTTGCATCATATTTAGCACTGGTCTCTCAGGCCAAGCTACCTTTTTGCTTGCCAACACAACCACCAGTGGGCCAGTATTATTTTTACATTCCTTCAGGCAAAGCTGAAAGAAACACAAAATAGCTTGTGTCAGTGTGACGCTGCTACTGGTACAACACATTTGGGACTTCTGCCAAGTACTGAATACTTCAGTAATTTTTTTCTGTAATGCTAACTTTGAATCTGTTAAACTACTGTAGTATATTTTTAGACATGAAGACACACCTTTATATATCATAGAATCATAGAATGAACCAGGTTGGAAGAGACCTCCAAGATCATCCAGTCCAACCTGTCACCCAGCCCTATCCAGTCAACTAGACCATGGCACCGAGTGCCTCACACACACACACATATATATATACATATATACACACATACACACTTAGATAAGACTAAGAACTTTCCCTTCAAGGTAATAATAATAATTAGTTTTTACAATTTTTTGTGCACTGGAAGATTTACTACAAGCCAGGATCTTAGTGTCCTTTTTTAGCTAGTAGTCAAGAGAGGAATTTTTCTGAGGATATCTTCAAAATTCAGCTCTTCCCTTTTCCATGACATTTTTCTTGCCTTTCTACTTAGACTGTATTTGAGAAAACACAACAGTGGATGTTACTAGCTGCAACAGACTATTTACTGATTTGTTTTTGTTTTTGGTTTTTTTCTTTGGTCTAATTGTCTTTTTTTGCACTCTCCCAATTTCCAGAGATATCTGGGCTTGCTCTGGTAAGTCCAGGAAAAATGAAAGAATTCATGTACTTTAAGTAGAACAAAACAAAAGCCTCTTCTGAGTGCACTCAGAGCTCCTTACAACTCAGTCTTCCATCAGTGCTAAATCACCCCAAACCTTGAGAGGAGGGCATGCTATAGCATTCAATCCTCTTAAAGTTTCCTGGCAGAGTAATTAGGTTCAGCTGAGCATAGTTATATCCCATTTCTTGCAAAGAAACCAAAAGCCTATGTGAGCTGCTCTGCTCATGGACAGCTTAACTCTCACCCTCCCAGCTGCCAAGCACTGCTTCTGCAAGCTGTAAAAGCTTGGTGTAACACAGTTACATAATTTAAAAGGGCAATTGGCAATTATTACACATTAGAAGTATTGAATAAATGATTAGGAGACAGAAGTCCTGTCTTCATCAAATTGTATGTGTGGACTTTGAATGCTTAACCACGTTGACTTTGAATCTTGACATGACTAAATGGTTAACTGTGGATATGGAATGGTAGCAGCATGTTACAAAGAGTAGAAATGGGTTTGCCTACCTCTGCCAGTTTTCGTAGTGCAGTTTGTAATGTGACCTTTTATGTGCTAGTAATTGGACTCAGGCCACCAATGAATCTCTAAACATTAGAGCACTGCAATGACATAGTAATGACTTTCTGTCACTACTAACCTCATTCCTATTTGGATTCATGTCCCATAACTGAGAGGTTCCCTTTCTTACTACCAATCCTTTCAGTCATCCAGGCTTAAAGCTTCATGGTGCTCGCCACTACCATTCTTCTCAGAGGTAGTAAAGAATTAGATTTTCCATGTGTTTTCTGAAGAAGAAGAAGAAACTCTGTGATGTTTCAGAGCTCATTGAAAGTTCTGGAGTTTTATGGAAAATTTGCCAGATGTCAAATGGTAAAAGCATGGATTCTGGAAGGTGGTGTGAGATTTCTCTGGGCAGAGAGATGTGACTATAGATAAGCCACATGTATACTGAAGAAATTATGCTACAGGAAGTGATGGAAAGAGCTTTTGTCAGTTCCAGCCCGTGTTTAATAAAATGCATAAATATTCAGTAAGCCATGGCTGAAATTTGGTACTGTTTTAGATACACAATCAAACCACAGCTAAGGGAAAGTTTGTGTTTTTTTTTCCACTAACACTAACCGGGAGCAAAGCTTTTGGAGACAAGCTTTCATGGAGGGTAAAAAATTCTTCATGCAGGAAATCTTTCTGATCACAGCTCTTCATCGTCAGCTTGACTGCACTAAACACTAAGGCTGGGGTTCAAAGTGAAGCTCCTGCTTCCCTGCCTTTTGGGAGAAAAGCCTTAGCCTAGCCCCTTCTTTCTACAGGTTTTGAAGGACAAATATATTTCACTTAAAATGATGGCTCAATATGTACTCCTGGAGGATGTAGCTCTCCTTGTAGCATGGATCTGGATTCCGTGGAAGAACAGGAATTCAGTACCACAGCACTACTTTTTTAACCCTGACATTCCCCAGAGGGCAGACTCCATTTTTAGGTGTCTAATTCTCCTGTCGTTTGGCACAGCCTATGTGCAAATCATTATGCCTAATAGTTAGATACTGCAGTGCTTGGGGTTGTGACATGAGACTCTCCGAGTCATTAATATTGTGCACTCACTGTAATTCTTTCCCTTTCCAAAGGTTGTGTGTCATGCTCAGAGAAATGCTGTGGTGTCAGACACAGGCATGGAAGCATTGTGAAAACTGCCTTTTCAGTAATGATATCTGTGCTCCAAGCAAGAGCCCCTTTATGCTTATCCACTGGGCAATGAATTCCCCGAATCAGTGATTTCTGGACATTTTGAATCATATACCAGCTTTCTTTGAACCACTGTGAGCTTTTAGAATCACATTGTTAATTGCAAACACTATAAAAGCAACAGTATCAAAGAGTCATCTAACAGCCTCCACCTGTCCCCACTCCAAGCATACTGTATCCAGTGTATTGTATTTCTGTTTGTCAGAATTAGTCTCGAACTCTAATCAGTATCTGAAAACGTTTGTGCTTAATTCTGGCTATGCCATTCACTGAAATTTTTGCCCTTGGATTTTAGATTTCAACTCAATCTTTTGATTCAAACTGTTTCTTCTATCTCTACAACAACAGGCATAACTTAATGAGGATCTGGCAAACCCTCTCATTTTTACGAATTTTCAATTAGTTTTGCTTTTGCCTGAGCATAAATCTCTTTTTAGAGACCCTTATATAGCAAGTCTTCTTTTCTGCTGTCAGATTTGTTGTTTTCAGTGTTGCACACTGATTTCCTTCTTTTTCTCCTCGACTTCCTTATTATAGGAACATTCTTGTTTCTGCTGATGTAACTGCACAGGCATCCTGGAAGAGTCAGTGATGCAAGCCTAGTGGAAAAAGATCATATATGTCTCACTGGACTGAAGCTGACTGGCAATTGCCCCCTGGGTCCTCATTGATTGTCTTCACTGATTTTGAGCCCTGTACAAAAGCCTTGTGTCTAGAAAACAATTGAAGAAATGATGTGGTGGGTTTCAGCCGTTACAGGGTACAGGAGGTAGAGGTGTGACACATCACTGCAGTGGATATTTGGGTATTGTGCCATGTTGCACATGCTTTTTTTCCAGAAGTTACTTCTGTTCTCTTTTGGGAGATGGGAACTGGTGTCTCCTGGTTGTAAGCATTCTTAAACTGCCTTTTAGCCCCAAAATAAAACTCGTTGGGTCATTGTTGTGTGAAAATTGGAGATGCATTTTTTTTTTCCAAGAGCAATATTTTCAGAAGTAATGTTTTTAGTTAAGTATGACTTCTGAAGAGGACCAGATTCTGGCCTCTCCACTTGGAACAATGGCTTCACTTACTTCAGCAGGTCTTCTTTTATGTGTATCTGCTTCCAGCTATAAATATCTGATGTTTGTGATCTGGCTCATAACCTTTATCTGATTACAGAGGAGACCCCACTAACTGTGGTGTTAATACTGTTTCTTGGGATGATAAGGCATATTATGTAATGAGGTAATCTGTATAACTCTCATTAATTAATTTATCTCCTGTGAGATACTTCCCTGTTTTCTTTCATTGCTTTTCAGAATATGCTCTGATCACATTTGTACTGGTCCCTTGCACCTTGCTTAATTCCACTTGGTACCACACTAGAGGTTCTCCTTGATGCTGTCCCTGCTTCACCCTACATCCACAGTTGCAGCAACCTTCTTACGGGAAGAGATTGCTTAAAGCCAGCTGGGAAGAAGGGGGAGGATGCAGGCAGGGCATGGATCTACTCCATTACCACAGGCAAAGTGCCATGGGAAAAAACATTCTCATCTTTTTAATTTCCTTATTTTCCTCCCAGCACTATAAAAACTGAAGAAATAATGATTTTCACAGAAAGAGTAGAAATATTGCAAGAATCTGAAAGTGAATAATCATGTGGGCTTATTTCTGTGACTCCCCTCATATTTTGCTGGGTTTTCCTCTAGCACATTTTAGGTTATCCTTCAATGTGCTGGTGAACTTAGACTCTGAGATCTCAGAGCTACTGATTGATTGGTTTTGGGTGTTATTGGGTGTTAGACAGCTAAAATGTTACTTTTCATTGCTTTCAATGTAGGTAAAATTTTGGTTGCAAATATTATGAACATTTTCCTGTTCAAGCCTGTACTATTACAAGTATGTAATAGCTCATATGTCAGATAGCAATTCGAGCCTCTCTCCAGGCCTTTCTGTCTTTAATGTGCTCATCAGTATTAGCCACTAAATGCATTTGCCTTAGGAACTATAAGATCTCTACTTTCTATTACCCACATTATGTCCTTAATAAGAAAGCATGCAGGTATATCACTGGCCTGTTCATCTTCATAAGCAGTGGGAAAGAGCAGAGTAAAAATCCACAGAAGGTCAACTCTCACAAGACAAAAAATAAAAGACCAAATTAATGGAAGCTTCTTAGGGAATAAAGCAGCAATTCCCGTCTGTGACAATAATCAGAACACAGCTGAGCAGGTTTGGGGTTTTTTTTTTTTTTCAATTCCTGCCCCCTCCCCCCCCCCACACTCTGATTCTATATTACTCCTCTTTGCTTTTCCCCTCCTCCCCCCAGCCTAAAAATGTTCCATCTGTCTGGTAATCTCTGACCTTCTCACTCATAAGAACTACTGTCCAGTCACATAACCTCAAATTTCAATTTGTAGGTTCACGACCTAAAGGCTTTGGGATCTTGCCTTCATATAAATCTGTATGTCATTGTATGAATAACATGAGGATAACCTTACAGAAAGTGAAGACCAAAGTGTATTAGTGCATTAGGGAAGAGAAGAAAGACAGTTCCAGAGACATGGTTCCTCAGGAATGACTTTAAACATGTCAGTGAGGACAGTCATGTGTGGTCCACCTGCTTGGTGATTCAGCTCTGTCAAGGTTAGGTGAGGGATCCAAAAATGGATTGTGTTGGTCACCTTTTCAAGAGATTTATCAGCTTTATTTCAATGCTCTGCTGGCATAGGCCCCAGACAAGGGCTGAATTTCATCCTATCCGCTCAGATGAGACACGCAACTCAGTGGCTTTACCTCCAGGTTGTTTGCTACTTTGTGCTACTGCTATTTCACAGGGAAAGGGGTGCTGCTTCTGCTCTGAGAGGATGGTTTGTGGCTCTCAGGTGGAAAACATCGACCATATTTTAGTGTGTAATTACTGGTGATTGGAAGGCAGTGGCTCAGCTCATCCTACATTCATTCTGTTGCTTTGACACACTAATTATACAACTATTAAATTCAAACAAAACCAGTTAACATGGTTAGTTTTCCTGAGCTAGAGTTCATCAGAGTGTAGGAATGAAACAGCAGTGCCAAATTCCTGTTAGTACAAGTGTTTGCTGCACTATGAAAACTAAGCCCTAAAGAGTGCTGCAGAAACACTAAAGACAATCAAAACTTCATGACAGTCCAAGTAATTGATGCATTTTTAGCTTGTAGCTAAGGGATTGAGCAGATTTACTTAATCTTTAAAACCCCCACTTCCAGTAGTTTATAAACCTATATAATGTGTTATTTGAAAACTAAATCAAAATGTGACGTAAAACAAGAAGTATAATAAATGCTCTTGTTCTTCCAGAAATATTTTGGACATCTCAGACATAATTACATTGATACTTACTCTATTCTATTCCATAAAAGGGATGAATCTGTGGAGGTCATGGACTGCATTATATCCAGCCCTTTTCACTCAGCTGAGCTGTTATGCAAGAAATGCATTAGGGTGACAGGGTAGCACTTGCCAAAGGGCAAGTGGCACCATAGGGAAAAAAAAAAAGAGAACACTTAGCAGTGGAGGTTTTATCAAAATACTTCTATGTTCCTTTTACAGACAAATACTTCTGATTTGTTGGAATAAAACTCCTGCTGTTACACAGTCACAATTGCTGAGTTTGGCATCCCAGTCTCTAAAGGTCTCAGACTAGCAGTCACAGAACACTAACACAATCTATTTTGTTCTTCTTATGGGAAGTGCCCATAAACCCCATGTCAGACCCCATCTGCAGCATTTCAGGAGGGCAAGAGAATCTTAAGAAGAAAGAAAGGGGTATTTTCACAGCTGAAGCCAATGTAAATGTAATGTATGTGCCCCTATGTACCATCTGATCTTATTCAATGAATTAGCAAGAGCAGGATTAAATCCATAATACTCTTTTGGCAGAGGTGGATTAGGGCTAAAACTACTGATAACAACTTGTTTTCTTCAAAAACAATCTGCACATGAGTTTTCAGGATTTAAATGCAAAAAAAAAAGTCTATAAGCACTATATGAAACCTCTTTTGAGTTGAACTTTACTGGGAGGATAATTCCATAATGACCAATAATTACAAGTCTGTGCAGTAAGTATTTTTTAAGCTCTGTAGATACAGTCTCCTTTGAGTTATAATTTTAAATTATGTCTTTTATGACACAGAATTTTAAAATAACTGTGACAGGGAATCTAAAATAGGACTTTCTGAATGAAGACAGTTTTCAAAGCAGTGAAACAAAAGGTTTTGCTGTGACACGGCACTGTAAACTAAATTCTAACCTCACAACAATGATTCCCCACTGGAATCAATGGGCCAGTATCACAGAAAAAGGGATAGTGAATTTAAGTCTGAAAGCCAACTTCTGTCTTTGGGATTCTTTCAAATAAGAGCAAATTATTATGAGTGATGAGGATTTGTTACTATTGCAATGTTACTAATATGTACTCAAAGACTGCATAAGCGGCGTCTACGCTCCAAAAACCTTAGCAGATCTTATAGAGACAGAAGCTGAAGCTGAAGTGGGGAAATCCCTGAATGAGTTAAAGTACACATTGTTGCTGATACAGTTTTTGAGAAGGTTGTTTTGCAATGAAAATGCTACTTTCTGTATTAAGAATGATGGACACGATGTGTGGTTGCAAAGACCTTCACCTGGATTCACCTCACTTCCCTTTGGAAAGCTGTCTGAGGAATCTGAATCAGAGAACTCTCAATTCCCAATGCATAGCCGAGCCATTTCCAGATACTTCAGGGTGACTTCTTTCTCATCATTATTTGAAAGCCTAGGTTAACTCAAATGCTTTAACTATGAAGAGCTAAAAATATAGAAGAGAGAAAACTCAGCCCATACATTTGTGTTCTCAGAAGCAGTGTTCAAGAGGCTCAGAGACCAATATTGATGCTTTCTAGAAGTTTCTCAGACTTCCTTTCCATTTGTAAAGATAAAAAATGTTTTATCTCAAAACAGCAGTAAGCATTCCTGGACATAAAACCTTGACCTGAACAGAATAATTCAGTTCTTCTTCTTCTTATTATTATTAGACCAATGAATCATAGAATCAACCAGGTTGGAAGAGACCTCCAAGATCATCCAGTCCAACCTAGCACCCAGCCCCATCCAGTCAACTAGACCATGGCACTAAGTGCCTCATCCAGGCTTTTCTTGAAAACCTCCAGGGATGGTGACTCCACCACCTCCCTGGAGGAATTGGAATGGGCAGCCCATTCCAATGCCAATCACTCTCTCTGTGAAGAACTTCCTTCTAATGTTTACCTGTCTGTTCATGTGTACTTGAACATGTGTAAGTGCATGTTATTAATCACCTTTGACCAAACCTCTAGGGAGTCTAATAAATAATTATTCATTTTGGTTCTTTTAATTAAAAAATCTGATACTTGTGGTTGGAGTATCTAGTGCCTGGTGTTAGAAATGATACTTCTGACTTTGTTTTTGGTTTACAGTGGAGGTTGGCAGGTAATTTCTAGTCTAACAGTATTTTACTTCTTTTTATTGCAATTTTTATATTACTCTGCCTTAAGCAATGGAATATATACTTCAATATTTCGTGTACTTGGTCTATTAAGATACACATGCTCTTCTCCCTTCCCTTTTCATTTTATATGCTCATACATTTTTATGATACTACTCTAAAGGATTATCTGTAAATCAGATCAAGCTCAAGGTTTATATTAGTATCTGCTAAATATTATAGAGAAACTGTTGAAATGTACTTAACACACTAGACTGGAAAGTCTTTACTGTGAGGTATCGTAGTGGGCATTTCATAGGTCTCTAATTTCCACTGGCCTGAATAAACAACTACAATCCATACAAAGCAGCTAAATGCAGGACTGAATTGCTTACTGAGGCAGAAAAAAAAAGAACATTTCTGCAAGCTGATGTTAGCAAAGTCAACAGAAGATCATACACATCAGTAATGCGTTGTCCAGAGACTGAAGTACTTTCTTCTCTTCCCTTTACTTGATGGAATCCTATTTTAAGAAGAACAAAATATAAAGCACTGCTTCACTTAAAAGTGTAGCTCATCAGTGCTCTGCTCAAATGATTTCCTCCAGCAAACAATACTTCAGTGGAAAGCAATGCCTCTTCTTAAGCTGTTTGAGCAATTACTCTAGGCTACAAATGAGATTTCTTTCTTGAGATGCTAGTTTCTGTAACTGCTACTTGTTTTACAAGAAGGACCCACAACCAGACTCTGAGAAAACCATGATGTGAGCTGAAAGACACCAAACAAGGGTTCTGGATTTCTGGCACCTGCAGGGTTTGCAAACCAGAACTCTGCAGCTGAGCTGGCAAGTTACATTGGTTTGTGTCTCCCTTGGATATAGGCATATTTCTAACGCATATTCAGTCTAGCAAATCTAGGAAGAATTGTCACCAAATTAATCACATAAAATCCCCAAATGGAAAGAAAGAATGAGGTAAGGTAGTGGACAGGGTGCTATTCCAGCTCTCACCAGGGTGTGAAATGCAGCATGGTGCTTTAGGCCACAATCATGCTGTCCACTGTGCCGTGTAAGGCAATGGAAACAACCCACTCAACAGCATCTGAAGGAGACATTATCACAGATGACGTGAATGTTGTACTAAACTCCCTCTGTTCCACTCCATGAGCACTTTAAGAGAAGAAGGCATGCTAAGGAAAACAAGAGCCTGCTGCTGGTTATGTGACTGAGTGTCAAAGGACAAGGAGAAGGCTGAGATTCTCAGTGTCTTTTGTGACGTGTTCATTGTTGGCAAAGTGCCTTTGCAGAGAAGAGATTGTGTGTCTCGGTGAGACGACACACAGAGCTCCACTACGAGGAGTTTAGCCACCAGGATGGGTAAAGTTACTATGGATTGCTACTCAGCAATTGTTGAGATTGCATCTGGTGGACTGTGTCTGATTTTGGAGTTTTTTTTTTGCAAAGGATACATTGTTAAACTGGCAGAAGGCCACCAAGACATCTAGGCTGTGTAGTCTGTGCCCTTGGAATTTGACTGGAAAGCACACGAAGAGTATGACCTGCCTTAGAAGTTAGCCCTGCTTCAAGCACACTGGACCAGACATTTTTTCTACAATTCTATGACTACATAAGGAGCTGGCAGTTCTTAACAGCAGGTGGACTCTCAACATTCACCCTCACTTGAAGTACCATGAAGTATCCAGTCTGAATACAGTCCTCTACACTTCTATTCCCCCTCCCTTTCCTTGACCTCTCTTGTGCTTCCACTTGGTGCGAGGTTTGAGGTACTTACTTCCTGGGGAAAGACTGGTTTGTATTTAGAGTTATGCACACTGAGGATATTGCACAAATAGGAATAAAATATTTGTTTATATTTATTTATGTATTCTAGGTAAAGACTCTCTGCATTACTGGATATTGCAATTATTTACAAAATGTCATAGAATCAACCAGGTTGGAAGAGACCTCCAAGATCATCCAGGCCAACCTAGCACCCAGCCCTAGCCAGTCAACTAGACCATGGCACTAAGTGCCTCAGCCAGGCTTTTCTTGAAGACCTCCAGGGATGGTAACTCCACCACCTCCCTGGGCAGCCCATTCCAATGCCAATCACTCTCTCTGCCAACAACTTCCTCCTAACATCCAGCCTAGACTTTCCCTGGCACAACTTGAGACTGTGTCCCCTTGTTCTGTTGCTGGTTGTCTGGGAGAAGAGGCCACCCCCCACCTGACTACAATGTCCCTTCAGGTAGTTGTAGACAGCAATGAGGTCACCCCTGAGCCTCCTCTTCTCCAGGCTGCACACCCCCAGCTCCCTCAGCGTCTCCTCATAGGATTTGTGTTCCAGGCCCCTCACCAGCTTTGTTGCCCTTCTCTGGACACATTCCAGCACCTCAACATCTCTCTTGAATTGGCCTGACCAGTGCTGAGTACAGGGGAAGAATAACCTCCCTCATCCTACTGGCCACACTGTTCCTGAAATGTCCCTTCCATGGGCTCCAGTTCTTCCAGAACTGCTCCAGCGTTGAGTCCTTTCCAATGGGGTACAGACCTTCAGGAACAGACTGTTCCAGTGTGAGTCTCTCTTAAGCCACAGCTGCTGCCAGGAGGTTGCTCCTGCATGGGTTTTACATAGGCTACATCTTCCTCAAGGACATCTCCAACTGTTGTGACATGGGGTGCTCCACAGACTGTAGCATGGGTATGTGCTCCAGCATGGTGCTCCCTGGGCTGCAGGGGGACAGCCTGCAACACCATAGTCTCCTCCAGAGGCTGCAAAAGAAATTTGCTCCAATATCAAGAGCACCTCCTTCTCATCTTCTCTGACCTTGGTGTCTATAGGGCTGCTTCTTTCACATTTGTTCTCATTCCTCTCACAGCTGCTGCACAGCATTTTTCACACTTTCTGAAATACATTATCACAAAGGCACCACTGGCATTACTGATGGACTCAGCTTTAGGCAGCAGAGGATCTATTTTAGAGCTGGCTGAAACTGGCTCTGGCCAACACCGAAAAGCTTCAGATGTCTTCTCACAGAATCCACCCCTATAGCTCCACTCCCAACTTTCTATCAAAATCCTACCGCTTAAACCCAGCATAGGGGAGCACGGTGGCTAGCCATTTAACTGGCCCAGCTGGAGCTAATGTAACCAGCTTACCAGCATCAGGTGCATCATCCTACCCAGACTCATGCCTTCCTGCTGCAATGAGTCCTCCCATTACCTCTCCAGGGAGTACTGGCTCCTGGTCTCCACTAGTCCTGAAGCAGGAGGTGCATCTGCATCTGAGATACCACAGATGATAGTGAGTGGACTAAATGTTTATGTTATGCTAAGTCTTGCCTTGAACTGATATAAACCAGCAATAGAACAAGGGGACACAGTCTCAAGTTGTGCTGGGGGAAGTACAGGCTGGATGTTAGGAGGAAGTTCTTCCCAGAGAGAGTGATTGGCATTGGAATGGGCTGCCCAGGGAGGTGGTGGAGGCACCATCCCTGGAGGTGTTCAAGAAAAGGCTGGATGAGGCACTTAGTGCCATGGTCTAGTTGAGTGGATGGGGCTGGGTGCTAGGTTGGACTGGATGATCTTGGAGGTCTCTTCCAACCTGGTTGATTCTATGATTCTATGAAATGTGAGCATTCACAGATAAAATTCAAATGAACAAAAAATAGACCAGAAATTTGCTATAGAAGACTTGGAATAGACTCTTGAAAAGCTCTTTCAGAATGGCTAAAACTGTTGGCTAAATAACAGCTTGACAAATACTTCTGAACTGCTTGTCTCTTTGTTGCTTCCATGCCCCTGAGAGCAAGGCTCAGAGATCAACACTCACATGTTGGGTGACCTTACAGACAATGCCTGGATTTTGAAAGAAGAGAAAGTCTGAAAAAAGAACTAAACCAGATATTTTTATTTCTTTTTCCAACTCAATTCACACAAAAATTAGACCCTGAAGATAAAGGAACAACCAGGACCATCTTCACTGGCTCTGAAGCTTGCCTTAACTGGATGACAGCAAAGGGTTTTAACACATTTGATGATAATCACTCATCATGAAAAATCTCCAAACATTACACATTCAGCTTTATATTAATTCTCACTAAATAGTGTAGATGCTATAAACTCTCATCTACTGCTCAGACTATCACAAATAAATTAGCAGAAATGATCTCCATGAACTGACACTTCCCAGCTTGGCCTCAGGTCCAGAAGTGTTTTTTTTGCTTGTTTGTTTGCTTTTCACTCCGGCCCATAAACACACTGCTTTGATTCTCAGTTCTTGGCTTTGGCTTCCCATTAATTCTCATCAGGGGGCTTGACTAAGATTCTAGATTTCAAAACTCACCTGCTGAGAAATTACATGCCCTGTGCTAATCATTTCCTCTGACAACATTTGTGGTCCTCTGAAACAATGGAACAACATCAGGCTGGTGTGTTCCAGGAGCAACATTTGCAGAGGATAATGGACATTATCATGCCTTCCTCTGCACAAGATAAGAATATCCACATTACTCTAAAAGCTTTCAGAACAAAAGATAACACTTTGTCTATTTTCCCTCAATAATTTGTTTACACATGCATGAGACACATATTTGCCCCTTATCACATAAACACGCACAAACCCAAGCAAATAAACACAAACAAGCACTTTTATCTCTGGTCTTGGGAGGAGAAGAGATATAGTTATTTTTTCCTCCTTTTTTTCAGAGAACTGGAGGGACACCCAGTCTGTGACTATAAGTATCTTTCAGCACTAAGAAGCAAAACAGAGGGAGAGGAAGAAAGGTGATATGTGTGATATGAATCAGAGGGACTTTAGCTAGATTTTAAAATCCCAAAATGCGTTTGCATGTCCATCAGAAAGAAGTATTTCTTTTGGATGGTAAAGTGAGGTAACCTGAGAATGAAAGCAGGTGTTTCTATGAAAGAAAAACATGGACAAAAATGTGTTACTCTGAGAACTAGGCTCTCATGACACTCAGTCAACACTGTAATTTGCTGATGAATAAGCTCATGTGCTGGACCTGTTTTCTTTTATAATGATTCTCTGTTTTTCTGCTGTTGAGTAGGCACTTCTTACTCTTTTTTTGCACTCCATATCTCAGACATGTGAAAAGCTGCCCAGAATGTCTACACAGGTGCTTTTGTAATTTCTTTCAGCAGGGATAGGTGGCCAGGGAAAATGCGATTGTGAAACAATTCAGCCTCTCTACTACTGTGTGACGTGAAGAGTGCCAAAATGGTTCACTCTGCTTCTTCTCGCCTTTAGAAGCCATTACCAGTCAGGGATATTTAAGACTCAGGAGGTATAAAACTGCTTGCTGGTCAAGGCTGAGCAGCATCCAGGTTGGCTCTGCACTAGTCCCTTTTGCTGCTGTTCCTTCTGGGTCATTCTGTTCCTCTCCATCCAGGTGCTGCCATTGTCCCCTGCCTGCTCTTTGTTACAAGAAAAATACCCTATTGTTCCTTTTAGAATGAATGAATCTTCAGATGATAAAGTTCATTCAGCTGCCTTTGTGAGGCATCTCAATTCTGCAGAGATTCAGTCCAGCACCCAGTGCTGCTTCAGCCTGTGCTGGCAATACCTGCGGGCCACGGTGTCATACAGTGAGGTTGTGGCTCTTTCCTCTGGCAATGGGAAACGTCAGTGCTAGGATAACTCAATTATCTTCTTGCTTTAGCTGAAAACATTTTGAGAACGTGTACAAAAAAAGCAGTAGGAGCTGACCAGAGATCTGATCTATGCCCTTCAACTTCTGTTTTTGGTGTTTTGTGAGGGGTTTCTTTTGTTTGTTTATATTTGTTCTTGTTTTTGTTTTTCCCCCAGTAACTGAGGCTGCATTTGCCTGCACTTGTTTTGTCTGTGCCTGAGTGTTTTCAGTTTCATGCCTGGTTGCCTGCCTACCTGAGCACTGATGAGAGCATGTTTTGCTCTGTGAAAGGAATGCATATGTTTGTCTGTCTGTTTGAAACAGCAACTACTTCTAGGGAGGAAAAGAACAATTGCTGTTGAATTACAGGCAGGCACTTCTTTCCAAAAATTGTTCTTGTAGACAACAGCTGAGGTTCACCAAGGTGAATGTGAGGATATGTAATATATTTCTACCTACTCCAGCCTGTCACTTTTTTTTTAGATAAGGAGGGTGTGCAATTTCTTACATAGAAAGAAGGAATTTTTCTGCCATCCTTATAGTTAGAAGACTTGAAGTTGTGAATTAAAGATTCTGGATCCTTCCATAATCTCAGCTGCAAATGATTTTTATTCTAGATAAAACAGTCCCACCTGAAAAGTGAGGTTACAGCTGTTTTGCATGGCTGCAGCTACCCACAGCTGACTTCTATCCTCAAAGGTCTTGATCTGGATGAGGGCATCGAGTCAGTCATCAGCAAGTTTGCAGATGATACCAAGCTGGGGGCAGATGTGGCTGAGTTGGAGGGCAGAAGGGCTCTGCAGCAGGACCTTGACCGCCTGGACAGATGGGCAGAGTCCAAGGAGATGGCATTCAATAGCTCCAAGTGCAGGGTGCTGCACTTTGGCCACAACAACCCCATGCAGAGATACAGGCTGGGGTCGGAGTGGCTGGAGAGCAGCCAAACAGAGAGGGATCTGGGGGTGCTGATTGATACCTGCCTGAACATGAGCCAGCAGTGTGCCCAGGTGGCCAAGAGAGCCAGTGGCATCCTGGCCTGCATCAGGAATGGTGTGGCCAGCAGGAGCAGGGAGGTCATTCTGCCCCTGTACTCTGCACTGGTTAGACCTCACCTTGCATTTTTTCATCTGCAAAACACTGTAAAGGATGTGAAAAACAACTGGGAGAAACAAAATAACTGATGCCACAGCTTAAATCATGGCCGAAACTAAAACCTTCTCAATCACATATGTACTTAAAATGCTCCATTCTGACAAAAGGAACTAGATCCTTGGAACTGGGAATCGTGTAATAATGTTAATGTTTTTACCACTGCACATGTTTCCTGGTAATTCTGTAAATATCTCTAGATAAAAGATGATGCAAAATATGTGCTTGTCCATAAGAAAGTCTGAAAAATTTCTGTGCTTAAAGGTCAAGAAAAGGAAATAGAATAGAAGGTTCTCCATTACTGAACCTAAAGGACAAGAAAAGGAAAGAGAATAGAAGGTTCTCCATTACTGAACCTAAAGGACAAGTGAAGGAAATAGAATAGAAGGTTCTCCATTACTGAACCTAGAGGATTGGTTTTGCTCCTTTTTATTCAGGGTTGTGGGGGGGTTTTTTGGGTGTTTGTTTGTTGTTGTTTTTTTGTTTGTTTTTTTTTTTTTTTTTTTCCCCCTCTGGAATTGCGTTCTGTTTCCCTGGCCAGTAAAAACTTGGAGCATTTCAATTTACTTCCAGGTGTATGCCTTGTAACAAAGCTTGTATCTGGTTTTGACAGGGCAAGGGGCAGTAGGTGAATGCTGAGGCGTAGGAAGTTTCATGCTAACATGAGGAGGAATTTTTTCACTGTGAGGGTAACAGAACACTGGAACAGGCTGCCCAGGGAGGTTGTGGAGTCTGCGTCTCTGGAGATGTTCAAAACCTGCCTGGACATGTTCCTGTGTGATCTGATATAGGTGATCCTGCTGTGGCAGAGGGGTTAGATCTGTCAAGGTCCCTTCCAGCCCGTGACATTTTGTGATTCTGTGATAGCTACTGGCTTTTTCTCATCATTGTTATCTTCTCCTTTTCTTTAACATACCACTGATTTCAATATCCACATTTCCTAAACCTTTTCTGTATTCCTCCCATACCGCTTTGTGCCACTGTGGAATCAAAGATCCCAAACGTGCACTGATACTGTGCACTGACATTTCTCATGTTGTCTTGGCAAGGTTTTGTTTTTAAGGAATCAAATACAGAACACTACCTTTGTGTAAGTCTTTTGAGAAGGAGATGATAGGGCAAACCTGAGTGCTAACAAGAAATTTGGGCTGCCACCTTGTGGGATTTTTCCCTATCTTTCCTCTACTTTTATTTTTGGGATTCTTCCCTATCTTTCCTCTACCTTTATTTTTTTGTCTACTCAAAATGCTCTTTTAACTCATTGAAAGATGGGCCTTTACTGCATTCTGCTGGAAACTGGGTGAAATTCTTCAGGAGTAAACCACAGACATTTATCTGATATGCCATTTGTAAGAATAAAACTCCTCTCCAAATACTCTGCAGATGTCAATAACCAAGGTTGGTATCACAGACCTCAAATTCTGCATGCTCAGATCATATCTATTTTGTCTGGCCTCTTCTGCATAAAGTTTCCTTGAAGAGTCAATGTTACAGGAATTTGGTTTCAGTTGCAGATGACATGATGCTGTTTAATACCATGTCATCTTCTGCAAGGGGGTCAGACCTGCTCCTTGCCTTTTACATATATTAATTCAGTGTCTTCCTAAATGAACATCTTCTTTCATTTTTATTTCCCATTTGAACCTATTTTGCATGCTTTTTGTAGTCATTTTTGGTATTGTTACATCTAGTCCATCTAGCCAGCATTTTCCATGGCTAATCCAATCACCTGCATTAGAAAGTAAAAAAAAGGTTCCCTTTTGTGATATGATGAAATTAGTCCAAGTATGTGGAAGTCATTTTCTTAACTGGTACATGGGCTTTTCCTATTTATAGGGCAGTATTTTTAACTGTAATAAAGAGGCCATTTAGGAAGTAGAGAATTTCTTTGCCTATGAACATTTCCCTTGAACGAATGGCAGCTGAGACAGAAACTCCAGATTAGCATATCTTTCTGACAAGAATTGGTAAGATCCAGGATCTTCAGTGTCACCAGCTAGGGAATGTGCATCTTTGAAGTATTTTTATCAACTATTTGTGGTTTTTGTTGTGAGCTGAAAAGAACTTTCTGCATGAAATTTAATAATTCCTAGCCTGAGTTCTTCTTTTAATAAGATTTCCTAATTTTTTGCTAATATTGGGAAAGAAAATGCTACATTTTTATCAATCCCAGCTTTATATCTGAAGCTGCAGCTCAGTTCCTGGAAGAGAGGTATTACACACTTTGGCCTTTGTTAATGTCATTTTGATGTCAAAGTTATGATGTCATTTTGATCTAATTTCTGTTTTGCTTCCTCAAAACCAGTGCTTTCCTCCATTCATAAGCCATTTTTCTTTTTCTTTGCCAGAACAGATGCTAAGCCAATTAAAACTGTTACAGTTGTCACAAATAATCTAAGCAGCAGAACGTTTTGGGGGTATACCTTGGCATCTAACATCTGTAGCAGCATTAACTTTTAAGAAAAGCAAAAATTAACAAACACATTTTAAAACATAAACTCCTAGAAGACATTCCACAATAATGCATCAGTGTACCAGACTCATGCCTCCATTCTCCTATGGAATCCAACATCTAACTCTTCACATAGCCCTAAAGCTCAGCTCTGGAGAACTATGTACCAGACTCATGCCTCCATTCTCCTATGGAATCCAACATCTAACTCTTCACGTAGCCCTAAAGCTCAGCTCTGGAGAACTATGTACCAGACTCATGCCTCCATTCTCCTACGGAATCCAACATCTAACTCTTCACATAGCCCTAAAGCTCAGCTCTGGAGAACTATGTACCAGACTCATGCCTCCATTCTCCTACGGAATCCAACATCTAACTCTTCACATAGCCCTAAAGCTCAACTCTGGGGAACTATGTACCCGACTCATGCCTCCATTCTCCTATGGAATCCAACATCTAACTCTTCACGTAGCCCTAAAGCTCAACTCTGGAGAACTATTAAGGGTCCTTTTAATATCCCATGTATACTGGATTTTAATTTTTAGAAGATATGCTGTCTTAATTTTCAGCTCATACAATATGGTACCTGACTTAGGGGTGTAGGAGGAGGACAAAAATGAGCACACTGATCTTTGTTAGCTTTAGAATCACCTTTGCATTTTCTTCCAAGCCTTCTCTAGGGTTTACAAAAGTTCATCAGAAATCTTCCCAGTTATTAGGATATCATCCAGATAACTGACAACATCATTTACCCCCTACCTTTCTTAGCTCATTATTCTTTGAAACACAGTAGGTGCTTTTTCTATTCCTACTCAAATAGCCCCTTATGTGTGTTTGTCATCAGATGGGGTTCTTTTAATACCAGCTGCAAAGCCACTTGCTGGCACTCTTGGATCAAACCTTGTTTGGTTAGCTCCTCTCTCCTCAGTACTTTGCAAATAACTCCTCTGGTCTAGCTATCCAGTATTGTCCAGCCTTAGCCAACAAGTGAAGGTGATTTTGTATTTCTAACAAGCTTTTCTCCACTGTGTCTCCCAAAATAACTTTGCTCATCCTATTCATTGGCATCCAAGTCCATTTCTGGTTTCCACTGCATCAAGCTCCACAAGCATTTGCAGAGCTTATGGCATGGGTCTACTGAGAAATGCAGAAATGATTTTCTCACCAACACACAACACTGCAATTATACCTGTGACTACATCATATCTGTAATGAATACAGCTTTAGTTTGAATCTTCCTTTCCTGTTACACATCCAATTAGCTACTATCCACTATAATTAAGCTTAGGGAAACAGTCTCTGACCAGCACTTTCAGTTATGATTGCCTTCGATGTTTACAAAGCATATTTGTAAACTACAGTGACAGGAATGCCTACCTGTTAATCACTATGCTACCTGTTAATCATTGTCCTTACACTACCACAAAACAGTGCACTATATATGTTAATTTTCTACTGTGCTCAGTTATCTACGGACACTTTATTTAGTTGACAGATTAATTGTGCCACAGATGCAAAGACACTGGGGAGGCCACCTCAGTTCTGGCAGGATTATTCATGCAAGTGCAGTTCTGTGCAGTTGATGATACATTACTCTCACTGGCTGCATGGTGACGCAGAACCACAGCTATCTCCAGCCTGCTCCAGCATGGGTGGGGCAATCTGTAAGCCCAGCCAGGCACAACATGGTTCAATCGCATCCACTTGGATGCATGCAGAGGATGACTGCAGTGCTGTGGTTAGGAGTTAGACTGGGTAGTGAGGCGTAAACTTGCCAGTCAGCTTGGGTCCAGTCTTCAGCAAAAGCTCATAAACCTACAGAGTTGTTGAGAAGGCTCAGGGGTGACCTCATTGCTGTCTACAACTACCTGAAGGGAGGTTGTAGCCAGGTGGGAGTTAGTCTCTTCTCCTAGACAACCAGCAATAGAACAAGGGGACACAGCCTCAAGTTGTGCTAGGGGAAATATAGGCTGGATGTTAGGAGGAAGTTCTTGCCAGAGAGAGTGATTGGCATTGGAATGGGCTGCCCAGGGAGGTGGTGGAGGCACCATCCCTGGAGGTGTTCAAGAGAAGCCTGGCTGAGGCATTTACTGCCATGGCCTAGTTGACTGGCTAGGGCTGGGTGCTAGGTTGGCCTGGATGATCTTGGAGGTCTCTTCCAACCTGGTTGATTCTATGATTATATACGGTCCCATTTATCCAATACAAAGCTTATTTTTGCCGCCTTCTTTTTTAAAAATCAATTTCAAGATCCAATCCTTTGCTAGTTTTCTGTTTGCTAGTTTTCTGTTTTCTGTTTTGCCACATGCAGAGGAGCTAACAAGTAAACAATCCATTGATATAAAAAAAACCCCCACAGGTTCAGAATGTGACCTTATTTCCTCAGGATGCAAGAAAATTTAGTCCTAACATCCAAAAATGAAAGGCAACTAACAGGGGAGTGATTGATATTCTCTTGCTACAGGAACTCTAAATCATAACTGAAATTAAAGACTGTATTTTGATCATACACCTTTTATATCTTTGCTCTAAAAGAGAAGATCAACTCCTTGACATTTCAAGCAGAGCTGAAATTGGGACTCTGGAATTGTTTAGTTCCTACTGGAACTGTTTCTTTCTCTGCAGTTACTCACTGTGGTCCAGGGGAATCACTTAAGGAGATTTTTATAGATGTACTCTCCAAACTTGTTATTATTTCTAACTCCCATATGAATATTTTAAGTACTGCTAGAATCAAAATCTCCTTTAAAATTTAGAGAAAAGCATATCTACTGAAGACATGTGGAAAATGTGGGGTTTATAAATCTGATCTAGATCTCATTTACAATGGTAAAAATGAAGAAGTATTCTCATCCCTGTAAGTTGTACCAGTGGAGGGAGGACCGTAACTGCTTTTCTTACTGTTCTTTTTCTCTGGCCTACATTATGTAATCCCAAGCAAGAATAAAGTTATGAGCTATATTTATTGATGATGAATCTGAGTCAGTACTTTATTACACCACTGCAAAAGATATATGATTCAATAGGTGTTGCATCAGTCTAAATCCACAGCAAAATAGGATTTAGGTCTCACTTTATCATTTGAAACACTGCTCAGTTTGGTCCAGATACCATTCTTGTATTTTCAGCACAGTAATTAGAGGCTGTCAAAGGATGCTGGTGCCTGTTGCAGACTAACCTAAACAGCTGTCATTTGGAAATGAGAAAGTAGAATAACTGAATGGCAAAGAGTTAGGAGCAGTACTGAGAGGGGTGGGGAGGAAGAAGAAAGGAACAGAAAATAGGGCAGACAATCAATAAAGGTTAGGCATAAAAAGAATGCTGATAAATTAGGAACAGATGGGGTGAATTTCATCAAATAGAAACATGTAGGTGCCCCTGGAATAGAAGGATATTAGGAGTTAGAAGCTTGCACCATGTCACAAAGTGTTTCCTGAACCTATGCCGTAAGTATCTCTGAATATAGTATCATTGCTCGTATTGTCATAGTTTCTTTTTGGGTAGATCAAAGGAATCTGCTCTTTGCCTTTCAGTTTTTAACTAAAATCTTGTCTTGGGGCAGAACCACTTGTTAAGGAGCAGAGTTAATGTCACTGAAGCAGAGTTAATGTCAATGAAGTCAGGAAAGTGTTATTCTCTCTGCTGTTTGTGACCTCCTGCCCATGAAGCATGAATAAAAGAAGGTAGAGAAGAAAACATCCAGCAACACAGCCCTCATTTCTCTTTCTAGAGAGACTCTGAAATCCACAATGGGCTGCCTGAATTATGACAAAAGATACATGCCTATTGTTATAATTAGATAGAAAGCATACAAAATAAAGAGCATGAAGATCTGTATTTGCCTAAGTATAATCCCAGGCCCACTGCATTCAGGAGAAAAATCACCCACAGCTTCAGGTCTGTGTAGACTTTTTAATCCCAATAGCAAAGGAATGAAAACATTGTTTCTTTAGGCTGTTTCTATTTTATTTTTTTCAATAGATGCCCAAAATGTGGACTCTCTAATCTCCTTTGAAGTTTTCAAAAGACAGTTTGGTTATGGATTCATTACAGAAAATGTCAGAGGAAAAAAAATCCAGCAAAGACAGCACAGCTCCATACTCTATGACTGGAAATGTTAGCTGTGCTCCTAGTGTGGTCAGACCATGGTAACTATTTCAAAGCTAATATGCAAGAATGATAATGAAGTTTAAATGTAGTGCACTGACAGAGTGCACTTAGCAGATATGGCTTACTTTTAGAAACTGGAGCTAAGCGAGGCTTAATCTCAATTCACAAAAGACATATATTACACTGATAGTTCTACAAGATTGGACGTGGCACTTGGTGCCATGCTCTAGCCTTGAGCTCTGTGGTAAAGGGTTGGACTTGATGATCTGTGAGGTCTCTTCCAACCCTGATGATACTGTGATACTGTGATACAAAGAAATGTCTAACAAATTAATGATTATCCTCTCATTATAAGATATACACAAAAATCCTGTTTAGTGTACTTAAAAATAAAACTCCATCTCTCTGTATGATATGGGATTTTTTTTCTTATGAAATATAGGTTACAGTGTCACAGTATGACCAAGGTTGGAAGAGACCTCATAGATCATCAAGTCCAACCCTTTACCACAGAGCTCAAGGCTAGACCATGGCACCAAGTGCCACATCCAATCCTGCCTTGAACAGCTCCAGGGACGGCGACTCCACCACCTCCCCGGGCAGCCCATTCCAGTGTCCAATGACTCTCTCAGTGAAGAACTTTCTCCTCACCTCCAGCCTAAATTTCCCCTGGTGCAGCCTGAGGCTGTGTCCTCTCGTTCTGGTGCTGGCCACCTGAGAGAAGAGAGCAACCTCCTCCTGGCTACAACCTCCCTTCAGGTAGTTGTAGAGAGCAATAAGGTCTCCCCTGAGCCTCCTCTTCTCCAGGCTAACCAATCCCAGCTCCCTCAGCCTCTCCTCATAGGGCTGTGCTCAAGGCCTCTCACCAGCCTCGTTGCCCCTCTCTGGACATGCTCAAGCATCTCAATATCCTTCTTAAATTGAGGGGCCCAGAACTGGACACAGTCCTCAAGGTGTGGTCTAAGCAGTGCAGAGTACAGGGGCAGAATGACCTCCCTGCTCCTGCTGGCCACACCACTCCTGATGCAGGCCAGGATGCCACTGGCTCTCTTGGCCACCTGGGCACACTGCTGGCTCACATTCAGGTTACATTAAAGGCAATGGGATACATTTCATACTGAATTATCTTTCTAAATGTAGACCTTTGGAAGAAATTATCCAACCTTTTGATTATGGACATCTTAAAGACATTTCAGACAATCTGCTCCATACAGAATGAAAACTAGTCATAGAATCTCAAAATGGTAGAGGTTTGAGGTACCTCTGGAGATCATATAGTCCAATCCTCCTGCTAAAGCAGGTATGCCCAGATCAGGTTGCACAAGGACACATCCAAGTGAGTTTTCATTGTCTCTGGAGAACGAGACTCCACAACTTTTTGGGGCAGCCTGGTTCATTGCTCCGTCACCCTCAAAGTAAAGAACTTTCTCCTTAAGGTCTCTTGACTTTCTACTGCATCCAGATTTTCTGTTTTGAAATAGAATCATAGAATCATAGAATCAACCAGGTTGGAAGAGACCTCCAAGATCATCCAGTCCAACCTAGCACCCAGCCCTATCCAGCCAACTAGACCATGGCACTAAGTGCCTCATCCAGTCTTTTCTTGAAGACCTCCAGACCTCCAGGGATGGTGACTCCACCACCTCCCTGGGCAGCCTATTCCAATGGCAAATCACTCTCTCTGTGAAGAACTTCTTCCTAATATCCAGCCTATACCTACCCTGGCACAACTTGAGACTGTAAATACAGAACCACTGAACTGTTTCAAACTAATTACTTCTAGATTTTTTTTTCCTTTTTGGAGAAGTTTCAGGTTGTGTCAGTTCTAAACTGCAGGAACCATTTTCAGAAGCCCTTCAATAGAAAACTTTGGCATCTCTGAACCTAGTGGTTTGTTATACTTTCCAAACATTCAGAAACGAAGAGAAGACTGTATGTGAAATTTAAAATGGTCTTTTATCTTTCTCTCTCTCCATATATATCTATATCTATATCTATAGATAAATATCTATATCTATCTATCTATCTATCTATCTATCTATCTATCTATCTATCTATCTATGCATTAGTATTCCCAGGGGATAAAAAGAAGTAATCCATTGATCAGGGCACACATTATTTTTTATTCCTTAATGTATCTGTGACATTTTGGAACATGTTTTACTTCCAGCAAAATAATTTGCACTCATAAACACTTAAAGAATGATAACTGTGCTAGTTTGAAGCTAGCTAGAATGTTTTGGTGAGAAGAACTAGATTACAGGCTGTGAAAGAGAAACAATGGTGATGTCTACTTCACAGGCTTGCTGAGAGGTATAAGAGCAAGAATCCCAATATAGTTGGGAGTTTCTCTCTGTCTGGGCTGTGGGCTGTATATCTCTCTAACCTCATCTTCCCTCTCTCTGATTAATCCACTTGCTTCCTAAGCCCCCTGGCCAACCCTCCATTCTTCCTTGGGCACAAGGCAACATCTGGGGTAGGGTAGAAAGGAGTGGGAGAAGATGGAAGGGCAGCTGGGAGCCCCTCCTGGGGGCTCAGGTTTCTGGGAGAGGAGTTGTGTTTCTGTATTACCTTTCCCCTTGTATATTTCTATCTATAACTGTATATATATTGTAAATATCTGCTTGTATATTGTGCTAAGCTGTAAATATAAGTTTCAGTCAATTTCCAGATCTGGCTGAGTCTAGTCGGGGTGATTTCTAAAGCATGGGAGGGGGAGGCAGGTAACACTCAAACCATCACAGTAACGTAATCCCATTTCCTGGCAAAAATATGAAACCTCTGCTTTGGAGATATGTGCTGTGCATTCCAGTATCTCTTCACAAAAAAAGGGGAAAGTATTCCCTATGCAATCTTGAGGATCTGTGAAGTTCATTTAGTTGTACAGTAACACTACAAATTATGGAGGAGAATACTGTGGTCTGTGAAAACACACTGCAACTGCAATTAGAAACTGTGGAGAATGCTCATAGATAAATAAAGGAGATATTATTAGAAGTATGGCACAGAAAAGGTCAATTGGTTCTTATTTACTTGATAAAATTAAAAGCCACTGCATCTGATTCATGCTGGCACAGTTCCACACTTTTTGTTGAGTCGATAGTGGCATAATAAAGATCAGGAAGCATTACTTACTGCAAACCTTGTTCTTGAAAAATCCATTGGTGATACCAAAAATGCTGAATGGCAACGCATTTTTTAATTGCTATTTTTGTTTTTGACTAAACAGAAGGAAAAGGAAAGCTCACCCTAGACCAGTGAATGGAAGGATGTCAAAAACCTGTAAGACAACCATCTAATTACTGATGTAAATTGCTGTATGAGTTGGAAGAGTGTCAGTTGCAGAAACAATGCAGAGTAAAGGGACATCCTGAAGAAGTCAAAAGCCCATTGTTATTTCCTGTGATGTGCTATTCAGAACAGTACTGCTGACACTCCTGGACACCTTTTCAGAAACACTCACAGAATCACAGAATGTTAGGAGCCGTGTGTGTGTGTGTGTGTCTCAAAAAATCATCTAGTCCAACCCCCCTGCCAGAGCAGGACCAGTGGTGGGTTTTTCGTTTGTTTGTTTTTACAGTCCAGTTTTCATTTTTATTATTTTTTTAAATCCCTGTTCTCCCCCATCTCCCTCCTTTCCTTTCTATCTCCTATTTCCTCCCATCTCCCTCTTTTCCTTTCCATCTCCAATTTCCTCCCATCTCCCTCCTTTCCTTTCTATCTCCTATTTCCTCCCATCTCCCTCTTTTCCTTTCTATCTCCTATTTCCTCCCATCTCCCTCCTTTCCTTTCCATCTCCAATTTCCTCCCATCTCCCTCCTTTCCTCTCCATCTCCTATTTCCTCCCATCTCCCTCCTTTCCTTTCCATCTCCTATTTCCTCCCATCTCCCTCCTTTCCTTTCCATCTCCTATTTCCTCCCATCTCCTATTTCCTCCCATCTCCTATTTCCTCCCATCTCCCTCCTTTCCTCTCCATCTCCATCCTTTTCTTCCCCATCTCCCTCTTTTCAGCACCACCCCTCCTTTTCTCCCATATCTGCCCCTTTCCCACCCTACACTGCTTTTCCCCCTTTTTTCCCCAAACCCGGAGCACCTGGGTGCTGTTGGAATCTCTTCCCACCCCAGGTGTGACTATTTTGCCTTCCCTGCCCAATCCCCAGTCCCCAGGAAAGGCAGCAGTCCCAGGCCGTGCCCAACTGGGCAGAGAGATTCTCCTCTTGCCCTCACTAGTGAGTCCCCGTTCATTGGGTGAATGGTGAAGGGGATTAAAGGCCTGGTGGCACCCTGGTTAGGTAGGACAGGGAGTTGATGGTTGCTCTAATATCACCCACGGGGGCTGACTGGGCCTCCTTACTTGGGCTGAGCTCCTCTATGTCCTTGTTCTCTCCTTAATAAGTACTTATGCAGAGCAAGAACTCCTCTCAGGAACAGTCAATCTGTTGCTTAGCTAGCATGACAAATTGTGCTCTCATCAGACTCATGCACTTCTAATTTGCCAAAGCTAACATGGATTGCAGTTAAAAATGGGAGCAAAATATGGCTTCTCTGTAAGAGCATTTTAAGGCTCTCTTCTTAATTGCCCCCTCTGTTGTATATTTCATTAGTTCACAAGCGCACTTAGTTCTTCATGCAGCTTAGTTCTGAAGATTAAGAACCTCTAAAACTCAAAAGCACTTTTGCTACTGAATCCAAGTCACTTACTATCGAATGCATTAGTATTTGGAATATTTTGGTAATGAAGAAGGGCATGGATTATTATACTTGAGTTATTTTATTGGTTTATTTTCTTTTCAAGTAAGTTTATAAATCATTAAAGGATCTCTGACTGACAAGCCTTGCTTTCTATTGCTATTTACAGAACAGGCACAAATGTGCAGGACTTGGTGGCAGCCTCATGCAGAAATGTCTTACTTGGTGATGGGATAAAGTGGGGTACTATGCAAAGATACTTGTATAGAATCATAGAATCATAGAATCAACCAGGTTGGAAGAGACCTCCAAGATCATCCAGTCCAACCTATCCCCCAGCCCCATCCAATCAACTAGACCATGGCACCGAGTGCCTCATCCAGGCTTTTCTTGAACACCTTCAGGGACGGTGCCTCCACCACCTCCCTGGGCAGCCCATTCCAATGCCAATCACTCTCTCTGTGAAGAACTTCTTCCTAACATCCAGCCTATACCTACCCTGGCACAACTTGAAACTGTGTCCTCTTGTTCTGTTGCTGGTTGCCTGGGAGAAGAGGCCAATCCCCACCTGGCTACAACCTCCCTTCATGTAGTTGTAGATAGCAACAAGGTCTCCCCTGAGCCTCCTCTTCTCCAGGCTAAACAACCCCAGCTCCCTCAGCCTCTCCTCATAGGGTTTGTGTTCCAGGCCCTTCACCAGCATATTTTGCATAACTTTCAAAACATTGTAAAGCTGAGGAAGAATGAGCATTTGTTAATATGTACTGCCAACATCACAAAGAGATCATTACCTCTAACCAACAGTAAACTCACAGCATCTGATAATTCAATGTATTGCAGCAAATAACAATCACACACCATTAACACTTTAAAATACAGACACTCATAAAATAGTTAGGATAAATATCAATCATATGTTTGGGATGACTTAAGTAAAGTTGTCGTGTGCTCAAGTTTTCCTCACTCTCCAAACCTTTGAACCATGTGTGGCTGAATGTTTTTAATTTAGTCTATCAAACCCCATGCTACCATATTGTTTTTAAAAGCGTATTCAATTTGCAGACAAATTTTATCAGCTTTTGTTTTTCTCCATTCTCATCATATATCTGAAAAGAGTGGCTTAGGACGTCTTTATAATCTATTTGCTTTCTTTTCATTTTTGTATCCTGTCTCAAACTTCACACACCATTTTTTCCCCTTCTTCCTTTCTTTCAGGAGTGGGAAGAAGGTCAGACAGGCTGAAGTACTGCCAGTGAAATGTTAACCTCTGGCAGCTGCTACCTTAGTGACCTATAGCAGAGGAAAGGAGGTATCCTAAAAATCATTACATTCCTTTATGCCCTTTTCAATTTGCTGAGACAAGAATGATGTAGGCATGCTGCACAGTCCCATCCTAAGGTTCTTGCTAAATGGTAGGGCCTCTGTTACTGGGACAGTTTTATCTACTGCCTCTGCTTATAGTGCTTCCCTTGTGAAAAACACCCTTTTTGACTCTGCTTCCAGTGAAAGCAGCCTGAAACTACCTGAAAAAAAGAAATCTACTTTGCTAAGTCATTTATCCTCTGTCTCTGTATTATATAGCCTTTTTGATCCGAGAAGGAACTCTCCCTGGTGAGCTGGAGGAGCATGGCCCTGGGGCCCTGTTTGTTTCAGACAAAGGTTATGCTGAAGCTTTGGAAACCTGAATTCTAGCATGTTTGGTAGGCTCACTTTTTATAGAGTATTTTCTAGCAGATCTAAGGAATAGGAAGATGATAAATAATGAAAGGAGCTTAGCAGATACTTCAAATGATGCCAGTGTTAGAATTTTGTACTGATGATGTACCAAATCTGAGAGGGCACTTTGTTGCTTGCTCACATGTCCATGGCTTTAAATACCTTGGTACTGTCAAGGCCCCAAAGGCATTAATGGCCTTTCCCTGACATGGTCCAGTACCTGCCTGGTGTTGTAAGTACTTTCCTAAGTAATGCCGCAACAGGGCTGATCTCCAGCTCCCTACAGCAATGCTCAACCATATGTCCCACCAAGCTGTGTCCACATCCCAGCCTGACCTTGGTCCATCCCCACCCCCATGGAGAACTCAGTGCCTAGGGTTGAGGCTGATCTTTCTGCCACTCTGCATTCTGTACTCCCAGAGGGCAGGGTGCTATCTAGGGGACTCTGCCCAGCTACCTTCTGGAGACCCTGCTGCGCCAAATGTTACCTGTATATACAACAAACGTGTTACATGTACATATAGCTTTCAACTTTGAATGCCAAAGTCTTGAAAAAGAGGGGATAAGTGAAGTAGTAAATATGAGACATCTACTGTTATCTCACATGAAATTGGTTCAGAAGACAAATCCTGGTCTTGTGCACCTCTGGCAAACAGTTTGCAATGGTCCTACATGCTCACAAGGAGAGGTTTGTAGGTATGGCTGTGTGTCGGCTGTGAAAGATTGGTCATAAAAGTTCTTTCATTGAGCAGCTGTTGTGAAAACTTGAGCTGCTATAAAACAGCAGCTACAAGAGGCTGATTTTGCTTTACAGAGAAATAACAGAGGAACAACTATGCGTGGAAGATTAAATAATGTGGCATTTGTATCATTGTGTGTTCCTGAAAAGATTATGGTTTTAGAGGTGATAACATTGGCACTATATTTTCATTGATTTGCTGTATCTGTTGCAGTTCCTAGTGTCACATAGAAAATACCTTTTACCAAAGGCTGTTAAATGACTGTCTGTCATCACTGAAGTTGGTTTGAATCCATTCCATGAACCGATAAAATGTATGAAAATCTTTAGAGGCATTTTGGTTAAGAATTACTAAGATCTTAATTTCTTAGCATTTTTTTAATCTAAATGTTTAGAATGATGAATTCTGTATTTTGGCTGACAACCTGCCATTTGAAAAAAAAATTAAATTAGAACAATTCTGAAATAATTTATTGCTCTCACTTCTTCTCAAAGCAATGATTAGTATTCATAGAATCATAGAATCAACCAGGTTGGAAGAGACCTCCAAGATCATCCAGTCCAACCTAGCACCCAGCCCGATCCAGTCAACTAGACCATGGCACTAAATGCCTCATCCTGGCTTCATTATTAATGACTTCTCCCCTTCTATGTCTAAGAAGACATTCCCTTGACTAAAACACACTCCTATGTGTTCTAAGAATTCTGAGAAAACAGTTATATGTAAAATATATTTGAAGTGTTTTAAATGCCTGGTCTCTTTCTAACGATGAAAAACTGCAGTGCTATACATTGGGACAAACACATAGGATGAAGGATAATTACAGAATGTGATACTATCACTCATGTGTGAAATCTTCTAGGCTGGAAAAAACGCATAGTTTTAGATAGTAAAAGAGACACCAGTTAAATGGATAACCTTGCTGCTCAGAAAAATTCAGAACACGTCTAGTTCTTCACCAGGTATTCATCTGAGAGTGCCCCTGTGTACTGCACTGTTTTTCATTCTGTTTGGGTTTTCGCTTTCTCAGCACAGTGATTTCTTTAAAGAAGAAGTACACTAAAGGTCAAATTATTCTTGAAAAATTAATTCTTTCTAATATATTTTTAAGGAAGTAGGTTTTAGACAATTTTTATTATACAATTTCTGAATTACTTTTTAAACTATGTTTTACCTTCTTGAGGGACCATTTAATATTATTTGCTTGACTAACACTCTTGCCTGAATACTTATATTTTACAAATACATATTTTAAATCATAGAATCATAGAATTAACCAGGTTGGAAGAGACCTCCAAGATCATCCAGTCCAACCTATCCCCCAGCCCTAGTCTGTGTCCCCTTGTTCTATTGCTGGTTGCCTGGGAGAAGAGGACAACCCCCACCTGGCTACAACCTCCCTTCAGGTAGTTGTAGACAGCAATGAGGTCACCCCTGAGCCTCCTCTTCTCCAGGCTAAACAACCCCAGCTCCCTCAGCCTCTCCTCATAGGGTTTGTGTTCCAGGCCCCTCACCAGCTTTGTTGCCCTTCTCTGGACATGTTCCAGCACCTCAACATCTCTCTTGAATTGAGGGGCCCAGAACTGGACACAGTACTCAAGGTGTGGCCTGACTAGTGCTGAGTACAGGGGAAGAATAACCTCCCTTGTCCTGCTGGCCACAGTGTTCCTGATGCAGGCCAGGATGCCATTGGCTCTCTTGGCCACCTGGGCACACTGCTGGCTCATCTTCAGCCTACTATCTATCAGTACCCCCAGGCCCCTCTCCTCTTGGCTGCTTTCCAGCCAAATCATCTATGCAGCTATGATACTTCAGTTGAAATGGCAAGTATTTCTTACAGCTCGTTACACAATCCACAAAGAGCTAAATTATGAAAGGGTGCTCACTTAAGATATACAAACCCTAAAAGAACAAAAAGAGACCCACTCTTATCCAGTAAAAAAAAAAAAAGCATAAAAAAATCACCACTCTATTCAAAGAAACAAATTTTTAGATAAACACTGTTTGCCTAACAAGCTGCTGGAAATCAGGAGGTTTGTCAGCTACTCCCATTTCATAGGTAATAAGCACTTTGAGATATTAAAAATTGGAATCAAGTAGTGTAAGTTACCAAAACAAAATCTCCAGCATTTTCAGAGAGATAAATGGCAGTGAAGCAGGAGTTAGTGCTGTCCATGGCATGGACTAGAGAGGACTTTTCTCATATGAACCACGAATAAGTGTACTCCACTCATCTTTGCTTACTCTGAGTTACAAGATCCATCACTGCTTCCTGTATTTTCAGCAGTGGCAGCAGTACTAATGCTAAGTTACTTTCACAGTGGCTTCTCACTATTCCTCCATACTCTGTCACATGTGCATTTGCCCTGCCAGGCTCTAATTGAATTGTCTCTCAGCAATGTCTGTTCCTCCTCTTCTATCCTCAAAGGACAGTTAGAAGAGAAAGACAGTATCACAGTATCACCAAGGTTGGAAAAGACCTCACAGATCATCAAGTCCAACAATTCTCAAGGCTAGACCATGGCACCAAGTGCCACGTCCAATCCTGCCTTGAGCAGCCCCAGGGACGGCGACTCCACCACCTCCCCGGGCAGCCCATTCCAGTGTCCAATGACTCTCTCAGTGAAGAACTTTCTCCTCACCTCAAGCCTAAATTTCCCCTGGCGTAGCTTGAGGCACAGAGAACAGGAGGAAATATCCACATAATGTTTGGAATGATAACAAACTTTATTTGATATTTCTGTGTGCAGAGTAAATATGAATTCTTGTTTGCTGCAGCAATGGTGCAGATAACTGCACAATGTTATGTGACCAATGCAGTATGACTGAAGTCACTAAGAACACTTGTGAAAATTAACATGACTCCATTTTTGAGGGGATGCAAGTGCTTTATCATAATCTATTCTAAGCAGGGATGTTCTTTTTTTTTCTCAAATGACTTCTAATTTCCTACATAAATATTAAATAGACTAGTAACTCCTTATAACAGTTCCTGGGATATGATGGTTGGTGTTAGCCTTGTCATGGTGAGACTCAGAAGCCAGAAGATTCTGGATAGGAACTTGAGTGGTTGAGATTAGTCCTTGGAAGGAGTCTCTTTTTCTGTTTACTGCAAAGGGACCCTGAAGAGACCTGTTCTGCTGTGCCAGGCTCAACATCTGAGGTTTTTTACAGGCTGCTTGATTGATCTGGAGCAAGTTACTGAATCACAAACACTGATTAGTCCTCTATGGTCTTTTTTTTTCACTTAGAGCAGTTCAGTGTGGTCTCTGCAAATCTGGGGTTTGTGTTATTCCTACCAAGTTCCTGTCAACAGAATGTTTTTAAACTACAGAGCAGCATACAATTATACCTTATTCCATCTGCCTTCCTCTTTGCTTTGGAAAGTTTTTTGAGAAATAAATCTTTTACAGACCCTCTGTGAAACAATCTGTTAGTCAATTAATATAAATAGGATGGAAATTATATTACTGTAGTATTTTTTTTAATAGCATAACTGTTCCATAAAAACTCTGAATTCCCCAGGTTTTTAACTAATTTTATTTCAGCTTTACTGGCAACAAAGTTGCATGCATATGCAACACCTTTTTCTCATGCCCTTAAGGAACAAAAGCTGTTAAAAACATTATGAAGAAAGCTTTAAGCTTAAATCTGTTGTGTTTCTCCCAGTGTTACACTGGCAAAATACTCCATAATAATAAAACTAGTTAATGAGGAGTTTCATGGATTTGAAGTAACAAAAATGTCTTGGCATATCATATAAAGCAGTGCTGTGCATGTTGCAGTAAACAGAGCAAAACATTCAAATTACGTGTTTGATCAAATACATTCAACAGTACAAAGAAGAGCAAAATAATCAATATAATTTATACTGATCATAGAGAGAGATGGAGATTAGGAAATACCAGCAGTTAAATCACAGAATTAACCAGATTGGAAAAGATCTCTAGGATCATCGAGTCCAACCTACCACCTAACCCTTCTAATTAACTAACACATGGCACTAAGTGTCTCATCCACTCTCCTCTTGAACACCTCCAGGGATGGTGCCTCCACCACCTCCCTGGGCAGCCCATTCCAATGCCAGTCACCCTTTCTGTGAATAATAGAAGCTTTGCTCTTTTCCCACACCACATTTCCCCCTTTTATCACCCAAACTCACAGCACCTGGGTGCTGTTGCAGTCTCCTCCCGCACCAGGTGTGACCACTTTACCCTCCCTGTTCGCTCCTCTTTATAATCAGCCCCAGAAGGGGCAGCAGCCCTAAGCTTGCCCAACTGGGCAGAGGATCCTCCTCCAGTCACCACTGGTGAGTCTCCTACCTTGGTGTGTGCACTTTGGGTGAATGGTGGAGGTGATCAAAGGCCGGGGGGCCTGGTGGCCCCCCGGCTATGTAGGGCTAGGCTTGATGATTGCTCTAACATCACTCACAGGTGCTGGCTGAGCTCCTGTGTGTTTAGCTGCTGCCTTCTGCTCACTTGTCCCACTGCAGAAAGGGCAGGACTGAACCTGTGAAGCATTTTGCGAAGCATTGAATGAGCATGGAGGGAATGTCTGAGAGTCCCTGACAAGGTAAGTGGAACAAAATTCCAGTCTCAATGTCACTCCTTTGTGTCAGAGTAGCTAAAATTCTGGTTTGTTTTGTAATGAAGCTAGAACTGCCTTTATTCAGTACCAGGTGAGAGCCTGACTCTGTGAAGCCAGGCCAGGGCAGCAGATGACTGTGATGCAGCAAAGGATTTTACTTTATTAAGCTGCCTGACAGAGAGGCTTTTACAAATTGTTATCTGAAACCATGAGTGCTTCTGCTTCAACCTGTCCTCATTTTCACATGAACTAAGCAAGCTTATTTCACACCATTGTGGCTGTAAGCTGCAGTTCTTCAGATCCTCCATGGGTTTGTTGGAATGCCAACCTAGGATCTGGGTCTGGCCTGTAGAGAAGGCTTTCCATAAAGGAATGGTAGAAATAATATATATAGCCTCTAACAGTTAGAAATTCCCAGCCAATTACAAAGAGCCACCTTCAACATTGCACTTGACCTCACTGCTGTCTGCAACTACCTGAAGGGAGCCTGTAGCCAGGTGGGGGTTGGTCTCTTCTCTCAGGCAATGACCAAGAGAACAAGAGGACACAGTCTCAAGTTGTGCTGGGGGAAGTATAGGCTGGATGTTAGGAGGACGTTTTTCACAGAGAGAGTAATTTGGCATTGGAATGGGTTGCCCAGGGAGGTGGTGGAGTCACCATCCCTGAAGGTGTTCAAGAAAAGACTGGCACTTAGTGCCATGGGCTAGTTGACTGGCTAGGGCTGGGTGCTAGGTTGGACTGACTGATCCTGGAGGTCTCTTCCTACCTGGTTGGTTCTATGATTCTTCAAAGAATTCTTTGCTCCACCTCCATAAGACAGGGAAGAGTCTGATATCTCCCAAGTATTTAAGACTTGTAACACAGAAGAAAGAACAATGAACATAATGAAGCAGGAGTCCTTTGTGCCCTCCCCAGTAGGATAATCTATCTTCACTCATTCACAATGTGTGCAGCACTGACTAGGTACTAGATGTGCCATAAAGCATAGTCTGAGGTGCTCATCACTGGGAAAGGAAGGAAGTTATCTCATTGAGGTGATTTCAGTTTATAAAACCAGGAGAGTAGCTGCAATCTGCACACAGCCTGTTGTGCCAGCCACCTAGCAGAAACTATTTAAAGTTCTCCTAGAAAAGAAAGCAGTATAGTTTTAGTTGCAAATGTTATCATTTACATTACAGAAACAACTTTTCAGTGCCTGTGGTTCTGACCTCTAGAGTCACTTAATAAGAACCCTTATATTCTGGTTCAACTTGGATGTATATGCAGCTCTTGTATAAATATATGCAAGGCTCTGCACTGTTTAAAGGTGCTGTTAAAACCACAGAAGAGTTTTTGCTTTCTAACTAGCCAGTCTGAGACAGATAGTTTTGAGCTGAGGAAAGTTGTGTTTCTTATTCCCACGAAACACAATGACTGTCTCCAGATGTCCCCTTCTATAGAAAGCTCTGCAAGCTCTTCTGCACAACTCTGCCTGATTTGGCATGCATTTAGTGTACCTGTGCAATGACAGAACTGATCTATTAAATAAAAGCAACAAAACAAACCCCTCCTGCCACTGTATATGCATTTGATGTGAGGTTGTGGTACGTTAGTGGGAGGTGACTTATTTAGTAATAGCAGTAAAAGGACCTGTAGCTTAATTGCCATTAATCTTGGTGTTAACAAATTACGTAGCAGATAAATGTCAGTGAGTGGAAAATGCTACTGTCTGCCTGCTTATGTGGATTTTTTTGAAGGGATAAACATGTAATCAGAGTACCCCAGAAGATTGAAAGCTCAGTAGTTTCAGAAAGAAAACCAGAACAGAAGGGACATTTGGGAACACGAGGAGATGAGTTGTACTAGTAAAGAAGGGAAACATAAGGGAAGATTTGAGTGAACAAGAAACACTAATATTAGGAGAAAAGTGAGTAGAGGAATGGACAACAGGAGGAGTAATCAGGCAGAATAGATGAGAATACCTATCAGATTCACATATTTTCTTCATGATATGATTCCCTGCTACCCTTAGGACGTCCCATTGCAGTCTCCCTCTCTGATTGTGTTACCATGAATGGGCTGTGCTGGGAGGTGGTGGAGTTGCTGTCCCTGGGTATGTTCAAGAAAAGATTGGCTGAGGCACTTAGTGCCATGGTCTAGTTGACTGGATAGGGCTGGGTGCTAGGTTGGACTGGATGATCTTGGAGGTCTCTTCCAACCTGGTTGATTCTATGACTCTAAGATGTCAAGCCCTGGCATCATCTAAGATAGGTGAGCTCTTCTCCTTGCCTTCTTCACAGCAAGTGGGAATTGTTCTCTGTTGCTCCTCCTGTTAATCAGAATCTCAGTCTTCTCTGCCATTTGCTCTAATGGCAAGACAGAAAGGAGTAGCTGGAAGTAACACATATGGTGATCATTACTTGTTTTATTTTTGTTGTTAATAGAGAGTCTTCTAATTTGCAGAGGCGCTGCAATGTGATTAGAAGGTGTCGTAAGATGTTCTCAGAAAAGTGGAAACGCAGGCATTTGTAGGACTGTTTCACAAAATACAACAATGACTTAAGTGATGTGATCAGTATTTTTAGAAAATGAAATAACCAGGAAAACAATGTTCTGCCTTCTTTCTTCTTCCTTTGTTCTGTAATTAATGCACAGAGCATTTTTAAGTAAGACAGATACTTCTGGTAAGAGTTTGTAAACGAGGAGCAAGCCTGATTTATGGATGAACTATTTAATGTTCTGTATTTGCATTCCATTTCTTCTCTTATTTAGTTTTGGAACGAGGCACACACTATAACTTTCATGTTACTGTTGTTTGGCTTTGTTGTTTGACAGTTAATTTGGTATAAAATCCACACTATATCATTGTTATTAATTAGAGTAGCTCTGAACTAGCCTTTCAAAGCTATTAAATGCAAATCTTTAGCCACATAAAAACATAAATGTGTACTGAATTTCTTCAGCAGAACTGCACTTGAAAGACTTAGTGAAAAGTAATTAAATCTTCACTGAAAGGAATCTACTTCATCACATGATGAACTTAACTCACGGGATAAAAACGTAAACAGTGATAAATAGGACATCAGCTGGCAATAAAACCCACCCTTTGTGGGGCTCAAGGTCAGAACTGTACCTTCACAACTTTATTCATCGAGAAGCTGAAGAGATTGTGAGGAAGTCTATGTGAAATGATCTGTGCTTTAGTCTGCCTTATGAACTGCTAGGGGTTTTCACAGCACTGAGAAATACAGCAGACATGGCATCACTAATGCCTTGCATATAGTTTTCTCAAATGCTTGTATCTTTTAGCTAGAGACAGAGAGTATTGGGAGACATTAATGCATTTATTCCAGCTGTGGAAGAGGGAAAAAAATTATCTAAGGTGTATAACTTCAGAGATTTAATTCAGAAATTGTTCTTTAATGGGAGCATACTTATATATGTACTTACTTGAAATTACTTGGCTAAGTGCTTTTCTGAAGAAAGAATGCTTCAATACATTTGTGATGTCTACTCTAGGATTTTAAGAAAGAAGTTTCACTATTTGCTTAATTTATGTTCAACAGTTGATTGAACACTAGCCTGCTTTAAGGTGCTTCTACAAAACAAGTAGGCAAATATGTATGTCTTAAAATAAGTGATAATGTTAATCAAAAAATGTGTGCTTGTGAGCTACATATCTTTGGAACAGAAACAGCACTGTTGGTTTGAAGAACTCATCTGAATTATGCTATGTTGGGAACCTGTTAGGAGATTAACTTGTCGGGGTTTTTTTTAATGCAGCTACAGAGAATTTCTGTACTAAGAGCTGGAATAGTAAGCAAACGTTTAATTCATACTCAAACAAGGCTCAGGAATGCAAGCTGTCTCTGAGAGAGCTGCATGGAATAGGCACAATCATTTATGGGATTAAAATAAACTTAAGGTCATTTAACAGTTTTCCTGGAACCCAGTAAAAACTTGTGACCTACACTAAGTACTCCTGGCACAGATACACAGACAACATCTATTGAACTATTACAGATGAATATCTCATCATCTTTCCTCAACATGGCCTCTTGAATTTGGTTTGCATCCATTTAGAGCACCACACATTTTCCATCCAAAAGTTAAGGTCACCTTTCAGTGTGGCCAGAGCTGTGCACGGGAGGCATTTCTGAGAATATATTCTGAATATATCCCCATTCTCTGCTGTACTCTTTGTGTTGCAATCTCTGTCCAATTTTTCAAGCCAAGCTGGCCTTCTTCAAGCCCTTACTGGGAAAAGAAACAAGTGGCAGTTTGTTTCTGCAAACTCCAGCTGATTTCTAGACCACACACCTACACTTGGATATGGGCCACTAGAAGCCAACAAACCTTTTGACTGGAGGCAGGCAGGATATCTGGAACAGTAGACTCCCAAGAAGTTGTTTAGAAAAGTTATAATTAAAATGAATGAGATGAAATAGTTTTTTTTTAGAACTCCTCTTTCCCTTTATGATTAGTCCATGACAACAGTCAACTTCTGGGAAATACTTCTAGGGATCGTATTGGAGGTTCATGACCAATATATCCCGCCCACCTTGTTAAGCAAAATGAAGCCACTGGAGTAAAAGTGGTTTCCAGCTTGCTGCTCTGGTCAGTGCAGTTATGAAACTTACTAAATCTTGGAGCAGTTTGAATTATATCTGAATCAGTGAACTGGACACATTTAATCTCTGATAGAGGCTGGTACACTGTTTCAACAATATACAGTAATAACACAGTAGTAGAACTCCATTGCTTTCTTGTACATACCTTAAACTCATTATATTTTGGTTAAATTTAAATAGTAGTAATAATAATAATGAATTAAAAAAAAAAACCCTACCTCCTTTCTACCATTTCTTGTATAAATTTATTCAGGATATGCAAAAATATGAAGCATTTCTCCAAGAGTTATGAGCTTCTCTAAGAACTGCCGTAGTATCAGTACTGCTCCTACCACATTATCAGGGAAGAATTAACTGCATTGGCATAATAATTATCTTTTTCTAAGCCATATTTAGGAATTCCTCAATAAGAGTTAAATACAAAAGGTGTCCAACACACCCAGTGGCTTACGCAACTTGTCATTTTTATTAAGATGCCTCATTCATGTTATCAAAAATAGGAGTCATTCCTCTTGTGGCTTTTGGTTGTGGGATTGTTTATTTGTGTGTGGTTTTTTTGGTGTGGTGGTTTGGTTTGTTTTCCTTTTTAATTTTCTGGAAGTAGCTGACTGCTATTTGGAGTAAAGTAGTTGCAGATCAATGACATGCTGCAGGAAAAACAGAACATAATGAATTTACAAAGTGTTCTTTCTGTATGAATGAAAGCATGGATAGTTTTGCCCACAAATGTACAGAAATATTTCAGGTACATTATTTTGGTCAGTCATCCTTAAAATGAAAGAAAATATATCTGCAGGGACCATTGCTAAAGTTACAGTTGGAAATAGGACTGGTAACAGGGATAGATGTTTTTTTTTGCCCAGGAGCAAAAACTAGTTTGGTTTTGATTGAAATTGGACATTAGATTTGGAAATGCTGGATAAGATGAAAAAGAAAGAAATAGAATTTGAAGTAAACCCACAAAATGCTACTGAAGTATTTAATTCATTTAAAGTTTGCCAAAAAACCTTCATTCTTTTAAATAATATGTCAATTAAAACCTTAATTTCAGGGCACATTCACTTTTCAACTGGTGAGAAACCATATTTCATGTTTTGGAAATTCCCACCCAGCATTTTTAGCCTGTTTTTTTTTTTTTGCTACATTCAACTTAATTTATAGGCTATCTCCAGGCTCATCATTGATAGTTTTTGGAGTAAATCTGCTGTTCATCAGCTGTTTAGCTTCATTTAGAAACAAACATTGCTGATAAGTGTTCACAACTCTGAATGAAGAAAATAAGTTTTCATTTAAAGCAGTTGCAAAAACTGTAGCCTATAAAACTGAGATCATGTCTGAAAGAGTAATTCTAGCCCAAACCTACTTATTTTAATCTCTTCCAGAGCATGCATCTGGTCTGACCAATAAAGTAGGTTCAAAAGAGAATTATACTAAATGGGATTGTGAAACACATGGAAACCTCCAACTCCACTTGTCTGCTTACCCTGGTTACAAACAGTTTAATTCAAAATGCACTTAAATACAGGGTAAATCCAGAAGTATGCTTATCCATATGTTATTTAGCAATTGGCAGACACCTTCTGTCATGGTATAAGGCGGGTCTGGAGTCGGAAAATAAAGAGGCTTTCACCAAGCTGAACCACTCTCCAGTAATGAATTGAAGTCCTAAGTGTGCCTTTCTTCCACAGCAGTGATGAACTTCATAGTGAAGCAGCTAGGTAGCTAAGCCAACTAGCTAGCTAACCATTAGTCTCAATGTAGAGCTGAGCTGTCTTTCAGATATTACTCAAAATATAAGATTTACAAGATGAAGAAAGGAGGGTGATGTTTCTTACAGGGTAAAGACAACCCCAAAATGTAACACTCTATTAAAAAATACAGACTTGCAGTGTAGAGAGATGTGATACCTACTTAGTTTCTTTTTTAATGGTGTTTTTTTAGGAGAGGGGGAGAGAGGAAAATTGGTAGCAGCAGCTCTCACCCTTATTACAATATTGTAAATAATAAAACACATTCATTGAACTCTGCATTAATAACGAATATTACCAGAAACATTTTAGTAGTGAAGCTCTGTTTTAGCTTTAGCAGAGCCTATCAAATAAGAAAATCAAATATGAGGCTCCAACTTGCAGCAGATTGTGTTCTCAGAGAACACACAAGTGCCTCATTCAGTTTTCATGGTTATCTCGTTTGAAGGGTCTGTATGCTCAGAGAGCCTTCCCCTTTGTACTACTCCTTAAATTCAGCAGTGAATTCATAGAATCAACCAGGTTAGAATAGACCTCCAAGAGCATCCAGTCCAACCTAGCACCCAGCCCTAGCCAGTCAACTAGACCATGGCACTAAGTGCCTCAGCCAGGCTTTTCTTGAACACCTCCTGGGATGGTGACTCCACCACCTCCCTGGGCAGCCCATTCCAATGCCAATCACTCTCTCTGGGAAGAACTTCCTCCTAACATCCAGCCTAGACCTCCCCCAGCACAACTTGAGACTGTGTCCCCTTGTTCTATTGGTCATTGCCTGAGAGAAGAGACCAACCCCCACCTGGCTACAACTGGATGCTTTCAAACCAGGATGGGCTGACCTAACAAGAGAATAATATTTCCTCAATCGAGGACTTCATGAAGATGTTTTTCCTGAATAAATTCAGTCTTACTACAGCAAAGGTTGAAAACTTTACTTTTGAGCCAAAAACAATGGCAAAACTGACTCCTTTTTGTCTGCCTTTGGTTAAAGACCCTAATTTGTAGAGAGAGCTGCTGTACGTAGTAAAACCTATCCTTAGCTTTTGCCTCTAGCTTTCGGCAGTCATTTCTTAAAACATTGGCAGTGCCCTTTTCACCTGCTGTTTCTTGCAGAGTTACTGACCATGGGTACAGCTGACTAAAGTCTGATGTGCCACTAAACTCGGACAACAATTTTAAGCTGCATTAGTTTGCTTAACAGTCTTTCTTGGAACTGCTCACCTGCTAGGGTAGTTCCTCATGTGGACAAGAGTGGGAAATCATGCTCACCTAATTATTTCCCTGTATTGAAAACCAGGCTTTTTTTCCCCACGTAATTTTATTTGAAAATAAATCCAGGAAATACAGGAACAAAAGCAATTAATGGGTCAGGCCATGGGCAGTCACACACTGCTGAGATAACTATCAGTTGATGTTATTTCCCCTGTGGTTCCTTGCTCCCTCTCTGCTGCCAGAGGTTACTGTGTCTGAAGCTGAGTGGCTGGGATACAGAAGGTAAGTGCTCCTCATTGCACTCCCTGGCAGCTTACCCAAGCATCTGCCACAGCACTCTGAATTAGCCTGCCAAACTCTGCGCAGATCTAGAAGCACAGACTCTGCCTGGTTGTGAGAGAAATCTTTTCCCTGTCAATCTCTAGGTAACCCCTAGGGACAGTGGCATTATATGTAACTGCAGTCTTTTGGCAAACACATGGCTTCACTTCTGTAAGACTGGCACCCTTGTGGGCATGCTCAAGTGCACCAGCAATGTCTTCAAGTGCTGTGCCTTCAGGATCTTTTGGGGAGTCAGATACAAAACATTTTGCTTTGCCATTTGCATTTAACTTAGCTTTAGCAATCATACCAAGAATTTCCTTTGCCTGTTTTATCTGACCTTAGACTATGCATCTATCCAACAGCTGCTGGGAAACTTTGAGGAAGGTGTCCAATAGGATTCATATACTAACTACTGATTAGAATCATAGAATCAACCAGGTTGGAAGAGACCTCCAAGATCATCCAGGCCAACCTAGCACACAGCCCTAGCCAGTCAACTAGACCATGGCACCAAGTGCCTCATCCAGTCTTTTCTTGAACACCTCCAGGGATGGTGCCTCCACCACCTCCCTGGATGGCCCATTCCAATGCCAATCACTCTTTCTGCCAACAACTTCCTCCTATCATCCAGCATATACTTTCCTGGCACAACTTGAGACTGTGGCTGGTTGTCTGGAAGAAGAGGCCACCCCCCACCTGGCTACAACCTCCCTTCAGGTAGTTGTAGACAGCAATGAGGTCACCCCTGAGCCTCCTCTTCTCTAGGCTAAACACCCCCAGCTCCCTCAGCCTCTCCTCATAGGGTTTGTGTTCCAGGCCCCTCACCAGCTTTGTTGCCCTTCTCTGGACATGTTCCAGTACCTCAGCATCTCTCTTGAATTGAGGGGCCCAGAACTGGACACAGCACTCAAGGTGTGGCCTGACCAGTGTTGAGTACAGGGGAAGAATAACCTCCCTTGTCCTACTGGCCACACTGTTCCTGATGCAGGCCAGGATGCCATTGGCTCTCTTGGCCACCTGGGCACACTGCTGGCTCATCTTCAGTGTTCCAGTCTACTTACCTCTCACTGCATGGGAGGAAGACATTGTGTGTCTTATGTAAAGTAAAAAATAAATAAACACATTTGGCTTAGGCCTTGGTGGAATAAATTCTGTCTCTTTAGTATAATTTCACAGGAGTAAAACTAGCAAGGAAAAATTCCTGGGTTTTAACATTAGAGTATTATATTCAGTGTTATCACTTCTAGGTTCAAACTGTTAGTTCCAGTTTAGTGTGTATTATCTCCCATAGAATAAAAAAGCACAGTAACATTGAAGTGCAGATAAAGGTGCATTTCTAGTGAAATGAACATAAAGGATATACCAACCAGAGTATCTTGACCATATCAAGAGAGCAGTATTTGACCATTTTTTTCACTGCTTATTTTTATGAGCTTTGACTCAATGACAAAACATCAATTCTAGTGTCGTAATCAAATATTTTACGTTAATTATCCTGACATTTGCTAGCAACAAAATAATACCAATATAAATGTACTTCTAAAAATGTAAATGTAATGTGTAATGAACATCAGTAGCTAAGACAAGATCAATCTTTCTAGAAAGCCAGTAGCAGACTTCAAGGCACTCTGCTAAATTAGATAAACACTTACTGTGATACCTACTACTTTCTATTAATTGTATCATCAGGGTTGGAAGAGACCTCACAGATCATCAAGTCCAACCCTTTACTACAGAGCTCAAGGCTAGACCATGGCACCAAGTGCCACGTCCAATCCTGCCTTGAACAGCTCCAGGGACGGTGACTCCACCACCTCCCTGGGCAGCCCATTCCAGGTGAACAGTCTAAAAGGCAGTGACAACTTTACACACACATACAAAAACATTAAATTCCTTTTCTGCTTATTTTGGGGCTATGCAGACTGATGTCCCTGATTCCATCTCACTTGTCAGTTTTCAGTGGGTTTTGCTAATTAGTTCCCTTCATTTTAAGTTTGATATCAGAATGGAATAAAATGTCAGTATATATTACTGGAGCAGAAATTCTGAGCATATTGGATAGGCAGCTGCCATTTGCTGAGTTTGACACTGGATTTTTTAATAGGTTTTGTAAGTTCAAGACAAAGAGATATGTGGCAATTTGAAAGAAATGGCAGAGCTGCCACTGATTACAAGGAGTCTGGGAGTTTACTTGTGCCAGTCAAATTAAGCTCAAGCCCCCCCCCCCCCCCCATACCAAAAAAAACCCAAAAAGCAGATATATCAATTGATGACTGAGAGATCTGCTTTTCAGAAAACTCTCAGAACTCAGCTTCTGACATGCAGGGCCCAGTGACATGCTTCAAGTTGACCACTAGAATCATCAATCAGTGATTGACTAAGTTATGTTTGTTTGCTGATACTGTGCCATGCTTCATGAACCACAACTTCAGCTAGGATATGGAGGAGATGAGGGAAAACAGAGTGTTATAGACTAAAATTAGAAAGGACATAGAAGATCAACAACCTAATTTCAGCATGGCAGCGTAGCATCCAAGGAGACTATGTGCCACAAAAAAAAGATGCTTATAATGCTCATGGGAAGAGTTAGACACTCGAAGAGGTACTGATCATATATGAAGGAAGTAAGATTACGTGCTGAGTCTTTCTGTTCCAGCTGTGGAAGCTGTTTAGGACTTGCTGGCCTGCAAAGGAGGCTCAGGGAAACAAATCTGCTTGGTGAGCTGATAGAGGAGCTGGAGTTTCTGCGTTAGACCCAAAGGTCATTCATGTACTTTGTGCTCCTCACATGCCATCCGTGGAGCTGGGAATAGGCAAAGCGATGAATGTCACTCTAGCACTTGTGCAAAAGAAAGTGTCCCACCATTGCATACGTATCCCTTCCCAGGACATGGGAATAAATTGCCTTAGCCCAAAGGTGGGAACTGATGCTTCATCTCTTAGGAACCTGTGAGTGGATCAACAACTAGGATGTGGTTGGAGATAAGGAATAAAAAAACTTGATCATGTTTTAAAAGAAAATGATTATGAAAATGATGTCTGTGATATATGACTCCCCCAATTCCTGCCTGGAAAAAGGCAGCAGGACATCTGGCTTCTCAGACAGGGAAGCATTCCAAGGTGCTCAGCCTGTCAGGACTGAGGTGATGCTGGGGAGCAGCAGAAGCAGCTCTGCACAACCTAAGACAGAAACCAGGTTCAAGGTGTGGGTGATTCTCAGAGTTCAGGCAACAGGAGTTTCCAGAGTCACAGTTGTGTGCAACTGAAGTTCACCTGAATTTTCCTTTAAGTATTTAACTCTTTCTTTGTGTACAGCCTCAAGTTTCATATCCACTAAAATTCATGGGGATTCAAATCTATTATGGTATTGTTGCTAATTCTGAATCTTAAATGCTTTCTCTAGCAGCTAAAAAGAACAGCTAATCACGTCAATCCACTTGTGCATAAATTCATAGAGGTTAGCAGAACTGTTTTGGGGCTTAGTCAAGTGCATCAGAAAGTGCAAGAGGCACATTTAATGATCCACTTTAATTTGACAGGTTAGAATTTCAAGAGCCAAGGAAAAGCAGCAATAATTTTAACTTTCATATAAATGCCTTAAAGAGTAACCTGAGAATGTGTAAAATGTCCAGGCGCTAGCTAGACATGCTAACAGCAATTTCCACAGAGGTGACCTCTGTCAAGCCAAAGTAATACACCTGTTCAAGAATTAGGATACCACATTTGAAGGTTTCATACTTTTGGCTTTGCCAAGGGAAACAACTATGAGCAGAGAAAAGTTTCTGTAGAAAGATGGGACACAGATTTATGTCATATTTTTTAAAAGTTGTTTCCCCCCCCCAGTTTTAAACCTCAGATAAATTCCACTTAATCTTTATGCTTCAACTGTGAGGTGGAAATGGTGATAATTAAGATTATTTAGTTTGGAGAAGAAGAGCCTTAAACTATAAGCACTGATTTTGCAGGCACTGGAAATAAATCAGTAGTTCAAAGTAGGATGAGGTAAATGAGGATTAGGGCTCGATTTTGCAATCTAGTACTTCCAGAACTTACCAGCCAAGTCACAAAGCAAAGCCCTGAAAGCTAAGCGCAGAAGAGGACATCACACATAACCTGTTCCAAAGTTGCAACCACATTGCCAAGTGTGTCAAGTGTACATCATCAAATGAACTACTCTCCAGTGCACTTGTCCAAAGCAGCCCTCTAACTGCTTGTGATTTCAAACATACCTTGGACTAGATTCACCTAGCCTGATGGAGCCCATCATGGTATTAAGGCAACTAGCACTAAAGGAGAGCAGGTGGATGTATGTGTGTGCTAGTTCTTCTTAGTCTTATCTCTTTATTGCGGAGGGTAAACTTAGGTTCATCAAGGACTTTGCAGACGTCAGTAAGAGTTACTGACCTGTTACTATTCACAGTGCCTTCCAAAGTGTGAAATAAACCATTTCACCAGCTGCTGTCAGCACAGCACACTTTAATCCAGAGCTACCTGACATTTGGAGGAATTGGATACTGTGAATAAGGTGGTTGATTCTTGGCAGATGCTATGCTGTTAAATGACTTGAATATGAACAATGCAGGGAAGGAATCATAAGGATGGGGATCACATCTCCACAAATTGTTTTTCTAGCGGTCTCAGTTTCACTTACAGAGACTAATGGTGTAATCCATATCTGCTGCACTGGTCTATCCTAGAAAACAGGCTTCTGGAAAACTAAATAGTTTTAGGAAAAGTCATTGCATGCAGGTTAAGTTTCTTTTGTGCAGACTGTGATGATAAAAAGGTTCTTAACACACATCTTATGTGTAACGCACAGAACTTTAACTTAGACAAATACTGTCACTTCATTGCTAGACTTTAATTGAAAACATTAAAAACAAGCAGAAGATGTTTCAATTATTGCACTTTTTTGATTTAACAAAAAAAAAAAAAAAAAGGAAAAACCATCCTTTCTTTTGGGATGGCAACATTCATTGTGCACCATAACATGTCCAATTTAAGGCTGGTAGAAGCAGATAACTGAAAGAGCCTTGAGCAATAAGGGAGATATTAATACATTAGTAGCTTTTATTAATATTTTGGAAGAAGTTCTTGAATATATTCTATAGAGGTTTATAAATATTTTTATAACTTACAGTAGCACATAATGGTGGTACAGAGGATTTATAGACTCTCTTAGCTTTTTATACAACACAAGCATTTAATAAGTGTTCAACAAAGCTTATTGACATTTACTTTTTCCTTTGCCATACATTTGTTAAGTTTGAATATCACATTCACATTAACATCAAACACATAAAATATGGAATAGCTGGAGAGAACAGAAGACATATTTAGTGCTTTGATGTTGATGCCAACGTTTTATTTAAGATATTTATATGTAGCCTAAAAAGGATAATAAATTTCATTGAAAGCTCACTATATTACTAGACTTTTCAAAGGCCACAGAGTAGACTGAAAATACCAAAAGGGAAAACTGCTGAACAATCAATCTTCAAAAGCAATGTATGTTATTAGGAAACCACATTTATGATATTTGTAATTTAAACTTGATTTCTGAAAAGTGGAATGGCACATACATAAGAATTTTAGATCAGACATAGGAATGGGTTCCATTAGCTGCTTCTTACATAGGGATCAAAGTACTTACTATGAAGTACAGTATGCTTTAGTAATGTAAAGTATGGTCAAAGGCTGAAAAAAGCAAAGACAATTCTTCTCACTGAAGTGTTTGCCAGTGTCTATCTACTGCTACTTAGCTGAAATTAAATACATCCATAGATAGCAAGAACGTGAGTAACTGAACAGCAAGGAACATATACTTGGTAGATGAAATTTCTCTTTGCATTCATAGCTTTTCATTTCTCTCTCTGTTAATAGTTTGTGCAAGGATGAATGGTAGTACAGTGAGAAAACTGGATCACATTAAAAGAAAGGTGAGCTATTTCATCCCAAAGAAAATGGCAGCAGAACATTTAATACAATTGTTTTGGCAACTTTTGGCCTTAGGTAGCTACCATTTCTTGTTAAAAGCAATCAGTTATGTAAATCAGAGGTAAACACAAAATGCCACTGCCAAGACAGACGCATATACTTTACTAAGGACTCAGGTTCAATCTGTTCTTGATGGCATTCAATTCAGAGGAAAGCAGAGAAGAGAAATTCAGTCAGCACTTCCCCAGCATTAAAAAAAACGCAGCAGAGCTACTTTGGATTAAACATCATGCTTTGCCATCTCTTTCTCAATTCCCTAAAAACCTTGATGATAGAACTAACTTTTTGAATCAATTAGCTGGGGAACTTCTTCTATAGGCTTCTGTTTAGATGCTTCAACTTTCATTGACATATTTCAATTGACATTTACATTCTTAAATACCTTTGTGTATTTTCTCTTTCTTATTACTTGCTGAACATTCCTAGATGAAAAGTCAATGGAAGCTATTGAATGCTTAGTACCTGCTAAGAAATCAGTGTTGTGACTGACAGCTATTATAGCACCAAAGCTCAGTTACTGGATCAGGACTTAAATGTACACCAGAACACCAACTGTAAGCTGAAGTTTGAAAAAGGACAAAGGAATAAACTTCCTCTCTGGATTTATATTACCTTACTCCCTCCAAGACCGAAAATCTTGGAGTCTATTTCCTGAGTTGTTACATATCAAGTTCAGCAGGTTTGCCCAGTTAGTACATGAAGCTGCAGCTGTAACACCAAGCCACAAATTCTCACCCTGACATGCTTCTGAAGAACACAATAAATGAAAGACAAGAGAGATTACAAAATTATGCAGATACATGATGATGTAGACATATCACTTACAATCATGGCATCCAGTGTATTTATTTGGTCATCACATTTTTGTGGACCTGTCCCACTGTATGTTGGACAGTCCATCAGGGAACAGCTCAGCCTTCTGTGCTTGAGAAATAATCCTTCAGGCAGGCTGAGATCTCAACCTGAAGGGTAGATTGTCAGGTACACATCATGCTAGTCATATGTCAATAGCTAATTGCCATTAGTATGATTTTAATTCATGTTTCCTGTCTCGGGTCACATCTTCTTTAAAGCAACTTGAAACACTTGTTCTTGAAACAAGGTTTTGAGAGCAGTAAGGGGTTTTAATGAGAGAAGAATACAATTAAATTGAAAAAAGTCTTTCTTATGTTTATATACTTATTGCATTTCATGCTCTTTTCTTGGTCTTGGGCTTAAAAATGGCCAAATAGGTCACATGAGAAGGTCTCCAAAGTGCCTCAGCTGTATAAGTCCTGTGTGCGATGCCAGAGCTGGGCATTGTCACAGTGCAGTGACAGCCTTCGATCACCTATTCTTCCTTATCCTCATTTCTGCTTTTGGTGTGCACACCTTAGGGATTTCTGACGTGGAGAATCCTTAAATAACTTTCTAGACTGCCTGTGGAGATTCCATAGTGGCAGGGACTCTTAGACTGGTCCAGGTTCTGGTCCAATACTTAGCATTAAAAGCTGAAAGACACATTGTGGGAAAGTCAAATAGAATTTCCCATCATCACTGTGAAAGCTGAACTAGTCATGAAACACAAGTTACTGGAAAATCCTAGTTGGCATCTATTTATCTGCTCTGGATCCAGGAACAAAAACATACCTTAAGGTGCATTTCTAGTATTCTGTGTCAATATTCCTAAAGCAGATATTAAAGTCTTCCATGCTCAGACCTGTATTAGGCCAGGTTTCATATCTTACCTTTCATATAATAATCTACTCAAGTAATATCTGATTTATTTTGTTTCAAATGTCATTGAGATCCCTATGGTACTGCTGTCTATTTAAAAGCTGGATGAACCCTACTGTTTAGAAAAGTAAAGGTAATATTCTTAACTATGATGTGGCAGAATTATTACCCCTCTAAGTAGTCTTGAATAGCGAAGGGCTCTGTAAATAAAGTTTGTAACACTGTTATTTAACCTTGTATAGACAGCACTTTATGATCTCTCACATTTGTTGTAAAACTAACCAGATGAAAACAGATCAAAAATGTAACCTCAATCATATTTTAAGAAGAACCTTGGGATATTAGACCAGGCAACCACCAGTAGAACAAGAGGACTCAGTGTCAAGTTGTACTGAGGGAGGTTTAGGCTGGATGTTAGGAGGAAGTTCTTCCCAGAGAGAGTGATTGGCATTGGAATGGGCTGCCCAGGGAGGTGGTGGAGGCACCGTCCCTGGAGATGTTCAAGAAAAGCCTGGATGAGGCACTTAGTGCCATGGTCTAGTTGACTGGCTAGGGCTGGCTGGTGGGTTGGACTGGATGATCTTGGAGGTCTCTTCCAACCTGGTTGATTCTATGATTCTATTCTATGATTCTGTGATTGTAACGAATCAGTGTTTTGTTCATTTTTTGTAAGCTTAAAGGATGCAAACAGAATTGAACCTCCTGATAGCTGAAATGGCTTCGCAGTCTCCACTTTTGTGCAAATTTTACAACTTAACTAGACAATGTCCTGAGTAACCTGCTCTATTTGATTGAGCCTGTTTTGAACAGGGGAGAGGATTAACTACAAATGCCAAGAGGTTGCTTTGAAAGTCAACTGCTCTATGGTTCTGTGAAGTTTTCAGGTTTTTCTTTCCAATGTAGCAAATTTAATGTATGAGCTGTTTCTGATTATGCAAGAAGACACTTAAATTAAAAGTTTCATTTTGAATAATCATAGAGTCGACCAGGTTGGAAGAGACCTCCAACATCATCCAGTCCAACCTAGCACCCAGCCCTATCCAGTCAACTAGACCATGGCTCCAAGTGCCTCATCCAGTCTTTTCTTGGAACATCTCCAGGGACGGTGCCTCCACCACCTCCCTGGCAGCCCATTCCAATGACAAATCACTCTCTCTGTGTATTTTCCAGGGAAGTCAGTAAACCAAAGTGAAGAACAAAATAGACTACCTATTCTAACAGTTTGCAATAAACGGACGTCTTCAGAGGGTTTTCTATGGAGTGAGCAATACAGTTCTCTGCACCCTAAGAAACTCTTTTATTGGAAACCATGTTGTTCAAATATCTGATCTTATTAGGAAAGCAGGCAGAGGCATTATCTGTTAGAAAGTTTTCTGCTGAAGATGTGATAAAGTAGCTAAACCCTTGCTGGAGTGAATTCCAGTAATGAAAGTCAGTTGAAAATCAGTGCCTTCAAGGTGCTGATCATATTTAAACCAAAACAAAAATCCCCACACAAACCATCCCTCCAATTTTGTAGAAATTTTGAAGGAAAACAGAACTTTTTTTGATAGAGAGGGAACTCTTTCTGAAGAAGATTTTAGAAATGTCTTGAAATATATGGAGACTATTTGCTCTTTCAGTCCAAGTATTAGATCCAGAGCTGCCAAGTTCATTTGCCGCCTGCCAGTCAGTGATGGATTCATTGTTATTAAATTACCCTCACGTTGTGAAAAAGAAGCAAAGAGTTGGTACCCTTCTAGTTCCTTCCACAGAAAACGTCACTATGAAGATGATACTATTGAAAGCACATGCAAGAGAGTGGGAGTGTGCTGTGGAACAGAATGTCCCAGCAGCGCACAGGATGTATTCAGTTTCCAGAGAGCCTGGCAGCAGTAGTGGTGTGGTGTGTTTTTTTTGGTTTGTTTTTTTTTTGGGGGGGGTTGTTTTATTTTGTTTAGTTGTTGTCACTGCAGAGGCTGAGAATCACTTGAAGTTATTCTGGTTTTCCTACATTTTGTGGTTTTGCTAAGTTAGGTGTTTGCAAGCCCACTGAAATGATGATGGCTAAGCTCAGAAGAGATAAAATGGACATCAATATCAGCATGTGAAGTAGGCAACCTCTCTAGACTAATTAAGCATTCTCCTCTGTGTTCTTAACACCAAGCATTCCTTACAATAATTTGTCTAAGTGCACACTTAAAAGTCTTGTCTAGACTGAGAGGAGCACTGCAATTAAGAGTTCGAAGGACATTTCCTGTTCTTCAAAAACAGAATGCTAGGGCTGAGAAAAACTTTTTACAGACAAATCTAAGAGCCTGAGAGAGAGTAATGTGGCAGTCTCCTTTCAGCATAATTTCCTGAGACTCATCCTGAATTATGAGAAGCTTAATTTTCTTAGTTCTTGAAACTGTATAGCTTTGATTCTAGATATGATGGAGGTTATCAAAATGCAAGACCCAGTTTCTTAAAATAAATGGTGAAGGCATATAAAATTAATGAACTTTTTTTTGATACTTTGGCCTAAATATGGCAATGAGTAGGCAGATCAAAAAATCCAGCCTTTATGATGCTTCTCCTGGTTTAGGTAGATGAAAGCTAAACTGGGAGGAAGGCACAGCAGACACTTGTCTGTAGAAACTTAGCATTAGGAGGATGAAAGAAGGCTAAGATAGAACAGCAAGAACTGCAATTCTGGGTCTCTCAAGAGTGCCTAGGACCAGCTATTTTACCATACCTTTAACTAATGAAGAGGGGCCAGCTCAATCTATGATTGTGACTCCTGGTTTTCCTTTGGGATGAATATGTGTGCAGTAAAGCTTCTATTAAGATAGAAAGAAATGTGGGTTAAGTCAGATGTACATAGGAAATGGATGTCAAATTGAGTAATTTTTGCTGGGAACATTTTAAAAGATCATTAGATTCTGCTATTAATAACTAATGCTTTGCTTTGCTGTTTCTCTAGTGTGTTTGGCTGGGGTTTTTTTTGTTTTTCAGTTACTGAATGTGCTTCATCATTTCCAAATGATAAGATGTGTTAATTCATTTGACACTGTGCACTATGGTAAGATATGGGGAGGTGGTGGAGTCGCCGTCCCTGGGGCTGTTCAAGGCAAGGTTGGACGTGGCACTTGGTGCCATGGTCTAGCCTTGAGCTCTGTGGTAAAGGGTTGGACTTGATGATCTGTGAGGTCTCTTCCAACCCTGATGATACTGTGATACTGTGATATTTATCACATACAGAGTTACATGCTATTGCTGTGTAACATCACAAAAAATTACATAAATGTTTCACTCTACTTATTTCAACTAATAACACCTAATGAGAAATGCTGTTGTTCTTCAACACTCTGAGCAATTACTTTCCTTTGTGAAGGAGATATTGAGAATTGATTGCTGAAGGTTTATTTAAAACTTGTTGACTCTTTGCTTTGCACTCACTACTGACTGAACTTATATTAACAATAAAGAAGTGCACTGATGCAACTTAAACATAAATCTCAACTTGCCACATTCTCCCCCACACTAAAGGCCACCATATGATGACTCAATGCTGCCTCACTGAAGTTTTGAAAAATAGAAAAAACAAACCCAGAAGGGAAATGTATAACTATATCTATAAGAACTATATTACAAAGTCATTATGTTATATAACATGCATACATATATATATATATATATTTTAAAGGAAGGCATTAATATTTTCTATCAAAACATGTCCAAGACCTGTCAACTGGACAGACTAAATTTACCAACATCCTAAAGGAGTTTTTCACACATCATACCTAACATGCTAATTTTTTTGTCCTGAATAACATTGTATTGTATATTCTTATATTTATGTTTCTGTGCACATAGATGAATACATAAGAAAAATCTGCAGTTCAGGTCTCACTTTTCTGTTCATCTTTATAAAAGATAATGCAAAAATTATAACTTATAAAGTATGGATATCATATATATATATATATATATATAACATTGATGAACAGATTGCTTATTTCTTTTATGGCTGTAATTAAAAGAAATGCACCATGTACAGCACTGCCATGTAGCAGTAGCACCATGGACAGCATTGCCACCATTACAAGTGCCACTGACCCTAGAAACATTCACCTTGAGAGGGACCTGAGTAGCTCTCTAGGGCAAGTTGCTTAAAATAGACACAAATCACAGGTATTGACTGCTCTAATGTTCAAACTAAGCCTCACGATTCCACTTCTACCTGTAGTCTCTCATCCTCCCACCCTGCATCACTTGGAAGAATTTGGTTCTCTCCTTACATGTATGGCAAACTGCTATTAAGCCTTCTTTTTAGCAAATTGAAGAAACTATTTTCCTTCAGAGGCATCTGCTCACAGAGCAAGCTCTCCTGTCCTCTGACCAGCTTGGTGAACCTCTGCTGAATTTGAACAAGTTTATCCCTGTCTTTCCCAAAACTGGACTCAATACTCTAGAAAGACACTTCCCTTGACCCCCACCGCCTTTTCTGCAGAGCTGCTCCCCAGCCACATAGTCTCTAGCCTGAACTTTGGACTCAGGTTCTTCTTTCCCACTGCTAAACTTCAATACTGGTAACTCAGGCTAGTAAAACAAACAACTTCCATAAGATTTTTTTTCTATAACTGCCTTAAAAAGGAATTCATTTAAACAGAAGTATTTTAAGAAGCTCTATTAAAAGTAATTCATGGTTTTTGTATTTCTTAAGTTGTATACTCCATGAAAGAGTGTCTGAATCTTGAAGTGGGATAAATGAAGGGAGGTGGTGGAGGCACCGTCCCTGGAGGTGTTCAAGAAAAGACTGGATGGGGCATTTAGTGCCATGGTCTGGTTGATTGGATAGGGCTGGGTGCTAGGTTGGACTGGATGATCTTGGAGGTCTCTTCCAGCCTGGTTGATTCTATGAACTCAAAGGAAGGCAATGCACAGTGGAAGAATATGCCTTGTTTTCTTAATAGCTAATGGGATCATTGTATTAATGGCAGATATGGAAGACATAAAAAAAAAAGAGTACCAACTTCTATCTGTTTTCATTCTATAATTTATAATTGCAGAAAAGAGCATAGCATCATCATCTCCAAAACATCAATTCCCCACCACGCACTTTGTTTCCATCTAAAATAACATAGATATTTGCCCCCTTGCCAAACATTGCTATTACTTTTTCAGCTCAATATGTTCTCAATATTATTTTCCTACATAAAAAAAAAAAATCATCACCAGTTGTTCTAATCTTTATTTCTCTTCAGTGTATTGTGTAAAAGTACAGCGTATCTCTAAGCTAGTATTCAAGGAAACCAGGTATTGTGCCAGAAGGCTTATCAACAGAAACAAGCTCAGATATGTGAAATAAATTTCTTGTTAATCTGTGGTTATCTAGAGGAATTTAAAGGGAGGGATCTCATAGCAGTTACTAACCTGAAATAAAACACACCTTTACATGTACTCCATGAATTAATACTTCAGAGCATAAATGCATTTTCTCTCAATGGGGAGTATGATTAATATTTCTAAAACATGTAACTCACCAAGGCATTCTTATTCAGTGGTCTCTGTTTGTCATGAATTAATATGTTCATTTCAGTGTTGGCTTTAGGGATCTAAAGTACAAGATCATGTTGTAGATGGCAGTATTACCTATCTTCTGAACAGGCCCCTCCAGCTGGAGACACGAAACACTCATTTCCCATTCATTACCTCAAATCATCCCACTCAAATCATTCCACTAGAGGACTGTTATCATCAAATCTGCAAATTTTACTACATATTCCTGCAGAATGTTTATCTAATTTAAAATATATATTAGTAGTATTTGCTTTATTTTCCTTTGGGAATTGTACTCATTCACACACACAAGCACAACTGATTTTTCTGTCTGCTCCACTATCAGCTTATTCCTCATATAGTTCAATATATGGCTCTTATTATAAGAATACTTGCTTGTTCTGTGAAAGCAGAAGAGAAGATAGAAAGGGACACAGTCTCAAGTTGTGCCGAGGGGGAGGTCTAGGCTGGATGTTAGGAGGAAGTTCTTCACAGAGAGAGTGATTGGCATTGGAATGGGCTGCCAGGGAGGTGGTGGCAGCACCGTCCCTGGAGGTGTTCAAGAAAAGCCTGGATGAGGCACTCAGTGCCATGGTCTAGTTGACTGGATAGGGCTGGGTGCTAGGTTGGCCTGGATGATCTTGGAGGTCTCTTCCAACCTGGTTGATTCTACGATTTTATGATTCAAATGCATGCACAACTGTGTGTATATGTGAGACAGGATCAAGGAAATGCATCTTCCGTGCATATTTGTGTGTGCATGTGTCCCCTTTCCTGTGTCCCACTTCGTGGTGCCATAAAAATAGTATGGACCCATAGCTGCCCAGGTGAACAAGAAAGGGGAAACCCTCTGGGGCTCTAGAGCCCAATGTTTTCAGCCACTCCTTAAAATTCACCACTGATTTATAGACCAGGCAGATGTGAACACATTCTAATGGCTTATCCACAAAAATGTAAGGCCAGAAAAGTGGAATTACTCAGGAGAGATCCATATCCTTACATGTATAATGGGAACAGTACTTCTGTAGGTGTGAACTGAAGACAACACAATAAAACATGTTAAAAAAGAAAAAGGCACTGGGCTTCCATCCTGGAACAAGGAATGAAACTCTTCACTAATGGCCAGTGGTACTCATTGGCAACTCTCTTGAGTGGGACCCGGGAAAGAGGCAGTACTCCTTTCCATGTCATAAATCCTTTTGCTAAACTTTGCTCAGAGAGAACATGTGATTCAGACTGGGAGTCACACATATCAGTCATTTCACAGGCTGTACTCTGCACTCACACTTCTCCTTTTCTCTTCTTGCACCCAGTGTTTTTAGATGAAAAGGAAGAAAAGTGGTAACTTCTTCAGAGCTGATGCAGTCCTTCCCCAAATTTCCTGCTTTAGTGAGTCACTATAGGCAGTGGCTTCACCTCATGAGATTTCACCTTGCTCAGAGATATGATTTCAGGCCACAGATGTGCTGTATTATGCCTTTATAAGCTTCAATTCCTAGCAAAACAGATCTGAGGAAAAGAAATCTATCGCTTGGTGTCCCAAGAAATTAGAGGAATTGGGACTGAAAGATGCAAGAAGGATGTCAGACGCAAGAAGGATTCTTATGGTTGTACATTATTGTGCCTATTATGCAAGATGTTGTCTAGTCTTCAGCTGTCTTCAGGATCTGTACAGTACGAGCACAACATAAAGTTATCTTGCATTTTCTCAGTTCAAGTTGGATAGTTTAGTCAGATCGAGAAATCTGGGCCAACAATTTCATTGCAAGGAAGTTTCCCAACCTCTCCATCTACAGAGCAGAACTACTATAGAGCAACTTCACCTTTATCGCTCAGAGGAAACTTTCACTCTTTGGATATATAATGGTACTTCTTAAATATATATAGCACATCCAAGTCTGTCCCACTGCTAATTTTGTACTTGAATTTCAGGCCACTTTGCAAGCAAGGTCTAACATTAAAGGAAATTTGAGTTAAGAAATTAATCTTGCTTTGGGTAAGGTACAACACAAGAGAAATGTGTGGAAAATCAAAGAACAAGCTAGGCAAAACCCTCAAGAAATGATTTGAATTTAGTTAATCTTCATTTTGCTTTTATGGCATAGACAGACAGATTGGGTGAACTGAAATCTGTTCCAGCTGTTTCTTCTGTGAGGAGTTAAAATTTTGGTCCACAGAAACCACAAGGACCATTGGTTGGGTAGTAATGGGAAGCTAGTATATGGAAGATCAGCTTGTAAAATGGAGAGGACAGCTTCCAAAGGTCTCCAGGCTTGTTCCTCCAGCTTGCATGCTTTGTTACATGCACCACAGTGGAAAGCTGAAGCTTGGCAAGTGAGTATCCTCTGCTTTCCCTTGCCAAGAATTTAATAATTTGCCACAGAGAGAATCCCTTAATGTATTCCCTCAAAGGCTTTCACATTAGCTTGCAGATTATTGTAGGATTTCAACAAATCATCAGTTATCTTAATGACAACTTTCTGTAGATCATTTCAGGGTAGTTGGGATTAATTTCTTAAAATCTTTAGAGGATTCTTTTGAAGCACACAGAAAAGTGATTTTTCCAGTGCCTCCAAGGCGCTAACATTACTCTTAGAGATTTACTTTCTCAGATTGGACCCAAAGCAACAATGACATTAGAAAAGAAATGTTCTTTCCATTTAAATAGATTTGACATGGGTCTGGTCTCTTCTTTTAGCAGTAATCCATTTCCTGTGATCCAGCAATCCAGTCAAGTATGAATAATTCCTGACAGTGGGAACATTGGCCTTCAGGCTTCAGGAATTTCTGGCACTATAAAAATATGATAGTAACAAATACATGAAGCAAGTGACACAGAAAACTGGGTTCAGTGTTATCAGTATGGGTAAGATGGCTCAAGATAAGATCTTAGATAGGGTCATCAGTGATGAGAACCGAAGGATACTTTTAAACTCTCTCACAGTACACATCCTCTTTATTTCAAAGGTGCATTTTGCATATGCATTTTGTGCAATCCTAAAAATGACTTCCATTCTTTTCCCAGGTTTAAGTGGAAGTGTGTGAGTCTGGGAAGTAATTGTTACGAGGTCAATTTGATCAATGGTTGTAATGCACATCATCATCTAATATACAGAAATTAGGAAAGTTCCATATTCTAGAAAGTTACCTGGGAAACTTTAGAAGTAAACTTACATACAGACACACTGTTAAATAGAAGAATCCCTATATTTAGATTCACCTGTACACACACACACAGAAGTAGCAGACTTTTGCTTATCATGCACAGATGGCCTGTGGAACATTATATACACACACACACACACACACATATATATATATATATATATATATATATATATATATATATATATATATATATATATATATATGACATCATTACTCTTTGTAAATAAAAAAAATAGGCTTCTACTTCTGATTTCTGTACTGAAGACATAGATGCTTGAAATAAGAAATTGCTGCCAAAAAGAATTAAACCCCCCATTATTTCTGTCAACAGCATGGTTGCTGTTAATGAAAGCATTTCCTTAAGAAAATCATGCAGAGGAGCAACTCACTAAGAAGTATGTGCATACAAACAAAACCTTTTTCTTTACCTCAAACTTTTAACAAAATCAGCTTCCTCATGTGCTACTTACTTAGAATCATAGAATCTAAGGTTGGAAGAGACCTCCAAGAGCATCCAATCCAGCCTAGCACCCAGCCCTAGCCAATCAACCATGGCACTAAGTGCCTCAGTCAGGCTTTTCTTGAACACCTCCAGGGATAGTGACTCCACCACCTCCCCGGGCAGCCCATTCCAATGGCAAATCATTCTCCCTGGGAAGAACTTCCTCCTAACATCCAGCCTGTACTTCCTCCGGTACAACTTGAGACTGTGTCCCCTTGTTCTGTTGCTGGTTGCCTGGGAGAAGAGACCTACCCCCACCTGGCTACAACCTCCCTTCAGGTAGTTGTAGACAGCAATAAGGTCTCCCCTGAGCCTCCTCTTCTCCAGGCTAAACAACTCCAGCTCCCTCAGCCTCTCCTCATAGGGTTTGTGTTCCAGGCCCCTCACGAACTTCTTTGTTAAAGGCCACTGCATATTACTATGGGTTGCAACAAGCCATATGCATCTATTTTCTGTTAGTATTCCCTGGATCACTTCTGAAAGTAAGCAACAACTCATTTCTAAGGAGCCACACAGTATAATTTTAATGTCAGGATTATACAAGGGCATTGTATAAAGTCTGAGTTCTGGCTTGGGTTCATACCACTTATGTTCAGGATCAACACAAATCCCCAAATCACGTACTGAAGGGGGTTCAATTGCCTTCTAGATGTGTCTGCCTCCATCCAATGATTGCAGAGGCAACCTACTGCTACTAGCCTTCCAATTTAGGAGACTCAGTTAAGACAAAGAGAAGCCCAGACTTCTCTCTCTATCAGATCATTAGGATTCTTTGCCCTTCAAAATATTTCTCTGTACAAAGTATGCAAATGTGCTAACAATGCATAAATCTGTAAATGTGGCTTCCAGTGTGTTTTTCTGTAAGTTTTGTGTCAGTGACACCTGACATCTATATTGTAAGGGGAGACACATTTTCAAGTTATTCACATATTAACATCCCAACATAATATTAAAAGGAATACAAATAAGCCATGTGTAAACCTGGTACCAACAGACACTACTCGATGGATTCAGGCAACATCAGATGGGCAGGAAAGGAGTCTTCTTACAACATTAAAATCTATCACCAGGAAACCATAAATTAGCAGTTGGGAAAAAAAAAATGATCTCTTGGCTCTTTCAGAAATCAGCTTTCAGATACCTAACATGTTTTACTTAAGACTGTATGCTTCAATTAAATTGAAGTGCATGTGTCTGTAAGCAGCTAGGATGTGTACGATTATTTCAAGAAGTGCACCATAATGAATTCCATGACTTGTGGTCCTGAGCCAAGTGAACACTTTGAATACTGTTATGACTGTATTACGTCCTCATCAGGGTATATCACTTACCTCAGGACTGAATACCACCCTCCTTGTGTGCTGTGCAACCTCCATCTGCTCAGGGACACTGCCATTTAAGAGCTTTCCAAAATTCAGAATAATTTTTGCATAAAGAGTATAAACACATGACGAAGTGCAGACTAAACCCAAGTGCCACAGAACTGTATCTTGCCCAAAAGAGAGATTTGTGGGATGAAGGAACTGGCTGAGGAGATTGGTAACGGAGTATGGAGTTTTCTGTTCCTTGCCAAAGTCAAATCTATTAACTTGCAGCAATTTTGACACAAGGGAGAGAGAGATGCGCATCTATTATGTTTATGGACAGATGTGATGGTTTGGGTGTTACCCGCCCCCCCACTCTTATGAAATCACCCAGAATAGACTCAGCCACATGGAAATTAAGAAATGAAGCTTTATATTTACAGCTTAGCAGACATTTACAATATATACAGATATATACAGGTTAAAAGTAGTACAGAAACACAATACCCCTCCCAGAAACAATCAGAGTCGCCAAGAGGCTCCTGACCCAATCCCCCCTTTCAGAAATAACCAGATCAACCCACATATATCTCATGTGATAAATCTGGAGATCTGAGGTGAGATATCAAAAAGACAACAAGGAGGTTAGAGGAAAAAGGGTTAGATGGGATTAGAGTTAAGGCAGAGGCAACCACAGAGACCAGACCATCAGGAAGAAAGAAGGCACAGCCCGACATAAGGGCTGAGCAGTGTGTGAGAAGTGAGTGTTTTATCTATACTTTGACTAGTTGTGTTTCTCAGCAGAAGAATGGGGGATACAGATTACTGTTTTTTTTTTTTGTTTTTTTTCTTCTCACAGCTAAGGATTTAATTTCTCTCAGTAAAAATATTCCAATTAGGCTCAAACCAGCACAACAGAAGCAGTGGTGGTGCAGGGTATCTCTATTTTCTTAATCTCCCCTTCAAATTTTTTGATTAGAATAACATCTCCTGGCACTGGGCACTGGAAAACAAGGAGTGAGCAAAGGTGGTGTAGTGTAAGAGCTATATATATTCATCTCACATGGGTTGTATTGGCACAACGAATTCAATGTCGTTTACCACAAGGAACTGAGACAGTCTGGTAAATCAGAATGATCTGTACTGATTTTACAATTAAACTGCAGTCCAGTATGTTTTCTGAGTTTTGCTGAACTAAATTAGCTGTGTGGATTACAATAAAAAACAAAGTCTTTCCAAAAGGAAGGGAGAAAAAAAAAGATGATAACTTATTTCCTGCTATTTTGCTTCTTTACCTACAGATAGGTTTTCTTTGCATTTGCAGAACAGGAGGAGGGTATTCACACTACTCACTATTTTAATGTAATGTTATGAAATAAACCACATGATTTCTGCAAAACAGATTTTAATATAGTCTACCATGACTGCAAAGCTTTTTACACTTTGGCACAATAAGTATGGGTTTAAAATATGTAGCAATATTGCTGAATGCTCAATGCTTCAGGTACTCAGATATGCAAATGTGTTGAGGCACAGTTGCATTTTGTAAAGCAATACTTTCTACGTGACACTGTGCAACTTTCTGTTCACTTCTGCCTAAGCTAATACACTTTCTTGCTCTGTAAATGAAGTGGGGGGAGGGAGGGAAATTAACCAGAAAACTAATTCGATTCTGTTTGCTTATTGACTGACACATAAGCTGTTATAGTGACTTAGCTATTCAGTTAGCAGCTCTGCACATGATAATCAGGTAAGAGAAGCAGATCACTGTCTCATAGTTGTACTGACTTTGCACTGGCAGTGCCCTTTGTCACTCAAAGAAGCAAATGGGAATAAATTCTTATAACTGAATGCATAGAAACAGTGCATCTGGTGAGTAAGAGTTTGCATAAACAAGTTCCTGACCATAATGAACACCTTATAGAAATGATTGAAGAAATGCTAATTACTGCATGCCTCAGCCTGAGCCCTTCTGCTGAATGAGAAATTTATGGAGAAAAAATAATTGCCAAATGTAATAAAGTAATGCCTTTAGAAGTACTTACAGGATAAACACCTCGAAATAAACCTGCATCACTTACGTGTATAGGCCCTAGTGTTAGTGACACTTAGGATGAACACTTTTGTTTGAACTTTCAAATGACTTAGAAACTTAACTTTGACAAGTTTTCAATGAGACACTTGCAGTGACAGTGACAGTGTAGTAGTGTTTCTTTTTATGAGACAAGGAAATTTCCTGCATAATACTGCTCTGTTTGTAAATTCCTGTATATCTAAAAGTAAACCATGAAATTCAATGGATGTGTATTCTGCTACCTAAGGATGCACTAGAGAAATCCATTCACCTAATGGACACTTTGACAACGTTCAAGTAATGCTGTTTTAATGATTGCTATACTCCAGGAAATGAGAAACTTAACTGCATGGCTGTTCAAACACCTCTCTTCTGGTCTACCTGTCCCTGATTGCTTGTGATTTGGTACTGTGAAGTTGTATAACAAAAGATTAGGTAATCCCATCCACACATGCAATGTACTTACATCAAAAGAGAGCTTGAAGGCAACCCTGAGTACTGTGTCCAGTTCTGGGCCACTCAATTTAAGGACATTGAGATGCTTGAACATGTCCAGAGAAGGGCGACGAGGCTGGTGAGAGGCCTTGAGCCCTATGAGGAGAGGCTGAGGGAGCTGGGATTGGTTAGCCTGGAGAAGAGGAGGCTCAGGGGTGACCTTATTGCTCTCTACAACTACCTGAGGGGTGGTTGTGGCCAGGAGGAGGTTGCTCTCTTCTCTCAGTGGCCAGCACCAGAACGAGAGGACACAGCCTCAAGCTACATCAGGGGAAATTTAGGCTTGAGGTGAGGAGAAAGTTCTTCACTGAGAGAGTCATTGGACACTGGAATGGGCTGCCCGGGGAGGTGGTGGAGTCGCCGTCCCTGGGGCACTTCAAGGCAGGATTGGACGTGACACTTGGTGCCATGGTCTAGCCTTGAGCTCTGTGGTAACAGGTTGGACTTGATGATCTGTGAGGTCTCTTCCAACCTTGGTGATACTGTGATACTGTGAAATCAGGGGCTAAATGAACAGATGAACTTCTAAGTCCAGGTCAGAACTGCAGTGTCTCACATTTAAATGCTTTTACATGTGAGTGCCTTCACATTCTTTGTCTCAGGAAAGCTTTCTACAGGGCTTATCAGAATAGGATGCACAGGAGGTATCAATGTGAGCTGTGAAGGGCAGGTGTGATGCAGAGCTGCTTGGCAGGGTGGGAAGTTTGTATTTCTGCTCTGCCAGAAACGTAGAAAGAATTGAAAAAAGGTTCCTACTGATGGCTTCTAGCATTTGGAAAAATATATCTAATGCATTGAAAGATATTTGTACTATTTGCAAAGCAAGTCCTTATATGTCTTAGAATGGTGGGCAGTGAGTGCCACAGCAGTTCTGAAAAAAACATTGCTCACTCATTTTTTGATGCCTTTGGTAGCTTCATAGAAGCAAACTAACTAATCTTCAACAGAAAGATTTATATGCCAGATTCCTGAGTGTGGGAGTTTTGTTGGTTGTCCCCCCCATATAACATTGCTTCTGCACTGCAGCTGACTGTGACAGAAAGTTGAGTAATGTAGTAAGCTGACAAACACTGTCAAGGGAAGAAGTAGGATATCATAGGAATATTATATCTAAACCTATATCACAACAGATCAACATCATTAATGTGACATGTAAAGACATATACATAAGGACATGACCAAGAAAGCTCTGCTGAGATCTAGCACTTTAGTAGCTGGAGATAACTAAAGAGAAAACATATTTAGTGTTATTGAGCCATTTGTGAAACACTGGTGTGTTTATGTGTGCTGAAGATGGTCACTGGCAGGTGTACATAAAATGTCAAATGTAGGATGAAATCAGAGAATCATAGAACTGTTTAGGTTGAATAAGACCTCTAAGAACATCTACTCCAACTGTTGACCTACCACCACCATGGCCATTAAACTGTATCCCAATGTGCCATGCCTACATGCTTTTTTTAGCACCTCCAGGGATGGTGACTCCACCACCTCCATGGGCAGCCTATTCAAATGCCACATGTGGACATGACACTGTCATAGGTGATTTTGGCACTACCACGTGTGCAGTTCTGGTCACGTGTGTCAGGAAAGATGATTCAGAGACAAAACCAGAGCTAGGACATTGGGGTGGTCATTTGAGAACAGAGCCTTGTAGAGATCAACAGACAATAACTTCTTTACTGCTGGGTAAAGTAGCTAAGGGGAAATATAATGCTACTAAAAACATATAATGAGGTCAACACTGGAAAAGATAAATAATTATTTAAGGAACAAGAATATATGAACTGCCTATGAGTAAATATAGTCTGAAAATTATGTTTCTAAAAATCTGAATAATCAGTGAATTATCAAAAGAATATGGAAGAAATCCAAAGCCTAACATTTCTACTTCAAAATGCAGGCCAATTTGTTATGATAGTGGTTGGGTCTGACATTAAAGTACTGGGTCTCTACCTTTAATGCATCCAATGTTTCTTAATAGGTACAGTCAAGTAGCCACAGCCAACATTGCATCTGAGTTATTCTGAGCATCACCAAATCTTGAATTAAACATTAACAGCAGAATTATTCTGAAAGTACATTACTGCGCAGACGCACTTAAAGAATGAAAACATTTGAGCAAATTCAGGGAGATTTTTCAGTGTTATAGCATTGTCTGTTAATAAAATTCTAAGTATCATTGCCACAAATATCTGAAAACATACATTACATGGAAGTGTAGTCATGTTCTCAGGCATATGGCCAAGCCAAACTCTTGCAGAATACTTATGGGATTTCTCCCATAATATTGCTAACATGAAAGGAAATATTTTAAAATATACATAATTTTGATACTGAAATAACATAATTATGTCCAAGGCCAGACTGGATGAGGCCTCGAGCAACTTGGTGCTGTACAGCTGTACAGCCTATGGCTGGGAGCTGGAACTAGGTGATCCTTAGAATCATAAAATCAACCAGGTTGGAAGAGACCTCCAAGACCAGCCAGTCAAACCTATCCCCCAGCCCTACCCAATCAACTACACCATGGCACCAAGTGCCTCATTCAGGCTTTGCTTCAACACCTCCAGGGACGGCGACTCCACCAGCTCCCTGGGCAGCCCATTCCAATGCCAATCACTCTCTCTGGCAACAACTTCCTCCTAACATCCAGCCTAGACTTCCCCTGGCAGAACTTGAGACTGTGTGCCCTTGTTCTATTGCTGGTTGCCTGGGAGAAGGTCCCACTCTATGATTCTATGCAGTTAGACACATACTTTGTAATTTAGGCTCAGGGGTGACCTCATTGCTGTCTACAACTACCTGAAGTGACATTGTAGCCAGGTCGGGGGGTGGCCTCTTCTCCCAGGCAACCAGCAATAGAAGAAGGGGACACAGTCTCAAGTTGTGCCGGGGTAGGTATAGGCTGGATGTTAGGAGGAAGTTCTTCCCAGAGAGTGATTGGCATTGGAATGGGCTGCCCAGGGAGGTGGTGGAGGCACCGTCTCTGGAGGTGTTCAAGAAAAGCCTGGCTGAGGCACTTAGTGCCATGGTCTAGTTGACTGGCTAGGGCTGGGTGCTAGGTTGGACTGGCTGATCTTGGAGGTCTCTTCCAACTTGGTTGATTCTATGATTCTATGATTATGGCTGCCTACCATAACTATAAAGTGACTTGACTATTATGGATTAAAAGATTTAATGGTGACTCTAAGGGCCATATGTCACCCTTTCTATCCAATAAATTCTCATGATGAGCGTTCAAATGTAAAACTCTTGCATCCCATAAACAGGAATCAAACATTTGCACTGTTTTTCTTTTTTTCCTTGTGGTTTTGCTTCATGTTCTTCTGACAGAATATTTAAAGCATGAATATATACTTTGCATGCATTGCATCTAAAGTATGCATAGATAGATACCTAGCACGAATTTGCAGGCTATTGGATATAAAACAGTTGTATGATGATTCTAACTGGCTGCTGTGCTGCTTCCCAGGGTGGATTTTGAAATCTATTTACAACCAAACAGAATTTTCAAATAGTCATGAGAAAATGTACTATACAGAGGCAGGCAAAAATAGCAGAGTTATATGCTAGAAAACCCCACGTTTTTTTCCATTTTGAGTTGCCTTGTTCATGTTCAGAGACTTGGTTAGTCATATATATCCTTTTTTTGTTGTTGTTACTGTTCCATCTGTTCTCTATAGGCTAAAAATAAAGAATCTATATAAAGTCTAGAAATATTGTGGGATTTTGCTGTTGGATAAATCAGTTTCTTCCTTTTTAGTCTTCTGACTGGCTTCTGATTTTGCCTACCTAGTTTTGACATTCCCTCTTATCTGTTTGTTTATCAGCCCTGCTTCTTTTTCCAAAACTACAGGGAAAAAAATTATAGTGCCCTATAAAAGGCACCACAGAAGTTACTGCCTTAAGTTTGCATAGCCACACAAATTTGATGCAGCACTGTTTACCACGCTTCCTCAGTAGGCAAGGCATTCACACTGTGTAGCTTAGTAAACAACTTTGCCATCACCAATGACATTACAGTGAACTGACATAAGAAACTTTAATGAGGGTTAGCCATTAAGAAACTTTAGGCACAGATCTAATCACAGTCAATAAAATCACATCAGAAATAAGAAAAGAACCAGTAAGGAAAAAAAAAGCTCCTATGATAGCAATGTCTGATTGTTATTGCCTGGAGCCCTCTGTTAGGATTTCTGGAGTGCTCTGATGGCTGAGCACACTCCCTCTCTGCATCTCAATCTGTGTCAACATATCTCTGCAAACTGCCACATAAAACTTGCTTGTCCTTATTTGTAGAGAAGAACACATTCTGAAAATGCAAAGGCAAAGGACAGCTCCTCCTCCTTATCTACATCTATTTTTCTGACGCAGTTAATACTGACTTGCTTCCAACTCTCTCCCTAAAGGCAAACTAGGGAAATTCTTAAGCCATCCTAAGAGAAAGTGCTGAATGTTCCCAAAGGTAGTGATCTATCCATAGCTAGTAATGTAAACCCCTCATCTGCAAAGCTGCTTATTTTCTCGGGCTGGGGATGAACTCTCAAGGGCCATGTTAAAGGGTACTCATTGCCTTTGTTTCATGGCGTTCTGCTGCAGTCATGGCTAATGCAGCACTTGGGTAGATCTGGCTTTAGGAAGTATTCTACATATATCCCTGTCAAGGCGAGTCTTAAAACTGACCAACGTAGGTGAATCCACTGCTTCTCTTGGGGGATTATTCCAATGTCTAACTCTTCTCATTTGAATTTCCTTATAGAGTCCAATTTGAATCTCACAAGGAATAACTTATACCCATTACCCCTTGTCTTTTCTGTGTGACTCCTTGCAAAAAGGAATCTACACCCTCCTGGCAGCCACCTCTTATGTATGGGTATGTGGTAATAAGGTCTCTCCTAAGTCTTTTTTTTCTCAAGGCTGAACAAACCCAGTTCTCTTGGCTTTTCCTCATACAGCAGGTCCTCCAGCCCTTTGATCATTCTTGTGGTTCTTCTCTGGACACTTTCCAACTTGTCTACATCTTTTTTCACACAGTGGGGACTAAACTGCATGTAATGCTCCAGGTGTGGCCTGGAGTAGACTGGGACAATGACTTTATCTCTTCTGGTAATGCCTTTGTTGAGGCAAACCAGCATCCTATTGGCCTTCTGTGCTGTATAGATCAAGCTCCTGTAACAGTTGACACACCAACTTTTCCTTCACTGAAGTTGGGCCTGTATCTTCATTTTTGTTCCCTTGGCCTGAGATCCAACAGTGTCGGTAAAGAAAGAGCTGAAGAAGGTGTTGAAGACTTCTGCCTTTTCAGTGTTGGTGACTAGTTCACCTCTCCCATTTAATAGTGGACCTATGATAGAACTCCCTGACTGAGCTCCAGCTCCTCTTGTTTATGTCTCAGACCTCATGCATTAATATACACACACTTTAGGTGTTTGGATTATTTGTTTCTCATTTAGGGAGGCAGCTGAGGCATATTTTATGCTACTCTGGTTGGCTTGGTTAATTCTCTCATTGGTTGTGGTGGTGATGGTGGCTTGAGCATTGCCAGTTTGGATCCCTCCCTGCCAAGTCCTTCAGTTTAAAGCCCACTTCACCAGGATGGTCATCTTGCTGCCAGAGATTCCACTGCCTTTCATCCCTTCCTTGCAGGTTGTGGCCTTCATAGAAGGTCCTATTGTCATAAAAGCCAAAACCCTTGTGGTGACACCTGCCATGTAGCCAGAAGTTGATCTGTGTCTATTTATGCCTGCCCCCAAAGATGATTTGAGGAGAAAAGATGACTTGAACACCAAGATTCTTCACTTTCTCCCCCTTGGATCTTATAGTTTCTCTGGATTCTGCCTAAATTTGGTTGTATGATGTCATTTGTGCCAACATGAGTAAGTAACAATGAATAATATTCTGTGGTTTTGACAAGTTGTGTCATCCTCTCTGCAACATCATTTTTTGTGCAGTGGTTTCTTTTCTGAGTACAAAGGCTGAATAAGAGCTCTGCTAAGCACCTCAATACAATGCAGATGAAATAGGTTTTGATGTGCTTATTCCTTCTGTAGTGTATTCAATGTTGTTTACTTTTGACTCATTCTGTGCCTTGAGTGATAAGCATTACTGAATGAGGCACCACATCCTCAGTGCCCTGAGGGGAGAACAGGTATTTTTTTGCTTCCACAAATACTTCACTAAAATATATACATGAGCCTCATTCTGTAATACAGACATTGATTCACAATGGGATTCCATTATTCCTACAGAAATTTTTGCAACTCCTTGCTCATTCCCATGGGTGACAGCTGAAGGCTAACACACTTATTAATCATACCTAAAATGTAATAAAGGTTCATCATGATGGTTTTGTCAAAGATGAAAGCCACAAAGTCACAGACACAGAGAACAAGGAAACAATGCCTGAAATAGCAACCTGCTTGGCTGTTAATAGACCAAGATGCTAAAAAAAGGTATCTATAAGATCTCCTGGTAAAGAAAAAAAGAGAACGGAATAGAATTTCAAGTCTCAGCCCAAAATATGGAATAAAACATGATAATTTCCCACCAACATTTTATTGCATGGTAACTGTTTGCACCTAAGCAGTTTTGCTACATAACCATCTACATATTTTTACAAAACAATTTACTTCCACAGACTGCCAATCTCTTTTGAAAGGACATTTATGAGATTGTCTGAAATTAGAAGCTGATAAAGGGTGCAGTCCACTTGGGAAATTCCTAGAGTCACTGTGCAGTCTGTGCTCATGTCCACAGCTCTCCTGAGACAGCTGGGCTATCCCCAAGTACCAGCCTGAAGGACCCCAGCTAAGGGTCTCTGCAATCTAGAAATGTGATCAAAGGTGTCTGAAGGAGATATATTCAACGTTAGGACATTTCAGTGTTCAGGAAGGTGGAAACAATCTGTAGTATTCTCATATTACTCACGTGCAGTTGTTTGGCTCTTTTACTGTTTTCCTAAATTGCATTTGTTATACTAAAATAATATCTTTCAGTCAAACCAAGGTCCATTCAGTGTATTAAAGGTAAGCATGTAAACTGGTAAACATGGAATGATAGAATTGTTTGCATTGGAAAAGGCCTTTAAGAATCACAGACTCCAACCGTTACCTAACTCTAACAGTTCTTCTGTTAAACCACATCCCTTAGCACTGCCTCTGTTTGTCTTTTAGTCACCTCCAAGGATGGTGATTCAACTGCCTCCCTGGGCAGCCTAGTCTAGTGTTCAATAATCCTTTCAGGGAAGAAGTTTCTTCTAACACCCAATCTAAATCTCCCCTGTTGCAACTTGAGGCCATATCACCTGTTACTTGGAAGAAGAGACCAACATTCACTTCACTACAAACTCCTTTCAGGTAGTTGTAGAGAGAGGTAGTCTGCCCTGAGATTCCTCTTCTCCAAACTAAATAATATCAGTGCCCTCAACCACGCATCATAAGACCTCTTCTCCAGACCCTTCACCAGCTTCATTGCCCTTCTCATCACCTCAAAGTCTTTTTTGTAATGAATGACTCAAACCAGCACACAATACTCAAAGTGTGGCCTTACCAGGGGGACAATCACTTCCCTGGCCCTACCTATCAAATTTTTCTTGATATAGGCCAGGATACTATTTGCCTTCTTGACCACCTGAGTACACTTCTGGCTCATGTTCAGGGACTTGTCAACCAGCATCCTCAGGTCTTTCTCTTCTGGGCAGTTTTCCAGCCATTCATTCCCCAACCCTGTAGTGTTGCATAGGGTTATTGTGACCCAAGTGTAGGACCCAGCACTTGGCCTTGATCTCAGCCTATTGATGCAGCCTGTCCAGGTGTCTCCATAGAGCCTTCCTACCCTCAAGCATGTCAGCACTCGCTCTCAACTTAGTGTTATCTGAAAATCTACCCAGGCTGCACTCAATCTTCTCATCCAGATCACTGAGAAATATATTCAAAAGAAGTTCCAAAACAGTCTTGGGGAACACTGCTTGTGACCAGCCACCAACTGGATTGAACTCCATTCACCACCACTCTTTGCATCCAGGCACCCAGGCAGTTTTTCACCCAGTGAAGCATCCACCCATCCAAGCCATGAGCAGCCAGTTTATTCATGAGGATGCTGTGAGAGACAGTGCCATATGTTTTACTAAAGTCCAAGTAAATAGCATCTACAACCTTCCCCTGATCCAGTAAATGGGTCACCTTGTCATAAGAGGAGATCCTGTTCACCAAGCAGGACCTGCCCTTCATGAACCCATGTTGCCTGGGCCTGATCACCTGGCTGTCCTGCATGTGCTGTGTAGTGGCACTTTAGAGGATCTGCTCTATGAGCTTCCCTAGCAGCAAGGTCAGACTGAAAGCTCTGCAGTTCTTCAGATCTCCTCCCAACCCTTCTTGTAGATAGGCATTACCTTGACCATTCTCCAGTCAATCAGGACCTCCTTGGTTAGCCAGGACTGTTAGTAGATGATAAAAAGCAGCTGAGTGAGCACTTCTGCCATTTATATCAGACCTGTGTGTGTCTAAGTGGTGCAGCAGGTTGCTAATAATCTTCTCTTGAATTATTTGTGCTTCATTCTGCTCCTCATCTCTATCTTCCAGCTCAGCAGGATGGATATCCAGCAAACAACTGGTCCTACTAGCAAAGACTGAAGCAACAAAAGTAGTGAGTACCTCATCTTTTTCCTCATCTTTGAACAGTATGTTCCCCCCTGCAGCCTGTAAAAGACAGAGGTTCTTCTTGGTCCTCCTTTTGTTGGTAATATATTTGTAGAAGCATTTTTGTTGCCTGCAACAGCTGAAGCAAGAGTAATTTCTGGGTTGGTTCTGGCACTGCTAATTTACTCCCTACAGAGACTTACATATGTTATGTGAAAGGTCACTTGTACATTTCTGAAGCCTCAAATGTATATCATCTAGCTCCTATAAATTAAAACGGGGGATTGAGTCTAATAACAGCTAGAAGCAAAAATATGAAGCAAGAAGTCTTTTTAAAAGGAAATGATGTATCATTTTACAAAAAAAACCCCAAAGACCCAACTGTATGTACTTGAAGGTTTTCACAATGCAGTTATATGGAAGAAATATGTATTTATTTGGATTATTTTGTAGTAATGTGAATTTGAGGGAACATATCAATAAGGAAGTAGGGTAATTCCTTGTGTATTTTGGAAAGGTTTGGACTCTGAATGTTTTTTTTGAGGCAATCAGAGAAAAAGGAAAGAAAAACTGAGTGCTAGAAACAGGAAGTGTTTCTATTTTTATATTAAGATACTATCAGTCTTGTTTCTGCTTCACATAGATGTAGAAAGTATGGGAGGTCTAGATGCGACTCAAACATTGAGAATTTTGCAGAGCTTAAGTCAGTGGAAATGTCCCTATCTACATGAATAAATTGAAAATCAGTACTGTTGGGGGTGTTGAAGAATTCCCCAAACCAATCTAAAAGTCCAGCCTTTCAGGCTTACAAAGACCACTACTGCCTTAAATACAACAAGAAGCATAAATGAAATTTCAAAGCAGAGAGATTCTCATTGAGGTCTAATAATTACTGATCATAGAATCATAGAATCAACCAGGTTGGAAGAGACCTCCAAGATCATCCAGTTCAACCTAGCACCCAGCTCTATTCAATCAACCAGACCATGGCACTAAGTGCCTCATCCAGGCTTTTCTTGAACACCTCCAGGGATGGTGACTCCACCACCTCCCTGGGCAGCCCATTCCAATGGCAAATCACTCTCTCTGTGAAGAACTTTCTCCTAACATCCAGTTTACACCTCCCCTGGCACAACTTGAGACTGTGTCCCCTTGTTCTGCTGCTGTTTGCCTGGCAGGAGAGACAAACCCTCAGCTGGCTACAGGCTCCCTTCAGGAGAATCTCTCTATTGTATAAAGCAAATTAGTTGACAGAGAAGAATTCAAGTATTAAAGATGTATATCTCAGTTAGTGTGTTTCAGCATCTTTCCATATCCAGACTTGGTATCTCCATCAATTAAATAGATCAGATCTCAGCAACACATTTACCTAAACTAAAATGGAGGGAAGAACTAACAGTCTTTATCATTATCCAGATCTGGGTATTCAGGAGAGCTGTTAGACCTTTTCCATCAATTTCCAATTTAGTTTACCAGGCAAAGGTTTTTGTAGTGCAGAACGTTATTATGCTTAACACCTGCTGTGTTATTACACACTTTTCTTTATGCTAACATTAAAACAAGGAGAGAAGAGTGAGAGATTATGGTCTAAGATACAAGCTATACTTTTATAGGGGACACAGTCTCAGGTTGTGCCAGGGTAGGCTGGATATTAGGAAGAAGTTCTTCACAGAGAGAGTGATTTCCCATTGGAATGGGCTGCCCAGGGAGGTGGTGGAGGCACCGTCCCTGGGGGTCTTCAAGAAAAGACTGGATGAGGCACTTAGTGCCATGGTCTAGTTGATTGGATAGGGCTGAGTGATAGATTGGCCTGGATGATCTTGGAGGTCTCTTCCAACCTGGTTGATTCTATGATTCTATGAAGATTGGCTTCTTGGCAACTAATAAAAAATAACCTATCTGCATGTTTGCCTTCCTCCATACTGAGGTGAGGAACACTCCACTGTTTCCTCCTGTTTCTTATGCATATTATTTGCTTCTCTAGCTTGTAGATGTTCTGCACTGCAAATTACTTTGATGCAACAATTGCAGCTGAGTTACAGCTGTAATGGCAAGACCTGAAATCTGTTGTTATGGACAACTGTGTAAACTACCACACAGACCTAAACTTGGCAATGTTCCCTAAAAAAGGCAATGAAGCCCCAGCAGTGGAATAACCTACCCAGATGGCTTCTAAGAGGCCCTTCTCGGGCAGTCACAGGCAGCTATGTGATCCCCAGCTTGCGGGGGGAACTTGTGGACAGGTGATCTGGCAGATGGGCTTGGGCTGTGGGCCAGAGCAGGTGAGCAGGCAGAAAACTGCTCAGCTTTCCAGACCTGCTGGGAGGCCAATTTACATCGTGCCCGCCCTTGTTTCTGCCTGAATAGTGTTGCAAAACGTTTCCATCTCACCCAACATGGGTCCTGTTCGCTTTTTCTTTCAAACTTTAAGTAGACTACACGAGACCTAAATCTCTTTACAAGACCTAGTCTCTTTACAGTGGTGTCTGTGATAGTATGAGAAGCAATGGATACAAACTGAAACAAAGAAAGTTTCACCTCAACACGAGGAAAAACTTCTTTACTGTAAGGGTGATGGAGCACTACGACAAGCTGCCCAGAGAGGTTGTGGAATCTGCTTCTTCAAAGACTTTCAAGACCTGTTTGGTTGTGTTCCTGTGTGGTGTGTCCTTGGTGTCCCTTCTTTGAGAGGGGGGTGTTGTGGTAGCCCTGATGGGCCAGAAATAGGCTCATACATGTCCTGGCTTGCCCAGGCATGCTTTTCTCCTGTGGTAAACAAGGTACACATGCTTAGCTTGTGCCTGCCTTGTGCAAGGCCTATGCTTTTGCCAAATTTGGGCAAAGCAAGCCTATGGCTTCACCTAATATAGTCAAGCTTGGATAACTGCCATTCTGATTGGCTGTTCTGTGTCCAAAGGCCCATTAGTCTCAGCCCACATTGATAAAAGAATATGCAGGTAAACACAGTGTGATCTGCCATTCTATTTGTGCCTGCTGTTGTGTGCTGCTATAGCTTACTGCCCTATTGTTTGCCTGGAAACTCCACTGTTGCAAGTTTACCAGGGACAGGCTCTAAATGCGTCCCTGTGATCAGCCTGCATAGCCAGCGTGACAGCGTGCTGAGACTGCACACCACAAACATCCTGCCTGCACCTGAAAGTCTCCTGCCAAGACAGGAAGTCCTGGAGATACACAGCTCATGCAGAGGAGCCAGGACACAAGGTCAGAGATTGTCTGCCTCCTTTCCCCAGAAGCCTGGGTAGAATCAGAAGTCTCAGTGGCTGACTAGAGAGAATTCCCTGAAAGCATCTGGGTTCTGTCTGAAGCTGTAGCTAGCCCTGCGAGTCAGCAGATAATATTTTGTGAGTAAATGCTTAAAAGCCTCATTCTAATTCACCAGTTGCCCTCTGCCATAAGCAGAAAGGAGCTCTTTGAGTCCATCCTGTGAGCAAGCAGTATATTGACTGCAAGCAGTATTTGGCTGCAAGAACATTCTCTTCCAGTTCAATTAATGTTCACATATTTTGCTGGTTATTACTTGATCTAGTTATTATCTCTAAAATGTTTCCATGACCATGCAAGAACTGATTATTATTAAAATTATTGGTCATGGGTGGCAAGAGTTCTGAATAGAAAAATTAATAACCAATGTTAATTTTGAAAAATAGAATATTGCATTAATTAATTACTCCTTCATAACAAGGGGGTTGAACTGGATGTTATTCAGAGGTCCCTTCCAACCCCTACCATTCTATGATTCCTCCAAAACACACGTTGGATATTGGTGTCTGAAAATGTACCAACTAGCAGAGTGATTTTGGCATAGATGCTTAGTGGCTGCACAAACTGAGAAAATGTGTTGAACTGCCAGAAAAGAGGAGCATGTATTCTTTTTATTGTGGGCATACAGGGATATGACTTATGTCAGACATTCACATGCAAGAGACACCAAAGCAAGACCCAGTGTACATTAAAGGAATACTGATGAGAGGCTGCGTATTCTGCCGAGTTAAGCTACAGTCATGAGAAATTATACCATTAGCTGCTGAAATATGAAATGGAGTGAAGTGTGGATGAGAATACACACAGCAGGGACAAGATTTTTCCTGTTTTATCATGCTTGTCACAATGTTTTCTATAAACACACAGGTGAAAGCTGTAGAGTTAGAACACAGCTTGTTTGTTCACCGGTGTAAGGATTGTGCAGCTGATAGCTGCATCTGCCACTTTTGGCCTCAGTCAACAGTGTGAAGGGCAAAGTCTGGTTGACTTAAAATGCTATTTACCTTTAAAACAGAACTTTTGGAAGGCTCTTCTAGGGAGGCAGTTGATGGAGAGTCCTTGTTCTGCTACTTACTCAGTGACTGTCACCAGGTTAATGCTTCAAGTGTAGACAACCATTTTTCAGTGTTTGAGGTTGCAACTGTTTATTACTGCTACACATAAAGAGGGCTTTCTTACACGTCTGGATATCACTTGTGGAAAAAAATGATTGCAGGACACTTGGATGGTGGTGGGGAGAAAACAAGGAAACAAAGAAGAACACTTAGGGAACTTCTGTCACAGTCAGAATTATTTGTTTGAATGTTTTTTAATTGGTCTGAAAAGCTGTTAAGCCTTTGCCTTTTTTTTTTCTCCTAAAAAAAAAAAAGATTAGAGCTATCAAATGAGCTTGCATTTTAATCTTCTATAGTCTATTTATAATCTATAATCTTCTACAGCGAATTTAGAAGGTTAATGCTTAATTTCACTTAAAGTTCATGTGAATACTTTCAGCCAGCTGTAGGATATAGTAAAGGGATTTAAGAATTAAAGGATGATTGATGCTCTAAGAAGCTCATGCTGACTTTACAAGACAATTCTCTCATTTTTCAGTTAATTTAATAGTTTATTATATTCAAGATAGGTTAATGGAACATTACATTCCATTTTTCTTTAAGTAAAAGGAATACTGGCACTACAGTGTTAATTGTTTAATGTTACAGCTAGATTACTGGGTTCATTAAATAGGATTAGTTAAATTGCTGGCTCACAAACATATTATCATGCATCTTATATTTTTTTGCTTTGAAATATTTTAGTTTGCAGCCTTAATATTCTAGAAACCACATCCATACACAGACATATTTGGAGGTAGTTATTGTAAGTTGGACCTTAAAATAAATTCTTTAAAGTTTATCCGGAAGGATCCAAGACCTATTGTTTGCTACAGCAAATATTGTTTCCCCTTTTGTAGGAAGCACTTGTTACAAACATAATGTAATGCAGGGAAAAATAAGACCATATTCTGATGTCATCTTTCCTTCAAAGCAGTTGAAGTAGTTTGCAATGGAGACCTATTGATAAATCCTGTCGTGCCAGCTCCATGACCTGAGGGAAACCTGCCAACAGTTCTTTTTCTGTGCTGCCAGCTGGTCTTTGCTGACTGATGAACTGCCACATGTTCTCCACCCTCTGCCAGTCCTTTCCTGCACCATGTAGAGCTAGCACCGTCAGTAGGCATTCATTTCATAATGAAGTGGTATGCATTCTTTCCTCATTTTAGCAGTTATTAGGAAATTTAAACCTCTTTTTCATTGCCCTTAAAAAAGCACCACCTCTTTCTTTTGACTTCCGGACTGTGAGGATCTCTATTGAACAGTTATCTGAACTTTCAGTAGGATCTGGCTGACTCACCTCTGCTGCTGGATTCCCTGACTGGTGACAGTTCATTATGCCAGAGCAACTGGTATCATACTTACGAATGACTCCTTCCATCAGTGACTCTGACACTGAATATGTAGCTTTACAATAAGCAATCACCAACTTTTCTGCTTACATCAAAACTTCTGTCCACTTAATCTTTTGCTCTACAAAGTGGCACTCCTCATGACTATCTTTCATATCTTGTCCGAATTTTGCAGAACCCATGACCAGAACCCTCTGTCACATCTGAAGCTCTTCTTGAGTGAAAAGCACTCAGATTTTGAATAAATGTTCCCCATTCCAACAGTGAAATTTCCTCAAAGTGCTACAAACTGATTTTTGTTTTTCCAAGCTACCTTTCCTTATTGTGAAATTATCCTTTTTTTGGTGGAAGAGACTACTTCCACACACAGCTGCTCATTTTACCAGCTCATCCTTGCTGCTGGTGCTCACAGGCCTGCCAAGCCGCACAGCAGCTGTATGAACTCATGCTTTTGGGACCTGTTTCCCATTTTGGCACATCCATTTGCTAAGCAGTGCTACTGTTTCTCCTTTCTTTGCCTTGCAGTTCTGACCCCAGCATAGCTGCACACCACTGTGCCATGTCCAAACCTCCACTGGAGGGCATGTTCTCATAGTGGGATTCTTATTTCATGGTTCTCACATCTGTTAGCTATATGAACACTATACTACACAAGATGCATCTCTTCATGCTGAACTAGCATGAGGAATCTCAGATATACCTATCACAGATCCTTTCTGACAGTTTTCCTAAACAAAGTTTAATTACTACATGAAGGAAAATCTTTAAGGATCATGTAGCTTGTAATCACTCTGTCAAATCCATGGCTTTGCCCAAATCTAGTATCTTTGTATACTCTTGACATAAAATGACACATGAAATCCACAATTGTAGTTTAGAGAAGCAGCCAAGTTGCTGGGAGGAAGGAAAGTTAGGATGAACCTAATTCCCAAGTCTGCAGCTAACTCCCAGTGGTACAGACTTAGAGGTCAATTCCTTCAGCACCCAAGCTTTTAGAGTCCACTTCTGTATGAGATGAAAGTCACAGCAACCACAGGCAGTCTTATAGGTAGCAACAACGGCTGGGCAACCAGAACTTATGGCTGTTCTACAAAATTACCAGGAAAAAACATGTCTTGGAGATTTCTGCTACACTTCTTCCCCCTCTGCCTTCTGTCCTCGTTTAATCCCTGAGGAGAAGAGGAAGAAAGGCATTTGGGCAGGAAACCCAAAAACCAGTCCTTCAAATACTGTGTCTCACTTCCCTTAGTTCTGTCCCCACCAGCTCTGAGAAGGTGTTGATGAAGATCAGCTGGGGATCTTTTTAGGACCCAGACATCTTTGTCAATGTCTCCAGATATGCCTGGTGTAGGACAGCTCCCTTTCAGTCACAGCTGCTGCAGTATGTGTTTACACTGAGCTGTTGGGTTGTAACGGAAACCTTATCTCCCTTGAACTTAAAGCAGCTTGAGAAGGGACAACTAGACAATCTCATGCTGCTTCCCAAAAGCTGACTCAACTCTTTTCTGCATATTAGGCATCCCCAGAAAGGTGCTCTCGTGCAGTGAAAAATCAAAATCAAACCAAAATAAAGCCTGAAAGATTCAAGTCTTTCTCTCGCAAAAATAACTCTCCACTTGAAACAAATGGAAGAGCTTGGGCACATCAGGCTCAAAACTCAGTTATACCAAGCTTTGTCTGACACATCAGCTTCAAAGCCCCATCTCCAATTCTGTGATGCTGTGGTTTCCATCAAGTTCATTTCTGTGGATGGAGAGTAGATGTTTTTAGTGGTGGAAATTCATTCTTTTCAGTAACAATCTTCCCAGCATCCATCATGTATTCTTCCTCTTTCTTTTCTGCTCACATTAAGACACAGTTTGTTTCCATTGTAACCCACAATCTCATTAGTAAAACAAAAATGCATGTTTCTGTCATGACAGATTTCTCACTCTGGAATACATTCTCAACTTGATTAAATTGGCTTCAGTTCTGCAACCTCTATTAACATTAATGACAGCCACATGGCTGAAGCTCTGAATATGAACTTGAGAATAAATCATTAAAAGGCAATTGTTTAACTTTTGTTGCCCTGCATGTCAGTGATATCAATTGGAAAGAGGATTGGAGTGTTGCATGTAATGCCACATGTGATTAAATCCCTCTCTTGACATTTTCCATTAAGATGAATTTTTTTTCCCAGATTCTCTAAATCCTAAATAACTTTGGCTTGCAAAAAGAAAATGTGTTAAAGCTTTCAATAAATAGATATGGATAGATATAAATGGATATATGCATTCAGTGTTACCACAGTCTTAAAACTGAGTTAGCATAACAACTTTTTAAAGTACTGTGTCCAGTTCTGGGACCCTCAATTCAAGAAAGATGTTGAGGTGCTGGAACATGTCCAGAGAAGGGCAACAAAGCTGGTGAGGGGCCTGGAACACAAACCCTATGAGGAGAGGTTGAGGGAGCTGGGCCTGTTTAGCCTGGAGAAGAGGAGGCTCAGGGGTGATCTTATTACTGTCTACAACTACCTGAAGGGACATTGTAGCCAGGTGGGGGGTGGCCTCTTCTCCCAGGCAACCAGCAATAGCACAAGGGGACACAGTCTCAAGTTGTGCCAGGGTAGATATAGGCTGGATATTACGAAGAAGTTCTTCACAGAGAGAGTGATTGGCATTGGAATGGGCTGCCCAGGGAGGTGGTGGAGGCACCATCCCTGGAGGTCTTCAAGAAAAGCCTGGCTGAGGCACTTAGTGCCATGGTCTAGTTGACTGGCTAGGGCTGGGTGCTAGGTTGGACTGGATGATCTTGGAGGTCTCTTCCAACCTGGTTGATTCTATGATTCTAAGTCAGCATAACAAAATTTTTAAGAAATGAAAAACTTACAAAGCTTAAAATTGTTTCCAGCTCTCTAAATGGACTCATAACAAAGAAATAAATTTGCCCTCTTCTCTCTCTTTCCTTTTTTTCCTTTTTAGTAATTTTCCTTGTTAAGAAAAGGCTCCTTTTCTTCTTTTTTCTTTCTTTTTCTAGGAGAACACTTTCTTGCAAAGCCCTGACTGCATTTGTGCTTTGCCAAATACATTTTTCTACCACTCTGCAATCAAACCGTGGTTATGCATCACAAAATAAAATTTATTTTAGCTCTGAATTGTAATAATCCTGTAAATAGTGAATTAACTCCGTGGGTACAAAACACTTTGAATCAAAGAGGTGGCTTATAGTTCCCGATTCCTTCAAGGTGATATTGAAATAAAAAAAAGATTAAAACTCTGCTCCAAAACTCTGCTGAAGCCAGTGAAAAGGTGTCCACTGACATTAGTGGGAGTTAAATAGAACCTACCATGGGAAAAAAATCAATAGGCTTTGAATATGTGGAGTTCATACACAGGGCACATCCACAACTTAAAGAATGAGAAGGCACTGACTTTCTCCAGCACGTGCAGGAGGTATTGTTTGGGTTTTAATTTAATTCACTGGTGTGAGTCTGAGAATTTCAGAGAATTTCATAGAATCAACCAGGTTGGAAGAGACCTCCAAGATCATCCAGTCCAACCTAGCACCCAGCCCCATCCAGTCAACTAGACCATGGCACTAAGTGCCTCATTCAGTCTTTTCTTGAAGACCTCCAGGGACGGTGCCTCCACCACCTCCCTGGGCAGCCCATTCCAATGCCAATCACTCTCTCTGTGAAGAACTTCCTCCTAACATCCAGCCTATACTTTCCCTCGGCACAACTTGAGACTGTGTCCCCTTGTTCTGTTGCTGGTTGCCTGGCAGAAGAGGCCACCCCCCACCTGGCTACAATGTCCCTTCAGGTAGCTATAGAGAGCAATGAGGTCTGCCCTGAGCCTCCTCTTCTCTAGGCTAAACAACCCCAGCTCCCTCAATCTCTCCTCATAGGGTTTGTGTTCCAGGCCCCTCACCAGCTTTGTTGCCCTTCTCTGGACACATTCCAGCACCTCAATATCTCTCTTGAATTGAGGGCCCAGAACTGGACACAGTACTTAAGGTGTGGCCTGACCAGTGCTGTGTACAGGGGCAGAATAACCTCCCTTGTCCTACTGGCCACACTGTTCCTGATGCAGGCCAGGATGCCATTGGCTCTCTTGGCCACCTGGGCCAAATAGATAGATTACCAGACCAGATAATTTCGAAGCCATACAAAATACATTAGCCACTTTCAAACATTTATTCAAACTTCAATAAAACATGCTGTACATATAAGCACACTGCCAACACACAGTCTTGTTCTCTTTCTGTATATACATCCACACATATATCTATATATGTATCTGACAGGAAAAGATTCTTTACAATATGAACAATTTCTATTACAATTTCACATCATAAATTACTTTTTTTTTTTCTTTTTTAATCAGGAGTCAATGAGTAGTACAAGTATCTATAGGTCTGAATAGAAAAAGAGATCAGGCAGTTATGGTCTGTGTCTGCTTCAACCCCTAAACAGGAAAGAGAATTTATCACATTTTGGTTGGGGGCTTACAAGACATTATTATTTGATCTTCATTTTTTTGATAATTCAACCCTAAGACATTATGTTTTCAGTTTTCCTTCAATCCTAACTTCACGTTAAAGTATTTGAGTTTTGTATCCTTTGGTTTTCATACAGGATTTTTACTCCTGCTACAGCAAGGCTCAAGCTTTAGTTTCTGTTAAAATTCTTGCCAAGCAGCACTGAAATAAGCACTTTTGGTGCTGAGTGGCATTTGGGGTTTTCATATTTGGTTCTGAATAAGCAGGTATGATATCTCCAGGCCACAGAAAGCATCAAGATGCATGTGGCATACTCAGCAGTGATGTCCTTCGCCTTCCTTCTACTTTGTCAGGGAAAAATCATCAGAGCAATAGTAAAGATGAGGTAGTGGTTTCCCGAGAGTGATAAGCTCTGCGTGAGTAGGTTTAAATACAGGCAGACTGTAGATAGCTTTGTGTGTTACATTTGATCAAAATCCAAATCTGTGTTTAAGTAAAGCACTAGACTTACCCTGAACTTTCAGGTCTTGAGTGTCGGCGAGGGCAAAGGCTTGAGCACACATCAAGCATTGTGTAAAGACGCGATGCTATAGATTCATGACACAAGTGTTGACTTTTCTACTACTTGACTTTCAGAGGATTAAGTTTATTCATTCACAAGTAGAGAGCTTGAGGACTCACAGAGCAACCTAATTAATCTGTGCATCAGCAAAGTTCTGAAATAAACTTCATAAATACACATGTTCAGTGCAATGGAGGAGGGATTAAAATTGCTACAGTAAAGTTAATCTTGGCATTTCCTACCTTGCGAGTATCATAATTGTTTTCCCAGTGTATGGAACACTGGGGAAGTGTTGCATAAAACTGTGAATAAATAACAGGGAAGCAGGTTCAGACAAAGCAGTCTGTCGCCCTTGCCACAGATGGTATATGGCTTCTCTAAAATGTTAAAAACAATCTGAATTTTCTGAGCTTGAGAAGATGTAGTACAATGAAGATTTTTTATGGTATGCAATTTATAATGTTCCATAATGGTTCTGAGAGCAGTGGCTTTCACAGGAAAGCCATTTAAGACAAAGAGACTGCACCAGCAAAAAGTGCTAAGTGAAAAACTCAGCATGAGTACAAACTAGAAATGCCCGAATAAGGAGTGGAAAAGACTGTGCACTGCATTTGCACCAGATAGCAGTGTGAATCCACTCAGGAATAGAACTAGGAGGAAAAAAGGAGTCCATGATGATCAAAGGGACACAGGGATGAAATGGCCAACAAGAGCTCCCTGTCTTGGTCACCAGTTCATCTGGCACACTGTGCAGGTCATCTCATAAAAGCAGGAAGAGAAAAGCCACTGTGTCAGCCCATCAGCTTTCACACCAAAGCAAACATCAGAAATTCTACATGACAACTTAGAAAGAAACTTGATTTGTAGCACACACTAAAACTAGACTTCCTTATTGGAAATTCCTTTCCCATTTTATGTAAAAAGTATAGGCTGGATGTTAGGAGGAAGTTCTTCCCAAAGAGAGTGATTTGCCATCGGAATGGGCTGCCCAGGGAGGTGGTGGAGTCACCGTCCCTGGAGGTGTTCAAGAAAAGCCTGAATGAGGCACTTAGTGCCATGGTCTAGTTGATTGGATAGGGCTGGGTGATAGGTTGGACTGGATGATCTTGGAGGTCTCTTCCATGCTGGTTGATTCTATGATTCTGTGTAGTTTTGGTTTTGGATGTAGTGTTTCCCCACCCTTTCTGAACTCCCTAGTTGAGGGGAAAAAAAATCACTTTAGTATTTACTGAAAACAAAAAATCTATCACAGAGTATACAGGTGGGGGGGTGGGGTGATAGTGCTGTAGAGTTAGCTGCAGGTGCTACCACCCTCCACTGGAACTTCCCCTGAGGTCCTGTTCTGGTCCTTCCAGTTAAGTTAATTCCTCTCTCTTTTTTTTCCCACTCCTGCAGACCCTCTGCACCTCATTCTTCTGTCAGCTATTTTCTACACATTTGATTCTTTGCCTTCCACTTCGCCCAAACTACTCTGTCTCCCTCTGAGCTTTTCTCACCCTTGTTTGGTTTCCTCTGTGGCTCCTACTCCTCCCTTTTTTCCCTCTGCACCTCATTCTTCTGTCGGCTATTTTCTACACGTTTGATTCTTTGCCTTCCACTTAACACAAACTACTCTGTCTCCCTCTGAGCTTTTCTCACCCTTGTTTGGTTTCCTCTGTGGTTTCTACTCCTCCCTTCTTTGCCTTACTCAGGCCATGTTCTTGTGTTCAGCCACATCCATTAAGAGAAAGTCTTCCTGCTGCCTGATCCTGTGCTTGGCACCATGGTGGCCTCCAGTGCTCACGTGGAGTCATTTGCACAGGACTTGTAGCTACCAGATGGAGCTCATTTGTGCCTTTGCTCAGCTGAAGTATGCACAGTCTTGCCAGGGAAAAGCAGCTCTGACTTGGATCAAGTTATTCACAACAGTGTAGGAAGAATTCATCCAGCAAACTAAAGCCTCCACTTGGCCTGTGTAAATAGAAGGTATTTTTCCACTTGGTCATATTTGGAAGTCTGCCACAAAGGCAGTCAAAAACATTTCAGCTTGAGGTAACCCCCAGCCCTTCTCAATACCAAGTACCATTTCCCCACACAAAAGCGCTGGTTTGACTCTTCAGATTTATCTGTTCTCTCCTTGTTTATCAACTGAAGCTCCTATTTTCTGAAGAGGGCTGGTTTTCTATTGCCCAGACAGTATATTCAGCACTGCAAATATAATTTTGATGCAAAGATAGAAATCTTGGCATTTAACAGAGACCTATGATTGCTTCATTTGACCTCTGAGCTAAAGGGGAACACACCTAGATTTTACAATGACATTTCTAGATAGTGCTTAAAAACTCTCATTATATATATATGTTTTGGGTTCAAATGCAAGTTCCCAGAGACTCTTATAAATTTGGTAGACCCAATGACAATTTATAGAATTTATAGAGTTTATAGAGTGCCCTCCCCTCCTCCCCCTCCTTTCCCCAAAAGACAGGGAGAGAGATAAAAGGTAGGGACACCCCAATAAATCAATCTCACTCGATTTGGAAGTTAAAAAGGAAAAGTTTAACAATAACTTAGAAAAAAAGGGATTGGAGGTAGGGGAGTTTACAAAGGATAAGGAAGGGAAAAACAGCAAAATACAAAACAGGGATGGATACAACCCGAGTAGTGTGATGGTGTCTCTGCCTCGTGGCTGGTATACAGTATCAGTGTGTGTGTGCGGTCATGAACGCAGGTAGTGAGCAAGGGGGCGAAAAGAGGAAGAGACAGGAGAACTCCTGTCTTTTATACCACAGGAAGTGGGGGGGAATGGGCTAACCATCACCTGGAGTGTGGCCCACCCCTGAGGAGGGGCCAAGACCCCTAGGGTCAGGTTCAGGGTCACTCCCCCAGGAGTGTTAACCCTATACATTCCACCCCTTGGTTAGACCACTTCCACCTTCCTAAGAACAGTCTTCTTCTCCAAAGATGGGAAAAGTGTCCATGGGTTAAGAGTTCGTGAAGTCCTTCTTGGTCCCCGGCTGTATCCCAAGGCGATGTGTTCCTCTGGTCCGGTGCAGGTTGCTGAGATGTGAGCAGGGCAGGAACGGAAGAAAAGTCAGTGAATCAGGAACAGTTCTTGTTGGTACTCAGGAAAAAGTCTTTTCCCTCTGCGAAGAAAACATCAGGAACAGTCTCTTCATGTCTGGCATCAGGGGAACAGGTGTGGATGAGATGGCTGTAGACATCCTCTGGAGGGAAATCAGGAACAGTCTCTCACTGCAGGGCATCAGTGACGAATCAGATGCAGGGTTCTGGTTGGACGCCGTGGTGTGATGCGATGTTGTAGGACTCTGGATAGCTGCTGCTGTCATGTAGGTTCTGTTGGACGCCGTGTAGTGGTGAGGGTATAACTACAAAAACAACTTGTAACCCCTTATGAACTATAATACAAGTATTGCACAACTATGATACAAGTATTGCACAACTATGATACAACTATTATACAACTATAATACAAGATAACCTGAAAGTATCTGGAACACATGGAATCAACTCTGAGATTTCAAAACCTTTTCAGCTAAAGAGAGGTTTCTCTGAGGGACACACTCGATAACACCAGTTTCCATCATCACCCAGTATGTGTGACCAGGACCCTCTGCAGATACCACCCCTTTGATAGGTTTTCCCCCACCAGAGGCAGGAGCAACCCACACAGTCTTTCCCAGTAGATTCCTTTCACAGACTACAGGAACTCCATCTCCCTCAACTGTGGGCAGTAGGGCAGACTGAGCAGGACCAGCTCTGTTAACTGATCCCCTGCTGTTCACCAGCCAAGTGGCTTCTGCAAGGTGCTTCTCCCAGTTTCTGAGAGTTCCACCTCCCATAGCCTTCAGGGTGGTTTTCAGCAGGCCATTGTGTCGCTCAATCTTTCCTGCAGCTTGTGGGTAGTATGGGATGTGATAAACCCATTCTATCCCATGCTCTTTTGCCCAGTTGCTTACAAGGTGGTTCTTGAAATGGGTCCCATTGTCTGACTCTATTCTCTCTGGGGTACCGTGTCTCCACAGGATGTGGCTCTGCAGGCCCAGAATGGTGTTACGGGCAGTAGCATGAGGTACTGGGTAGGTTTCCAGCCACCCCGTGCTTCCCTCCACCATGGTTAACACATACTGCTTGCCACTACGAGACCGAGGCAGAGTGATGTAATCAATCTGCCAGGCCTCCCCATACCTGTACTTTGACCACCTTCCCCCGTACCACAAAGGCTTCATGCGCTTGGCTTGCTTTATGGTGGCACAGATGTCACATTCATGGATAACCTGAGTTATGGCCTCCATGGATATGTCCACGGACCTGTCTCGGGCCCATTGGTATGTGGCATCTCTTCCTTGGTGACCAGAAGAGTCATGTGCCCACCGAGCTAAGAACACTTCACCTTTGTGCTTCCAGTCCAGGTCAATCTGGCAGATGTGGGCAGCCTGGTCAGCTTGGTGGTTATGCTGCTGCTCTTCAGTGGCTCTGCTCTTTGGGATGTGAGCACTGATGTGGCGGATTTTAACTGGTAGTTTGTCCAGGCGTGCAGAAATGTCTTGCCAGAGATCAGCAGCCCAAATAGGCTTCCCTTTTCTCTGCCAATCATTTCTCTTCCACTCCTTCAGCCACCCCCATAAGGCATTTGCTACCATCCATGAGTCAGTGTAGATGTATAGCATTGGCCACTGCTCTCGTTCTGCAATGTCCAGGGCCAGCTGGATGGCTTTCACCTCAGCATACTGGCTGGATTCGCCTTCTCCATCTCTTGCCTCTGCAACCCTGCGCGTAGGGTTCCAGACGGCAGCCTTCCATCTTCGCTTGCTGCCTACCAGGCGGCAGGATCCATCTGTGAAGAGAGCATATGCCTTTTCCTCCTCAGGGAGGTCACTGTATGGGGGGGCTTCCTCAGCACGGGTCACTGCCTTCTCTTCTGTTGGCTTTCCAAAGTCAGTGCCCTCTGGCCAGTTGGTGATGACCTCCACAATGCCTGGACGCTCGAGAGTCCCCATCCTAGCCCTCTGAGTTATCAGAGCCATCCACTTACTCCAAGTGGCATCTGTGGCATGGTGCGGAGTCGAACCCTTCCCTTTAAACATCCAAGTCAGGACTGGAAGCCTTGGAGCTAAAAGGAGTGGTGACTCCGTCCCAATCACCTCAGAGGCAGCTCTGACTCCCTCATAGGCAGCTAGGATTTCTTTCTCTGTGGGGGTATACTTGGTCTCTGAGCCTTTGTACGCCTTGCTCCAGAACCCGAGTGGGCGGCCTCTTGTCTCATCAGGAGCTTTCTGCCATAGGCTCCAGCTAGGACCATTCTCACTGGCTGCTGTGTAGAGAATGTTCTTAATCTCTGGGCCGGTTCGAACTGGTCCCAAGGCCATGGCATGGACCACCTCTCGTTTGATCTGGTCAAATGCCACCTGCTGCTCAGGTCCCCACTCAAAGTTATTCCTCTTTCTTGTAACGTCAAAGAGGGGTTTCACAATTTGACTGTACCCGGGAATGTGCATCTTCCAAAAGCCCACAAACCCCAGGAAGGATTGTGTCTCCTTCCGGTTAGTGGGTTCCACCATAGTGGCCACTTTATTCACCACATCCATAGGGATGTGGCGTCGGCCATCCTGCCATCGAACTCCCAGGAACTGGATCTCTCTGGCAGGACCTTTCACTTTGCTTCTCTTAATGGCAAAACCAGCATCCAACAGGATATTAATGATCTTCTCACCCTTCTGGAAGACCTCCTCTGCTGTCTCACCCCATACAATGATGTCATCGATGTACTGCAGATGTTCCGGAGCTCCACCCTTCTCCAGTGCAGTCTGGATGATGCTGTGGCAGATTGTAGGGCTGTGCTTCCACCCTTGAGGCAGTCTGTTCCAGTGGTACTGGACTCCTCTCCAGGTGAAGGCAAACTGCGGCCTACATTCTTCTGCAATGGGGATGGAGAAGAAAGCATTAGCAATGTCAATTGTGGCATACCATTTGGCCTCCTTCGTTTCCAGTTCATACTGCAGCTCCAACATGTCAGGCACGGCTGCGCTGATTGGAGGAGTCACTTCGTTCAGGCCTCGGAAATCCACCGTGAGTCTCCACTCCCCTGTCTCCTTTCGCACTGGCCATATCGGGCTGTTGAAGGGCGAGTGGCTCTTGCTGATGACAAGCTGCTGCTCCAGGCGGCGAATCAGCTGCTGTATGGGTAGCAGGGAGTCTCTGTTGGTGCGGTATTGCCTGCGATGAACTACACGAGAAGCAATAGGTAACTTGACATCTTCCACCTTGTGGGTACCAACCACGGAAGGGTCATCTGACAAGCCAGGCATGATAGACAGCTGCTCTTTGTCTGTAGTCTCTACAGCTGCTATGCCAAATGCCCACTTGTTCCCCTTCGGATCTTTAAAGTACCCTTCCCGGAGAAAGTCAATCCCCAGGATGCAAGGTGCATCAGGGCCAGTTACTATGGAGTGCTTCTCCCACACATTCCCGGTGAGGCTTATCTCAGCCTGCAGCACAGTCAACTCCCGAGACCCCCCTGTGACTCCTGCAATTGTAACAGTATCTGTCCCCCTGTGGCTGGAGGGGATCAGAGTGCATTGGGCACCGGTGTCTACCAACGCTCTGTACTTCTCGGCTTCAGAAGTGCCAGGCCATTTCACAAACACGTCCCAATATACTCTGTTATCCCTGGCCTCCGCCTGGCTGGAGACAGGGCACCTCTAATTCTGAGCAGTGTGACTGCATGAGGCACATGGACCTGAGTTACTGGCTTCACCACCCCTTGAGCGAGAGCGCTGCCTGTGGGACACTGGGGCAACCCCTCTTCTGGAGGAGTTATTCCCTGTGTTTGTCCCCTGCAGTTCCCTTACCCTGGCCCATAGAGCTGAGGTGGGCTGGCCATGCCATCTATCCATGTTTTCCCCATGGTCACACAGTGTTCTCCAGAGTGACCCCCTGTGTGTACCCTGTCTGCTCTGGGCTGGTCTCCTGCGGGGAGGAGGAGGAGCACGGCGGCGTGTGTTCCTTACAGCTGAGACTTGCACCCATTCTGAAGGTGAAGAGCAGTCATCCTCTGCCTTCTGCATTTCAGAGAAAGAGGCTTTCAGCTCGTTCATTTCTTGGGTGAGGGTCTCTACAGTGGCAATTAAGGTTTTCCTCGACAAACTGTCTTCAAACTGTCTCAGGTCATTCACAAACTCCCTGATTGTGGGAAGGTTGTTGGGGTCTCTGCCCAGCAGCAGTGCTCCCAATGTGGGGGCATATGTGGAAGGGGCACACTGAGTCAGTTTCTTTAAGAGGGCTGGCTTCATGCGGACATCATCAGGGTCCGAGGGCCTCTGGTCGGCTCCATAAATTATCTCTTGAACCGCCATTTGCCTCAGGTATGAGATCCCCTGTTCCATATCTGTCCATCTAAGGGGATGGAAAATCATGTCATCCTTAGTCGGGTACCTGTACCTCACAGCTATCAGAAGCCTGGCCCAAAGTGAGTGGGTACCATCGAGCCTTCCCAGCTCCTTATCCACACCTCCATCCCTCGACAAGGATCCCAGCTGTTTCGCCTCCCTGTGATCTAGGTCCACTGTTTCTGCTCCTGCATCCCAGCATTTCAAAAGCCAGGCTAAAAGGGACTGTCCGTTTGCCCTTGCATACTCCTGCCTTATGTGCCTGATTTCCTTTCTGGGCGTGGAGCTGATAAGGATCACTCCATTATCAGGTCCATTTCCAGCTGGTTGCTGTTGCTGGGGGGTGCTGGTTCCCGAAGAGGTCCCTTGCCCTGGATCGGCATCTGCGGGAGGGTTTTGATTTGATCTTGCTGGCCGCGTGGTTATTGGCGCTAGGTGAAGGGGGCTGGGCTGAGGGGGCAGGGTCCGGGGGGCTGCCCTGGGCGGGACCGGAGGCGGAGTTCGGGGCGGAGCCGCGCTAGGGGCGGTCTGCCCTGTCGCCCATCCCCCGCAGTTGCAGCTGGGGCAGTGAGGACCACCCCTCCCCCTAAGCACCCTAATGGCGGCGCCCACTCGATATTTCCACGTGTCCCAGTTCACCGCTATCTTATTAATTCCCAAACCCAAATTTACACACAGTGAAATAACAGCTATCCAGTACCATTTTTCCCCCAAAATATCTGGAGCTTCTGTGCTCCAATGCATATACTCAGATTGATTCCATGTTCCAGAAACATTTCTAAACACAGTGATATTACTAACAGAATTCAGGAAATAGGCATAGACTCGGGCAGGCAAATGCTTAGAATATTCCCAGAGCATATCAATGACAATCCAGAAGACATGGTAACTTATAAACTTTAACAGCCAGCCCCACAACAGCCATGCAAAAGCGTTAATGATTAAGACTTTCAGAATATCCATTTTTTAACTTCCAAATCTTCTCTGAAAGAATTCTTTCTACCTAGCCCCACGTTGAGACGCCAAATAAATTGTTTTGGGTTCAAATGCAAGTTCCCAGAGACTCTTATAAATTTGGTAGACCCAATGACAATTTATAGAATTTATAGAGTTTATAGAGTGCCCTCCCCTCCTCCCCCTCCTTTCCCCAAAAGACAGGGAGAGAGATAAAAGGTAGGGACACCCCAATAAATCAATCTCACTCGATTTGGAAGTTAAAAAGGAAAAGTTTAACAATAACTTAGAAAAAAAGGGATTGGAGGTAGGGGAGTTTACAAAGGATAAGGAAGGGAAAAACAGCAAAATACAAAACAGGGATGGATACAACCCGAGTAGTGTGATGGTGTCTCTGCCTCGTGGCTGGTATACAGTATCAGTGTGTGTGTGCGGTCATGAACGCAGGTAGTGAGCAAGGGGGCGAAAAGAGGAAGAGACAGGAGAACTCCTGTCTTTTATACCACAGGAAGTGGGGGGAGTGGGCTAACCATCACCTGGAGTGTGGCCCACCCCTGAGGAGGGGCCAAGACCCCTAGGGTCAGGTTCAGGGTCACTCCCCCAGGAGTGTTAACCCTATACAATATACCATCAGTCAGAAAAAGAGCTTCACCTTTTACTTAAGAGTCAAAGAGTGGGTCGAAGAGGAGAGGCACACAGGTACTCATATAGTCATTGCAAAATGCCCCTGAGCACTAAATGAACTATGTTTAAAAGGCAGAAATATCTTGAAAAAGAAAATAACCTGACAGGATTTTGTGTGATTCTTTTATATGAAGGTTAAACTACCATGAAATATGAAATACCAAGCTAAGAGCAAACAATTTCTGTGAGATTGTGGTTCATTCAACAACCAACATCTACGTGGGCCAGGTGCTGCCTGACAAGCAGTTTCTCTGGCCTGCAGCATAACGAGGCTGTAGGAGACTGCTCTCCTGATGCCAGGGCAGTGCAAGACTGAGAACTGCCAGCACGCAGATGTGCAGGGGAACTTCTCAAGCGACAGCCTTCCCCTACCAGGACAAAAGACTGGGTGACTAACTAAGACACATGGGAGAGCTGGGGCAGCTCAGTGCTGCCCATGAATGTAGGCAAAACTGACTGCTGCTAACCAAAAGAGCAGATGTTCTTAGAAAGGCTGAGAGAACCGGGTTTGTTCAGCCTTGAGAAGAGAAGGCTCAGGGCAGACCTCCTAACCATGTACAAGTACATAAAGGACTGCTACCGTGAGCGGGGAGACTCCCTTTGCAAAAAGAGTCAGACGGTAAAGGCAGGGGACAATGGCTACAAGTTGCTACTGGAGAGATGCCATATTGGATGCCAGAATTAGATGCTTGAGCGTGTCCAGAGAAGGGCAACGAGGCTGGTGAGAGGCCTTGAGCACAGCCCTACGAGGAGAGGCTGAGGGAGCTGGGGTTGGTTAGCCTGGAGAAGAGGAGGCTCAGGGGTGACCTTATTGCTCTCTACAACTACCTGAGGGGTGGTTGTGGCCAGGAGGAGGTTGCTCTCTTCTCTCAGGTGGCCAGCACCAGAACAAGAGGACACAGCCTCAGGCTGTGCCAGGGGAGATTTAGGCTCGAGGTGAGGAGAAAGTTCTTCACTGAGAGAGTCACTGGACACTGGAATGGGCTGCCCGGGGAGGTGGTGGAGTCGCCGTCCCTGGAGCTGTTCAAGGCAGGACTGGACGTGGCACTTGGTGCCATGGTCTAGCCTTGAGCTCTGTGGTAAAGGGTTGGACTTGATGATCTGTGAGGTCTCTTCCAACCCTGATGATACTGTGATACTGTGATAATTTATTTTTCACCATTGGAACTCTTAAGCATTGGAATAAACTCCCAAGGGAGGTGGTGGATTCCCCTACATTAGACAGTTTCAATGTCTCCCCTCAGCCTCCCCTTTTTCAAACTAAACAGCTCCAGCTCCCTCAGTAGCTCCTCATAAGAATTATTCTCCAGACCCTTCCCCAGCTTCATTGCCCTCCTCTGAACCTGCTCCAGCACCTCCACATCTCCCTTGTATTGCGGTACCCAAAACTGAACACAATACTTGAGATGTGGCCTCAAGTATTGGTATGAAAGATGAAAGAGGATGTGGACTGTTGATTTGTATCCAGAGTAGCTTATGTGTACTCAAAACACATTTCTGTGTTTTGCTCAGGCTCAGAATGCACTAAGATTTAAACTTTAACCATATGGATGTTCAAGCAAGAATTCCCTTGCCTGATGCCTTTGAAAATAACCTTTTAAAAAAAAGGAAAAAAAAGAAATACTGGGTTTTAAAAAAAAGTTTTAAGGTGTTTTTACTAAGACTTGGTGTTGAAAGTGATTGACTATGTGAAGACAAGACATAAGCAGAGACATACCTAGTGCTTCTCAGTCAGAGCAGGAAAAATCTTTAGCTCAAAAGTTCACCTCAGTGAAAAGGATAACCTACATAGCACATCAGAAACTCTGTGCGTGCCAATATACAAGGGGCATTTGACAACAGGGGCATTTAATTTAAACAAATGCTCTTCAGTACACAGAGAAATCCTGATGACCTTTTCAAGTATCACTATTGCTAGAGTCTTCTTTACCCTTTACCACATCCACTGTTACAGTCTATCTGGAAAAGACTGACTGAGAAACTATAAACCACCAAATGTCAAATGAAATGTCATCATTAACTTTAATGTGTAACTGTTCATCATAATAAGTCTAATATTGAAACAACTCAGCCAGACTGATGTAGCTTCACTGGCAGTGATTTACATGCATCACAGGAAGGCCAGCATCTAGAGCAAAATTTTTATTTAATTGAAAAAGCCTCCTAGTAGCTGGGGGTAGGTGTTGTAGTTTTTATGGTATTGTTTCTAAAAATGAAATATTTGGTAAGGACTTTTCTTCTTTTGACCTAAACAATCGATATGAAACATTGCAGTTGAAAATAGCAGTGTCCTGACAGCAGACAGAACAGTCAAGGAGAGTCAAAAGTCCAAATTACAATTAATTTTAAAGCCTTCAAAATACAAACAAAACACCTCATGGCCTTGCAATAAAAAGACTTTTTATACTAAAGTTTTACCATAATGCTATGACCTTTACACTCTATATCCACTCTGTATTAAGATCTCTTTTCCCAGGCAACCAGCAATAGAACAAGAGGACACAGTCTCAAGTTGTGCTGGGGGAAGTATAGGCTGGATGTTAGGAGGAAGTTCTTCCCAGAGAGAGTGATTGGCATTGGAATGGGCTGCCCAGGGAGGTGGTGGAGGCACCGTCCCTGGAGGTGTTCAAGAGAAGCCTGGATGAGGCACTTAGTGCCGTGGTCTAGTTGACTGGATAGGGCTGGGTGCTAGGTTGGAGTGGATGATCTTGGAGGTCTCTTCCAACCTGGTTGATTCTATGATTAAAAAATGTCCCTTTGTATTCTGAGATGCATTTTGCATTTCTTTCTTTTCCTGATATTCCAGAGTACTCTAAACTCTTTTCTTCTCTCCCCTCACACCCACCGTGGGTTTGAATGGGGAGAAGGTGGCACAAAAACTGCTTTGTCCCTGCTGCCACCCTTCAGGCTTGAAGGGGAACAGCAAAAGGTGCCTTTCTGCATGTGTGCTGACCTGTGTGGAAGCCTGCACTGAAATTGGCCTGGTGGTTGGCTGGGTTTTTGTGCCCAGTATAAAATGGTAAATGGATACTTTGGCTAGAAAAGGATAAACAGAGCAAGGGAGAAGGAGAAAGGATTCCTGCCTTGAGAGTTTCCTGCCTTGAAAGAGCTCCTGCCCTGACAGAGTGCCCAACAGGACAGTTCCAGCTGTGACAGAATTCCTGTTTTGGACCATCCCTGCTTTTGGATGGCTCCTACCTTTTACATGGCTCTCGGTTTTACACCGTCCCTGCCTTTAGATGGTGTTCCCCACCTTTGCACCATTCAGTGCAAACTTGCAAGCTTGGCAAGCCCTGAGATCCTTTAAGAGAGCTGCTGTGGTACCTGGACTGGCTCCTCTTGGACTCAGTTTGGCCCTCCCCTGCCACTCCGTAGGCAGCATCACTTCTAAGAATCCCTCTTTTGTGGCAGCTGTGCCACAAGACATTTCTGCGTTTCTTGGCTTTTCCACCCACCCTGGACACACCTCCATAAGTAAAGCCCATGTTTCCTTAACTCTCTGCTCAGCCTGACTGATAGTGGTGCAAAGCTGTGTTTATAGCTTAGCCTTTTCCATTTCCTGACTTCCTAAATCTCTAAATTTGTCCATAACATCCTTTGAAGAATTCCCAATCGAATTAGAATCTGTAAATAAACCTACACTAGTTTTGCATGTTTTTTTGGGGGGCAGGATGTTCAGGAAAATAAATTAGTTCAATTTTTATAATTCCTGACTTGGACACTTTAATTCCTTGCCTCCACGACACCTGTGAGATTAAAAACTCACAAAATAATATGCAGCTGCTTCAACAGTAGAGGAGAAAAAGGGAAAAGAAAACTGTTGCCTTTCCAGAATCCATCTGAACTTCTGTATTACACATTTAAACATCTTGCTAGAAAATATTCTGAGGTGTTGGCCTTAGCAGGATGGACACTTCATAGATAAAGTGAAAACAGCATTTGATTCTAAAGCTGTGTTCTCAGTGCCCAAATAACAAGGCTTCAGCACACGGGAGGTCTTTATAATGATTTCTTAATTGCCTTGTATAATCTTGAACATGATAAAGATTTTGAGGCACAGCAAAGCTGGATTAGAACATCTTGCTGAAGGTAACAAAAGTTATTTCTTATCTTCTTCAAAAGGGTGGAAGCCACACTCCTGCTTCCCCCATTGAGATATTTTAGACCAATACATCTTGCATAGAAAAATTCTGCTTTGGCCTGAAAACAGATAATCTATGAAGGACCTAAAATAACTGAGAGAAAATGGTGAAGTTGGATCCATGATCGTTATGCTCTCTTCTTTTCCTGTATCTTCAGATTTCTTCATTGTTGGTGAAAGGAGGTATTGGAGTCACTGCTTGCCTTGCATCTATGTACCCCTGATTCCAAAGCTGCTTAAACTTGGTTCCGAATAAGGTGGTGTGGATAAATGACAAAGTCTTCTTTTAATTTTCTTGAAATTCAGTCTTAGTTATCAAAACAAAAATCTGACAAAGAATATTCTTCTTGTAAAGCCTTTCCATGAATTTTGTTATGATTACTTTTTCCTTATTAGCCTCTCTGTCTAGAAAAGCCTAAAAATAGAAGAGGTTTGTGATACACTTAGAGAACAGAAACAATACCTAATCCACTTCAAATGCTCTGTTTGGTCCTAATAGAGTACACCTGCCTCTCTAAAAGGGTTCTATCCACTCCCCAAAGAAGAACCTGAAAAATGTGGCTGCAGTTATATTTAAACCTCACATGTAGGTTCTCCTGATCCCTGAAGAGCATCACGAACTGAAACAGGCTTCAGGGAAAACAGCATATTTGATAATTAGTCCCTTTGAAACAGCCTCTATTCCTCTAAATACAGCACACTTCAGAATATTTTAATGACTGTAAGAGGAATCTGAAGATCCTGAAGTGCCAAAAATTGTCTCGGGGAACCATTCAGTCTTTGCAAGGACCTTCAGAGCATATCAGCTGTGTTAGGTGACACATCAGCCTCCTTCCTCAGACTTCAAATACTCAAGCTATTAGAAAAGATGCCATTTTCAATTCAGGCGGAAACTTATAGTGGCTTACTTTGCTAACAGTGCTTATTAACACAGAGTGTCTTCCTTACATCTTATCCCTCAATTCAGGAGACTTCTCTACCTGTTTTGAAAGCCTGACTCCCATAACTTCTTTTACCAGTTAGTTTGCTAGCTACAAATACACTATACATAAACCCCTCTAGCTCAGGACATGGCTTAACAAGCTCCAGACTGTTATGCCACCCACAATCAAACACAAATCTCAGCATGGATGTCTCAGCTAGTCACAGGTAAGCCCTGAGTCTGGCAGTCTATTCCTACATCTGTTCCTAGAAGGAATTCAGGATCACCTTGTTTGTAGCATGGTTAACTGTCTCCATTCAATTCACCCTCGGAACCTGCCTTCCAGAAACAGATCCTTAAATGGATGACGCTGGAGCTGAATGAAATCCTTCCTCCACAAGGTCTAGGATCTTAGCTCAGCTGAGCTGTGTCCCTGCTTACAGTTAACTTTTCACAACCTTCTTTTCCTGGAAGGATGATGTGAGACCTGCCCACCCCACATATATACTCAAAGTGCACCAATGTTAAAAAGGGAGCAGGCTTTTGGCTGCTGAAAAGTGAGAGCAGCTCACATTTTCTTATTTGCTGGGAAAAACAAGCATGCCTTTGAAGAATTTAGATTTCATGTTTTCCAGAGCTGTCCTGATTTTTTTATTGCTTTAAAAATAAGCAGTCATTAGCAACACACTGCTAGAGGACAAATATCAAGCCTAACAAAAATGCAAAACCAAACTTAGATATTTGGTGAATTTTCATTTTTCTTTTCAATATTTTTCCTGGTGTTATTAATTTTGATGAAAATGAGAGGGTTTGGGTATACTGAAAATCAGGAAAGTTGTTCTTTTTTAGTACTAGTTCAATTAACATCCCAGCACATCCCAGCACTCTGAGACTAGGGAGGCAACATTTACTGGAACTCTGCCATCCTGAGCCAACTTGCAGTTATATTTATAGCCTAGGGAAATCCCAGTGCTACTTTTACCACATATGTGCAGTACAAGTGAAAATCTTTTGTATCTGGGCTTCTCTTCAAAGCTGTTAACTTGGGACACTACAGAAAGCACAGTCTGGGAAGTCACCTACCAGTTATACCTCCTAGTGACAGCAGACAGATCTAAAGGAAAATCAGCTGAATGTAGCGCACTAATTTTCTGTTTCAATTATCTGGACTGGAGCAGAAAGTGTGAGTTAAGACTAGAGCCTGATTTATAGGTTTCACTTTATATTTTGCAGTGTGCCACAAACCAGTCAGTATTTCAATACAAAATACCTATTCACTGTCCTTCAGCTGCTCACAATAAAAGCAACTCTTAAAGGTGCACAGACATTGTATGTGTGCTTTTGTAATACAAAGCTTTCACCTAGTAAGCGCTAAAAGAATTATTCCAGATATTCATTATATAGCATACTGTGCTTAACTATAGAGAAGGTACAAGATAATGGAGAGTTTCTTGTTAGAGGCAGCATAATGAATAGAAATACCTTATGTTAACAGGTTTCTGAAACCAAATAACACATTTTTAGTGGCGTGCAAACAAACACAAAAACATACCCAGGACTGCTACTGTAATTTACTTGGCTATGTTCTTAAAATTAATCTGGATCATGGCAGGTTAGACATCACAGCACAATACACATTATTAAGCTCTGGGTTGCAGACTGGTTGCTGTGGTTTTGCTGTCACGAAAGGCTGTTATTTGTGCAAGGACAGGACAAGAACTGCCCTTCAAAAACCTAATAACAGGATGCATCTTGGGTTTTGGTATGCTTTGCTGGGAGAAGAGTTCGAAACATACTTTATATATATATATATATATATATATATATATATATATATATAGGGTATATGTATATATAATATATATAGAATCATAGAATCAATCAGGTTGGAAGAGACCTCCAAGATCATCCAGTCCAACCTAGCACCCAGCCCTAGCTGTCAACTAGACCACGGCACTAAGTGCCTCATCCAGGCTCTTCTTGAACACCTCCAGGGATGGTGCCTCCACCACCTCCCTGGGCAGCCCATTCCAATGCCAATCACTCTCTCTGGCAAGAACTTCCTCCTAACATCCAGCCTATACATGGGAGCTGTGACCAGAGATGAATACCAATTACCCACATGCTTATACTGGTAACAGACCCAGGATAAAAGTTTGGCCATGAACAGTGCCTCAGACATACTGGCCATGAGCAGTGTGTTGACAGTTGTGTATTTAGAGGAGGTTCATTCTGGCAACACATTCTTTTCAGTCTCCCAGTGTTCTTGTTCCTTCTTAGCTCCATTTCAAGTGATGCCATCTAGTTTGGTAAATATTTATAGAATCACAGAATCATCCAGGTTGGAAGAGACCTCCAAGATCATCCAATCTCTCTGCAGGGCTCTTCTACCTTCCAACAGCTCCACACCTGCTCCTAGCTTGGTGTCATATCTACACACACATTTTTCTTGTACAAAGCTAATGTAGACAAGTAATTTCTTTCAGGAGCTGAAATACTGGAAGAAGAGTTCTTACATAATGTTGAGTAGCAGGTTAAATTGTCCTTATCATAAAGGGTCCAATACAGAGGTCTGCAAAAGGCTCCTTGGCTGTCACTGTGATAAATGGGAAAGAAGGAAGCAGAAGAAGGTAACAGTGGCAGCAGCAGTGATGTAGCCATAATGTAACTGATTTAAAGTAAAAAAATTAATTATTGCAAATGAGAGGGCATTGTACTAGGCACCACAATCGTGGCTACATGACAAGCTGTGCGTGCTCTAAGAATGCAGTTTGTATTTCTTAAGTGCTCCACTGCTAAGAAAGTGTTTAAGAATCCAGTACTAGAAAAATAATACTGCCATTTAAACTCATCCTGAACCACGCTGTGACAGTCTTTCTAGCAGCCCTAATGGCACATAAATAGCAAAAGGGAAAGGTATTTTCATACCTATTATATTCATTAGGAAAACAATCTTTATTATGTGCCTATCTCCTGAAGTATGGAACTGTACACAGTACACAAAATCATTTGGAGGTGCACTGTCATGCAGAGCATGGAAAGAAGAGATGCTGTACAAATTTGTATTTCACTAAACAAACTAACCCCCTAATCAAAAATAAATTTCCTTTATAGTTAATTTTCATGCTAACCAATTAAGCAAATCATCAAAATGGAAGGAAAATGGAAACAGTGCTGTTCTTTGAAAATAGGTTGCTCAACATCAAGAGAATTCAGATATACTCCAGTGTTGAATCAAATGAAAAGTGTCCAATTTATTAGGTTTCTGCTTTCCTGTTCAGAAATTCCATTTTGGTGCTGTTAAGATGTGATATTAATTAATCTATAGAGTGGAAGAGCCTATGCTACTGCACACTTTATTACTGAATATAATGACAACTGAGAAGTAAAAATCATGATAAAACCACACAGCTTTGAAATGACTGTAAATTAGCATAACTTCTTTCTCATTCCCTAACAAGGCACTTCTCACTAAGTAAAGTATCAGAATTACAAAAAAAGGGAAAAAATCTACTTTTCCCAAGCATTTATTTAGATCTCTTACAAATTCAGTCTTTGTCAAACTTGAGGACAATCCCTTTCATAAAACAGAATCTTAGATCAGTTGCAGACAATGGTGTAAACTCAAGTGAAATTGAGAGCAGACCTTGCTTTTTTCATTAAACAAGAAGAACCGTCCTTGAGGAAGCCTCGGCTGCTAAATTCATTGTCCTTTTTGGTTCATTTTTAGCTTCAAGTTGGATCACAAGGTAGTTTTATACAAGCTTATTTGGATGTATGGAGTAAATAACAGGGAGAAATATTTTTATTTATAATTTTTCACTATAATTTTTATTGTATGTCAGAGGTTGTCTTTTATTTCTGTCCTCAAGATCAGCTAATGCCAAGAACAGGTCGTTCTTCCACGAAGCTCAAGAAATACATGCAATGAACAAATGCATGTCATAGAATCACAGAATCATAGAATCAACCAGGTTGGAAGAGACCTCCAAGATCATCCAGTCCAACCTAGCACCCAGCCCTAGCCAGTCAACTGGACCATGGCACTAAGTGCCTCATCCAGGCTTTGCTTCAACACCTCCAGGGACGGTGCCTCCACCACCTCCCTGGGCAGCCCATTCCAATGCCAATCACTCTCTCTGGGAAGAACTTCCTCCTAACATCCAGCCTATACTTCCCCTGGCACAACTGGAGACTGTGTCCCCTTGTTCTCTTGCTGGTTGTCTGGCAGAAGAGACTAACCCCCACCTGGCTACAATGTCCCTTCAGGTAGTTGTAGACAGCAATGAGGTCCCCCCTGAGCCTCCTCTTCTCCAGACTAAACAACCCCAGCTCCCTCAGCCTCTCCTCGTAGGGTTTGATGTATTTTACAGCTAAAATTCATTGCAGGGGAGGAATAGTCTGTAAAATTGAGTTATGGGTATTTCTAAGAATCACAAATATATAAAACATGGAGCTACAAAATTTATTTTCTGATAAGCAACAAATGAAAGCAAAATCTGAAAAAGTACATCTCCAGTCACTCTTCTGGAAAGTAACTGGGCTGAGGTTTTAAGCAGCTCAGTTTCAAATTTTAAATCCCCAGACATTTACTAAAGAGATTGCATCAAAATCTGATTAAAACTGAAAACATCTGGACACTAAAGTAACAATGCATATTTCCTGCAGCTGGCTTTGAAGTTAAAGACAGGTCAGGGACTGGTTGGTTTCAAATGGAAATCTCTCCAATTTTCTTTTTTCCTTCAGAAAATACCGTGTAGTGTTTTGCTGCAATGTGCTTCTGCTCATCCATACAAAGTGACTCTTGCTTTTTATAGAATCATAGAATCAACCAGGTTGGAAGAGAACTGCAAGATCATCCAGTCCAACCTATCCCCTAGCCCTATCCAGTCAACTAGACCATGGCACTAAGTGCCTAATTCAGTCTTTTCTTGAACACCTCCAGGGACGGTGCCTCCACCACCTCCCTGGGCAGCCCATTCCAATGCCAATCACTCTCTCTGCCAACAACTTCCTCCTAACATCCAGCCTATACCTCCCCCGGCACAACTTGAGACTGTGTCCCCTTGTTCTGTTGCTGGTTGCCTGGGAGAAGAGGCCACCCTCCCCCAGGCTACAATGTCCCTTGTTGCTACTCAGGAGAAATTGCTATGACATTACTGTTTTTTAACTGACATTACTGTTTTTTAACACCAAAGCACTATAATGGGAACTTAATGTTAAGTGTGGCAAAGAAATCTGATACATTAGTTAAAAAAGGAAAACGTTGTATAAATTTCCCCTCCAGCTATATTATTTCTTTATCTAAAGAGACAAGAGTTTGATTCCTTGTAGCACAGTGAATGTATTGTCTTGATCTTGTGGAAACTGTTCCTGTCCTTCCCTCTCTGCCTTTTTTTCCATCCCTTCTAAACTGATGCATTCTGTGATTTGAAGAGAGAAGATATCAAAGACTGATTTAGTTTTGAAATGCTAAGAAGAGAATTACAGTCACTCCTACAGAGCAAACTGCCAATGTTTTGTACCTGCTACACACAGAATTAATTTTGGAAGAATTTCCTGGGTTTGTCTGAGACATTTGATGGATGGCCAAGGGATCAGGCCCAGCCAGCATGGGTTTAGGAAGGGCAGGATCTGCCTGACCAACCTGATCTCCTTTTAGGATCAGGTTACCTGCCTGGTGAATGTGGGGAAGGCTGTGGATGTAGTCTACCTGGACTTCAGCAAAGCCTTTGACACTGTCTGCCACAACAGGCTCCTAGCCAAGCAGGCAGCTCATGGTTTGGACAGATTCACTCTGTGCTGGGTCAAGAACTGGCTGGATGGCAGAGCCCAGAGAGTGGTGGTGAATGGTGCCACATCCAGTTGGCAGCTGGCACTAGTGGTGGTCCCCAAGGATCAGTGCTGGGCCCAGTCCTGTTCAATATCTTTATTGATGATCTGGATGAGGGGATTGAGTCCAGCATCAGTAAGTTTGCAGATGACACCAAGCTAGGAGCAGCTGTGGAGCTGTTGGAAGGTAGGAGAGTCCTGCAGAAGGACCTGGCCAGGCTGGATGGGTGGGCAGAGGCCAATGGGATGAGATTTAACAAGGCCAAGTGCAGGGTTCTGCACTTCGGCCACAACAACCCCAAGCAGTGCTACAGGCTGGGGACTGAGTGGCTGGAAAGCAGCCAGGAGGAAAGGGACCTGGGGGTACTGGTAGAGAGTAAGCTGAAGATGAGCCAGCAGTGTGTCCAGGTGGCCAAGAGAGCCAATGGCATCCTGGCTTGCATCAGGAACAGTGTGGCCAGTAGGACAAGGGAGGTTCTTCTGCCCCTGTACTCAGTACTGGTCAGGCCACACCTTGAGGACTCAAGAGAGATGCTGAGGTGCTGGAACATGTCCAGAGAAGGGCAACAAAGCTGGTGAGGGGCCTGGAACACAATCCCTATGAGGAGAGGCTGAGGGAGCTGGGGTTGTTTAGCCTGGAGGAGGCTCAGGAGTGACCTCATTGGTCTACAGCTACCTGAAGGGTAGTTTTTTTATGCTGAATTGTTTTCAATTAAGATTAAATGTCAAATAAATAACCTAATTTTTTTTGTAAGACTGGTAAACTGAAATGTGGGATAACAAAATCCTCCTCTGCTATGAGAAATAGCAGAACAAAATTCTCTTTCCCCAGACTACTCTTTAATATGTTGGTCTTCATCCATACTTGCTAAGGTTTCATTTGCAAAATTAATGCATAATTTACTGTAGGAATCAGCCAAGCACTTGGAAATGCTTCAGCTCTTGTGGCATATTTAGAAAACTAAAATAGGAATAATAGATTTGTGATAAGCACTGGAGGAAGGCTTATGAAAGAAGGGTTCTGTCACTGATTCTTTTGCAGATTCCCTCTGAGGCTCTGCTAGACATCATTGCTGTAATCAGTAGTGCAGTAACAGCCAAGAACCACATGTGAGGGTAGACATTGCACTAAATTCTATGCAGCTTCATTAAGGAAACTCTTAACTGAGAAGTGCTAAGTCACTTTGTGTTGCAGTTACCTACCTGTGAAATGAAAATAGTAGTTCTATTTTTCTTTCCTATCTGTTCTCTTGCTCAGGGAGTTATTTTTATTATTTCTTTGAATAACAGTACAGTGAGGATTCGGGTTAGCTCCTGCTGGTGCTAGTGTGATAATCCAACAATAACATTTGTAGTCCAGCTACAAATGAAGCTCACTGGATGTAGAGTAAGACCTCCAAGATCAGCCAGTCCAATCTAGCACCCAGCTCCATCCAGTCAACTACACCATGACACTAAGTGCCTCATCCAGTCTTTGCTTGAACACCTCCAGGGATGGTGACTCCACCACCTCCCTGGGCAGCCCATTCCAATGCCAATCACTCTCTCTGTGACCACTGCATAGGGAAATGGAGTTTAGTCTGTGATGTTTTGTCCTGCTTCTAGGATCTAATTTCCCTTGATCTCAACAGTGCACTTTGTGGCAGAACTGTGAAATTCAGGTTGTTTTTTTTAAATTAGAACTCCACAGACAGTTTGTGAAGAGCTTCAGAGTGTACATAACACTGTAATTTACACTAATTTTCTATACTCTTCAGTTAACAACATGCTTCAAGTTTAAAACTGTTCTGTATAATCTTAGAGCCACCAGGAAATATGAACAACTGAAATAGAAAGGCATTGCTGGAGAAAAGTAACTCGATGACATCAGCTGTGATGGTCAATATACACTAGATCTTCATCCAGAAACTACTTAGGGAGAGAGCTGTAATACTAACACATAAGCAATAAGCAAAATGATGGGAAAAGAAGAGACAGTTAAAAAGCAAGGACTTCTTTTCCAGTAAAGAAAACCCTAAACCCATTTAAAATGCTAGTACATTCACGACACTAAGAGACATTTCTTCATTTCTTCATTTAGGTAGAATCACAGAACTAACCAGGTTGGAAAAGATCTCTAAGATCATCCAGTCCAACCTATCACCTAAGCCTTCTAATTAATTAAACCATGGCACTAAGTGCCTCATCCAGTCCAACCTATCACCTAACTCTTCTAATTAACTAAACCATGGCACTAAGTGCCTCATCCAGCCTCCCCTTAAACACCTCCAGGCATGGTGACTCCCCCACCTCCTCTAGCAGCCCATTCCAATGGCAATCACTCTTTCTGAGAAGAACTTCTTCCTAACATCCATTCTAAACCTACCCTGGTGCAGGATTTTCTGGTTTTTTTTCTCTATACTATGCTTCTCCCAGTTTGCTCAGTTGTTATGCTGTAGTCATGATTTTCAGCAATTTCATACAAACTCCTTGAAGTTTTAACTGATAGTGATGCTTCAAAATAAGTCACTAGGTAATTACTTCAACTATCTGCAGCATTTTAGCAAGCATTTTAGTGTTCCTTCAAAATGAAGAGGCCCTAAATTCTCCAGCTTGATTAATCTGTTACAAGTTTTATGTAATAAAACATCCTAAGAGTAATTTCTGGGCCTCAGAAACAAGGTTTTCTATGGAAACCAGCCATTTTTATATCAACATTAAATGATTTATGAATATGCTTTGGGGCAGAAGATAATTCTGAGAACCTGGAAAAGTATCTTGCCAAGATGTGGGGGGGGTGTACATCAAAATGTTCATCTTCCATCAATCACGTCCTCATTTTCCTAATAGGATACGATCAGATATTCAAGTCTAATCATGTGCCATGAAAAATTAATTGAAATCTAATGCACAGTAGGTTTTTGACCCCTTAATTTTCCCCTTTAGTTTTTTTTTCCTTTAGATACAGATTACATAGCACATTGCCTATTTTCTGAGTCCTCTCAATACCTACAATAGTTTTTGGTTTCTTTTCCTGGTGATCAAATGGCTGCTAAAATATTGATTAATATATCAAACAGAAAGCATACAATATATAAATGTCCTCTGCTTTAACCATGACAAATAAAGATTGTACTTTTTAAATATATATATATATTTAATATAAGGACTGAAGGAGTGAGCTTGAGTAATCTTTACCTTATTGATGCAATACTAAATGAATCTGAATGTGACAACAAATGGAGAATGCTCTGTACAGGGCATCTATTGCTAGAGAGAGTAGAATTTATCTGAATAATTGCAGACTTCCATGTGTTTTTTTGATTGTACTTTGTGGATATCCTTTAGAGTCATGGTGGTATGACTTATAAGGGGAAATCACCCAGACTAGACTCAGATGGCTCTGGAAATTGAATAAAGCTTCATTCAAGCTTACAGCTTAGCACAGGCTACAAGCAGATATTTACAGTATATACAGTTATAGACAGAAATATACAAGGTAAAAGGTAATACAGAAACACAACTGCCCTCCCAGAAACCTGAGTCCCCAGGAGGGGCTCCCAACTGCCCTTCCACCTTCTGCCACTCCCCTACCTTACCCCAGATGTTGCTTTGTGCCCCAATGAAGAATGGAGCATAGGCCAGGGGGGTTAGGAAGCAAGTGGATTAATCAGAGAGACAGAAGGTGAGGGTAGAGAGAAAATGCCCAGAGCCCAGACAGAGAGCGACTCCCTTATCTAGGTTTGGATTCTTCTTATACATCTCAGCAAGCCTATGAGTGAAGTAGACATCAACATTTGTTTCTCTTTCACAGCCTGCGATGTAACCTTCTCACCAAAACATTCTAGCTAGCTTCAAACTAGCACATATGCTTATACCAATGAGGAAAACACTGTCTTGCAACTTCATAAAATCCATAGCTTTAACTTGACAAAGAAAAGAAAGATTGGTTACTTTCTTTAGTCCTAAGTTCCTCAAAAAAAAAAGGAACTAAAAATGTACTTCTCAAAAGATGTAGTTTCTGAGGACCTGGTGGCTACTTCCATCTCCGTTTGTCATGTAGAACAAGTGGCTAAGTGTTAAACTTCACAGTGAATTTAACATCTCAGTAAGAATGCCTTAAGGAAATAGAAACATGCTTCTGACAATGTAATGTGATTTTAAAATTTCACTGTATTAGATTACCTCTTAGGGATTAAGAGGGAAAAAAATGCAACAGCTATACTTAATTTACAAAGTTTTCTGAACTGCATCACCTCTGAATTCAAAACTTGTTGTGGGCTATTGGGAATGCTGCAAATTCATAATTTCATTCTGGAGCTGAAGCTCCTACAACAAAGTGGCCATGTGAAGAAAAAAAACCAACAATTTAAAATATGTGAAAACCAAACTTGAAGTGGTCATATTTCACAGTGTCACAGTATCACCAAGGTTGGAAGAGACCTCATAGATCATCAAGTCCAACCCTTTACCACAGAGCTCAAGGCTAGACCATGGCACCAAGTGCCACGTCCAATCCTGCCTTGAACAGCTCCAGGGACGGTGACTCCACCACCTCCCCGGGCAGCCCATTCCAGTGTCCAATGACTCTCTCAGTGAAGAACTTTCTCCTCACCTCAAGCCTAAATTTCCCCTGGTGCAGCCTGAGGCTGTGTCCTCTTGTTCTGGTGCTGGCCACCTGAGAGAAGAGAGCAACCTCCTCCTGGCCACAACCATCCCTCAGGTAGTTGTAGACAGCAATAAGGTCACCCCTGAGCCTCCTCTTCTCCAGGCTAACCAATCCCAGCTCCCTCAGCCTCTCCTCGTAGGGCTGTGCTCCAGGCCTCTCCCCAGCCTCGTCGTCCTTCTCTGGACACTCTCAAGCCTCTCAATGTCCCTCCTAAACTGAGGGGCCCAGAACTGAACACAGTAATTTAAGGTGCTTCATTTAAGAAGACAGTATGTCTAAGCATTCTCAGCAGTCTACATGCAGAAGCAGACTTCTGAGCAAGACAAAGAACAGTTTTACTGTTTTTGTGTTATTTGGATTCTTGTGGAACCAATCTTTCTGCTTTGGAAACAGTGATTCTAAGCAAGCAGTCCCTACTTTTATGGCACTTGCGTGTTGGGACTTCAAAGAAAGTAGTGAAGATGGAATTTAAGTACTATTGAAAAACTCAAAAATTAAACTTGGTTGAAACCTCCTATTTAATGGAAAATGGCAATCCTTTTACAGAATTAAAGGGACAATAATCAAGAGGAAAAGTAAATGTATGGATGTATTTTTGCCTTTCTGAACAACATCAATTTCTAGTTTATAAAATCAAATTAGTAGGTGCTAGAATGCATTAAAACATTAAACTATTTGTTGACTGTATGATGTTATGTTATGGAAGTTAATGATTTAAGCCAAGCATTCATCTAAGATAATCTTTTTCTCTAATCATCATATTGATATTTTGACTCCTCCATTGAGCACAGAAAAGTGTTACACTTGGTGCAGTTGTGGAAGTTAGACATTTAAATTATGTATTATACGTAACATGTATCTTAAACCTGGAAACATTCCTTCCATTGCAGCAATGAGGTTGAATGTCTTTATAATAAGAGAGAGATGACCAATATAGTCATCTCTTATCCCACAGTAATTTTTCATTCATTTACCATTATGGTAAAGAGTTCTATTTGCAAATAGTGTGACTTTAAAATTTAATCTACCACCTAATTGGATAAATAAAGCCAATTAAGGATGAAGCAAATGCATACTATTACACTGAACATCTGTCATTCTCTTGCACTGGAATTCACCTGATAAAATGGTTACCTCTGTCAATTTCTTGACATAATAGGAATGAAACCATCATAATAGAGCACTGCCATAAGATCAATATTTCCATCTTTGGAAGTAAATGTCTTGGCTTTGCCTGAGCATTAATGTGGCAGCTGGAGACCATTAACCTAAGAGAACTTGCATTTCCATTGACATTACCTTTCAACTGGGAACAAACTTCTGGACACTTTTTGGGGGGAGTATCTTTTTTTTTTTTTTCTAAATAATGTTAAGATTCTAAAAACCTGTGCTGTACAGCAGTTACATTACTTGAAGGAAGCAATCCCATATGAAAAGGAGATATGCTTACTTGAGTGCGCCTGCACACTTCTAAATCAGAGGCATCATTAACTCAGAACATCTTTTTTCCTCAGGTGTAAACATTCTCATACAATCTTTAAGTCATTGTTTATTGATATTTTCTCTCAATGCTTACTTATTTTCTCTCTGAGGTTGACATAAAAAAACCAAACACACCAAAATTCTAATTATTTTCCCCTTAAAATATGTCAGCAGTCTAGCAGATTACTTGTACTTCACATAAGCTGAATTCAGCTGGGACTGTCGATTCACTTCTTATTTTCAGAAGCATTTTCAGTCACCTAATAAGGTTTATGTGGATTATAGAGCAAAGAACATTCAGAAATCTTAATTCCAGGGGTGCCCTAAGAGCTTTAGCTGTGGATGCTTCTTCACTAGCAAGAAGACATGTTATGGAACTGCTTCATTCCTGAGGTGGCAACCGCCAGCAGTCTTGTCTTATTCTAGTGATAAATTAATTCTGTAAAACACTACAAAGGAATTAGTTAAATAGAGCAGTTTCCTTTTTGTATCTCCATTGCAAACACCTAAACCCAAAGGGAGCTAGCACTATGGTTTAAAAGAGAAAAGAAGCAGTGCTAATTGACACTGACAATTCCTTTTGACATAGGTAGATTTTTAACAGTTTAACAGGCTTTAATGAGAACAAAAAAAGACTTTAATACATTGACACTCTGTGCTGGGTTAGGAACTGGCTGGAGTGGTGGTGAATGGTGCCACATCCAGCTGGCGGCCAGTCACTAGCGGTGTCCCACTGGGATCAGTGCTGGGCCCCATCCTCTTTAACGTCTTCATAGATGATCTGGATGAGGGCATTGAGTCAGTCATCAGCAAGTTTGCAGAAGACACTAAGCTGAGGGCACATGTGGCTGGGTGGGAGGGCAGAAGGGCTCTGCAGCAGGATCTTGACCGCCTGGACAGATGGGCAGAGTCCAATGGGATGGGGTTCAATAGCTCCAAGTGCAGGGTGCTGCACTTCGGCCACAACAACCCCACGCAGATATACAGGCTGGGCTCAAAGTGGCTGGAGAGCAGCCAGACAGAGAGGGATCTGGGGGTGCTGATTGATACCCGCCTGAACATGAGCCAGCAGTGTGCCCAGGTGGCCAAGAGAGCCAGTGGCATCCTGGCCTGCATCAGGAATGGTGTGGTCAGCAGGAGCAGGGAGGTCATTCTGCCCCTGTACTCTGCACTGGTTAGACCACACCTTGAGTACTGTGTTCAGTTCTGGGCTCCCCAGTTTAGGAGGGACATTGAGATGCTTGAGCGTGTCCAGAGAAGGGCGACGAGGCTGGGGAGAGGCCTTGAGCACAGCCCTACGAGGAGAGGCTGAGGGAGCTGGGATTGGTTAGCCTGGAGAAGAGGAGGCTCAGGGGTGACCTTATTGCTGTCTACAACTACCTGAGGGGTGGTTGTAGCCCGGAGGAGGTTGCTCTCTTCTCTCAGGTGGCCAGCACCAGAATGAGAGGACACAGCCTCAAGCTACGCCAGGGGAAATTTAGGCTTGAGGTGAGGAGAAAGTTCTTCACTGAGAGAGTCATTGGACACTGGAATGGGCTGCCCGGGGAGGTGGTGGAGTCGCCGTCCCTGGAGCTGTTCAAGGCAGGATTGGACGTGGCACTTGGTGCCATGGTCTAGCCTTGAGCTCTGTGGTAAAGGGTTGGACTTGATGATCTGTGAGGTCTCTTCCAACCTTGGTGATACTGTGATACTATGACACTGTGACACATTAGTTGCTTCCTTTCAGCTGTTTGTAAATCTAAAGAACTTACAGGGACATAGGAAAATGGACTCAGTTTAAAATGATACAATTTATGGTTGAGATTTTCACTGTATCTTATATCTCAAATGTAATTTTGACAGCAGAGTGCAAAGCATGTAGTTTAAAAACACTTCTCCATCTCTGCATTTAAGTATTTGCTAGCAAAACTCCAGCTGTGCATGCCCCTATACATGACTTACTTGAATATTTTTGGTGGCAAATTGTCCAGTATTAGCCCCAGTGGAAACAGAGACTTGTTATCTCACTTATAACTGTTTCTGGGTTGAATTGTCCTTAAAATACTGCAAAAAAATCTATTTAATTAGTAAAAAGTATATAATTTGAAAAGAAAAACTAAAATTGTGCCAGATTGTCTTGCTCTTTAGCTCAGTGGGTAGAGATCAACTTAGATGTGGGGGCTCTTGCTTTGGGTCTTCTCCCTGCCTAGGGTAAACAAAGATTTCATAGAATCATAGAATCAACCATGTTGGAAGAGACCTCCAAGATCATCCAATCCAACCTAGCACCCAGCCCCATCCAGTCATCTAGACCATGGTACTAAGTGCCTCATCCAGGCTTCTCTTGAATACCTTCAGGGATGGTGACTCCACCACCTCCCTGGGCAGCCCATTCCAATGCCAATCACTCTCTCTGGCAACAACTTCCTCCTAACATCCAGCCTATACTTCCCCTGGCACAACTTGAGACTGTGTCCCCTTGTTCTGTTGCTGGTTGTCTGGGAGAAGAGGCCAACCCCACCTGGCTACAGACTGCCTTCAGATAGTTGTAGACAGCAATGATGTCCCCCCTGAGCCTCCTCTTCTCCAGGCTAAACACCCCCAGCTCCCTCAGCCTCTCCTCATAGGGTTTGTGTTCCAGGCCCCTCAGCAGCTATTGATGAGAAGGGTTGTGAAGGGGAAGAGAGCATGGCTGTCATTCCTGGTGACACCATGGAGTTGGAAGAGTCAGAAGGATCTTCTGGTGTATAAAATATTTATAGGGATTAGGAATTGAGGTGTTCAGTAATGTTATGACCTGCTCAACACTGAAACTAAAAGTTTTGCAGGACATTTTTGTAGGACTTCAGAAGTGAGATCACAGGAGCAAGGATTACAATTTTGAATTCATGTAACAGTCACTTTGGTGTTCTGGCTTCAAATGTATGAAAACCCAGTCTTACGAAATGAATTAGAAAAATAATAAGATGGAGTCACTTCTTAATGGTAATTATGAAGTACTTAATTTCATTGTTTCTGATTTTTTTTGAGTTTCTCATGCTATTTAATTAGGGCATCCCTTAAGGTTCATTTATACTTCATGTTCATCAAATATAAATGAGCTGGAGATACTACCATGGGAAAGGGAATGAAATTAATTAATATATTACTTGATTAATCCTTATCATTAGTTATTAATAACCAGGGTTTTTCCTGCACAATTAAGAGATGTCTGGATTATAGAAAAAGCCATAAAATGTTAGTCTGTTTGGTTAATGTGCTGGTTTGAAGCAGGCTAGAATGTTTTGGTGAGAAGAACTAGGTTACAGGCTGTGGAAAGAAAACAGTGGTGATGTCTACTTCGCTCACAGTCTTGCTGAGATGTATAGGAACAAGAAATAAAAACATCAGATAACACTCTCACCATCACTCTCGCTGGGGCTGCTGGCTGAGCTGCATCTCTCTAACCTCGCCCTCCAGTTTGGGCTAACCCACTTTGCTTCTTAACCTCTGGCTGAACCTCAATTTCTTCCTTGGGACTGGGGTAAGATTGAGAGGGGCAGGGGGAAGGCGAAAGGGTGGTTGAGAGCCCCTCCTGGGGACTCAGGTTTCTGGGAGGGGAGTTGTGTTTCTGTATTACCTTTTACCGTGTATATTTCTGTCTATAACTGTATATACTGTAAATATCTGCTTGTAAATTGTGCCAGCTGTACATATAAGCTTCATTCATATTTCCAGAGCCAGTTGAGTTTAGTCTGGGTGATTTCTAAAGTGTGTGTGTGTGGGGGGGGGGAACACCCAAATCATCACAGTTAAGCATCACTGTTGGCCCCCAGGCACACCAAATTACCAGCTGCTATAGAAGGATTCACATTCATGGACAGTCATTAACTGCTACTGTTAGTCAGGTGTCCTTGCAAGGTTGATTTTGCTCAATGGTATATTGATTACGAGGGAAGATCAGTATGCTCACAAGAAAGCATTTAGTATTTGGAAGATGTTAAACAGATGCAGGTTTGTGCAAAACCCAGCCTGGTAGTTAAAGCCAGGTTCTGAGGACAGCATGTTATTTGTTAGAAGTATTCCTGTGGATTTTTTTCCTTGTCGTTCATAGAATCATAGAATCAACCAGGTTGAAAGAGACCTCCAAGATCATCCAGTCCAACCTAGCATCCAGCCCTAGCCAGTCAACCAGAACATGGCACTAAGTGCCTCATCCAGGCTTTTCTTGAACACCTCCAGGGACGGTGCCTCCACCACCTCCCTGGGCAGCTCATTCCAATGCCAATCACTCTCTCTGCCAACAACTCCCTCCTAACATCCAGCCTGTACCTCCCCTGGCACAACTTGAGACTGTGTGTGCTAGTTTGAAGTAAGCTGGAATGTTTTGGTAAAAGAACTAGATAACAGGCAGTGAAATGAAAAACAATTGTGTCTACTTCTCTCACAGTCACGCTGAGAACTCTGGGAAGAAGAAAGACTTTTTTCTCCATTTTTGTTTCTCACTCTTGCTTTGGCCTTAGACCTGGTCACATCTCATTAACCCTGCTCCTACTAACCTTGCTCCCTAACCTCTTGGTTGCACCTCTCTTCTTCCTGAGAACTGGGGTAAGGTTGAGAGGGCCGGGGGGAGGTGTTGGGGTGGTTTGAGAGCCCCTCCTGGGGACTCAGGTTTCTGGGAGGGGAGTTGTGCTTTTGTATTGTTTATCCTTTGTATATTTCTGTATATAATTGTATATAACTGTATATATTGTAAATAGCTGCTTGTAAATTCTGCTAGCTGTAAATAAATTGCTTCATCTATATTCCCAGGGTCCGTCTGAGCTAGCTGGGGCAAATTCAAAAGTGTGGGGGGGCGGGGTAACCCCCAAACCATCACACTGTGTCCCCTTGTTCTGTTGCTGGTTGCCTGGGAGAAGAGGCCACCCCCACCTGGCTACAATGTCCCTTCAGGTATGCTCACTTATCTTTGTTCTCTCAGGTAAGGTCTTGCAATTAAGGTGGCATTAAATGGCATAACAATCAACCATACAAAATCAGTCTTTTGAAGGCTGCATACTCCATATAGTCTTACGTTACACAGAACCAATACAGACCATTGCCAAGACACCTGAATATGTACTTCCCATTGTGGTGAGATTTCTGAACTGACAAACTTCTTCATGATTACGCAACAAGCATGTGTTTTTATCCACTTATAATGTCCTGCAGTGAATAATATACTACAAAAGAATAAAAAAAAAACCAACAAGTAAAATGTTTAATAACTGATGAATTTGAGTTGGCATAAAGTATGCATACCTTAAGAAAATATTTATTGGTTCTCACAGTTATCCACTGTGTGTGGTAGACATAAGTATTTTGCCACAGACAAAGCAAAATGCTGTAAGCATAGCCTGTATAAATATGTGTTTTTATCCTTTTGGTTTGTTTGGTGTTGTGGTGTTTTTTCCAAAGAAGGTGAAATACTAAATGTTACAGAGAGTATTCTTGGACAATTCAGAGATATCATGCAGGAAAGTTAGGACCATGTGTGTTATACAGGCTCTTTTTACAGGAAAGTCTTTTTGAACCAGCATCTTAAAGACTTCAAAAATTATATTACTGACAATACCAAATCAGTTAATTTCCTCTCATTAAAACTTCAGTTTTATAGGGAGTGACATTTGCATTAGTCCCCAATCATTATAAGCACTGTGGAAAAATGATAAATATATTTTAAAGTAGCTCAACACTGCTATCACTTCATCAGGAAAAATTCACCATGAAATATGGTGTTCCCAGTGGAGAGCTAGTACAAGGAATAATCCTACTCTGTCCTTGCAAGTGTCTTGTTTAATGAATACATTTGACAAATTCTGAGATGTTTTATGACACATAACCACATAGAATGATTGAAGCAGACTACTCAATGTATTGTTACTATCCGTCTCCAAATTAAACTGCATGCATATACAGAGCAGGTACACATTTAATTTCAACTGGTGATATGAAAATCCCAAAGCAACTTGTTAATCAATTTATGCACATAGCATTTAGAATGTGTTGCACTGTTCTACTGAAGATGTAGCTTTAAGAGAAAATTAAAGAATCTTCTGCTGGGTACATTTAAATGAGAACTGTCTGTAAAGAGTAGGGCATGAAGCTAACACACAAACATTATCAACTATATATTAACTGTAGCCTGGAGAAGAGGAGGCTCAGGGGAGACCTTATTGCTGTCTACAACTACCTGAGGGGAGGTTGTAGCCCGGAGGAGGTTGCTCTCTAATCTCAGGTGGCCAACGCCAGAGCAAGAGGACACAGCCTCAAGCTACGCCAGGGGAGATTTAGGCTGGAGGTGAGGAGAAAGTTCTTCACTGAGAGAGTCATTGGACACTGGAATGGGCTGCCCGGGGAGGTGGTGGAGTCGCCGTCCCTGGGGCTGTTCAAGGCAAGGTTGGACGTGGCACTTGGTGCCATGGTCTAGCCTTGAACTCTGTGGTAAAGGGTTGGACTTGATGATCTGTGAGGTCTCTTCCAACCTTGGTGATACTGTGATATTTTTTGAATAATGAAAGCCTAACAACCATCCTTTGGAGGGATCTGGAATTTGCCACTTCTGGTTGCTGACTAAGATGGACAAGAGTATTCCATTATGAGTTTACATAACAGATGTGCACTCAGACTTCTACATGAACTTAACGGTTTCACCTTGTTCTACACTAACTGCTGACAACATAGATACTCAAAAGCTCAAATTTTCATTGACTTAATGTATACATAGTGTAGGTCAATAATTTAACAAAGGAAAAATGCACTTTTGGATTAGCCTAAAAAATTGAGTTACTGCCTTTTTAGGAGATACAAATAACCAAATAGCAAATTAAATCATGCTGAGCTTTGACTTGGTAATTTTTTCCCTTCTTTTGCACCTTAGGTAGTGTTTCCTGAAATTGCTGAGTAATGAGCAGTTCCACAGAACTCAATGGCTGAGCTGATATCACTTGAAATAAACTAAGATCAAAAAGGAAGGCTTTTGAAACACTATCTAATACAATCTAGATCCAAGAGAAGTATAAAAGATTTTCCTTACTGGATACTTTTCTGTCTTTCTGAACACATAGGATTTGGAAAATGTCCATGTATCTTATACAGATACTGGCAGGATGTAAAGCCTTTTGACATCTTGGACATCTGTGAAAATAATGATGCTGAAAAAAACCCAACAATCCAAAATAAATTTATTTCCAACTTGAAGAATTTAAGTAAATACTTAATATAAATGCATGTTCTTTATTTCCTGAGCCTATTCTGAACCTTTAGTATAAAAGTTTTGACTATAATGTGCTTCATCATTTGCATTTCTGCAGAGGAAAGCAATATACCCAAATGTATGAAAATGCATAGCTAAAGTTGGTAAAAATTCCCCTGCAAGCAATATACTTTCAATGTGGATTATTAACAACAGGTAAATAATACCTGCCAGTGATTAAATGCTGCACTACACTGTATTACAGAGTAAGAAGCAGAACATTTCATATACTGCACATTTCTCCTTTTCCTCACTTAAATCTTTCTAGTAAGCACATGCTGTGACAGTAGGAAACACAATGATGACTGAATATGCACAGATACCACTAGATCATTCTTCCTCTATTCAAACCACATTGCATGCAGCAGCGATGTTCTGGCTACTCAGTGTTATTTCTGGGTCAGCATCATATCTCTCCAGGAAAGGTGTTTTTGCTGTTGGCCTGACTTTCCCTCTTTCTGATTTAACTGACATAGTTGAAACCATGCCAAGGTGAACGAGCATTTCAAGTTCAGCAATGAGGAAAGCAGCTTGGGTAAGTGCCATGAACAGACAGATTCCTGAGAGAGATGTGGAGCAGAGATTCAGTGCATGATATTCTTGAAATGAGGAAGGCACACACATTTGCACAGTGAACGCTGTTCTATCCCTTTCCTTCTCCTTACTTCCCAGAAAGAGATCAAAGTACATGTATTCTGTTCTATTTAACTTCCCCTAGAGCACTATTCTAAATTTTGAATTGCAATCTGAAGATGAAAGTATTTAAGTAGAGTAATGGTAAATCCTACGTACAGACAAACTGTGTAAGGAAAATAATTCACTTAAATCAAGGTAAAATTAGATTTTCTTTAGACAAGTCCAGAGGATTGAGTCCAGCATCAGTAAATTTGCAGATGACACCAAGCTAGGAGCAGGTGTTGATCTGTTGGAAGGTAGAAGAGCCCTGCAGAGGGACCTGGACAGGCTGGATGGGTGGGCAGAGACCAACGGGACGAGATTGAATAAGGCTAAGTGCAGAGTTCTGCACTTTGGCCACAACAACCCCAAGCAGCGCTACAGGCTGGGGACTGAGTGGCTGAGAGCAGCCAGGCAGAAAGGGACTTGGGGGTACTGATAGATAGTAGGCTGAAGATGAGCCAGCAGTGTGCCCAGGTGGCCAAGAGAGCCAATGGCATCCTGGCCTGCATCAGGAACAGTGTGGCCAGTAGGTCAAGGGAGGTTATTCTTCCCCTGTACTCAGCACTGGTCAGGCCACACCTTGAATCCTGTGTCCAGTTCTGGGCTCCTCAATTCAAGAGAGATGCTGAGGTGCTGGAAGGTGTCCAGAGAAGGGCCTGGGGGGTGGCCTCTTCTCCCAGGCAACCAGCAACAGAACAAGGGGACACAGTCTCAAGTTGTGCTGGGGGAAGTATAGGCTGGATGTTAGGAGGAAGTTGTTGCCAGAGAGAGTGATTGGCATTGGAATGGGCTGCCCAGGGAGGTGGTGGAGTCACTGTCCCTGGGGGTGTTCAAGAGAAGCCTGGATGAGGCACTCAGTGCCATGGTCTAGTTGACTGGCTAGGGTTGGGTGCTAGGTTGGACTGGATGACCTTGGAGGTCTCTTCCAACATGGTTGATTCTATGATTCTATGATTCTATGATGTACCTTTAGGTTATGGATGAAATCACAAAAGCACATATTGGAAAAGTCTGCTGAGAGTGTGAGGGAACCAGCTGGGACTATATGTGTCTCGGTGATTGTGGGTCTGAATGGTCTCCAAACCATAGAGATTTATATTTATGGAGGTCACTAAAGTGGTCCAGCAAAAAGAATACAGTATGATAGAGTGAGAGTCATTGTCAGTTTCAAGGCTATGGAAAAAAGAGTATTTTAGCAATCCAGGCATAAACTGAACAGTTTAATGGGGGAGGGTGTGTGTGGGTTTGTGTGTATGCATAGAAAAAAAAATCCATATGATTTATGTTTTCATTTGAAAAGAAGTTCCCCAACACATTTCCTTCAGTAAAAAACAGTTGGGCTAAGGTAATAGATCTTAACAGAGATCTGCGCATCAATGAATCTTAGTGTACACTTAGTATTAATAGTCAAAAGGAAGAAAAACCACCTGCAACTCTCAAAGGGTCCAACCTGATACTAGAAAACTACAGTAATGTGAAACACAGCAGCAGCCTGTGACACATGACTTCCCCCCAAAAAAACATAAATAAGCCTCTTTTGCCAGAAGCCTTCAGTTAACAAGGATGCATGACTGAAAAACAGAGCTTCTGTTAGAATCATAGAATCATAGAATCAACCAGGTTGGAAGAGACCTCCAAGATCATCCAGGCCAACCTATCCCCCAGCCCTAGCGAGTCAACTAGACCATGGCACCAAGTGCCTCATGCTGTAGGACAGTGGCTGGCCAGCAGAAGCTTCAAGACAGCTCTTGTGGCTGTAATTTTTTAGAGGATGGAATAAAACAAAAGGAGAGGTGGTGGTGGGGCGGGGACAGAGCTCGGGGAGAGAGAAGGAAAATCAGCATGGCAGAGTGTTTGGAGATCAAAATGGGGTGCAGATTGGTTATGCAATTTTTCTTAAAAGCTTTTTTGGCTATCACTTTTTTTTTTTTTTTCAACAAAAGTCATTGTCATGTAGCTGTGATTATTTCTGCCATCTCTATTTCACCACTTTCAAATGGTATGATCTCTTCAGTGCAACTTGTTTATTACACTGGCACAACTCCGAAAATAGCCTCCCAATCAGGGTCAAATATAGTTGTGATTTGCAGCCTCTATTGACTGATGAGCCAGCTGACTGAGCCAGCTGGTACATGATAGTCAGCCTTTAAGGCATTCCACAATTTCAATTTCATTTCAAAGACTACACTATAAGTAGGCACAAAATAAATAATTTGTGTAAGAACAAAGCCAATCTCCTGAAATAGCTATGGTATTTATAAATTATACAGTTAGAGAGCAGCCTCTCATTGTTTTTTATTGTCTGAGCACAGCAGAGTTGGTGTCAATATAATCATTGTTACAAATGTATGCACAGAAGGTTTACTGGTCCTGCTACTGGGACAAATGATGAGAAAACACCATCTATGTTGTGTCTATGTCTGTGGTTATGTATATATACAAAACACATCAACACACTCCACAGAATTCACAAAGCTCATTTCCCCCTTACTATTATCAAACATGTGTGTTTAAATCGGCCAACATTTATGGGGATGTGCTAGTTTGAAGCAGGCTAGAATGTTTTGGTGAGAAGAAGGAGATTACAGGCTTTGGAAAGAAAGCAATGGTGATGTCTGCTTCCCTCACCGTCTGGCTGAGGAGTATGGGAAGGAGCAATGAAAACATTAGATAACACTCTTGCCATTTTTCCCTCACTCTTGCTTGGGCTGCTGGCTAGGCTGCATCTCTCTAACACACCCTCCACCCACCTTTGCTTCTTAACCTCTTGGCCGAACCTCCATTCTTCCTTAGGACTGGGGTAAGGTTGAGAGGGGCAGGGGGAAAGTGGTTGAGAGCCCCTCCTGGGGACTCAGGTTTCTGGGAGGGGAGTTGTGTTTCTGTATTACCTTTTACCTTGTATATTTCTGTCTATAACTGTATATATACTGTAAATATCTGCTTGTCTATTGTGCTGCTGTAAATATAAGCTTCATTCATATTTCCAGAGCCAGCTGAGTCTAGTCTGGGTGATTTCTAAAGTGTGGAGGGGCAGGGAACACCCAAACCGTCACAGGGGCCAGCCTCATTGAAACAAAGTTAGAATCATAGAATCATAGAATCAACCAGGTTGGAAGAGACCTCCAAGATCATCCAGTCCAAACTACCCCCAGACCTATCCAATCAACTAAGTGCCTCATCCAGTCTTTTCTTGAACACCCCCAGGGATGGCAACTCCACCACCTCCCTGGGGTTGTTAAGGGCTCATTAACCACACATAAAATTGGGAGTGTACTTTAACAACAACTACTAATTTTGAGAGCTGTCACATATTCTAGTCCTAGAGATGGCTCTGTTCTACACAAATCCTGACTAGAAGTATTCACAGCTAATGACTGTGCCTGTTACATGGAACCATGAACATCTCCAGATCCTCTTTGTACTGAATGACTACGCCCAAAACAACTCAGACAAATATCTTTTACTTTGGTATTTGGAGAGAGAGACCTCAGATCTAAATAATTCTAGTACAGGTGGAGTGCATTGGGGATTTTGAAGAAGCTTTTAGGACAAATCTAAAAAAAAAACAATTAGAAGGAACTGGATAATAATTCATAGTAATAATGAGGAAAATGAAAGATGTTCTATGGTCACTGGGAGCAGATAAACAGTTTGTAAGCTTCTTACAAAGGAAGGTAAACTTTACTTTTTGTTCTATTCTAAACCTCACATACAATGCAAAACCTTTGCAAAGTGCAGAATTTGGTGAGATTTCATCTTTTGGCTTCTCTCCAGCTTGTATTTCAAAACCAGGCAAAGTCAGATGATATTTTCTTGGCATGTGAATACAAGAGAAGAGAATGACATGGAGAATGCCTCCTTTCTGCAGGCTTGACAAGCTGGGCATAATGGCATTGCTTCTTTGTTTGCAATCATAGAATCAACCAGGTTGGAAGAGACCTCCAAGGTCAGCCAGTCCAACCTATCCCCCAGCCCTAGCCACTCAACTAGACCATGGCACTAAGTGCCTCATCCAGGCTTTTCTTGAAGACCCCTGGGGACGGTGCCTCCACCACCTCCCTGGGCAGCCCATTCCAATGTCAATCACTCTCTCTGTGAAGAACTTCCTCCTAACATCCAGCCTAGACTTCCCCTGGCACAACTTGAGACTGTGTCCCCTTGTTCTATTGCTGGTTGCCTGGGAGAAGAGGCCACCCCCGACCTGGCTACCATCTCCCTTCAGGTAGTTGTAGACAGCAATGTGGTCCCCCCTGAGCCTCCTCTTCTCCAGGCTAAACACCTCCAGCTCCCTCAGCCTCTCCTCACAGGGTTTGTGTTCCAGGCCCCTCACCAGCTTTGGTGCTCTTCTCTGGACACGTTCCAGCGCCTCTGAATTGAGGGGCCCAGAACTGGATACAGAATAGCTCTGTGTCAGATCTTGATGGCAGAGCAGGGCCTTCCTGATGGCTGCTATCTTAGGGACTGAGCAAGAGTCTACCCAGAGTATGGGATGAGCAAGCCCCACCATGAACCTTGGTCAACTCTGGGGAAGATGTGTGAAGCTCTTGCAGGCTTTTTGTCTCCTTTTCACTCAGACAGGGCAACTCCATGAAATGTGTCAAGAGAATATCAACTGAAAAGGCAAGAGCACAATTAAGAAGCCTGTTGTGTTCCTGTTCAAGTCAATAACCAAGGTGGACTGGACTCAAGAAATGAGTAAAAGCCACTGAACAGAGAATTGTCCATGTACTTAAATATTATTCCATGAAAAGTATATCCACCCCTCTTTAACTGCTGCTGTTTCAAAAAATCTCTCAGAAAGGTCAAATCATGAGTTGGCATGTGGGAGCATTATCATAAAATAAATAATACATGGAATTCTCTTAGACATAATGAGACAAACCATTACTTCTGCAAAAAATATTTTTTTCTCTGTGCAAATATTATGATCTTTAATAATTATGTTAATTTGTCATTTATATTCACAGCTCTTCTTGTAAAATCATTACATGTCTTACCATGAACTTTGATTGCATAAATATTACATTAACTTTGATCGTGAAAGTATTGCACAATCATCATTTTAAATAGAAGGTGACTGAATAGGTTCCAATTGAGTTTAATTTAACTGCATTAAGAACTATTTTCCCTTTGATTTTTAAATGATACTTTTGATTTGGCTATTTTATATACAGACCATTGAAGTCTTCATTCTTTTTATTAGCTCATGTAAAAACGCTCACAGGAGCATTTCAAAAAGCAAGAGAGATTTTGAAGCAGACTACTACATAATCATCAAATTACAACTATTCATATTATTCCCTTCTTCACCCATATTATTTAGGCTTGAGGTGAGGAGAAAGTTCTTCACTGAGAGAGTCATTGGACACTGGAATGGGCTGCCCAGGGAGGTGGTGGAGTCGCCGTCCCTGGAGCTGTTCAAGGCAGGACTGGATGTGGCACTTGGTACCATGGTCTAGCCTTGAGCTCTGTGGTAAAGGGTTTGGACTTGATGATCTGTGAGGTCTCTTCCAACCTTGGTGATACTGTGATCTGTGGGCATATATAAAACCATTGGTCTCTGTACACTAATCATTTTTAAACATAGCTGAGTTTTTGGCATTTCAAATGGGATGATTTTATGATGTCTCTTGAAAAGAAGATAATGAAGCTTTGAATATGAAGACAGTATAGAAGGGCTATTAGAAAATTAAGTACTTGGCTGAGACAAGTCTGAACTGAAGAGAGATGGGAGTCAATGTCTGAGTAGTCATTAGAATGTGCTGCCCAGGGAGGTGGTGGAGTCACTGCCCCTGGAGGTGTTCAAGAAAAGCCTGGATGAGGCACTTAGTGCCATGGTCTAGATGACTGACTAGGGCTGGGTGCTAGGTTGGAGTGGATGATCTTGGAGGTCTCTTCCAACCTGGTTAATTCCATGATTCTGTGATTCTATGATTCTATTCCCTTCTATGCAATAACACAGAAACTAGCTCAGGTCCTGATACCTTGGCTATTTTACTGCTTGTGTATCACAAACATATGGTTAATTGCCATAATTAAATTCACCTGGGTTACTTTGCTGTCAACTGTTTCTATCCTGCTTAAGGCCCTCTATTTTGTTGGGTATATTTAAGTATGTGTTTAATACTTTATTGGAACCTGGCTGCAGCAGAGTCTTGCTGATAGAATTCCCAGCCAATTCCTCTATGGCATGGAAGGCTTTGATGCCTCTGAACAAATGCTAGGATATTGTCTCACAGAAACTGAGGCCGTTTACATTAAGTGAGCAGCAGTGAAAGCTGTCAACAGCTGTATTGAGTATTAGCAGAGTCACAAGGCATAAAGATACTTCCTGTAAAGTGATGCTGATATTATAAAAGGCAGTTTTTCCCTTCATACTTTGAGCAGAGAATATCACTAGAGTGTTGCTTACTCACCTACAGTAGTTGTTTGATTCACTTACCTGGTCTTTTATCACTTTATGTTTTAATGACTCCTTATCCCTTGCCCGGGTAATTTTCACCCCTTCAAGTATGATCTGCAGGTTGGGACACTACACTTGTAAAGAAAAATCAGAACCACATCCAGTTCCTTATTTCTGGAGATGCTATCCCAGAATACGGCTCCACTTTGGTGGAAAAGAGCCAAAGAACCCTTGGCATCTACCAGCTTTATTTAAGGACAAACCCTTATATATAGTAATATGTTACCCTGGCAAATCTCTCCTAGGACAGCAAACATCCAGAGCTGACACACTCTTCTGCTGATTCTGGGATCTTTTTTCCTCAAACTTATTTTATCTTCTTCCTTCTGCAAGAGGGGTACCATAAACTCCTCCTTTCCTTTACTGGACAGATTCATATTAGCAAGTCCCAGGCAGCTCTGCAGTGGCTCAAATCTCTCAAGTCACCACAGTTCTGATAGGAACATAGTGAAGATTGAATGAAAATGAAAGAATTCATCTCAGATTTATTAAACACCATCCTTGTTTTCCCCTTGACCTGTTTCCCTGCACACAAGTGTTCCATGCCATTTCTGGACCTATCTCTTTTCCTCCTATGTGGCTTCTGGATATTGTCCTAATCTGCAGAATTGCTCTCAGCAAAACCAGAAAAAAAAACAGTTGGGGTTTCTTTCTCCCTCCTATATTTTCTTTTTTCATTATTTTTCCCCTCCCCACAATCAGAGCTGGAATCCCTTCAGATTGCCACCTCCTCCAAATGCTTCCAGCCCCTCTTCACAGTATCACAGTATCACCAAGGTTGAAAGAGACCTCACAGATCATCAAGTCCAACCCTTTACCACAGAGCTCAAGGCTAGACCATGGCACCAAGTGCCACATTTAATCCTGCCTTGAACAGCTCCAGGGACGGCGACTCCACCACCTCCCCGGGCAGCCCATTCCAGTGTCCAATAACTCTCTCAGTGAAGAACTTTCTCCTCACCTCAAGCTTAAATTTCCCCTGGTGTAGCTTGAGGCTGTGTCCTCTCATTCTGGTGCTGGCCACCTGAGAGAAAAGAGCAACCTCCTCCTGGCCACAACCACCCCTCAGGTAGTTGTAGACAGCAATAAGGTCTCCCCTGAGCCTCCTCTTCTCCAGGCTAACCAATCCCAGCTCCCTCAGCCTCTCCTCGTAGGGCTGTGCTCAAGGCCTCTCCCCAGCCTCATCGCCCTTCTCTGGACACGCTCAAGCATCTCAATGTCCTTCCTAAACTGGGGGGCCCAGAACTGAACACAGTACTCACGGTGTGGTCTAACCAGTGCAGAGTAGAGGGGCAGAATGACCTCCCTGCTCCTGCTGACCACACCATTCCTGATGCAGGCCAGGATGCCACTGGCTCTCTTGGCCACCTGGGCACACTGCTGGCTCATGTTCACGTAGGTATCGATCAGCATCCCCTTTTCCTCTCTATGGCAGATTTGGTACAGAAGTCTATCAACCACAGGAGACTGGTATATATCAAAGATAGTTTCCACTGCAACTAGCTGAAAGGACTGGGTTTCTGGCTGAAGTCATAGCAACTAGTCTAGACCTGCTAAGTACTGTCCTTAGAGATCATCTAATCCAGACAGGGAATTTCTGTGGATGTGTAATGGGCTAAAATCCACTGCAGGCTTTTTAATACGAAGAAGAGTTTGATGTGCTTCTACTTTTTACTTACATTCTTGGAAAGAAACAGACGTTTTTAATTGTTTGGTTGTAAATTCTGTTCCCGAGGCAAAAATGAAAAAAGGAACAGTTGAAAAATTACTTCAGTGACTCTGAATTGGCAAATGTTGGTGCTTATTCCTGCTATCATCTTTTTTTTTTCTCTCTCTCTCTTTCCTTGGGGTAATTCTGCCTTTTTAAAATTCAGACAGTGTTTTCAAAACACAGGTTAATACATCCAATAGCTTTGACTTCATATCGTATTTTTGAAGCCTTTAGAACATTAGCATATAAAACTGGAATAATGCTACTTAACTGCCTTCATGCATTAAAGTCTGTTTACAACATGTATTTTACTTTAGTTCTTATATTACAGAGTTCCTCAGGAAGCATGAATAACTCAAGTAGACAGAACAGCAATTGAAAAACAAAACTGAAGCAAATGGGAACAGATTTTAATGTAGCAAGACAAAGGATCCCTTCCTTTAGAGGAGAAAGTACTGAAAGAAGCATTGTGTTAACAGCTTCTTTTCCAATGCTTTAATTGTAAAGATTCTTTCAATGAATCTTTACCTTGTTTTACTTCAACAGAAAAAACCACATTCACAGTGATGCAAGTCATAATTGATCCTAACGAGCACGTATTACCTATAAATAACCTAATCAACATTCAGCAAGGGGTTGCATAAATGAGCGCTTCTACATACTGCACTTTATAATGAGCCACTACACAACTAATGACTTATTAGTGCCACGGGCTATGAATGATTAATTAGTTAATTCAAAAGTGACTTTTTAAGGGTATAATTGCTCCTTTTCTAATTTCTGAAGGTTAGAGGGAATTAATGCCATGTTGGCATACTAGACCTGATGGAGTAACAACTTTGTTTGTCAACAGTGCACTAAGAGCAGAGGTGGCTCCTGAGAGCTGATTGCACTAAACTGACTGTGTACTCCAGTTATGGATTCCCCACATTGCACTGCATCTTGTCTGGTGAATCTTGGGGAAATATAAGAGAGTAGCTAGCAAGTGAGAGCTGGAAGTGCCAAGGAAGATAAAACATTCAGATTCTGCACAATTACTGCTGTGCCCAGCATGTGCTGTTAAATTAATTTCTTCCTCCAGCTGCTGCTGTTGTCTGTCTCTTCTTGCTTCTCATCTTCCCTTTGGCATTTATGTGCTAGCTTTGGGAAGGATACAGATTACATATTGTGCAGCACCTGAGTGGACAGAACCTCACTGCATGAATGTTTGTAAGAAAGGGCCAGGAAAAAGAAAACAAAAGTTGAGACTAGGAGCAAATACCAAGAAAAGGGATTTTCTTTAGCAATACAGTGTTTGGTGCATATGCAGTTCTAAGAAGGCTTGCAAGGTATCAATATACAGCATCACGATTCTTGGTAATACACTGGCCTCCACTTGTACGATCAAACCCCACACCAGCCAAGGGAAAGTGTTCCAGTGCAACCAGTTGCATCAAGTAGGGCCATGACTAAAGGAAATCTTGATTACAGTGAGCTCTGTCTGGGAACAGAAAGATGTACTGACAAAAGGAGCAGGTTCCTCTGCAATGTTTCTATTTTCAAGTAAGGGAGTCAGTAAAGGAACCAAAAAAGCCAACATGAAATCTGCAACTATGTGATCATTCGGCCCCAAGTCAAAGTTATGAGGCAGGAGCTTCAGTAGATGATCTGCTCTGCAATTCAGCAGTCTAACAAGGATAATGAGAGCAAAGTGTCACTTCCAACACCCATCCAATGCCCTCTTTCTAAAACATTTGGGTACAATTGCTGACATGACATCAATTATCACAATGATGTCATGAGTTAAGTTGCTGCGTACATGGCACCTTAAAAAAGGGGGAAAAAAAGTTTGTTGGTTAAAGTCACAAAGAACTTTTTTAGAGGTTTTGATTTGGCTGAAGCTGGATCATATTTCCTAATAATGTTAATGCAGAGATCAAAACAATTGTTTCTCAGATTAATACATCTAACTAATGTCTGAGCCTTTAGCTTATTCAGGTCACTTGCAGAAGAAAGTATTGAAATTATCAGTAGACAAGCATGACACAGAAAAGTATCAGTAAGCAACATATAAAGGGATTGCATCTCTGTAACACTTACATGCATTATCGAGGTTACTGAAAAATATCTTGGTGATAGCGTAGAGCCACTCAGCTGAGAGAGATGCTGAGGTGCTGGAATGTGTCCAGAGAAGGGCGACAAGGCTGGTGAAAGGCCTGGAACACAAATCCTATGAGGAGAGGCTGAGGGAGCTGGGGTTGTTTAGCCTGGAGAAGAGGAAGGTAAGGGGTGACCTCATTGCTGTCTACAACTACCTGAAGGGACATTGTAGCCAGGTGGGGGGTGGCCTCCTCTCCCAGGCAACCAGCAACAGAATAAGGGGACACAGTCTCAAGTTGTGCCAGGGGAGGTACAGGCTGGATGTTAGGAGGAAGTTGTTGGCAGAGAGAGTGATTGGCATTGGAATGGGCTGCCCAGGGAGGTGGTGGAGTCACCATCCCTGGAGGTGTTCAAGCAAAGCCTGGATGAGGCACTTAGTGCCATGGTCTGGTTGACTGGCTAGGGCTGGGTGCTAGGTTGGACTGGATGATCTTGGAGGTCTCTTCCAACCTGGTTGATTCTATGATTCTATATCATTTGTCTGCCTCCCATCCCTGGATAGGCAGCACTGCTTCTGGGTGCCAGAAGCTGGGAAGCAGACACTCACTGTACAGCACACTTCACTCAACAAATCTAAATGGAAATCTAGGTAGAAATTAATGCCCTTCTCAATAGCACTAACTCCTTGAAGCTTTAGTATTTTAAGATAATTATTCATTTAATTTTTAGAGCACATCTTTCAGTGGAGGATCTTGGTACCACACAGGTTGTTAATTTGAGCCAATTACTTTTTTTAAGGGCTGAGTGGCATTAGGGATATGGGGTAGTTAAAAGTTAGAGCTATATAAAGTGGAAAATGAATCCTAAAACCTCATGTCTCTTCTGTTTCTGAGATTAAGTACTACTCTCATTTTTTTTGTTTCAGTTGTCAATGGGCTTCTTCCAAGTAGCCAAACATTATTTACTATACACCACTGATTATTATGGTATATAAAAAAATCCCATCCTCCCAAATATTTCATGAAGTAATGGGAACACTACTCTTAAAAGAGAGACTTCAGATTTTCTTTTAACATATATATAAATGCACATTTATTTGTAATCGAAGTCCAATACCATTTGATAAGATTGATGTGTTACCTAAAAACTATGTACTCTTCCATGTTTTTATTCTCTCTAAGTCTTGGATGATAACTAGGTTTCCTCCATGATTTTTGTCAATTTACATAGCACATTTCTAGGACTTCTTATTTCTTACAATTTTCAATCAGGCAAGGTACTTCTGTGCATTATTTCCTTGCATAACAGGTAATTCCACATACTTTCAGCTCCTGTATGTGGTTTTTAATTACATCTCTGTGTCTTTATTCCTTGGATAAAAGATTACTCTTCAGTTATCACCCCTACCTCCTGAGTAACTGGTTCTGTCAGATAGGTATTTGCCCTATTATGTTACTATTTTGCACATAAAGCACTGCATCATGAACTGTTTAGGTGATACACTAATGAACATGGAATGGGCTGCCCGGGGAGGTGGTGGAGTCGCCGTCCCTGGAGCTGTTCAAGGCAAGATTGGACGTGGCACTTGGTGCCATGGCTTAGCCTTGAGCTCTGTGGTAAAGGGTTGGACTTGGTGATCTGTGAGGTCTCTTCCAACCCTGATGATACTGTGATACTGTGATATCATATCCTACCCTGCACTACGACTTGCATCATTGCTGGAAATAAAGAACTTGCACTGAGAAGAGGATTACAATGAAAGCATTTTACCTCATGCGTATTACAATGTTATGTCCCATGAATATACAGAACAAAAGTAGAAAAGGATCATCTAAATATGATCCATCCAAGTATAACACGACTGAGCAGCTGCAGTCCTTACTTGTAGCCACTGGCCATTCATTGCCTGGGAGGTTTATTAGAATGCTGTTGCTTTTGCTGCAGAAACTCTAAATGTCACAACTGAGACCAACAGGGAGATGAAAATTTCATGTTGCTTGCAGTGTTTTCCCTTTTCTGTTCCTGCTCCTGCCCATTGGCTGGCAAAAACTGTGAAAATGGCTATGCTCTAATTTGTCTTTTTGACAAAATGGAAGCTCTTACAAACATAAGAATATCCCAAAGCAAAAGCTCTGCAATAAAGCATATGCATCTTTAAATTAAAAGGAATTTGTTTTGCTCTTTCACAAACATTAGAAAAAATATTGTTCAAACTCTTAATTATGACATAGGTTGCTTTTATGTTTGGTTTTTCCTCTAATAAAAACCCTAATTAGTAGTTAATAGAGAGCTGCACAATATTTTGCATATAAGTGAATAGACAATAAAAACACTGAGGTTCATTAGTGATCAAAGAGAACTGCATGCTCTCCACTCCTTTCAATAACTGTTCTACAGAGAGCTAGAAGGTTTTTAAATAGCCTGAGCAGGCTTTGCCATTAACGTACTAAGTGAGTATAATTACCTAAACCAAGAGAACACAACTTATCTGCAATGAACTGTCCAAATTAAAATCAACGTTTGACTACTAACACAAATGAGATTCTGCTCATGAAAGGATGATTATAATTAAGCAAAAAGCTATTACTTTGTCATGAACCCTTAGGACAACAACTTGAGTTTGTGAGAATTGTTCCTTGTGGTATTGAAATAATCAGAAAACCTCTGATTATTTGGGTTTCAGTTTAGATAGTTGTTAATAGTATGGATCGAAATTCACTGTAAAATTCACTGGGTGCAAAGACACTCAGAAATCTTGCTTTTGAAATGAGTTTTAAAAAAAAAAGTGTGAATCACTTTTTAACTGCAGATAAAAGTTGCTGGGAAAGCATCTTGGCCTGAGACAAATGAAGCAAAAGGTAAGATGTGACAATCAGAAAGAGAAACCTTTGAGCTCCATGTGTAGATCACTAAAACTCAAAGTGCAGAATCACAGAAACAGAAACTGTCACTTTGGTGTTCTTATCAAGGGTTTCTTAGTGTAAAATACTGGTCTGGATTTAAAAGAGAAAAGTAAATAGATATACTCCCACATGTATTTAGTTGAGTAGGAACAGTTTAAGGCCATGCTTAACTACTTTGTTAAATTCAGATAAATTTCTAACATGTGAAATCCCTGAGAGTAAAGTCAGCTCTTAAACTTGAGAATTTGGCTTAGAGTGATTTCATAAAGTGAAGTGCTGAGGAGAAAATGGGTGAAAAAAAAATGAAGCAGCTCTAAAGGGAGAGGCTGAATAGTTTTAACTTTTAAAACACTAATTGTGCAATAAATACAATAGAAGATCTGTTAAAAGAAGTAGCATGATGAACAAAACCCAAATACCAATGAACATTGCTGGCTATATCAAGGCTCAAGACTGCTGTATTAAAGGTCTGTTATGAAGCCTATTTTCAGTTGTGTTTCTGAAGGAAAAAGTCCTTCTTATATTGAGGGCTCCAGACCTGGACACAGTACTCCAGGCAAGGTCTCACCATAGTAGAGTTGCAGGATCACCTCACACATCTGCTGGCCATGAAATAGCTTTCTGGAGCAGAAGGTTTTTTTGTTCCCAGAATCAGCTTCCTGTGTGAATTCCATGGGACTGTTTCTTCTGGTTATCAGCTTCCTGGGTGAGTTTCATGTGATGATTTCTTCCAGTTTATCAGAAAGGTGCTGAGCTCAGAGAGAGTGATTTGCCATTGGAATGGGCTGCCCAGGGTGGTGGTGGAGTCACCGTCCCTGGAGGTGTTCAAGAAAAGACTGGATGAGGCACTTAGTGCCATGGTCTAGTTGACTGGATAGGGCTGGGTGCTAGGTTGGACTGGATGATCTTGGAGGTCTCTTCCAACCTGGTTGATTCTATGATTCTGTGAATATATAGCTGACCTCAAGTAGCTCATAAACATGTAACATAGCACTTTGGAAAACATGACTAATTGTTTTTAAACCTTTTTTTGTTACTTGGTCTTCAATGGCAGTTTAACAACATTAAAAGCATGGGAACATTTTCCATCACAGCACAAATTTGCACAAAGCTAGCAATGGGATAATTCAGGAAACTAAAATTATTCATTCAGCAGGTCTTTGTAGGATCAGGCTCTGAGTCACTTGTTCTGGTTCTTTGCATGACTGCTTCTTCATGTGATACAACTGAAAAACACTTATAAAAGCATTGTTGTAAACCCACAAATGGCTCCAGAAAGGCTTAAATTAACCTATTATTATATCTATCTGTATCTACATAGACATGTATGGCACTTGTATATATTCGATTGCGTCTGCAAGGTGCCTCCAACACCAAATGTTACAATACAGTCTTGGTAGCTTTGCACAAGTAACAACAGCTAAGCAAGGATTTCAGCATGCTCTAGCACCTCAAGGTTTTATCTGGCTTTCCCAGTAGTCCCTCATTGTCTCTGGCCTGTATAAGAACCTGTGTCAGATTTATTTCACCTCAACTGTTTGAATCATTCAGCTGAGATGTAATGTTGTTCTGAAGACAAGTCTTGCCTAACAGCTGCTGCCAAAGCAGTGAGGTGAGCCTTTTTACACCTACACATGACCTTAAAAAAGATTCAGAGAGATAAGAAACTATTGTGCTTCTTGTCATCAAATAGAGCGACAGAAGTGATATGCTGCTGTTCTCATGCTCTTAATTTTGGCGTGGTTAAGAGTTACGACAAAAGCTAAACCAAACTCTAAGCTTTTTACCAGATTAATGGCACTCCATGGAATAATGTCAACAATTTCTCTCCCATTATTCACAATCTAAACATGCATACTAATATTTCCCCAATCTTTACAACATTTATTTCACATGGTCTTGAGGATGGCACAATGCCTGGAAACTGTTTCACTAAATTGCATCCCGTGATGATCTATTCATTGGATGGTCTCCAGGTTGAAGGCCATGAAATATAATTAAAAGCAACTAATAATTAACTCCCATAAATTGTAACATGAAGGAAATGATTGATAATTTTAGATATATACTATAAGTAGCTTTAATACTTTTCGTCTGATGAGCCAAAATAGCTATAGCTGTTCTGATGATTACCACTGTATGTAAATATGCTAAGATAAAACCTGAAAAGTGTGACACATTTGATGTCCCAGTACATCACAGGATCATAGGATGTCAGAGGATGGAAGGGACCCAAAGAGATCATCAAATCAACCTCCCTGCCAGAGCAGAACCATACAATCTAGCTCAGGTCACAGAGGAACACACCCAGACAGGCCTTGAAAGCCTCCAGAGAAAGACACTCCACAGCCTCTCTGGGGAGCCTGTGCCAGTGCTCTGTGACCCTTACAGTAAAGAAGTTCCCCTTTGTGTTGAGGTGGAACCTCCTGTACTGCAGCTTACATCCATTGCTCCTTGTCCTATCCCTGGGAGCAAGTGAGATCAGCCTGTGCCCTCCCTCCTGACACCCAGCCCTCAGATATTTATAAACATTTATTAAATGCTCTCTCAGTCTTCTCTTTTCCAGACTAAGCAGCCCCAGGTCCCTCAGCCTCTACTCATCAGGCAGTGCTCCAGTCCTCTACTCATGCCTGTAGCCCTCTGCTGGACCTTCTCCTGCAGATCCCTGTCCCTCTTAAACTGGGGAGCCCAAAACTGAAGGCAGTACTCAAGATGAGGTCTCACCAGGGCAGAGTAGGGGGTGGGGGGGAAGAACCTCCCTTGATCTGCTGGACACACTGTTCCTAATACACCCCAGGATCCCACTGTCCCTCTTGGCCACAAGGGCACATTGCTGTGCCATGGGTAAGTTGTTATCCACCAGGACTCCCAGGTCCCTCTCCACAGGGCTGCTCTCCAGCAGATCACCTCCCAACCTGGACTGGTGCAGCTTATTATTCCTCTCCAGATGTAGGACTCTGCACTTGTCCTTGTTGAACCTCATTTGGTTCCTCTGTGCCCAGCTCTGCAGTCTGTCCAGGTCTCACTGGATGGCCAACACAGCCTTCAGCTGTATCAGCCAAGCCTCCCAGTTTGGTGTCATCAGCAAACTTGCTGATGACAGACTCTGTCCCCTAATGTCATTGATGAAGATGTTGACCAGCACTGATCCCTGAGGGACTCCACTGGTTACAGCTCTCCAGCTGGACGTGGGACCATTAATCACCACTCTTTGAACTCTATGTTGTAATCAGTTCCTAATCCACCTCACTGTCTGCTCTTCCATCCCACGCTTCCTCAGCTTGCTCCTTGTGCCTTGGGGTCCTTCTGCCCTCAGAAAGCCCTTGAAGCAAACCTAAATTAAAGCACAGCTCAGCTAACTATTACCAAGGCTTTCCTGCAGCTGCTCTCATGGCGGAATGGATTCTCTTAACAAGCACTTACTATTTTGTGTTTTGTACTATGTGCAGCCTATTGTCACATCTGCAGCAGTGCATTTTAAGTAAAGAAGTTTCAGAGGCTACTTTCACAGAGAACAGAACCATAGAATGGCTGAGGTTGGTCAGGACCATTGCAGGTTGTCTGCTACAACCCCACTACTCACACAAAGCAACTTAGAATCATCTACATAGAACTATGTCCAGAGAGATTTTTACTATCTCCAAGCATGGAGACTTCATTACCACTCTGAGCAACAAGTTCTATTGCTCAGAAACTTTAAGAAGTTGGCTATAGTGGAAGCAAACATTTTCATACTGATGCAACACAAAAGAACAGAAGGAAGATTAAATCCATTAAAAATACTCTGATAGATTTCTCACAAAGTAGATATATTTTGTCAAGCTGTGATAATTCTACTCATACTATATATAAATATTACCATCACCTTATGTACTCTTACTGCACATAAATATATATTTAGTGAGGGTTGGAGTACATGTCTTTAGTTCCTACATACAGTAGCAGGCCAATGGAGTTTGCTTTCACTTGCATGTAAGTAAATTAAGAATAGCTTTACTGAATTACTCTCTTTAATGGAGTTATGTGGTGTGGTGAAACTGAGAATAATGCTGGGTCTGCTTGTATCTAAATTGCCACCTTAATGCCCATCTATTATAATGACTATAAATAACTAAAATAGTAGGATATCACTTACTAAAGGTTACTCATTAATGTATGAACATGACCTGCGAAATGGAGCAGTAAAAAAATCCAGTTTGTGTTACAAACATTGAGAAATAAGTGATCAACATCTATACAGAGAAAGATAAATTGTGTCTTAATATGTATTTATGAATATGAATGCAGTTCTGGAGCCCCTATGACAAGAGGGATATGGAGATGCTGGAGCATGTCCAGAGAAGGGCCACAAGGATGCTCAGAGGGCTGCAGCACCTCTGCTGTGAGGACAGACTGAAAGGGCTGAGGTTGTTGAGTGTGGAGAAGAGGAGGCTCCCAGGTGACCTTCTTGTGGCCTTCCAGGATCTGAAGGGGGCCTATAAAAAAGCTGGGAAGGGACTTTCCAGGTTAATCATGTAGTGACAGGACTGGGGGGAATGGAGCAAAGCTGGAGGTGGGGAGACTGAGACTGGAAGTGAGGAGGAAGTTGTTGAGCATGAGAGTGGTGAGAGGCTGGAATGGGTTGCCCAGGGAGGTGGTTGAGGCCCCATGGCTGGAGGTGTTTAAGGCCAGAATGGATGGGGCTCTGGACAGCCTGATCTAGGGTAGGGTGTCCCTGCCCATGGCAGGGGGGTTGTTACTAGACAATCCTTGTGGTCCATTCCAACCCTGACTGATTCTATGTTCTATAATATTTTATAAGCAACTATTTATAATGTTTATAACCTCAACTGTGAAACTGAAGCTTAACTGCTTTTGAAATATATGAAAGGCATCTTCTCAACTTTTAGTTGTGTGGGGTCTACAAGTAATTTTGGAGGCAATCACGATATGCATTTGTGTCTGTAAAATTAGACAAATGTGAAGTAATTAAAGATATTGCAGAAGGTCTACAAGCTCTGATTCCATTTCCCATTGGAATGGGCTGCCCAGGGAGGTGGTGGAGGCACCATCCCTGGAGATGTTCAAGAAAAGACTGGATGAGGCACTTAGTGCCATGGTCTAGATGACTGGATAGGGCTGGGGGATAGGTTGGACTGGATGATCTTGCAGGTCTCTTCCAACCTGGTTGATTCTATGATTCTATGTTGTCTTTGTGATATACATTTAAACTTTTCTTCCCATCTACCACTACCTTAAAGGAGCTGCCATATAAATATTTGTAATGATCAGTAAATTCTGCCAGTGTTGGCATCGGTCACTACAGGACAAGTACTCCTTTACACAGTAACCACATAAATCATCTTCCAAGAAATTATAGTTCTTCCATACACATCTCTCGATCTTTGGCAAGGTCATCTTAGCACTTGAGGCCTTCATGGAAAGACATCAGGTTCCAAAATGCAAAGATGGGTGAACAGAAAGAAAAAGCAGATTCAGTTTAACTATCTGTCAGAGTAAGCAAGCCTATCTCATTAACAAGCAATGTATCAGAAGCATTTCTAATGAAGAGTTTGATATTTGCTGATACTATCTAGTAGAACTAATGTTTCTTCTACACAGAAATAAATCACAAAGTCTGGTATGGAATGCTGCCAACACTTACTCAAAATTATGCCACAACACTCTGGAATGAGATTTGAACTTTTAAAAATAAGTCCTGGGAGAAACATATATACCTGATTAATTAAACTCTCTCTGTATTGTTTCTGACCACACGAAGGAAGGAAATATGCTCAAAGAAACTTAAATTTACTGCTGCTGCTTCAGTGTATGAGTTGCTATTAGAAGTATTTGACAACATTTAGAATCATAGACTCAACCAGGTTGGAAGAGACCTCCAAGGTCATGCAGTCCAACCTAGCACCCAGCCCTAGCCATTTCACTAGACCATGGCACTAAGTGCCTCATCTGCTCTTTTCTTGAACACCTTCAGGGACAGTGACTCTACCACCTCCCTGGGCAGCCCATTCCAATGCCAATTGCTCTCTCTGGGAAGAACTTCCTCCTAACATCCAGCCTAGACTTCCCCCGGCACAACTTGAGACTGTGTCCCCTTGTTCTATTGGTGGTTGCCTGGGAGAAGAGACCAACCCCCACCTGGCTACAACCTCCCTTCAGGTAGTTGTAGACAGCAATGAGGTCCCCCCTGAGCCTCCTCTTCTCCAGGCTAAACAACCCCAGCTCCCTCAGTCTCTCCTCATAGGGTTAGAGCAAAGCTGTGAATTATACCTAAGAGGGCAAACTTATTACCTTTACTCACAGCGTGAAAGGTTGAAAAATCATCAGAAATAAAAAAAAATAAATCAAAAGCAGAGCTATAATCTTCACTAAGCACAAATGACAGCACACAACACAGGAATGCAATAATCCTCACATTTCCCTATGATAACTGAACATAGGATAAGAAGTGATGTTACTGGTATTCAATAAGACATGGTTACTCTCTGGAGAAATAGCACCACATAAAGTGTTTACTGTGAGATTAAACAAAACAAAAAACACACATATGTGTACTTATATAGAGAGAGATATAAATGAGCTGAGCAGAAACACCTGAGCTCCAGAGTTCTGGAACATTTAGGTGTCTTCCCTGTAATGTTTTCATCATAATATTTTATCTTATCTACATTGCAGTCACAAAGGAGCATTCACTGTCAGCCAGCTTGATTCAAATTAGGAATGCAGTAAGGCAAACTCATCTGAATTCCAAATAGTTTAAATTGATACATACAAGAGAAGACTGGTTCTGTGGCTATGTCACAAGACAGAAATGAGGAAAAGAGATTCAGACCTTTTCTCTTTCACAGCTTTTCTCTGTGACCTTCAGGAAAGACAGTTATGTCCAGACTGCTAAAATCCTGGAGAATACCAAATATAATCTCTAGACAGGTCAAAATAAACAAAATCAGATTTATTTCCTTCCAGAGAGGATGCTGATAAATCCATTGCCACATGATGATGTGCAGACAGAAGGTGACACTGGATCAAAAAGATGACCAGTTCCAAGTTCTGGGTGCTGCACTTTGGCCACCACAACCCCATGCAGAGCTACAGGCTGGAGAGAAGCCAAACAGAAAGGGATCTGGGGCTGCTGATTGCTACCTGCCTGAACATGAGCCAGCAGTGTGCCCAGGTGGCCAAGAGAGCCAGTGGCATCCTGGCCTGCATCAGGAATGGTGTGGCCAGCAGGAGCAGGGAGGTCATTCTGCCCCTGTACTCTGCACTGGTTAGACCTCACCTTGAGTACTGTGTCCAGTTCTGGGCCCCCCAGTTTAGGAGGGACATTGAGATGCTTGAGCGTGTCCAGAGAAGGGCAACGAGGCTGGGGAGAGGCCTTGAGCACAGCCCTACGAGGAGAGGCTGAGGGAGCTGGGATTGGTTAGCCTGGAGAAGAGGAGGCTCAGGGGTGACCTTATTGCTGTCTACAGCTACCTGAGGGGAGGTTGTGGCCAGGAGGAGGTTGCTCTCTTCTCTCAGGTGGCCAGCACCAGAACAAGAGGACACAGCCTCAAGCTATGCCAGGGGAGATTTAGGCTCGAGGTGAAGAGAAAGTTCTTCACTGAGAGAGTCATTGGACACTGGAATGGGCTGCCCGGGGAGGTGGTGGAGTCGCCGTCCCTGGAGCTGTTCAAGGCAGGATTGGACGTGGCACTTGGTGCCATGGTCTGGCCTTGAGCTCTGTGGTAAAGGGTTGGACTTGATGATCTATGAGGTCTTTTCTAACCTTGGTGATACTGTGATACTGTAATTCTAGTAATATGCTATTAAGACTATTTAAGACAACGACACAAATAACTGGAACTAGAAGTCCCTGAAACTCAGACTACCGCTACTTTGAAAGCTATTCCCAGGGAGATACTACAACATACTGACCTTACTCTAACACTCTTCCACAGGCAGTGCTCCAAGCCATTGGTAGAGCTGCTATGGGCTGCCCAGGGAGGTGGTGGAGTCACTGTCCCTGGAGGTGTTCAAGAAAAGACTGGATGAGGCACTCGGTGCCATGGTCTAGTTGACTGGCTAGGGCTGGGTGCTAGGTTGGACTGGATGATCTTGGAGGTCTCTTCCAACCTGGTTGATTCTATGATTCTATGAATTCTATGATTCTAAGTAACAGACTCCACAGATTTTTAGTGTAGCTTTTTTTTTTTTTTTTTTTTTTTTGTGTTCTTAGAGTAACTTAATTTGCTAGCTTAGGAAATACTTTTACTCTACCTACTACAAAATGAAATTAATCTTATTGATACAGTTAGCTCACAATAAAAGATATGCTGCCACATTTTCATTCTGACCACTGCAGTTAATGTAAATACAGCTTACACATACATAAGTTCTTATTCAGGATAGAAATGGCTTTAAATGTCTGAGATATACTTGCACAACTTTATTATTAATTTAAATGTTAGGGGATATAATAGATTTTGGGAGAAGTTACAGGTGCTGTAATTCCTCATGTGAACACAGTTGCCTCATACGAACATATATCATAACACACCGAAGAGGATACTCTGCCACTTTGTGCCAAAGGGCTGGAGCAAAGACAGGGACTATCAGTGATAAAAAGCTGACACAGTAAAATATGTCATGCCATAGAAACTCATTAGTCTATGAAAGTTCCAACTCCTACTTATTTTCAAATACAAAAGTCAGCCAAGAACATTGTCACTGGGACTGATCTTGGTCTCTGTAGGGCTTTTTTGGGGGGGAAATCTGGGATAACCTGGAACCCCTCAAACCACAATAACCATTATGATACAAGGCATACAGAATTAGCTGAGAAAGTTGAAGTATTTGGGCACTCAGGCTTGCCAGTGGCCAAGATATGATAATGTTGTTTAGCCTAGCTGAAACGGTCAAAGTTCAAGCTAAGCTGATGAATGGCAACGTGTTATGCAGTAGTAACCTAATTGTGTGTCTGAGTTTTCAGGCTCCTAAGTCTGCTTAAGTCACTTTGGAAAACTGGATTTTACTAAGTCATTTATAACAAGATTTTTCAAGGTACTTAGACATTTTACTCTCATCAAAATCAGAGGGATATAGTTGTCATAGTGCCTTTAAAAACTCACTGTGCATTCATAGAAAACCTCAGAGAAGGATCAGGCATCAAATACATCTAATAAGAGGAAGGCTGAGAGGGAGAGGTAAAAAGTAATAATAAGATAATTTTTAGCTTAGTAAAATTTTAATGGTTATGAATCACTAGAAAGTCAAAACACAAGTAAGTATGAATAGCACCAACGTTTTTCAAGGCAGTTGTAGCCCTTTGGTTTCTTGGCATCACAGCAGACATGAAAAAACAGGATTCTATTTCCTCCACTTTGGGCTTCAATATTTAAAGAAAGCCCAAGGTCACAACAGAAGTGGGCTATTGTCATCTTTCTCTCTGCTCAGATGGTGATGGGATTGAGTCTCACAGTGTTTGGAAGAATGAAAGTGTTGATAGATGACTTTAGAGGGCAAAGAAGAAGCTGCACCTGGATGACCAGGTTGGCTGGTATCCGCAACAAGTGAAAGCTGAAATTAACAAATTCAAGAACTAACAGTGACCAGGATGTTTCCTTGTGATCTGTATGAAGAAGAGAGACCTGAATTTTTAATGCACTGACCTTTGCCACTGAAAATCATCCTTTACTTTTTTTTCTGTAGCTTAACTTAGAAATGAGTAGGAGTTATACACCTGTTATGTGGGAATGGAGGGTGAGCATAAAGAATCTCTCCTTAGAGTCAGTTTAAAATATTATCTAAGGTGTAAATGCAACCCTCCCTGTTCATGTGCTTTGCACATGAAGATGAGCCAGCAGTGTGTCCAGGTGGCCAAGAGAGCCAATGGCATCCTGGCCTGCATCAGGAACAGTGTGGCCAGTAGGACAAGGGAGGTTATTCTTCCCCTGTACTTAACACTGGTCAGGCCACACCTTGAGGACTGTGTCCAGTTCTGGGCCCTCAATTCAAGAGAGATGTTGAGGTGCTGGAAGGTGTCCAGAGAAGGGCAACAAAGCTGGTGAGGGGCCTGGAACACAAACCCTATGAGGAGAGGCTGAGGGAGCTGCGGGTGTTTATCCTGGAGAAGAGGAGGCTCAGGGGTGACCTCATTGCTGTCTACAACTACTTGAAGGGAGGTTGTAGCCAGGTGGGGGTTGTCCTCTTCTCCCAGGCAACCAGCAACAGAACAAGGGGACACAGTCTCAAGTTGTGCCGGGGGAAGTACAGGCTGGATGTTAGGAGGAAGTTCTTGCCAGAGAGAGTGATTGGCATTGGAATGGGCTGCCCAGGGAGGTGGTGGAGGCACTGTCCCTGGAGGTGTTCAAGCAAAGCCTGGCTGAGGCACTTAGTGCCATGGTCTGGTTGACTGGATAGGGCTGGGTGCTAGGTTGGACTGGATGATCTTGGAGGTCTCTTCCAACCTGGTTGATTCCATGGTTCTATGATTACAGATGTCTGCAGTGTATTCCCTTTATCAGCTACTTACTAGCAAATGCATTGAAATAACCTGATAGAGCTAAATGTAAAAGAATAGACTATTCAAGACATAAATGAAGTAATTTAAGATTTTCTACTCTTTCCAGCCTTTCAGCAGAACTGAGAGCACAGCAGGGAGCAGAGGTGAGCCTCACTACAGAAGTGACAACCCTGGCTAGCATTACACAGCATCCCAACATAATTTTTAAATTAATCCAAATATTTTGAAAGGTAAAGCACACATAAAAGGGTAAAAAAAAAAACCCAACCCTTGCTTTTATTATTATTTTTTTTTAATCTACAGGGTTGTGTGTCTATGTGTTGCAGGTTTCAGAAAAACTCCACACCACAAAAATATGAGAATATATCTGGTAAAATTAATTCCAGCCTAGAACTGCTGAATTGAAAGAGCTGCACATCTCAAAACACCCATGTCATGGTACTACCAAAATGATAAAAATCTAAAGATTATAGAATTTTCAGAAATGAAGAGGTATGTTTTTTTTTTCTCTCCCCACAGTATCTCAAACCTCTTGAAACCTGTGACAGAACTTCAATAATGCTATCCTTGAAATGAGACTTTGATAGATGCCTGAGACAAAAAACATGTTTAATCAGAATACAGACAACACTAGAAATATTTTTAAGGAAATGAAAATATAAATGGAAAAGGGCTTACATTTGTCCTCAGCTATTTAGTCCTAAAATAGTTAATGAGACAAACTCCTACTGATTTACAGATCATAGAATCATAGAATCATAGAATCATAGAATCAGCCAGGTTGGAAGAGACCTCCAAGATCATCCAGTCCAACCTAGCACCCAGCCCTAGCCAGTCAAATAGACCATGGCACTGAGTGCCTCAGCCAGGCTTTTCTTGAACACCTCCAGGGACGGTGCCTCCACCACCTCCCTGGGCAGCCCATTCCAATGGCAAATCATTCTCTCAGTGAAGAACTTTCTCCTCACCTCAAGCCTAAATTTCCCCCACCATAGCTTGAGGCTGTGTCCTCTTGTTCTGGTGCTGGCCACCTGAGAGAAGAGAGCAACCTCCTCCTGGCTACAACCACCCTTAACGTAGTTGTAGACAGCAATGAGGTCATCCCGGAGCCTCCTCTTCTCCAGGCTAAAAAACCCCAGCTCCCTCAGCCTCTCCTCATAGGGTTTGTGCTCTCTGTTTTAGAGTTCCAAGTCTAGAAACAGTAATTCATATTAAGCAACCACTGTTTATCATTTCGTATATCCTTACAGATGAGAATTATTAGGTGAACTGAACATTATAATGTTTGTCCATGCTAGGCAGCAATTTCCTCATGTGAATGGAAATTCTCCTGTGTATTAGTGTGATGCAGGACATGTCATTGGATGCTGCTTATGAGGAAGTGACATTCACTATGAATACAGTTATAGAAATTGCCACCTAATGGCTGAAGTGTGGCATTTGTAAACCAGATATTAACGTTCAGCCATCACAATTTGGAAAAGAATCTCAGAATTCAGCTCCTCTTTAGAAGTCTGCATATGTAATTCCTTGGAAAATCTAAGCTCCTTTGAGGCATTCCAATATTGCAATTATGAGAAAGGAAATTCCTCAGAGTACTCACAGCTTTTCATAGTTCTATCATTTCCTCATATCATATGGTCCATTAAGAACAACCCTAACCATTGCTATACCTTGTCTTTGTTATACAACTACATAGTAAAGCTGATGAGTGAGATGGCAAAGCAGAGGCTTGACCCTTCACGAAAAGAAGTGTTCTTCTTAGAGATGTCTGCAGCTGAGTAAAGAGCTGATTGTTTCTAGGCTTCAGCTGGTGTCCTCAGCAGAGCATCTAACAAAACTCCATTACCAGGCTCAGTTCCTAGGGATTTAGGGTGTTGTGATACGATATCCTTAATTTCTCCAGCTCTCCTGATGCAGCACAGAATAGCTGTGGCTTTCTATTTTTCAGGAAACCAGCAGGGTTAAACATTTGTTGAGTAAATATAGAAGGACAATTTTGCATGAAGGTCCAATTCATACTTGTAGGCTTTCCATTAAGCAAATCATGACTTTTTGTCCTGCTTTCCAATGTCCTATGCTTATATGATACTAAGCTGTCACTTGTGAAAAACTAAAGATGCATTTGCTGCACTTGAATTTCAATATATCTGCATATTTGTGTGTAACCATTTTTGTGCAGATATTTTATGTCTGCATTTTAGAGGCAGTTGGGAGAAGTCTTCTCATTTCATGTTTCTAGAAGTTGCTGGATATTATTTGGCAAGGAACACACTTAGCTTGCTCTCATAATGCAAACTGCAATACAGGCACAGTTGTGAGCTATGCTTTGGAAAAATCAGAATGTAATTTTAAGAGAAAAAAAAGGTAAAACTATCATCTGCAGTATTTTAGCTATCGCTGAGTGTATGTTACATGATTTCCATAAACTTTCATGGAATCCAAAACAATTTAATGATAATTGCATCTTTTAACACTAATTATGCAATTATACCAATTGCATAAATAGAAGTCAATACATATCATTGACTGAAGCCAACAACTAATCATCAAAATAAAAACATGAAACCAAGCTGTGAGTAAAACCGATAGAAAAGTGAGGTATTTATTCTTCAAACATGTACAACAAACTTGTACAATCTCTGCAGTCCTTTCCCCTTTCAGCTTTCTACCCAAAAGACAACTCATGACTTAGACAATTGACTGAAGAAAATTTCCTTATAAGACTCCACAAAGTTTGCTCAATATACCAAAGCTGAACTTGAAAATATGCCTAAATGTTGTCCCAAAGCACCACATAATCTGGGTGCAATATTGTTTTGCAAGTATCTAAGTGCAGAGGTCAAAACTCTTTCCAGGGAAGTTCTGATGAGCTCATTTTCTTTCAAATGCAAAGTTAATGTTGCTGGTAGAGATGTGAACTTGGAGCCTGTGGTATTTTCCAGTAAAAAGCAGAAACTTGCTTGTGAAGATTCTTCAGTAGAACCCTGAAAATTCACCTCTCAGCGCTTTTGTTTTGTTTTGTTTTGGGTTTTGCTTTGGTTTGGTTTTGTTTTACGTTCTGTGTGTACCATGAATACAGAAGACTGTTGTGAACGTCTTCAGTATACTGCATCAGTAAAGATCTACCCTGTTTGATGTTTTATCTTACCTCTTCTGCTAGCATGCTGCATTTCAAGAATCTCATGACAACATATAAGAAGACACTTAAATAACAAAAAAAGACTAAGCAAGTTAATTATACTTTAATTCATGAATAAACTAATGCCCACACATAGAAACAACCTCACAAATATTTCACTATATGTAGGTAATGTATACAATCCTTTCCAGTCCATTTTCCCCTGGAAGATCTCCTACTCATTTTTAACTTGGGAACTACAGAAACAGGATATGAAATTCAGGATACGTATTTCAATCAACTCCAGAATGAAGTAACCAGTAGGACAGCCTAAAAATGTGTCTAAAAATCATCAAGCTGCTCTTAAAGGCCACTAGCAACTGTACTTGACAGACTCAGATTTCCCAATTTGGAAACTTCAGCTTTTGTAAGGAAAAAAAACTGTTTGTTTTCAGAAAGAAATATGCCAGTTCTGCCGTGATGTATAGTCACATTTTGTACAACCAGGATCTGGGATTAATGTGTCTTACCAGAGCAAAGGCTTGTACTGATTTAGGCATTAATTTTTCTCACTTTATGCAGAACAAAGTCTGCCACCAAATTCGTGTTGTAAGGAAAGGAAAATTACTTTCTCGTCACTAAGTCATCTCCTTGCCTTAAATGCTTACAGACTGTTCCAATGACAATGTGGTGGCACTCCCCTGAGACCATGTTAGCCAGAATCACTGAAGTCTGCAGACTCCTTATGCAGAACACTGTTTCCTGAGTAAACCAAAGACAGTGACTTACTTTGCACATTTGCTTAGCTGTATATTCAACACAGGGCACAAACAGATCACTCATAAGCTGTATTGTCCATACTAGGTTACAGAAAGGGAATACACTCCATGGTAAAATACACTTCATCTATTCCAAAATACTCCCTACAGTTTGCACTTATTTTTATTTACTTTCTATGGAATTTCATGCATAAATATGGCATGAGGGTGAGTCTTTAAAATAGAATCATAGAATCATAGAATCAGCCAGGTTGGAAGAGACCTCCAAGGTCATCCAGTCCAACCTAGCACCCAGCCCTATCCAATCAACTAGACCATGGCACTAAGTGCCTCATCCAGGCTTTTCTTGAACATCTCCAGGGATGGTGTCTCCACCACTTAGTGCCATGGTCTAGTTGACTGACTAGGGCTGGGTGCTAGGTTGGACTGGATGATCTTGGAGGTCTCTTCCAACCTGGCTGATTCTATGATTCATATACTCTCTTGTAGGTAACAATATATTTATCTATTCTTGCAGAGATGAGTTCCATTTCCAAGTGTCAAGAACTGTTGTTGGGATTTTAAGTAGTTGCTAAAGGTCAAGAAATATATATTTTAATGACAGGAAGTATAAAAAATGTCATAGTATAACCCCTAGACAAATACCTGCTGTGGTTTGAGGGGTTCCAGGTTATCCCACACTCCCTAAAAAAAATACAGAGACCAAGATCTGTCCCATGGGATGAAATAGTCACCCCCAGATATCATAATTTTGTTATTCAAACCCATAAACCCTGCAAACACTTTAAGCAGCAAGGTCAATTTGTTCCCTTCTCTCCCTGCCTCTCCATCTCCCCAGAGGGATCTTATCTGGTAGCTAGGTAACTATGTAGGAGGACCTTGTGGTAGGTCATGGCCCTCAAGGCCGTGGGCTGCCGCAGTGAATTTCAGCCTGTTTGAGGCCAAATGGGAGACAATGGGGGATGGGGGGAAATGAGCACTGGAGGTTTTGTCTTGGTGGTGTTTGGTTTGCTTGGGGGGAAGGTTTTGGGGGAATTCTCATGTCTCCTGTATCTGTATTAGGTGTTAAGGATTCATCTATGCCACATCTTTCCTGCACATTTTTAATTACACCTTCTCTGTATTTTCCTTTTCTGATTCAGTGAGAGCATTATTATTTTACTGCCTCTTTTCCCTAGAAAAAGAGTAAAATGAAATAATCTCAGCATTGCATGCTCTTACACAAAAAACTATGACATATCCTTCTTAATCTATAAGATTAAGGCTCAGATTCACCCTGTTTGAGCTAAATGAAGAACACAGCTCCCTCTTTTTTTGCGGTTTCTAGCCAAAAGGAAAAGAACATGAGCCTGTAGATGAATATGCCACCTAGGCTTCACTGTCCACAAATGCATCTAGGTAGAAATTCTTTACAAAACCAAGCAAAACAAACCCCCTATATTCAAGGTCTGTTCTGCTTTAGAATATGGCTTGACATAATCTAAGCTTCAGTTGCTCTTCCCTTCAGGACACAGCTTGAAGCTATGCCAGGGGAAATTTAGGCTGGAGGTGAGGAGAAAGTTCTTCACTGAGAGAGTGATTTGCCATTGGAATGGGCTGCCCAGGGAGGTGGTGGAGTCGCCGTCCCTGGAGGTGTTCAAGAAAAGCCTGGCTGAGGCACTTAGTGCCATGGTCTGGTTGACTGGCTAGGGCTGGGTGCTAGGTTGGACTGGATGACCTTGGAGGTCTCTTCCAACCTGCTTAATTCTATGATTCTATGTCTCCTTTTAAAATAGTTTGCTAGAATATTTGCAGAAAGTAAATCCAGAGGGACCACAGACACAGCCAACATTTTATTTTGATTTTTTTTTTTAGTTCCAATAAATTTTCATGAGTAAGGTTTACAGTATTTGCTTAACATTTCTTAGGGGAATAATATCTGCCAATTGGCCTTGCCATCAATAAGGAAGTAACGAGATGCAAAATGTCAATATATATTGCTCTCTTCAGAATAGGTATGTCAATGAAATTAAAGAGCAAATTTCTGAACATCTGGCTGGAAGTACATTTTTAAGAAGTCTGTTTTAGTTCAAGTCTGAGAACCAGAAGAAGAATGCTTCACCTTTACTTGGGCATCTGCTGCATTAAACAGCTACCTATTCCCAAAAATATCGAGTTGGGAATCTAAGAGGGTATTTGAAGGTGCAGCTTGTGAAGGGGTTGAAAAGGTGAAAACAGTGGTTGCAGGGCTGCAAGTCACAGCCATGGATGCGCGTTTCCATGGTTCAGCAACCCCACACACTGACCTGTCCCAGTGCTACAGTGACCAAGTGACCCACAGAAATGAATCACAGTGTGGCTTCAAATCTGCAGCAAAGGTGGATCAGAGACAAATTTTAATGTGATTTTCTCATGAATTTTAAAGCTAAAGTTACTTTATTCATTATTTCTACCTAATTAATACACTGTAAGGTAAAAGTGGATACACTGCAAGAGTAGATCTCTATTTTGTGTCTTAGGTATCTGAATCACTGCTCTGAAATCAGGTAGGGTGGTGTTTGTGAAAAGTCTTTACTAGCAAGTACCTACAGAGTGATAGGAGAGAAAAATATATGATCCTTAACCTTATTTGGTACTTCTGCCTTTCAGAAGAGGGCCACGAAGATGATCAGAGGGCTGGAGCACCTCCCCTGTGGATATAGGTTAAAAGAGTTGGGATTGTTCTGCCGGGAACAAAGAAGGCTCTAGAGACCTTATAGCAGCCTTTCAGTATTTGAATGGGACCTACAAGAAAGTTGTGAAGGGACTTTTTACAAGGGCTTGCTGTAATGGGATGAGAGAGAATGCTTTAGGAGGGTAGAGTCAGACTATACATTAGAAAGAAATTCTTACAGTAAGGGTGGTGAGACACTGGAACAGGCTATCCAGTAAGGTTATGGAAGCCCTCTCCCTGGAGCCATTCAAGTCCAGGTTGGATGAGACCTTGAGAAACCTTGTCTAGTGGAAGGTGTCTTTACCCACAGCAGGGGTGTACGAATTAGATGATCTTTAAGGTCCCTCCCTGCCTGTATCATTCTATGATGTTGTGATTTAGAAAAATAAAGCTTTAATGAGCTATATATGTCAGTAAAAATAGTTTTCAATAAGTAGTATTTCCATTAAAGGAGTGATATCTTAATTTCTGGTACAACTAAAGAGCCTGAATTTACCCAGAAAAACAAACCCCATAACAGATAAATCTATGTTTGGAGAAAACAGCACCCATTTATACTGGAGGGCTGTACAATTCATTGTGTGTTAACTATTACTGATTGCTATACGTGAATGTGGTTATTCTTGGTCTTATTGTTCTGCCTAGAATATACTGATTAATTATCCCAAACCCATTAAGCACCACTGTTCATTGTGCTGCTTAAAATAAAACTATATGAAGGTTTTAAGGTTCCTATTTCTATGGTAATTCTTGAGTGTTATTGTAGCAAAAAAGGTGCAGGGAGAAAGGAACTGGAGACTGGGTTTGCTCTTACACTTCAGTACATAATGCTGCAGTCAGTATTAGAGACAGCAGGTTGTAAAACATGGCAGAGCGATGAAGTGGAAGAGAGTGACTTTTTCTTGAGGGTTAGCAAACTGTTCTGAAGTGAGTATAAAGGTAAAACGTTCAGGAGACCTACTGATATGCACTGACAGTCAGGTGAATTCTGATCTACTTGGAAACTATGCTCATGAGTCAACAAATCTGCTAATTAGAGGTGTGTCAGATGCATTGCCAACAAACATAATTAATCTAAACTTTCTCATTCCATTGGGGAAAAGGTATTACTGAGTGTATGAAGGGGAAAATGTAAATAAAGCTCAGAATGGAAGGCAAATAAGCAGTAAAATGTGGAGAAGCATTCAACTTAAACACAGAATCATAGAATCAACCAGGTTGGAAGAGACCTCCAAGATCATCCAGTCCAACCTAGCACCCAGCCCCATCCAGTCAACTAGACCATGGCACTAAGTGCCTCAGACAGGCTTTTCCTGAAGACCTCAAGGGACGGTGCCTCCACCACCTCCCTGGGCAGCCCATTCCAATGCCAATCACTCTCTCTGGCAAGAGCTTCCTCCTAACATCCAGCCTACACCTACCCTGGCACAACTTGAGACTGTGTCCCCTTGTTCTATTGCTGGTTAGTGCAGAACATATTAGAGACTTGCCACAAAGTTAGGCAACAGGGAAATGGTGAGCCAGATTAGAGAGGGAAAAAAATGTGCTGGCTGATCTCTGGTGAATATAAGTAAAAATGACCAGTTTACAGTTTTGACATAAAACCCCCCAATTGTCACACACTTATTCTCTTCCATTTGCCACCCTCTATCATAAGAGCATAGAAACAACTACTCCAAATGTCTACTTTTATATGTAAATAAGTAAATTGGATACAGGTGTTACCCTTCTGCTAACGAAGAAATAGAACTGCTCTGAAAATCTGGCTGCCTGCTATCATTTCAGGTAGGGAGAGATCACTGTCACTAAGCCAGCATGGGTGCCACCAGTGATCAAATGCATATCCAATTAATCTATCCGAGGGACTTCGGAGCCATGCTTTTCTATTGATGTTCATGTTCCGAATCGCAATGAAGAGCCTGGAAGGCTGTTAAAAAATTGAAAGGCATGTTTACAACCCTATGATTCAGACTCCTTTCCCTGAGAATAAATAGGCCATTCTGTGGAGAGCAAAGCCATCAGCAAACACTTGAAATTTATTAAATACTTTTCTGCAGCATTACTCCTCCACCTCACTAATTGCTGCAGCTGCTGCTACAAAAGCATTTCAATTACAGCTGAAAGGAGAGGTGGCCCATGCAAATCTTACAGGGTAAAAAGACCCCTACGATACTCCTCTCTGATGTAGTCAAACACACGGGTGTTTGGGTGGCTTCTTTACACAGTCATTGCTGAGTGACATTCTCCTTGTTGTGCTGCAGCTCCCACTATCTTGAACAGAATATGTTTTTACTGTTTGCCTTTCTCCATTGTACAACTGCAGAGCTTCATTGCAAGAGCAAGAGTTGCAAATATTTTTCTTTTAAGTGAAATTAATTTTAAACTCAGAAAAGATAACCAAGGCCTGAATTCTAGGTGCCACCTGAAAACAGAAACCAAAATAGAATGGGGACAGGATGGATGAGATCTGCTGTCTACAACTACCTGAGGGGCGGTTGTAGCCAGGAGGAGGTTGCTCTCCTCTCTCAGGTGGCCACCACCAGAACAAGAGGACACAGCCTCAAGCTATGTCAGGGGAAATTTAGGCTGGAGGTGAGGAGAAAGTTCTTCACTGAGAGAGTCATTGGACACTGGAATGGGCTGCCCGGGGAGGTGGTGGAGTCGCCGTCCCTGGAGCTGTTCAAGGCAGGATTGGATGTGGCACTTGGTGCCATGGTCTAGCCTTGAGCTCTCTGGTAAAGGGTTGGACTTGGTGATCTATGAGGTCTCTTCCAACCTTGGTGATACTGTGATACTGTAATATTTGTTCCCTCAGAGCACATGTGACATGTGCTATGTATGCTGTTTTCTAAAAGAACTATCAGCAAGGAAAAGGCAGCTACTTCTTTTGTTCAGGCTGGGTTAGGAAGAAGACACTGACATAATCAAGGGATTGTTCCTGCCCTTGAGGCACGTATGAGAAGCTTTATGAGTGCTCACTGGCATGGCCCACATATGGCCAGCAGCACAGGATCCTCTGAGAGTCTATGGTGGTACAAGATGAAGGTCTCCTTAGGGCCTCAAAAGAGATGATGTGAAGGATTTTGCTGTCCTAGCAAGCAGAAAGCATGGCTGTAAGAAAGCTTTAGAGAGGAGGCAGGTTTCAGGAACATTTTATCTAAAACATAAGTTCTTCCCAGAGAGAGTGATTTCCCATTGGAATGGGCTGCCCAGGGAGGTGGTGGAGGCACCATCCCTGGAGGTACACCTGGAGGTGTTCAAGAAAAGCCTGGCTGAGACACTTAGTGCCATGGTCTAGTTGACTGGCTAGGGCTGGGTGCTAGGTTGGACTGGATGATCTTGGAGGTCTCTTCCAACCTGGTTGATTCTATGATTTTATGATAAGAACTGAGCCTTCCATGTGCCAGTCACCTCAGGGTATTTCGCCTTATAATACTGCAAGGAATATTTTTGTTTGCCCATGATAAAATAACGTAGTATATTTTTATCACAAGGCTGTGGTTGTCACAAGATGAATTTCCCCTGAATATTACTGGATGAAAACAAACCAGTGGGGCATTTATTCTCCCTTTTCAGCCATCAAGAACAAGAATCTGTGGCTTGCTGCTCTAAGATGACTGCCTTGCCATCCACATTTTCTGCATTTCATTCGACACCACTGTCTTTGTATTTCACATGCTTCTGTCAGGGTATCCTTAGGAATGGAGATACCAAAGCAGTGAGATTCATCTTACCTCTCTGCCTTTCTTAGCTTAGAGTCTAACGACTTAATCAATAGCAATGGAAACTTTAAACCTGGTTCATAGACATAAGAAAAAGTAACTACACATTTTTTCACTGTATTTTTAACTCAGCCAGAGTGATTATTCTCTCTTCTACCCTCCAGATACACTTTTTGTGTAGAGTTTGGATAGTAATACTTGAAAATGATCTCTTAAGTGTCACTTAAATGTCTTTTGGCCTTCAAAAGCTAATTTTCTATGTATTCAGTGACTAGGAGTGACTCGAAGAAACTCCTGTCTTAATTCTAAACACAACTGTCCTTTCATACATAGAATCATAGAATAAAACAGGTTGGAAGAGACCTCCAAGATCATCCAGTCCAACCTAGCACCCAGGCCTAGCCAGTCAACTAGACCATGGCACTAAGTGCCTCAGCCAGGCTTTTCTTGAACACCTCCAGGTGTACCTCCAGGAACGGTGCCTCCACCATCTCCCTGGGCGGCCCATTCCAATGGCAAATCACTCTCTCTATGAAGAACTTCCTCCTAACAGAAATATCCTCTCTCCTTCTCCTTCTTTAAAAAAACCCCAACACTCTTCTTTAGCTTGTGCTGGAATGAAACAGCAGAGCAAAAAATTAGTAGTCTGCCTGTTTATCTGGAACAAGATAAGATAACCAAGATAACAATAACTAAAAATGATTGCCCAGCTATTTCTATTAGCCTGCGTTCTCTCAGTTTGTAACTTTACTTCTTAGAAAAGAATACTTGGTATATGTTAAAAACCTTCATATGACTCAGAAATCACCTGAAATAGGGTAGTTGCCAGGAATCTCTGGACAACTGCAGTACTCTACAATTTGATTTTCTCTAAATAAACACCTAATCCAAAACACCTTAGGGTGAATAGAAAGGCAGTGACCTCTGTAGCACATGGGGACAGAATTTGGCTTTCTAACATTTTCACAGCCATGTCACATTCTTGTCTGTTTCTCCTTCGACCAGCCATTTAAAGAACCTGATACAGTAAGTAAAATATCCCCCAAAATAAAAAGGCACTAGAACTACTCTATTCTACTAGAACTTCTCTATTTATAGAGAATCAACATACACAAACTTGTAAAATTCCAATAGAAACAAAAAGAAGTTCTAAAGCAGAAGTGAAATTAGATACTGAGCTACCATCTAATGATTAAACATAACTAATCATTAAACCTACACCACAAATGTGTTCAGTAGATAATAAATTTATCTATGCTGCACATACATTTGTAAGGGTTTGGGAGTGGCCTCTTCTCCCAGACAACCACCAATAGAACAAGGGGACACAGTCTCAAGTTGTGCAGGGGTAAGTACAGGCTGGATGTTAGGAGGAAGTTCTTGCCAGAGAGAATGATTGACATTGGAATGGGCTGCCCAGGGAGGTGGTGGAGGCACCATCCCTGGAGGTGTTCAAGAAAAGCCTGGATGAGGCACTTAGTGCCATGGTCTGGTTGACTGGCTAGGGCTGGGTGCTAGGTTGGACTGGATGATCTTGGAGGTCTCTTCCAACCTGGTTGCTTCTATGATTAATTTACACTATTGCATTTTATTCTCTACCTATTTATATAATATCTTGTACTACCTTTTTTAAGCTACTTAAAGTCTGTGAAACACTTTCATGAACTGTCTTCTACAGATAAATAAAAACTTGTGAAAACAATGCCCAAAGCAGTGACATTTATAGCTCACATTAGGCAGCTAACAAAATGGCCTGACTGAAAGACTGCCATTATCTTTTGGAGCATTGTGGCTGGGCCCTTCATCTTCTGCAAATCATGTACTTAAAACAGAGAAAAATTGGGATGTGTGATCTTTACAGGAGCTGTTAACAGAACTGAAATAAAATATCTCCTCTTGGTGCAATAATGAAACCACAATGTGATTATATAGCAGTTAAATGCTTTAGTGTGAAACACACATCTGATAAATTATTTGAAGATTAATAATCACGTCTGCTTCATAACAGTGGTATGTCAGAGATGAAATACTAAGCTCCACAAATGAAAGGTTATAATTCATTTACCTCTATGCTGTACCCATGCTCACCACCTAAGGGATTCACACAGTGCAGTGAAGAATGGGTCAAAGCTGAATAAAGCTGTGAAGTGTTCTATAAAGCACTTCTGTAACACCACGTGTTATCTCACAAATTTTACACGTAGGTAATTACAGGAGGTAGAATATGATACACCTGCTTGGGTACACATCCAATTCTGAATATCATAGAATCATAGATTCAACCAGGTGGGAAGAGACCTCCAAGATCATCCAGTCCAACTTAGCACCCAGCCCTAGCCACTCAACCAGACCATGGCACTAAGTGCCTCAGCCAGTCTTTTCTTGAACACCTCCAGGAACAGTGCCTCCACCACCTCCCTGGGCAGCCCATTCCAATGCCAATCACTCTCTCTGGCAAGAACTTCCTCCTAACATCCAGCCTATACTTTCCCTGGCACAACTTGAGACTGTGTCCCCTTGTTCTATTGCTGGTTGCCTGGGAGAAGAGGCCACCCCCCACCTGGCTACAACCTCCCTTCAAGTAGTTGTAGAGAGCAATGAGGTCACCCCTGAGCCTCCTCTTCTCCAGGCTAAACACCCGCAGCTCCCTCAGCCTCTCCTCATAGGGTTTGTGTTCCAGGCCCCTCACCAGCCTTGTTGCCCTTCTCTGGACATGTTCCAGGACCTCAACAGGTAACAGGTAGTTAGTGAGGAAGTTAATAGTGAAATAAAGTCTGCATTACTGTCTTTGCTACCTTTTGCTTAACTCTAGAACTGCTCTGACACATTCCTATTTTAAGCATATTTTTCCAAAATGGAGTTTCCTCTTGGCCAGACAGGCTGCAATTAAAGGCCAACTTCAAAGGTACTGTTTCACTGGTCATGACATATTTATTTCTGCAGAAGGACAACTTCCATCTAGGATTTCTTTGTATTTTGTAGCAAGAGCCCTGTGACAATTTCTCTATCAAAGCCAGGTTTAAAGCACATGTGGTTTCTCTCTGTTTAAGTGGATTCAAAGCCTTTTATTTTTTCCCTTGCCTGTTTTTCTAGTTCTTTCTCCTGGTTTCACTGCTGAGTATTAATGTTCTCAGGTTAAGCTTGTTGTATTCAAGTATAGTCATACAGAAAGTGAAATCAATGCTTTTTCGTAGCATTTAATTTCAGATGTTAAGTCCCAAATGGAAACTGATAGTCTAATACTTGAGACTCTTGGGCACTAAATTTAAGCTTTTCTCCCTGACACCTATGAAAGTAGTAAAAACTAAATCAGCAACAAAGAATGCCCAATTGCTAGTAGATAATCAGGAGCAGTGTCAGCAGGGCTGAGTTACAAGACCATCATGAGAATTTACTCAATAGCATGATTATTTATTAGCAACACAAAAAATCAGAGGCAAACAAAGAGAAACATACAGAATCACAGACTCACAGAATGTACTGCATTGGAAGGGACCTTTAAAGGTCACATAGTTCAACCTTCCTGCATAAGCACAGGCATCCTCAACTAGATCAGGTTGCTCAGAGCCTCATCAAGCCTGATCTTCAATGTCTGCAGGGATGAGTTCTCCATCACCTCCCTGGGCAACCTGTCCCAGTGTTGCTCCACCCTCATACTGAAGAACTTCTTCCTAATGTCTAATCTAAATCTAGTGTAAAACCACTGCCCCTTGTCCTAGTACTACATGCCTTTGTAAACAGTCCCTCCCTAGCCTTCTCATAAGCCTCTTTCAGGTACCAGAAGACCAGCATAAGGTTTCTGTAGAGGCTTTTTTGATAACAAACTAATCTTCTGGTCCCCAAGTCACCTCTCAATCTGCTTTTGAGAAGCAAAATGTCTCACTTTTAAATTTTTAACCAAACTTCTGTCTACTAGCACTTACATAATTCTCAACATGCTTTTGTAAACACAGGCATCCAAACTACATGTACCATGAATTTTTAACCTATGAATACTGTGTACATCATCAGTTAGAAAACAATAGTTATGTCATCCCCAGCTCTCCCATGGAATTCTGTACTATTATGTGCTACTTTGAAGATAGCTAGAATGTTTTGGTGAAAAGAACTAGATTGCAGGTGTGAATGGGAAACAATGGTGATGTCTACTTCACTCGTAGGCTTGCTGAGATCACAGTATCACCAAGGTTGGGAGAGACCTCATAGATCATCAAGTCCAACCCTTTACCACAGAGCTCAAGGCTAGACCATGGCACCAAGTGCCATGTCCAATCCTGCCTTGAACAGACCCAGGGACAGTGACTCCACCACCTCCCCGGGCAGCCCATAGAATCCAAACATAGATAAGGGACTCACTCTTTGTCCGGGCTGTGGGCTGCATTTCTCTCTCTAACCTAACCTGCTGTCTCTCTGATTAATACACCTGCTTCCTAACCCCCCCAGCTGACCCTCCATTCTTCCTTGGGGCACAAGGCAACGTCTAGGGTAAGGTAGAGAGGGGTGGGAGAAGGCGGAAGGGCAGTTGGGAGCCCCTCCTGGGGACTCAGGTTTCTGGGAGGGGAGTTGTGTTTCTGTATTACCTTTTACCTTGTATATTTCTGTCTATAACTGTATATATCATAAATACCTGCATGTATATTGTGTTAAGCTGTAAATATAAGCTTCATTCAATTTCCAGAGCTGACTGAGTCTAGTTTGGGTGATATACAGAGTGTGGGGGGGCAGGGAACACCCAAACCATGACACATTACAAGATGTCATACAGTTATGCTGAAATCATGAGATGAAGCCATGGGTTTTCTGAAGTGGAACAGTTCCTGCCAGAACTAGTAAGGCCAGAGTTTACTTCAGGAGGAACTGAAATAAAACAAATGATCCAGATCATAAAGATATCAAAAAAGACTGCCCCCAAAACTAAGCCCTGTGAAACAACACCTCTGACTGGCTCCAATTGGATTTAACTCTGTTCACCACTACTCTTAGGGCTGGCCATTAAGCCGGTGCTTTACCCAGCAAAGTGTCTACCCATCCAAGCCATCACCAGCAAGTAACATTCTAAGTAAATATTCATATTGTACATGAAAACTACTGAGAGGAGGTCATTCTGCCCCTGTACTCTGCACTGGTTAGACCTCACCTTGAGTACTGTGTTCAGTTCTGGGCCCCTCAATTTAAGAAGGACATTGAGATGCTTGAGCGTGTCCAGAGAAGGGCGACGAGGCTGGGGAGAGGCCTTGAGCACAGCCCTATGAGGAGAGGCTGAGGGAGCTGGGATTGGTTAGCCTGGAGAAGAGGAGGCTCAGGGGTGACCTTATTGCTGTCCACAACTACCTGAGGGGAGGTTGTGGCCAAGAGGAGGTTGCTCTCTTCTCTCAGGTGGCCAGCACCAGAATGAGAGGACACAGCCTCAAGCTGTGCCAGGGGAAATTTAGGCTGGAGGTGAGGAGAAAGTTCTTCACTGAGAGAGTCATTGGACACTGGAATGGGCTGCCCGGGGAGGTGGTGGAGTCACTGACCCTGGAGCTGTTCAAGGCAGGATTGGATGTGGCACTTGGTGCCATGGTCTAGCCTTGAGCTCTGTGGTAAAGGGTTGGACTTGATGATCTGTGAGATCTCTTCCAGCCTTGGTGATACTGTGATACTGTGTGTGTGATACATTCCATCCACATTGATAGACAGATGAAGGGTTTCTTGCAAACAAGTGTGAGTTAAGTCACTCAAGCATTTTTATTGGGAAGAGGAAATAATTTACTTTACCAGGGCAAGGGAAACGTATACTTAGGAGCTATGATGGAAGAGAAAATGTTCATAAATCTTCTCTGTGCTTGAAAATGAAAATTCACTTCCAAATATCTCCACTTCTCCTAATTGCCCCAACCAGATATGAAATGAAGATAAAGTCAAAATATATTGAAGTGACCTCAGGGGAACAAATTTCAGATTAAGAAGCTATTTTTTTCCTCTTTGACAGCTGGTGAGTATTTTCATTCTGGCTGATTTCCAAGAGGGTGAAAGGAAAGAGGTAAATATAAAGTGTTGTGGTAACCTCCCCTCAAGGCAGGTTACAGGTCTTTAGCATAGTCCAGGATTCATAGCTATATGAGTGTATGTAGATGTGCAAGTTTAAGTTGAAGATAGAGGGACAGAACTGGAACAACGAAGGAAACCTGTTCTCCTGCTCATGAAGAGTGCCTGGTTTATATTCCTCTCTGCAACAACTGGAGCAGATTTGACTTACTCAGAAACAGCATTTGCCTGCATAACAAATGCTCATAGGCTCCATGGTGTGCAAGGCATGGAAGTTCAATAATGGTTTAGTTTGGAAACAAAGTGACAATGTTTAACTGTTTTCAAGACAAAAGTATGCCTGCTTGTTTGCCTATTTGCCCAGGGAGTAGAGCAGGGGCCAGGGATCCTCGTTTGCCAGACCTCTGGCTGACTTACAGACTGAGCAGCTGCACCATGGGCATACTGCCCAGCACACAAATATGTGAAGGTTATCAATACAACTGGAGATTACCAATTCCTTATACTTGCTATATGTGTGTTTATGCAGTGGGAATGCAACAAAGGTCCTCCTAACAAGCAAGAGGGTTGAGAAAAGGACACTGCCAATTGTCAAAGGTAAAAAGGCAAACAGCCTGGCAATTAGAAGCTGACAGGCTGAGATGGCTGAGAAACTTTACTATTCTGAATTAGCAATAGATTAAATGAATTTGACTAATTCTAATTAGAATGTAAGGACTTGACTGAGAGGACATATGTCCTCAGCTAAAGCAGAGATGATTGAAAAGTAGTAATTATAAATGTAAGAAGGCCTTTACCTGATAAAAGTGCAAGGGATACTTGTGCTAAATAAAGACAGGGTTAAGAATTCAAAGGTTCCACAGGGAAACATAAGGATCTTATACTCAACTCCAACTGCATGAAAATGCATCTTTTTATGCTAGGTCTGAACATTTATATGTCATTTAGAACACTGGCCAGCAGGGATATGAAAATAGCAAGCAGGCTTTTGCTGCTGTAAGAAGAAATTGAAAATTTATCACAAATCATAAACCAATTCCTTACTGTATTGTATGTATCACAGTGTCACAGTATCACCAAGGCAGGAAGAGACCTCACAGATCATCAAGTCCAACCCTTTACCACAGAGCTCAAGGCTAGACCATGGCACCAAGTGCCACGTCCAATCCTGCCTTGAACAGCCCCAGGGACGGCGACTCCACCACCTCCCTGGGCAGCCCATTCCAGTGTCCAATGACTCTCTCAGGGAAGAACTTTCTCCTCACCTCCAGCCTAAATTTCCCCTGGCGCAGCCTGAGGCTGTGTCCTCTTGTTCTGGTGCTGGCTACCTGAGAGAAGAGAGCAACCTCCTCCTGGCCACAACCACCCCTCAGGTAGTTGTAGACAGCAATGAGGTCTCCCCTGAGCCTCCTCTTCTCCAGGCTAACCAATCCCAGCTCCCTCAGCCTCTCCTCGTAGGGCTGTGCTCAAGGCCTCTCCCCAGCCTCGTCGCCCTTCTCTGGACACGCTCAAGCATCTCAATGTCCCTCCTAAACTGGGGGGCCCAGAACTGAACACAGTACTCAAGGTGAGGTCTAACCAGTGCAGAGTACAGGGGCAGAATGACCTCCCTGCTCCTGCTGACCACACCATTCCTGACGCAGGCCAGGATGCCACTGGCTCTCTTGGCCACCTGGGCACACTGCTGGCTCATGTTCACGTGGGTATCAATCAGCACCCCCAGATCCTTTTCTGTTTGGCTGCTCTCCAGCCACTCTGACCCCAGCCTGTATCTCTGCATGTGTACCTGTTCTGCTGTGCTCAAATTGGTTATCAGCTTGGAAACTGAGAGTGTGGATCACAAACTAATAGTTGCACCTTCCAAGTCCTTTGGAACACACCACTCTAAGGAGATGTGATCTAAGATTGCATACAAATTGTCATCATGGGTCAGATCAAAGGTTCACTTAGCCCATTAGCCTGTCTCTGATAGCTGCCAAGAATAGAGGCTTAACTAAAAGAACAGATACACAATAAGAATACCTCATGAATAGAATATTCTTCCCCCTGATGTATCCTTTCAGTTTCTAGCAATAAGTACCAATGGCCTGAGCCAAAAATTGCATGAAACTATTAGTAGCCAACCTAAGACATGTTCTCCACAGTCTTGTCCCTCAGTGTTTGGGAATTCTGCAATTCTTTACAGTTGTAGATTTAGCTACCTTGAGTAGTTCAAAATAGAAACATCTTCCTATTACACTTATCTCATTTCCTCTGCTCATTTAGTTTTGTATTAAACAGCACTTTCCTGGTAGAAATCCTTGTGGCACATATAGAAGAAAATCTGTTCAAACACACTCAGTTTTGCACTTGTTGAGCTCAAACCCCAATCTGTTCATGCAATAATTACTCTGCATTTTCATATAGGTCCTTTATATGCATATTTTTCTTTAAAATATTCAGAAAACATTTCATTTCTATTCCTGTTTTAGAGTTTCTATACTATTAATACTGGGTACAGCTTAAATGGCTGTTTATAGACACTGCAGTTGTGTGCTTTCTACAGAAATGCATATTCAGTATTACAAATAATTTCCTAAAATAAAGCCCCATCATCTGCATGAAAAAAGCAAAAGTGGTAGCTGTCTAAATTTTCCTCATATTCATAGCCTAACAAAATATTTAGTAGCCATTTATACTTCCAAAAATCAATTAGTTTTTCCAGTTATATTAAGGATGCACTTTGGCCACAACAACCCCAAGCAGCGCTACAGGCTGGGCACTGAGTGGCTGGAGAGCAGCCAGGAAGAAAGGGACCTGTGGGTACTGGCTGAAGATGAGCCAGCAGTGTGTCCAGGTGGCCAAGAGAGCCAATGGCATCCTGGCCTGCATCAGGAACAGTGTGGCCAGTAGGACAAGGGAGTTTATTCTTCCCCTGTACTCAACACTAGTCAGGTCACACCTTGAGGACTGTGTCCAGTTCTGGGCCACTCAATTCAAGAGAGATGTTGAGGTGCTGGAGCATGTCCAGAGAAGGGCAACAAGGCTGGTGAGGGGCCTGGAGCACAAACCCTATGAGGAGAGGCTGAGGGAGCTGGGGGTGTTTAGCCTGGAGAAGAGGAGGCTCAGGGGGGACCTCATTGCTGTCTACAACTACCTGAAGGGAGGTTGTAGCCAGGTGGGGGGTGGCCTCTTCTCCCAGGCAAGCAGCAATAGAACAAGGGGACATAGTCTCAAGTTGTGTCAGGGGAAGTATAGGCTGGATGTTAGGAGGAAGTTCTTGCCAGAGAGAGTGATTGGCATTGGAATGGGCTGCCCAGGGAGGTGGTGGAGGCACCGTCCCTGGAGGCCTTCAGGAAAAGCCTGGATGAGGCACTTAGTGCCATGGTCTAGTTGACTGGATAGGGCTGGGTGCTAGGTTGTACTGGATGATCTTGGAGGTCTCTTCCAACCTGGTTGATTCTATGATTCTATGATTTTATCTCACTCTATTTCCCATGTTCTGATATCTAAATATTGCATGAGTATGACTGGGATTATCATAAATTGTGACTCAATCAGACATCACATTTCTGACAGGATAAAGTAGGGTTAACAAAGCTGCCACTTATTTTCTCTTGTAAGTTTTATTTTCTGTTTCTGCTCCTGCTTACCCTTGAGAAAAATTTCCCTTGCACAAAGGTGCCTCTGCCCTTACTGAAGAAGGGAACTGATCTAGATTTCAATGACTCTTGCTATCAAGACCTCTTTCACTTCAGCTTGACAACAAATACCTAAAGGAACTGGAGTGTTCATGACTTTTCTACAGTCATTTGTTTAGTGACAACCATCATCTCCCTCTCTATCAGCATGACTTCACTGACACCTAACAGAACAGAGTAATGATTTTCCATACAGCTTTATATTTCCATATTCCAGGGGCAGGATGGTGAAATATTAGGTTAACTGCCATCCAAATACAATGCTTTTCATCACTCTCTATAAACAGAGTCAACCCTTCTTGTCTTTCCATACAGAAAAGGCAGTTAGAGCAGTTATTTTAGTGTAAGGAACTCTGACCGCATAAAGAGTAATTACCTTGACCACGGAGAGGATATAATATATTGCTGTTAGTCTAGCCATTTAAGTACTGTGCAAGCAGTGCCAGTAAAAGAGACATAGTTAAGCTTGCAGGTCCAAAAACGTTGTACTGCAAAGTCAGCCTAAGCATGCATCACCTCCAATTATTTCCTGGATGGCTGATTTCCTAATTCCCTTAGATTTCAACACTGAACATCATTCATCTTAACCAAATGTTCAACTGCTTAAAAAAATATAAAGAGACAACTATAATTACTCCCTTTAGTCTAAGTTCTTTCCTAGAATGAGGCATGAGGTCTAAACTTCCACAAAAAACTCAAACTTGCATTTTGGAAGATGATTTATAAATGTTAAAATGTAGAGAATATCAGGAAGAGGCAGAAGGGAAAAGATGATTTTAGTACTTGTAGAAAACATTGGTTTGGAATAAAATCTAGTCATTTGAGTTGGACATTTTCTTCATTTACATTATTAAAAAACTTCCTACAACACAAATTTGAGAATCACAGTGTCACAGTGTCACCAAGGTTGGAAGAGACCTCATAGATCATCAAGTCCAACCCTTTACCACAGAGCTCAAGGCTAGACCATGGCACCAAGTGCCACGTCCAATCCTGCCTTGAACAGCTCCAGGGACGGCGACTCCACCACCTCCCCGGGCAGCCCATTCCAGTGTCCAATGACTCTCTCAGGGAAGAACTTTCTCCTCACCTCCAGCCTAAATTTGCCCTGGCACAGCCTGAGGCTGTGTCCTCTCGTTCTGGTGCTGGCCACCTGAGAGAAGAGAGCAATCTCCTCCTGGCTACAACCACCCTTCAGGTAGTTGTAGACAGCAACAAGGTCTCTCCTGAGCTTCCTCTTCTCCAGACTAACCAATCCCAGCTCCCTCAGCCTCTCCTCATAGGGCTTGTGCTCAAGGCCTCTCACCAGAATGTATGAGAAAGGATAATCATGTTGCAAATTTAGGAGGGGCTGTGTTAGTAGGAGAGTATCTCACAACAGGTGTTACAAACTTTCTTGGACATCCACCTTGTGTCTTAATCCAAAGCAAAATACATTAATGTTCTATGTTAGCTGAAGAACAAGACTTTGCACAGAGTTTATTTTTTAATGAAAGACTCTTAATCACTTCACTAATGGGCTATAAACCTAGGCTGTGAGTATCTCTTCTAAATATCTCATTGAATCATAGCCTAGATGAGCCAAAGCTCATCTGCTTTATTCCGTGCATGTACCGTACTCTTCTATAGACTACCTGGCTCCTGAGTGCTTAGAAATGCTGCTCACCATCCAAACAATATTCTGGATTTTCATCACACACTGAACCTGGAGTTGCTGAAGATCACAAGACAAAATATGTCAGAGAAAGGTAAAACTTGTATTTAACGTGTGAGATGATAGAGAGGAGGCCAGACATATGGTTTTCTTCAGCAGTAAAGACCATTTATGCTAATTCACCTGGGAGTAATGTGGCACAACTCTTTCAGTACAGTTCACTATTCCTTAATTTATTCCACTTTCTAGAGGATTGTCCCACGTACAGATTAATTGAGGGACCTAAGGCAAACCTGCAGAAGAGAGGCATGCCCCATTCTGTACCTCACCTTTGATTACAGCTAGGACATCACCTCCTTGCATTCATTATAGTGTTTCTCACCTTCTCCCACCCTTTTGGGAGATGACACCCCTATCTGTACTTACACCTGTGGATGTCCAGAAACAAACTGATGTGTGAAAAAGGCATCATCTTGTATACTGAGACTTGAAACAACCTGCCTCATGAATGTTCCATCCCTACTCTCAGAAAGCTGGAAAAATCCACACTCCTTTCCTGACAAAAGTAAAATCCTAATCCAATCCTTCTAAGGTTAACCAATGTGATGGATTTAGCAGACTTTAAAACTCAGCCCTAAATCAAAGGGAAGATAAGAGATGCTCATCAGTGACGATGAATCTGGTTGTATTAGTGTTGTGTAACATCATTCAGTCAGAGTGTCAATTGCTTAGTCAAAACTCATTGCCCAATACACTTTCTCAGGTGGTCTTCAGCATTCCTTGCCTAAAACCCAATCATTTTAATTCCTCACATAAAGCAAATTTAAAAGTGACATCTTTTGTTGTTTTTTGTTTGTTTCTGGTGGACTTTCTATTTTGACTTCATCATACCATCAGGTTCAATTGAGAGCCTAGATGGACTTCTCAGTGCATTGTGGATTTCATCTCCTTCCATGCAGCCTGCCACTGCAGTTCATGTGGAAGGCTACGTAACATGACACAGAATATTTTGCTGAAATTAGTACACCTGCTGGGCACTTACTGGACAGAGTAAATTCAATGGCATTATATGGGTGTAAGGCAGGCCAGGCTTTGGCCTATGAATTTTATGATAGCTTTACATATCAAATGTCACAGTATGTTTTTCAGCTTCCAAAATGCAGTTTGAAATGTGATATGTTAATGTGATACAGAGGTTTGGAGACCAACAGGAGATAGTTGGCTGCACCCTTATCTGGCCAGCCATTCTATTTCTCCTCTTGTGGATATTGCTGTTTTTATAAGGTGATGTATCATGATGAGAGTGTCAGCTGCACCATTCTACAGCTGTGCTAAATCCTTCACACAATGATGTCCATTATGGTACCCTGATACTAGTAGGCTGAGTTATGAGCTGGACATGGAGTGTTGTAGAGTGCTGAAGTGGTCTGGCAGCCAGCCAAGGACATGCTATAGCAGCGTGTGCTTGGTTGAGTGTAGCAGATGATAGCCCATTGCAGGAAATTGCTGATCTCTCATGTGGTGCAGAATTGTGATAGGGTGTGATGTGTTGGCAAGTGGTGGCTATGGTTTTATGGTAAAATTGTACTGCAGTACAAAGCAGGAGAAAAATGCTTAACAGCTTTAGTTTATCAGGATTTGACTGAAGCTATTTTTTTTATTAATGAACTAGGTCAGAGTGCTATAGTTAAGCACTTCAGGATGTGACCATTTACTACTTCAGCTATGAGTCTAGAGGTGCCTGGGTCCTTTTAGTTTACTTCTGCTTGTGCTTCATTTGAAGATATAGAATGGATTTAAAGCAAGTATTCACATGTCTCACTTCTTGTGCTTCAGCTCAGGAGAAAGGATATCAACGTTTCACACAATTTCCATCTGTAGGTGTTTTATGTGGGCTTTCAGCATTTAATACTGACTCCAGGCTGTGTTATTGCTGTTATGGATGACCACATTCTAATGAACTAGTTAGGCTTCACTGGTGTTTTACACAAATGCATTTACTCTCACCAAAACACAGCTGAGAATTCTTTTGATGAATTTGTTTACCATGACAAAAATTCCTATGTGAATACCAAAAGCTGTGAAGGAAGAAGACCTTCAGATGTGACAGTCCAGATTATCTTGCCTCATTATAATATTTTGCAATTAAATAACAGTTACAAATTACCTATGTATATGGAAGGAATCCTGTCTTGAATTTAGGTGACATTTAAAAAGATGATGTTTAGGGTTTTTTTTTTTTTCTGTTTTTTTGATTGGGAGTTTCTTTTTTGTTTGTGTATTTGTTTGGTTAGTTTGCTTTTGGTTGGTTTGCCTTTGGTTGGTTGGTTTGTTTTAAAAAGGATTTAGAGAAAACCACAGTGATGGTCAATAATTTTACATTTTAAAGAAGAATCCCTTTAAACATGAACCTACCTGTACACTATAATGCAAAAGGGTATAAGAAATGAAAACTCAAACAACAAATCTTCAAGTAGGAGAACTTATCTATTTCTTTAGTGATTTGGGGACAGTCTCGAGTTGTGCTGGGGGAAGTACAGGCTGGATGTTAGGAGGAAGTTCTTCCCAGAGAGAGTGATTGGCATTGGAATGGGCTGCCCAGGGAGGTGGTGGAGTCATTGTCCCTTGGAGGCGTTCAAGAAAAGCCTGGCTGAGGCACTTAGTGCCATGGTCTAGTTGACTGGCTAGGGCTGGGTGCTAGGTTGGACTGGATGATCTTGGAGGTCTCTTCCAACCTGGTTGATTCTATGATTCTATGATTATGTCATTCAATAAGTGAATTGTGGACTTGTAGTGTCTATTATTCTCAATAACAGGTGGCCACTGAGTTCGCCACTATTTATCTCTTCAGCCTAGCCCATAATAGGCATATTTAACTGTCTTGCCTGAAGGTAGCAAAAGTATGAGCCAGCCTACTAAGGTCCATATCTGAAAATATATGGAAAAAAGCATGGGTCTCTCAGGAGAAGAACTTTATAGACTTTTTTTCTTTCTATTTCAGAAAGTTTCCATTATATTTTCTCAAACCATCTGAAAGTGAAGGAAACTGAAAGTATTTTTTTTAAAGTTTTCCAAATATCTGCAAATATTCTCAGCTTGAAAGACTGACCCACGCTCCACCATTATCTCTTCACTCTTTATCTCCTTCTGACACAAAAAGGCAATTTGATTTCATATATGTCCTAAAGGGTGTCAGTGGAATATTTAACGTAGGAGAAAGTTGTAAAACTGAGCATCATCAAGATGTTACTCATATTTTAACAGACGTCCCCTGATCAAATCCTAGAAGTCTAATATATGCTTGGATTTAAAGGAGGTGAGTGCAGCTTGAATGTTAAGCACTCTGTGAGAACCATTAGTGTAAAGAAATTGAGCAACACTTTTTTTCCCCTTAGTCTGAAGGGTAAAAAAGAAGGAAATAGTGAGATAAGCTTGTTCACTTTCACATGCACATCTACACCAATTTCAGGACACAGACCACCAAATTACCTAACAGTTCCATAGAAAAATGAACATCAGTGTTTAGTTGACATCAAAAAAACATCTATCAACAAGCTGGACTAAATGACCTTTGGAAGTCCCTTTCCACCCAGACCGCTCTGTGAGATTCTGTGAAGTAAATTCATGGCTAACACACTTCAACTGGAATACAATGATCCTATTTAGAGTTTAGGTACATTTTCTAAATTTTCCTGCAACCTACAACAGAAACCAAAATGGAGTGGTTAAAAGTCAGCATCTAAGAAGCCACAAGAAAACAAACAACAACATCAACATCAACTTATTTTTACTGCAATTAATTTCAAGAGTTCATCATAGAAGACCTTGACCTCCCAAAAGTATTTTTTTTCCTGTGGGATCTAAAACTTCTATGTACATTGCTTAAATTTTATCAATAGTTGTGATTTTTCTGGATACAAGTCTGTATATGAAGGGATTTAAATCACTTTTAAACTTTATTCTCATGAAGGCTCGTGTTTGTTGTCAAACATTTGGATCTTTATTTACCTTGCTGTAGTCAAACAAGAGATATATTTTCAATGTAGTTGGTAGATTTCAGACTTCAAAAGAAAAATATGTACACACTTTAGTATTTGTTTTCAATTTACACCTTCCAAGACAGTCCTGAAGCTGAGACTACTATAATGCTATTCAAAAGCTTAATGAAAATACTGAGCTTTTATGCTGAACAAGACACTATGGTCCAAACATGAATGAAATTGGACTTGTATCTGCCCTTTTAGCAACTATGCCACAGTGCAGCTTTTGCTTCTTTAAAGTTTGATGATTGGAACAAAAAAAGAGTTTGAAATGTCACTGCAGAAGACCTTGACTTTTCCATGGTTTGGGGCAATTAATCCTAGAACTATAGCAGAGAGTACACTGACTTTGAATGACTGCTAAACAGAAGTTTTAAATCCTGAATTGATGCCTATCCTTTTCAAATGCTCATTTTATTAACTAAGAATGACAAAATGATGGCAAAAATCTTTGCTATCAGTCATGTGAAAATTTCAGTATGAGATCTCTAACAAGAACATAGACACCCAATACAGAGTTGGTACCTGCCATGGAGCAGATTCACAAAGAGTCTATGTTCCAAAAAGCATATTTATGAAAAAGGCACGATGCAGAAATCAGCTAAGGATCTGTTACAACAGAGTTGCATATTGGTTTAAAGGTAGTTTATGTATGCCACCTAGTCTTGCAATAGAATCATAGAATCATAGAATCAACCAGGTTGGAAGAGACCTCCAAGATCAGGAAGTCCAACCTATCCCCCAGCCCTAGCCAGTCAACTAGACCATGGCACTAAGTGCCTCAGCCAGGCTTTTCTTGAACACCTCCAGGGACGGTGCCTCCACCACCTCCCTGGGCAGCCCATTCTCATCTTTCAAATAATCATATTCTCAGAGCATTATCTTTACATAATGTATAAATAATTACATATATAAATAAAGATATTCATATAAAACTATATTAGCTAAATTACAGAGTTATTAAATAGAAACTTTATGACATTAATAACCTTTAGGCATGAATGTATATTTCTGGTAACTACAACAGATAATAGCATCATGGCACTTGGTGCCATGGTCTAGCCTTGAGCTCTGTGGTAAAGGGTTGGACTTGATGAGCTATGAGGTCTCTTCCAACCTTGGTGATACTGTGATAGTGTGATATTTACACTAAAAAGATACAGAAAAGTAACATCAGACAATTTTTAGGATAGACACTGCTATCATTTCCTGGTAGCAGGGCTGTCTTTCCTTTCTTTTCTAATGAAAACAGGCAATTTTAAAACAAGCTCTCCACAGCTTCTGTCTTGCAATAACTGCACTCAGTGGTGACTTCTGAGTTCAATGTATTGGAAGAGTATCACATTTGTATATTGTTGCTTGATTAAATGAGTAGTTTGCTAATGGCCAAGATTTTTCTGCTTAGGAACCCATTACAACAACATAGTCTTTTGGAGTTTATGCATTTTGACTATACAAATCTAGGAACAACAAAGTCATTTGTTCTCTTCTCTCAGGTGGCCAGCACCTGAACAAGAGGACACAGTCTCAAGCTATGCTGGGGGAAATTTAGGCTCGAGGTGAGGAGAAAGTTCTTCACTGAGAGAGTCATTGGATACTGGAATGGGCTGCCCAGGGAGGTGGTGGAGTCGCCGTCCCTGGAGCTGTTCAAGGCAGGATTGGACGTGGCACTTGGTGCCATGGTCTAGCCTTGAGCTCTGTGGTAAAGGGTAGGACTTGATGATCTGTGAGGTCTCTTCCAACCTTGGTGATACTGTGATACTGTGATTTGTCTAAATGCTTAATGAATTTTTAAAACATTTGTGATATTAGTCTCCTAAATTGTTTTCCAGCATTTATAAAACCTCTTTTTTTTTACTTTAGGTTTTTGTTTCTTTCAGATGCAAAGGAGAATGACAGTTTCAACATTTGGTTTAGTGTGGAGAAAGAAACAGAGCTTAAGACTAGCAGGTTAACTTACTGCATATTCAGGGAAAGAAAATTGCCTTAGGAAGGATTTGAAACATAATAAATCCCTTTGAAGAATAACCCCTAACCATTTATTGTTATACCACAAAGCTTCTTAAGGATATACTGATGTATTTTCACCGTCTCTATACAGACAAAGTAAACTGAAACGATGACTATAATAGCAAGGAAATGGGTGGGTTTGAATATTCAGATTCCTGGCTTTAATCAGGAAGCTGCCAATATCTATTTCCAGTCATCCTGTGGAAACTTAAATGTGACAGATGATATCACGCTTGCCTGACATGAATTCTACCTGCTGTATATTCACTGATGGTTTAAATCACCGATCCCTGTCTCTGTGTGCTTCTACATACATATCCTAGCCTATCTTTCCTTATCTTGAGTTATGCTGCATATAAAAAGCCTACTCTTCTGGAATGATAATGATGATCTAGTACAAATTTTCTACTCTAGGATTTTTTTTTCTTTTCCATTTAATTTCCAGGCAGGATCTGTGGCCTGTTCTCTTTGGACATCTTAGTTCTGCTGGATGAACAGATCTCATTCCTCTGGACCCCTCTCATGGGAGGCCTTGGCACAGCTATGGCATTCAGTCCATTTCCTTTTGACCTATTCCATTTTTTAACTTTCTTTTTATCCTCTGTGGGACTCAATTCCCTTTTCTTTCACTTTTTGGATAGAGTACTTTCATTTGCTTCTCACTTGATATTCTGCTACGCCAGCTAAATCTTTCCCTTCCTCCATCTACACATTCTCCTACTCATTAACATGTTGTCGATGTTCAGCACTCCTCCCTCCCCTCACACACGTGGAGGTGCTATCTCTTATTCCCCTCCTTCGGTGGCAACAGTCATGAAGGTGCTAGAGCAGGAAGGATGCCAGCATTTTAACTACTGTGTTGTCTAAACCTGAGCAGATGGTCTTCTAATCTCCTAGGCAGAGGAAGCCTGGATATGTTATAGATAAATTCCTTGGGGTGAATCTGAAGGAAAACAGAGGGATTCAAAATACTCAGTGCACAGAGGTCAATGTGCCTGAGAGGTGCTTTGACTTTTCCATTTAGATTTTCGTCCTAAAATTTAGCCATGACAAAGGTGAGGCTTTAGCCACTTTAATTTCATGTAAGTCTGTCTATTGTACAGTTAGGGATGAACATCTCTTCATCTTTTCTACTTAAAAGTGTAGAACCTTTCCTCACTAAACATTAGTTTCCCAATGTCATTGGTGTGTAAACTCTTTCCTATGAGTCCTCTCAGAGCTGTCTGAAATTTAAGGACTGCTTTCAATATAACATAGTTGTGTAATCTTGGCTCAAACTTCTAAGAAAAAAGCTAAGTTGTGAGAAAGAGCTGTGAAAAAATACTAAGCTAGAAAACAAGGCTAAAATGACAAGCAGAGGTAAGATTGTTGAGACAGGGATAGTTGGCATCTCAATGATTCCAGGAGAAAAATACTGACATAAGAAGGTATAAAGATGGTACATCACCAGCACTGAGGCTTAGCAATGGAGGCTGACCCTTTCACACCTGCCATCAAGCTGTCTGGCCAGCACAGACTTGCTGCATGATTTACTGTGGGCTGTAAGCACATTAATACTTATTTTCCTTTCTTGTTTGTCCAGATTCTCTGCTATCTGCAAGAGACAAAAATAACTTTTATTCTGTTTGAATGTGTACATCCTTCTTGCAGTGTCTTTGTTCATGGTAAAAGCTGTCCAAACAAAGTGACACAGAGAAGGCAGGTTACAGACATCAGCTGAGCAAAGGCATCAGCCCTGTCAAGGCAAAATGTCAGGTGGTGATTAACCAGGGAGATTTACATAATTTCCTACTGAGTGGGAAGCCTCTCCCTGGAAATCAACATCACTGAGAAAAAAATGGGCCATACAAAGTCTTAAACTATGTAAATGGAAAGCTGAACACTTTGCCATTATTCTTCTATCAGTGATCACTGGATCGTTACACCACTAGTATAGAAGCCAGAATTTTGCACTAAAGAAGCAGAGAAATAAACTGTAATTTAATGCATCAATTCCATTTACTCACATGGATCCTCCTTGTCCCTATCTAACAAAAACCACTGATGTAATATAAAAAGAGAAACATATTCTCCCTTTGCAGTCATGTTGTACCTTAACTGCAAGAAGTTAGATGCAAACATTTCTAGGTAGTTTTTCCTGCTTGTATTTGCTATGACATCATTCATGATGATCCCAAAGGACCCTTCCACTGACAAGTGCACACATGAAATCTTGTCTCTGTTAGTAGCAAGGATAGAACACACTTTCATTCAAATTTCAAAAGTCAGCAGACAACATGGATCTGTGAACTACTAAGTATTCTATCAAAGCTTATGCAGAGATACTGAAAATAATGAGGGTTTGTGCAAGTCAGTATTGCATGATTACTGGGAAGGATTTCAGCAGGATCCATCTGTTTTAGCATTTTGTAGTGGTCCCTGAAAGTTCTGAAAGAATTAAACTGGGATTAAAACTCATTATGACTTTGACTCTTTTTTACTCTCTTTAGGGGATGTCCTTTTTGGAGGTAGCCAGATGTGACAAACCCTTTTTCATTTCAGAGGAAAAATGCACTCAAAAGAACATTTGTAACTGAAAAATGAAAACAAACAGGAAATAAAAGCATGTGCCCTCTTTGAATCACAAGTGAGTATGTACAAAACCGTGAAAGAAACCAATTAAGACTGAATGCAACTTTTATTCCTTGTATCACACAGCATATCCCATGAGGTTGTTTCCTGAGAAATAGAATGCTACAGTGAGAAAAATGCATACTCTGATGCCATTTTCTATTTAATATACACCACAATTTGCCTCTGGAAAGAGAATAAATTGACAATGAATTTTTGTAACTGTCTGTTGCAGGTTAGATGATTTTAAGTTGTTCTCTACAGTTATGACTTAGGTTTGTCCAGACACTGGATTATTTTTTTAAATTGATTACATAACAATAGGGATTTAAAATACAGAATTTATATGGCTTCATGTAAAAGTACATATTGCTAGTACAATGACTATAGAGATTTTTCTAACATGCTCCACTTCACTTTCTCACAGAGAGAGTGATTTGCCATTGGAATGGGCTGCCCAGGGAGGTGGTGGAGTTGCCATCCCTGGAGGTGTTCAAGAGAAGACTGGATGAGGCACTTAGTGAGGTTGGACTGGATGATCTTGGAGGTCTCTTCCAACCTGGTTGATTCTATGATTCTGTGATTTTTATTTTAATGCCTATTATATTTCTAGGATACAAAGGCAAAAAAAAAAAGGTCCTAAAGCCTGATTGTGTTTGGTGTTATGTAGATGTGCTTGTTCATCAAGTATTGAGATTGCTATAACATATGGAAGTGATTCAAGTAATACTGTGAAATCTGTTCTTACAGCTTGGTATTTCAAATACATTAAACACTCAATTCCCCATTCAATGCAACTTGACCTACAAAGCAACTTACCATTGCCAAATTAGCCAAAGAAGCCAAGCCAAATGAGATTCATCAGGAGAAACGTTTTTGAAATGCAGAAATCTAATAATTCACACTACTAAATAAGATTTATGATGGGAACCACAAGTGCACCCTATCTTCTTCCACTCAAATTGATGCTGTTTATTGAAATACAAAGCCAATTAGGAAATGTTAATATTTTAAACTACATTTATATATTATAATATGAAAACTTACTGCATTTCTGTAAGTTTATTCAGTGAAGATGTTGCCATTATTTTCATGCATAGAGAGAACTGTGGATACTTCAGGTTTATCTGACAAAATACTGGTCAAGAGTTCATGCTACATAGAATCATAGAATGGACCAGGTTGGAAGAGACCTCCAACATCATCCAGTCCAACCTAGCATCCAGCCCTAGCCAGTCAACCAGACCATGGCACTAAGTGCCTCATCCAGGCTTTTCTTGAACAACTCCAGGGACGGTGACTCCACCACCTCCCTGGGCAGCCCATTCCAATGCCAATCACTCTCTCTGGGAAGAACTTCCTCCTAGCATCCAGCCTATACTTCCCTCGGCACAACTTGAGACTGTGTCCCCTTGTTCTGTTGCTGGTTGCCTGGGAGAAGAGGCCACCCCCCACCTGGCTACAATGCCCCTTCAGGTAGTTGTAGACAGCAATGAGGTCCCCCCTGAGCCTCCTCTTCTCCAGGCTAAACAACCCCAGCTCCCTCAGCCTCTCCTCATAGGGTTTGTGTACATGTTGGTTTCTTACTGATTGCTATTGAAAGAAGGAAGGAAGACAGAAGGAAGGATAAAAGTGAGAAGTTGCTTGGGGTCCTTTTATAAGTGGTATTGAACAAAGAAGGGAACTCAAATTTCTCAGCACATAAGGTGGAAGAGTAGAGATTTGGAAGGAGAGTAACAATGATGTGGCAGACAATTTCCTAAAAGTTGCCTGAAGGTTAATATCTTGAGAAAGTAAAATACACAACTGTGATGAGCAACTGAAGTAGTCCTGGACAGGGACATAGAGGAGGAGCAGAGCTGTAGAACTCTTGGCCCAAAGGAACTGATACAATGAGATCCACTATGTATCAAGATTCTTCTGTTTTTATTCATCAGAGAAAACCAAAATACTAATGCCACCATGTCCATGCTCTTCAAAGTCTTATGAATAAATCATAGATCTGTCAGGATGATTCCTCATCACAGGATTTTTTTAAACTTGAGAAATCCGAGGAGGAAAAAAACCTCAATCTGCCTCCAGAATGCTATTCTTTTTGGAAAGTCAAAACCAAAAGGCTTTTGTAATAACATAATTGAGATTGTACTTACTGCCTTAGCTCAGATTCATTCTGTGTTTATTTGTATAATTTAATTTGGTTTTCTGTCACCAGGATGTTGCACATTCTCACTCTGGGGACAGAGCGGCTGGAGAGCAGTCAGGAAGAAAGGGACCTGGGGATAGTGATAGATAGTAGGCTGAAGATGAGCCAGCAGTGTGCCCAGGTGGCCAAGAGAGCCAATGGCATCCTGGCCTGGATCAGGAGTAGTGTGGCCAGCAGGACAAGGAAGGTTATTCTTCTCCTGTACTCAGCACTGGTCAGGCCAAACCTTGAGTCCTGTGTCCAGTTCTGGGCTCCTCAATTCAAGAGAGATGTTGAGGTGCTGGAACGTGTCCAGAGAAGGGCAACAAAGCTGGCAAGGGGCCTGGAACACAAACCCTATGAGGAGAGGCTGAGGGAGCTGGGGGTGTGCAGCCTGGAGAAGAGGAGGCTCAGAGGGAACCTCATTGCTGTCTACAACTACCTGAAGGGAGGTTCTAGCCAGGTGGGGGTTGGTCTCTTCTCCCAGACAACCAGCAACAGAACAAGGGGACACAGTCTCAAGTTGTGCCGGGGGAGGTACAGGCTGGATGTTAGGAGGAAGTTGTTGGCAGAGAGAGTGATTGGCATTGGAATGGGCTGCCCAGGTTGGTGGTGGAGCCACCGTCCCTGGAGGTGTTCAAGAGAAGCCTGGCTGAGGCACTTAGTGCCATGGTCTGGTTGACTGGCTAGGGCTGGGTGCTAGGCTGGACTGGATGATCTTGGAGGTCTCTTCCAACCTGGTTGATTCTATGATTGGATGATTCTATGATGAGGTTTATTTATCAAGCAATAGAAATAATATTTGTAAATCAGAAAGCAATAATTTTAGGGTAAATGTTTCCATTTTTAAAGCATTAGAAGTGTAGCAAATCAAGCAGTGGCATTAAAAATGCCCAAAAAATGTTTAAAAGTTATTACTTTTCCTAAGTAAATACTATCTTTGTGGTTTTAGAAACAGTGGGATGGGCTTTAGATTTGAAAATTGGAAATGATCTCTACAATGTCAGTAATGGGGAGAAAGAGAGTCTGAAATGATACTGTTACCATGTTAAAGAAATATATTTACATTCCTTATAACCATTGCTTTGCTTTAAAAAAAAATGTTGCTTCCTGCCCATAATTGAGGTACCCACTTTAACAAGAGACATGGCAGAGATACAGAAGCTAAAAATCCTATGAATTTTTATCTCTTTTGTGTTTATCTTCCTGACAGTTCTAATGACAGATGCTTGCTGTCAGCTGTAGCACTCCCTTTTACTGTACCTGCCAGCAGGAATCGAGCCGGTTCAAAATTTAGTAAGAGCAGCATGATCAACGTGACATCATAACAAAACTTGGGAGAATATTAGAATAATACATCAGACTAGGGACAATCCTTAATGCCATGGGTCTAAGTGGTGGATGCCATTTTTCTATCTGACACCACAGAGAATACAGCAGGGTGCTTTGTTCCTCTCAGGGCTGCTCATGTAGCAGTGTCGTCTTTTGATTTAAACCCTCGCAAGCATGGTTGGAATGGTTTGTGGAATAAAGCACATTGATTAAATAATTCAGAGTCCTGTAGAGGGAACTGATGTGCAATCCCTCTGGTAAACCTGCTTGAGATCAGATAAGGTATGGGAATGGCAGTGGATGCAAATGCTTGATCATTTAAGGCCAAATATTGGGAGGTGTAGAGCTCCTCTTGAAGTGAACAAGGGGACACAGCCTCAAGTTGTGCCAGGGTAGGTATAGGCTGGATGTTAGGAGGAAGTTGTTGCCAGAGAGAGTGATTGGCATTGGAGTGGGCTGCCCAGGGAGGTGGTGGAGGCACCGTCCCTAAAGGTGTTCAAGAAAAGCCTGGCTGAGGCACTTAGAGCCGTGGTCTGGTTGACTGGCTAGGGCTGGGTGCTAGGTTGGACTGGATGATCTTGGAGGTCTCTTCCAACCTGGTTGATTCTATGATTCTATGATTCTGTGAAAGGGTGCAAGCATCTCTTAGGAGCAGACTCATTTACCAAATATAGATATATAGCATTTTTGTTTGGGACATTTATATTAGGCTGCTCTACATTTTATACATAGCTGCTGTTCTTTTCTATGGCTTGTTCTCTGAGTGGATTATTCACACCATCTAATTTCTGGCATCTAACTTGGGGACCTAAATTAGGACTATGGGCTCTATATGTAGTGGTGCTCCAAAAGCCAATTTAGAGCTAGTCAGCCCCAAACATCTTCTATTTGGACAAGCTACCAAGCAACTGGAGTTAATCAGAGTACAAGATTTTTCTTACTGTAGGAGACATGATATCAAAATAGTGTACCTAGATGAACATACACGTTTGAATTAAGGCATAGAATTGCAAATAGTGAGTGTCAAATCCTGGAGACGGAGATGTCCCATGCCTGGACCTGTTCCAGGTCAGCTTGTTTGCGGCTCTGAACAACCTGCTGTGGTTGCAGCTGTCCCTGCTGACTGCAGTGGGGCATGAACTAGATGACCTTTGGAGGTCCCTTCCAACCCAAACCATTCCATGATTGATAATTTGATAAGGAGTTGGGCTCAGTGATTCTCATGGGTCCCTTCTAACTCAGGATATTCTACAATTCTAATGAAAGCTTTTATTAGAAGGAATTAGGGTAAACCACGTGATGAACTCAGAGCATGTGAGTAATCCATTAATGCTCAGTGAGCCCACCTAAGCTTGGAGTGGTGTCCCTTGGAGCACTGGGAGAGCTCAAGGCCTAGCTGTGGAGCTTGCAGAACACAAGGGACGAAGCTCTGCTATTGCAGTATATATATCTTGCAACCGAGACATCGAGTCTCTTCCAATCTGGTTGATTCTATGATTCTATGCTTGATGGAAATGCATATATGTAAAATACATGTTTTATTTAGATGAGATCTGTGTGTGCTATTTAAGGTATTCAGCACTCGCTGCTCAACTTCAAAGCACCACTTTTTTATTTCAGAAAATGAAGATAAAGTCAGTTGGTAATGTTTTAATTTTGTTTAGTGGTTGTACTCTAGTTTTAAAGGTCACTCATCTTTTTTAGTCTATTTGGCTTTAGAATTTTCTTGTGCACTCTTTTAAGTAAATAGCAGTGAGGTCAATGAGCGCTGTCCATGTACAGCATCTGGCAACAGTTCACCTTTATCCAGACCTTTTGGATATGTGGGTTCAAATTGCAAGTCTGCATGTGTATCTACACTTTATAACAGGCAGTGAGAGTGAGTCTGTGCTTGTGTGACAGAATTAGCACACAGGGTTGTTGTCAACACCAGAGAAACAGAGCCCTACAGCTTACCTGCTTCTCCTGCCTGACAGGTGGCAAGTGGCAGCAAGGGGCTGCAGAAGTTCTGAGAAATGTCAATGGGGAGGATCAGGGATGAAAGGAAATGAAGAAGTCAAGTAGAGAAGGCAATGGAACAAGAAATTAAGAACCCAAAATCCAGGATTCTGTGTAAATCCTCTAAATTGGGAATATAAGGCATATTTTTAGTGATATTAAAATGGCAAAAAAATTTTTTACTCTGATTTCAGCCCCTTTGAGTAGAAAATGGCCAAATTTAGGTAATCAGTAGTTACAAAAGACAGTTCCAGGTCAAGCTGGAATGTATCTGGTGAATTTAGTTGGTCTGGAACCTGTCTTTACTACTTCAGATTTCTAAATGCAGCAATGAGAAAAAACTGTGAGGTACTATTGTCACACAGGATCACAAAGTGTTTGAGCTTGGAATGGGCCTCTGGGTGTTATCTGGTCTAAGCTACTTGCTCAAGCAAGGCCAGTTGCCCAGGACCATGTCCAGATGGCTTTTTAATGTCTCAGGGGATAAACACTCCAAGACAAACTTTTGTCCGGACAAACTCTGTTAGTGCTTGGTCTTCCTCAGACAAAATTTGTTTTGCTGATGTTAAAAGAGAGCTTCCTGTGTTTCAGTTAATGCTCATTGCCTCTTGGTCTGTCACTGGGCACCACTGAAAGGACCCTGCCTCCATCTTTATTTCCTTTCTTCAGATATTTGTATATTTTTATGATAATCCTGCCTGAGCCTTCTTTTCTCTCGGCTAAATGGCCCCAGCACTCTCAACCATTCCTCATATGAGAGATGCTCTAGTGCCTTCATGATCTTTCTAGTTGCTTAATGTAAGGGGGAATCCAGAAGTGGACACAGCCCTCCAGCTGTAGCCTTTCTGGTGCTAAGCACAAATTTACAAGACTGCTGTGAAGAACACATTCTGAAAGTGTATAGAATCATAGAATCATAGAGCAAATTAATGTAGTAGGAAATATAGAACAACACGTAAAATGTCAAAGAAAATCCTGAAATTAACTTGAAATAACAACAAAGTAAGAAAGTGACAACATTCAATTCATTGCTGTCTACAGCTACCTGGAGGGAGGTTGTAGCCAGGTGGGGGTTGGCCTCTTCTCCCAGACAACCAGCAATAGAACAAGGGGACACAGTCTCAAGTTGTGCTGGGGGAAGTATAGGCTGGATGTTAGGAGGAAGTTCTTCCCAGAAAGAGTGATTGGCATTGGAATGGGCTGCCCAGGGAGGTGGTGGAGGCACCGTCCCTGGAGGTCTAAAAGAAAGGACTGGATGAGGCACTTAGTGCCATGGTCTAGTTGACTGGATAGGGCTGGGGGATAGGTTGGACTGGATGATGTTGGAGGTCTCTTCCAACCTGGTTGATTCTATGATTCAAGTGACTCTGGGAAACACTATGCTGAACAATTCAGGAGGAAACTAGGATACATAACAATAACTAGAAGCCATAGTGGTTTTGGATGCACCTGTGCAACCAGATTTTTTTTCAGGCTGCTAAATATAGGAGATACATTCATGCTTATAATAAAAGGCCAGACCTTTTACTTCAAAGAATCTAAAGGGTATAAATAGGAAGACAGAAAAAATGGGGTGTACATGTGTGTGTGTGGTTTCAGTTTATAAAGATGCAAGTCCTTCTGACGCACAAAGGGATAAACTACTGACAGTCTGCAATGTTACAAGGACCCTGGCAGCATGCTTTTAATGCTAGATAACATCTATTTCTGTTCTCTTTATTGCCATTGTTCCACATATACAATCTGTGTGTTGTCTAGATGAAGAGATAAGCTGCACTTAGGGCAGATATGATTTTGTGGTTTTTATTCCTTTCAGAGAATCTTCTCTCTTTAATTAGCAAATAAGACTGTACTGGAAAAATTCTTAAAAAGCCATTTATCCTGGTGAAAGCAAAATCAGACTTCTGTCTCTGAGCTATCTTGTAGTTTTGTGAACTTGACAGCTTGATACCATACTAATTTGCTAGACAGCTTGATACCACACTAATTTGAGACCAACGATGTGATCAGCACAGGATGTTAAAAAACCCCTGAAATCCAAGCCCTTATCCTCCAACTTTATTGTTCATATCTGCTTGTCATGGTGCATTTACTCCCAAATGTCAGTATTGTGCATAGTCAGATATACATGCTGCTTACAAACTGGAAAAAAAAAATATGTTCCATTTCCAGAATGTTTTATTTCCTTTCATCATTTTAAACAACATAAAAGATGTGACCAAAAAAGGCAATTTTTTTTTCCAGAAAACTCTTCAGGAAGATGCTCCCCTGAAAGAGCCCTTTGGAGAAATGTAAAGATCCTATCTAGGTGACTGAAAGCAGCTAGCCATGGATGAGACTAGGGCAGCACAGGAATATGTATTGGCAGCGTTTGAGCGGTGGATGGCCTTTGGCTGCCCCTATGATCCCAAAGCTGCAGTTCAATTTTCCATTTCAGCTTCACCCAGTGAACAAGGTCAGCCCATGCTGTCTGCAACAGATTAATATCTCAGATACACAGCCATTTCAGAGGGTGCATAGGGTTCCCTTGCATAATCCCTCCCTTTTCTTCGTTGGGGCTTGCTTTGTTTCCTTCATTAAGCTGCTGTTCATTCCTTTTTAGACCCTGCATTTCCAAAAGACGTAATAAAAAAGAATGATTTTAGCAATATTTTAGTGACATGTTTAATGATGCATTCCAGCATCTCTTTAGTTTATTTTTAAAGCTTAGATTCCTCACTTTTGCTGCAACAGGGTCTTGTAAATGAAAGTTAACATGTTGACTGATGGGTTCATTATCCATCGCTTCTGTGTGATGTAAAATCCTGCCTGTTTTTCAAGGGCTGCTCCTTTCGGAGACTGAATTACATCATTGCATCACAGAAAGCATTTTCCTCACTATCAGAAAGAACACAGACTGAAAAAGCGATGAATGACAGCAGCTAATGGTAGATGCTGCTTCTTAGCATTACTCCATGAAGGGATGCTCCTAAGGGCATGTTTAATTTTGAGCATCAGTGGCCCTGCCAAAATTGGGAAGACCAGTCATGGGATTAGTGTTCTTTCAGGACGCCCTTATATATTTGGAACATCTGTGGCACAGTGACATTTACAAGCAGGTTTCTTCCCCCTTCCTTCTCTCAAACTTTTTTTTCACAAGTTTTTAATGTACTAACCCAATATCCTCAACTCAGTCATCTCCCCTTCCACTAAAACAAGGACAACATGAACAGCTCTCGTCCTCCTCCTTTACTGCAGATATTGTTCATTTTCCTGTACAACACCATGTGTGTTTAGAGGGAAACTGTGTTCTCACCCCAGAATTACTACAAAAATACCTCTAATAAGAGCAAACAGAAATCACTGACAAAGATTGGTGTTTCTGACCATGTAAACCCCTTTCCTTTCAAAATTCAGAACGACTGGCAAACCAGAAACAAATTCTGTCACTGGCACTGCAGCATGGCATTTCCCAACAGCAGCACATGGCCAAAGGTAAAAGAATTACATGGTAGAAATGATAGAAGCTAATTTTACAAAGAATTGATTGTATCCACAACTTGCAATAATTTCCTGAGGTAGTAAGGAATTTTGAGCTCTGTGGTAAAGGGTTGGACTTGATGATCTGTGAGGTCTCTTCCAATCCTAATAATACTGTGATACTGTGATACTGTGAATTCCATCCTTAGAAAAGAAGAGGGTCAAAGTAAAAGGTTTCAGAGAGAAGAGCTCATGTTTTTTTTTTTTATAGTTTCATCTACAATTCATTTTTTTGTCTGCCACAATGATAACATGGAGCACAATAAAGCTGGCAAAACCATACCTTCCCTTCACAGACCAGCAGATCTATAGAGGGAGGAAGAGAGTTGCATAGACAATGTGAGGACTGTGTGCAGAGCCAACTTTTTGGCATACACAACAGGAGAAGGCAGGGTAGAAAGAAAGGTTGTTTGCATATGCCAGCTGTGCCTTTAGAGCTCCAGCACAGCATATGAGCTAATTGCAAGCTACACTGAATGGCTGAACTGCATTCACGGACAAAGAAACTATTTGGTGATGTGATATTTATATAAAAATCAAATTAAAGCTGTTTAAAATGGACAAAATACTGAAATGACCTACTGGAGCTCAAACACCAAGATATCTCTGCTGTCTTAATCAATACACAAGAGACGTCAAGGTCATGCTTCAGAAGCAGCATACAAATGAGAGCCTGCTTCGTTTAAGGAAAATTACATAAAGCTGAAGAACATACAAAAAGAAGGAAAAAGTATGACAAAAACTACTACTAACAAAGCAGTATTTAAAGCTTTGAAAAGTCCTGAATATCATGTGAAACAAGAACATAGCAACATTAACATTTACACTGATGAGGTGCATTTTGCTTCCCAGACCAATACTCCTCCCCACAAGGTGGTGGATGAATGGTTGCAGGAGAAAGAGTGGGTGCAAGAAACTACTTAGATTAGGGCAGAGTGGTATCTAATAAGGATCCTACACAAAGAAAATGCAAGATGTAAGCCCATTCCCTGTTATAAATTAATGTCTTTTCTTCAGATCTGTACCAGTCAGCTTGTTCTGGGTCACTGACTCCCAAGCCTTTTACAAACCTTGTAGCAGGTGAGTTCTTTCTTATGCATTGTCCAACCCTGTAACTACCTCTGTAAAATTCCTGTTCCCTGACAGCTTTCCAACTGTTGGTACTGTTGCTTCCTGCCAGTCTGCTTTCTTGTGCCACTGGCCACCCAGCAGCACTGAGTCCAAAAGAAATTAAACAAAATACAGTAGAATAAGATGGAGGAGTGGTTTATTGGAAAGAATAATGCCTTCCTGTTCTCATAATAATGTTTTCTCTCTCTGTGCAACAGCTTGAACTCCAAGCTAGCAAATCAGGCTGATCTTGTACTTTGGCTCTTATCTATGATGTAGATAAGGTTGGTATCTGCTGCTCTAGATACATATAACAGGAACAAAATACAAATTTGCACTCTTGAACAAAGGCGTGGTAAAGAAATCTGCAGTGGCATTTTGCAGTCTTAGTTGCATCTGCCCTTCACTGGAAGGATGAGTGCAGGTGTGTCCCAAATCCTTGTGTGCTCTCTGGACTGCACAAGCTCTGCCTGAAGGACAGCCTGCAGACTAGTCATGTCCACCTGCATATCAAAGTATTTAGTGCATGTGGATTTGAAAACCTCAGAAAAGAACTTCAATTCAAGACACTGCATAGGAATTGTACCCATCTAGAGCTTGCAAAATACCAAGAAACTCACCCACACTCCCTCTCTTTCCAAGCCATCCTAGCCAGCAGCTGGCATCATATAGCTGTGGGCTACTACTGATCCCATTAGAGCTGCTTGGCTTCTTATCTGCTTCTGACGGGATGCACACAGCAACCTATTGCCGAGCAACTGGTGGAGCTCCAGCCACTTTGAGTAACAGTCTTTGAGTGTGACAACCTTCTGTGCCCAAAGGGATCAGAAATATGACTGAGAAACAATTCGAATCCTAGCTCTGACACTGCCTTACTGTATGACATTAGACATATCAACATCTTACCTCAGGATGCTGCGTAGGTGACTGTGGAAAATAATAATACATCATCCTAAATTCCCTGGAGACTGGCTCAGATGTCCTAAGCCAAATTGCCTCAGAGAGAAGACTTAAATCATATTCTAGGGGGTATTAAGCTCTGAGAGATATCAGAGTGCTCATGAGGCCTAAGCTGAGGAATCTTGCCAATTCTATTTTGAGACCAAACTCTGCTACCTTTTAAGAAAATAGTTGAAGTGACACAAAAAGAAACTCTGAGGAAGCCCCTTTTTTTTTCCTCTGTTACAGTTTGTTTGTTGAATGATGTGACCCAGACCCACATCACTACACTAGACTGAAGGTATATTGATCAAATGCTACATCTACCCAGCAGTTCCAAATCACAGATTGACTTTTGTTTCTATGTGTTGTCTCATTATAGATACTATAGTCCTATATTCTGTTTCCTATATTAATTTACACATCTATATAGTTTGTTCCAATATGCCACAAAGAAGCTCTGCATGGCTGAATAGGGTTTGGAGAGTAACAATGCTTCTCCTAGCTGAAAGAATTTCATTTTATCAGAGACATTCAGTAAGCTTAAAAGATATTCCTGCACTTTAAAAAGTGCTTCAAGGAGCCAAAGGACAACAGATCTGACTCTTAGAAGATGAGAAGGATGAGAATTCAAGTGGAAAGCTACTCTGTTGAACATCTGAAGAACGAATGTAGGAACCTGAGATGTCAAGAACAAGAAAAATATAGTGATACTTTTCAGGCATTAGAGGAGTGTAAGACAAGTGGGGAACAAGGAGATGTTTGGAGCGACAGCAGTGATGGGAAGACAGTGGGAACCAAAACAAGTTTCATGTCCTTCAACCTAACTTTGTGCTCAGAATAGCTTCAGATGGAGATTAAATTGCTGTGCTTCACTGAGACTGACTGCTATTTATAGAACTGCATTTGTCCTAGTTTTGCAGTATTTATGCTTTTTTTTTTCTTACATTAGAACAAACAAACAATAAAACCTGAAAACATTTGCTTTCAACATACAACATACTATGGAAAACATACTTGACATTTAAAACTGGTATTTTGACAGTGAGCTGCATTAGATGACTTTAAACAATTTCTAGTTAGGTAAAAGACATAAACAGTTTAGATCACAGTGAACAAAATGCCAATTCAAGTCAGATTAATGATATACTAATTTTTAGGAAGCAATTTTTCAACATTAAAGATTGCATTTCTTATTTTTACAGAGAGGTATATGTTGATAATAGGATTTTTTTTTCTTTCAGGTTTTCAACCTGTGTCTAGAAGTGACCATGGCTGTTCAAAAAAGTTGAAGATTTCAAGGTATTTCTATAATTCCTTAGTGAAAAACTTGACAAAGATAGAATTATCAACTTACTGTTCTAGCTAACAGCTTTCTATTGAGACTCAAGCTCATTTATGAAGTTATTTACAAGTGTAACATATTAATTTTTAATCAGAGATTTGCTGCAATATAGGAAAAAAATAGCATCTGATATAGAATGTTTTAAGCCTCAAAAATAGAAGGGTCTGTCTTCACTAAGCAATCATTTAGTGTTTTTCTGGAAACATCCCACTAAGGGAGGAACTTAGTTTATCAGTAACCTGAAATAAAATTAAGCAATAATTCTCAAAACTTTCTACATTTAAATCTTCAGAGGTTTATTCAACCCAAATTCAAATGAATGATTTAAATAAATTTTACACTAGCTAAACAGAAAAGGAAAAGGATCTGTAGAAGTCAAAGATACAAAGAGCAGAGACAAATAACTTAGGTTACAGGTGATGTCGAGCAGAGACAAGTAACTTAGGTTGCAGGTGATGTCATTGGCTGAGTGATCAATTCTGGAACACGACTTTAGTATCTGAAAGCATTGTAAGATATTCTTCAACTTGAATATGGATGTGGGATTGGCAGAAATGAGGCAATGGAGCAGCAGTCAGGAGGGAGAGGAGGTGGTGGGAATGACAAAGTTAGGCAAGTGGATGTGAGAACAGCAAAGAGTAAATGTAAGATGCGTAACAGTGATGGAGAGAGTTGCCTTAAGAAGATGAGCAAGATATAACCCTAGGATATTTTAGATGAAAAGGTATCTATAATAAATGGTGATATGATAAATTAGGAAAAACACAGGTCTGGTTTCCTATTTAGATGATTTATGATCTTGCAAGCATGAAGGCTTATCTTATTATTGTTCCTGTAAGGGGACAGAGGTGAAAATCCTTTTGCCTTATTCTTTGCTCTGCTGTGAATGAAAATAGCTACAACCACCAATTCATGCCCTGCATTTACAGCAGAAAGTTGTGCCAAATGTTTTTTGGGGAAAAAAACAAATGGAAAACAAGCAGTGGCCATGTGGAACAATGCCTAAATGCTGATTAAATAACATAATAAACTCTTGATAAATGTTTCCACGTGTAAAGCAGTTTGTCTCAGGAATTTTGAGGAAAGAGACAATGGTGGGCATGGGGAAGACATAGGAAGACAAGGAATCTCAAGCGAGACTCCAATAAAGACTGAAAACAATAGAGAAGGTGTATTGTGATGGTTTGGGCATTCCCTGCCCCCCCACACTTTGGAAATCACCCAGACTAGACTCAGCTGGCTCTGGAAATTGAATGAAGCTTATATTTACAGCTTAGCTCAATATACAAGTAGATACAGTTATAGACAGAAATATACAAGGTAAAAGGTAATACAGAAACACAACTCCCCTCTCAGAAACCTGAGTCCCCAGGAGGGGCTTTCAACTGCCCTTCCACCTTCTCCCACCCTTCTTCAACCTTACCCCAGCCCCAAGGAAGAATGGAGGTTTGGCCAGGGGTTTAGCAAGCAAAGTGGATTAGTCAGAGAGGATAGAGAGAGAGATGCAGCTTGGAGCTCCCCAGCAGGAGAAGTGCTTTATCTATGTTTTGATTCTTGCTCTTATACATCTCAGCAAGCCTATGTGGGAAGTAGAGATCACCACTGCTTTCCTTTCACAGCCTGTAATCTAGTCCTTCTCACCAAAACATTCTAGCTAGCTTCAAACTAGCACATGTATACATATAAATAAACCCACATTTAAGTCAATCTAAACCAATTATGTCTTCTTATGGAAAAAAGAAACTTACCCTTGACAAAAACATCCTAAAATCCACCATGATTTTCCTGTGAGCTCCCAGTACCATTAACTAAGCCACATAGTAAATTGTGATATCTTACTGTAGTCTTTGATTTCCTCTGTGATTTACGGATATTTACCATACTCATCTTTGTGGATTTTGTTGTTGTGATGGGTTTTGGTTTTGTTTTTAGTTTGAGAGAATAACTTGTTTGACAACTAGGAACGGAGGGTCAGATTTGCAGGCAGCATAAAATGTTGGAAATCCATTCACTCCAGCAGCTTCTGTTTCAATTGCACCACTTGCCTGGAGAAGAGGAGGCTCAGGGGTGACCTTATTGCTGTCTACAACTACCTGAGGGGTGGTTGTAGCCAGGAGGAGGTTGCTCTCTTCTCTCAGGTGGCCAGCACCACAACAAGAGGACACAGCCTCAGGCTGTGCCAGGGGAAATTTAGGCTGGAGGTGAGGAGAAAGTTCTTCACTGAGAGAGTCATTGGACACTGGAATGGGCTGCCCGGGGAGGTGGTGGAGTCGCCGTCCCTGGGGCTGCTCAAGGCAGGATTGGACGTGGCACTTGGTGCCATGGTCTAGCCTTGAGCTCTGTGGTAAAGGGTTGGACTTGATGATCTGTGAGGTCTCTTCCAACCCTGATGATACTGTGATACTAAAGACTGGTCCCTATGGTTTCTTACTTGCTGCCTGGCACCCTGCATGGTCTGCATAATAATACCACCACAACAGTGACCACTGTTTAGACTGCAGAACATGTCATAACATTCAAGAGACAAACAAAATCTACATCATGTCCTTACACCAATTCTTCACTCAAGAAAAAAAGAAAAGATTTTGTGGCATGCATGTAGAACACAGTGAAAAAAACATGCAGTAATTTAGACTTGATCTTCACCAATGTTTAGATGTTCATCTTGAGTAATTTTCCTAGAAGACTTCCCATTTAAAGATCTACTGTCAAAACATTTGATGATGTTCAGGACTTTCTGTTCTCTGTGAAAAATCTGCAGAGATATACTCCAAAAAATGCTACATATTTTGTATGAAACTTACAGTTTAAAATAGCTTTAGCGCTTCTTGTCTTGCATTTTTTTTCCAAGGAACATCCACAGTTATTTAGTCATGTCAACAAAGTAGTCTTAAGGGGGGAAAATGATCAATCATTCCTCATAAAGCAGGTGCATTTTCATGCTGTTTTTACAGTAGCCTCACAATAAAAACTCACAGAAGTATTACTGCAAGGATTTAAGGTCTTTTCAAAACCATTTCTAGGAATGAGTGTATTATGCTTGTTTGGCATTGTGCTAGTTTGAAGCTAGCTAGAATGCTTTGGTGACAAGAAGTAGATTACAGGCTGTGAAGGGAAAACAATGGTGATGTCTACTTCCCTCACAGTCTCGCTGAGAAGGATGGGAACAAGAAAGGAAAACATCTGATAACACTCTCACCATTTTCTCTCACTCTTGCTTGGGCTGCTGGCTGAGCAACATCTTACTCCCTAACCTCACCTTCCATTTGGCCTAACTCACTTTGCTTCTTAACCTCTTGGCTGAACCTCCATTCTTCCTTAGGACTGGGGTAAGGTTGAAAGGGGCAAGGGGAAGGTGCAGGGGTGGTTGAGAGCCCCTCCTGGGGACTCAGGTTTCTGGGAGGGGAGTTGTGTTTCTGTATTACCTTTTACCTTGTATATTTCTGTCTATAACTGTATATACTGTAAATATCTGCTTGTATATTGTGCCAGCTGTTAATATAAGCTTCATTCATATTTCCAGAGCCGACTGAGTCTAGTCTGGGTGATTTCTAAAGTGTGTCGGGGGAGGGGAACACCCAAACTGCCAAAGGCATACTGCAGGGTAGCAACAAATCAAGAAACTGAGAATTTTCCCTTAATAATTAATTTCAATCCAACCCCAAATCTAGAAATTCCTTTTTTAAAATAAAAACTGATTGCACTATAAAATGCAATTTCATGAAGAAAATATTCTGCCATGCATACTGCACATTTAGAACAGGTTTTAGGCTTAGTCAATGGTATGCAATGTGGTAAAAAAAAAGAAAAGAAAGCCCTTAAATAATAAAATAAATTACAAGCTTTTTATGCTCTCAAATATTAATGGATTTTTAGTTATAATGCTAATAGAAATAAAATAAAAGAAAAGTCTTTCAAGAAAAGCCTGGATGAGGCACTTAGTGCCATGGTCTAGTTGACTGGCTAGGGCTGGGTGCTAGGTTGGACTGGATGGTCTTGGAGGTCTCTTCCAACCTGGTTGATTCTAGGATTCTATGAAAGGTCACATGATGCTAAGATCCATAAAATGCCTTACTGAAACAACCATATTTGAGGGATTTACATCATTAACATTACATAACATGACCGTCCCATTAATGTACTGGTACTTCTCATTCCCAGTGAGAATGACCTCACTTTGATACCTTACCCTATTAAATTACATCATTTCAGAAGATACTCCCTAATTTGTTTCCTAATGTAATTTTGGAGAAACTGTAATCCAGTGACTGTTACAAAAGCTCTAATTCTTCTTTATGCATCTATAGGTGACCTAAGCAGGTTTACCCTGAAAGCAAATTAAGTTGATCTACTCCAGCAATTTCTATTACAAAAAGAGTTTTCTGTTTCTGTGGCACAGTAATCATGCACAACAACCACTTCAAATGGCCTCAGCACAAAATAAAGCTATTCATAGAACAGCATAGGTTGGAAGGGACCTTAGAGATCATTATCTACTCCAGTCTCCCTGCCACGGGCAGGGACATCTCTCAAGTAGACTCAGCTGCTCAAGGTCTCATCCAACCTACCCCTAAACACTTGCAGGGAGGAGGTATATGCAACCTTCCTAGGCAAGTCCCACCACCCTTGTACTGAATTTCTTCTTAAGATCCAGAATGAGTCTACTCTCCCTCAGCTTAAAACAATTCCTTATTCTCCTATTGCTGGACATCTCCTGTAGAACTTCAGGTACTGGATGGCAGCTATAAGGTCCCTCTGGAGTATACTCCTCTTTAGACTGAACAACCCCACCTCACAGCAGAGGTGTTCCAGCCCTTGGACCATCTTTGTGGCCCTCCTCTGGACTTGCTCCAACAGCTTTGTGTCCTTCTTTTGATGGGGACACCAGAACTGGATACAATATTCAAGGTGTGGTCTCACAAGAGCAGAGTAAAGGGGCAGATTCACCTCTCTTGACCTGATGTCCACACTGCTTTTGATGCAGCCTAGGATACAATTTGTCTTCTGAGCTGCATGAGTGCACTGCTGGCTCATGTTGAGATTCTCATCAATCAATACAGTCAAGTCTCTTTCTACAGAGCTTCTTATGTACATGGAATCATATGCAGCAAAGCACTCTTTCAGAAGATACAATAAAATAAAGATACAGCTTCTAATTTTTTATCAAAGTCAAAGCCCAAGCAGAAGCAAGGTCCTAACTTACTAAACACTTGGGTCCTAATATTTACCAGCCTATAATTTTATATTGTTTCTCAGGCATTACCAATTAAAAAGGAAGTCTCTGAATAAACCTCAATTAAAAAAAAAAGAAGCATGAGCAAACACACAGAGAGATGCTCTTGCTTATAATTTAGATACCTCATTTGTCCTCCCAAAAAGTATACTTTCATTAACCTACTTCACTACAGAGCAGAGCAGCAATAATTCTAGAGCACAATTTACCTTCCTGAGTAACCTAAAATGGGCATGGACAGAAGGGAAGACAACTGTGTAGCTGCCTGGAATATAACACAGATTGCCTCAGGCAAAGGAACATAAGGAGCTAATTACCTTGAAGGTGCAAACTAATCAAGTTAGGGTGATAGCCTGCTCACAGCATTCACATGAATAGACCAGATGAGGTTACTGAAAATAGTGAGAAGGTGCTGATGAAATGGACAGTAACATTTAAAGGCATATGCCCAATGGGACCATCCTCAATCCAAATCCCCATTCTGTCTTACTCGTCCTTAAGGTCAGATGCCTCACCTAACGCTGCATCTGAACTGAATCCTGCAAGCTACAAAAAAGCCCAGCATATGAAATTAGTCTTTCCCCTATATGTCTGTGGCAACCTGCTGCTTTTCCAGCTGTTCACCAATAGCAAAATGTAGCAACTATCTTCCTGTGCATAAAGATCTATATATCATGAGTGTGGGTTCAACTGGACTCATCTGTTTTACACATGATGTAGTCTTCTGCACATGCAAGATTTATTTGTTTGGGACTCTCTTACAGACGTGTTTCATACCCAAAGGAGTAAAACAATAATGCCTTGGAAAAAAAAGATCATTTATGGATAGTGCCTGCTTTGTATGGGCAGCTCTGCATCAGTTCTTTGTAGATGGGGACTGTATTGTGTTCCTGTTACTACATATATATATATATACTAATATTGAAAGGTGTGACTTAGAGAAGTTTGGATCAATGTGTAAAATTCTTCCTTCTCATTTATAGAGAGATAATATTGTTTTTTCCAGAAACAATTTTCCAGAAATGGAATAATTCTCATTTTCTTCTCCAAGATGTTTTACACTAATATAATTCCCTTCAGAAAAGTGATTTATATCATCCTCTTTAGAGGAATAAATTCAGTAACTACTGACAAAAATAAAGGAATTCTTAATGAGGCTTCTTTTTAATATGTTAGGTGAATAGTCCCAAGAAAGACACAATTATGCACCATTAAACACTGTTGCTTCATCAGCCTGAAGAGGATAGAGGAGGTTTGCTGGACAGACAAATCCACCTGTTGCTTGCACTGCTCTTCCTACACAGGTAACACTTGGTCACCAAGCATAAAAGGTTTTTGATCACAGGAAAAGTGAATTAAAATTAAATATAAGAGGAGAGGAGAGCATCTGAACAATGTACAAAAAAGCTGCCACACTTCAGATGAGTGGGTGCTCCCTCCTCTGCTAAACATACCTACCTGGGACTCTTCATACTGGGCAAGATCAAGTCCAGTATCATAAATATTAGGGTGGCTGGGGATTTTTTTTTGCTTTCTATTACAGGCTTTTTACTTTGTGTGCTGGTTTTTGTTTGGTTGGTTTTGTATATTCTGAAAACTGGCAGATCAGCTGATGTCAGCCAGTAAATCATCAAACTTGGGAAAAGATAACCTATTCTATACTTCATTTCTCCCTCTGCAAAGAAGGAAGTGTACATCTTTAATTACCCATTAGATATGTTGTAAGTGAAGTTCAGCAAAATGTTCCAGAATCTGTATGTTGATTATTACAATCAACTGATTATATGTCATAGAATTAACCAGGTTGGAAGAGACCTCCAAGATCAGGAAGTCCAACCTATCCACCAGCCCTATCCAGTCAACTAGACCATGGCACTAAGTGCCTCAGCCAGGCTTTTCTTGAACACCTCCAGGGACGGTGACTCCACCACCTCCCTGGGCAGCCCATTCCAATGCCAATCACTCTCTCTGGCAACAACTTCCTAACAACATCCAGCCTGTACTTCCCCCTGCTTCAACTTGAGACTGTGTCCCCTTGTTCTGTTGCTGGTTGTCTGGGAAAAGAGACCAACCCCCACCTGGCTACAGCCTCCCTTCAGGTAGTTGTAGACAGCAATGAGGTCAGCCCTGAGCCTCCTCTTCTCCAGGCTAAACAACCCCAGCTCCCTCATCTGATATGGTATTACCAAAAATATTACATAGAAATCACCTTTTTTCTTATTTTGGATTATTTCAGATGAAAAAATGTGCTTACAGAGAAAGTAAAAATGAATTACTTGAGAACATCTTCCTGTAAAATGTTACAAAAAAAAACTTTTAACCTGAAAATTCTCCCCTCTAAAAAAAAAAAATCATTTAAAGAAGGGATGAACCACACTTAAAATCAGTAAAACTTTCACTTGCTGTCACACAAATATTTCAGTCAAGGTGAGAACATTTTTTTCCTAATTATTTTCAGCTTAGCTAAGAAACTAAAAGGAATCACTTTTTTTGCATTAATGTGAGAAGTCAGAAATATGGGATGTGATGGTTTGGGTTAACTAGCACATGGGAGTAGAATGTAATTATTACCTCTAGACAGTGTATATTAATTGTCTGAAGATAAGCAATAAAGGTTTTTAATGTAGTTTTGGTGTGTATCCAACTCTAAATATTCAAGGAGATTTAAGAGTTTATGTCAGAGATCTAATCACTTTTTCAGAGATAAGGGTGATTGGAGATAACCTTCAGCTGCACCACAGTTGCTTTAAAATTTGATTTGTCCTTAGAAGAATGATTTAAAGTCTGTTCTATTCCTGAATGCTTCCACCTTTGTAACTCATTAAGGAAATGGGTACATGCTTTGGAGAACAAAGAAGCTGCCACTGAAATGTCTGATGCTCATAAAACCCAGATATATTTTAAACAAACATCAACATGGTAGAGGAAAAGATTTGACTTTTACTATTTGTTTTATTGGGAGTTATATTTTTAATACATTGCAAATGTATAAAATTTAACAGACATGGGACTAGGAATTGCATTCTTCCTTTCCTGTAAAAGAGGCCACACAGATTACTCTCCAAACGATAACCACGTTTTCAGTTCTGCTTTCATACACTGACAGTTTGAAATTTCATTGAGGCACCATGTCCTTTTAAATATCTGAAATATTTTCCTGATTGCCTGGAAACACCTGCTTCCTGATGGAGGATAAAGCAGAAATGACACAGAAAAATACTCCTCTGTAATTTGGAAGACCTCAGAAAATGTTGCAGCTGGGTTTTATTGGCAAGGATAGTCCTACTGACTTCCGTGCATTTGGAGGGCCATCCTGAGACCTTCGGAAGGGCCAGAAATGTTGTGCCACCAGTTATAATTGCCTTGGCATATATAGCCAAATTGGCTTCAGCAAACACTCAGAAGAGTTTTGCAGGTGAAGTACAAGGGAGGTCTGAGGCTGGAAACCTGATGGCTCACCATGGTGCTCAGCTCATGAGGTTTTCATGCCAGCTGGACTTCAGGGCTGCAAGGCAGACAGTATGCCTTCAGAGGCAAACTACTTATAAAGTACTGAATATTCAGTTTAAAGAACCATAAATTGGTTTTATTGATTAATTCCATTTCAGAGGAACATTGAAGAAACCCCTAATTTTTCTGCAATTTAGAAGCTGTCCTCACTTCTGCATTTCTTTGGCAGTTTTCCTAAGGAAAGGTTTGTTGCAATAATCCTGAAGTTATCTGTCAATTCCCAATCAACATTTGAACCTATTGTCCAAAGTCTATGACATTTGATAAAGAAATAATGATACTCATTTTAACAAGTTCTTAAAATGTTGTGTTTTGTTTGTTTGTTTATAATGAGATCTGATAAATATGAGCAACTGTATCCACTCTCATATCCACCTGAGAAATGACTGGGGTACAAATTAGCTGTGAATTAGACACAGGATAGATATGAATGTCCCCAGAAGACAAGAAATTTCAATTAGAGATTTCAACATCATTTCTTCCACTACTTCTACTACTTTTTGTCTGAAGTAGCTTTCAGAAAAAAAAAATCTGTTCTTGCAATGGAAATTTTAATATCCACTTCATATCAAGTGAACATTCTAAACTTTTCTGTAATTCTACATATAAAAATAGTTATAGAAACTGAAAATAACAGTACTGCATACAAATGTCACACTTAATCAATTATTATTAGATTGCAGAGTTGCTAATTCATTACAGGAAAATCTCTCCTCAAGCTGCAGTTTCAGTCTGAAAAAGATGCATTGGTTCACATTCAAAAATTATGCCCAGAGCTATCAGGTAGAGAATTACTCCTTTTAAGATGAAAGTGTATAGAACTGATATTTGAAGAGCAGGACTAAATTAGGTGACCAGACTAGGTGTCTGACAGGAGTGTGCAATGTTTAGTAGCTTAGTACTTTTAGTAATAATGTTATGGCTTTTCATGTTTGGGGGTTTTGGTACTAATAAACTAAATGTTTGTTAATTTAAATGTATTATTTATTTGATACACAACATTGTTAGGTTCTGGATGTGTATAGAACTGATATTTGAAGAGCAGGACTAAATTAGGTGACCAGACTAGGTGTTTGACAGGAGTGTGCAATGTTTAGTAGCTTAGTACTTTGAGTAATAATGTTATGGCTTTTCATGTTTGGGGGTTTTGGTACTAATAAACTAAATGTTTGTTAATTTAAATGTATTATTTATTTGATACACAACATTGTTAGGTTCTGGATGTGTATAGAACTGATATTTGAAGAGCTGGACTAAATTAGGTGACCAGACTAGGTGTCTGACAGGAGTGTGCAATGTTTAGTAGCTTAGTACTTTTAGTAATAATGTTATGGCTTTTCATGTTTGGGGGTTTTGGTACTAATAAACTAAATGTTTGTTAATTTAAATGTATTATTTATTTGATACACAACATTGTTAGGTTCTGGATGTGAGGGAACACGCATATAACCCAACAGATGATTTTGTTATAAAATCCAAATCCATATTTCTTTCTCATCCTAAGATATGTGTCTGCATGTGCCTCAGCACAAAATTCTCAATCCCAAATATCAACAGTTTTGCTGTAAAGTCTGATGGGACTATATTTTCCAGGAATTTACATCTGGTTAATGACTGCAACAGTGAGACAGAACAGGTAATAAATTTGATGACCTGTGAGAGAGAAAAAGGAGAACTAATAACAGATTAGCAGTCAATGGTATACTTGACTACTCATTGCTTTACACTCTTTGGATGTCCAGAGTTGTGTGTATTTTTATGAGTACCTAGAACTGTTCTCTTGGTCTAGTTTTCACATCAGAGTTTTCAGAACAATATTTCAAGTTCAAACTACAAGTGTCAATATCTTGGACATCTGCTACACTCCATTGCAAGTGATCTTCCAATCCCTTTTGAGTTCATGTTTATATAAGCAGAAGAACTGCATTTTATTACTTATTTCCACTGCTGTTTTGCCTGTATTCTTCTGTCAAGGTTTTATCAAGCTCAGAAATACACAAAAGAACAGTTCTTAAGCAGAAATAATAAATGCTAGAAGATGCCCAAATCTGCATTTATATCATGCACCTTGATCGATCCACCAATAATTCGTTTACAATGAAACAGAGATGGCTTGACGCTTCTTTAGCCTCTGGTAAAGCAGTTAACCTCATGGTGCTGAACCTTCTGAATACTATTGGAACAAAATATTTTCCATATAGAAGAGCCTGTCTTGCTTTCTATAAGTGACTAGTACAATTCACTCACCATTTATTTCACTTTCTTTTACTTTCAGCTACAAATGATCTGTTCACTCAAAGTGACATAAATTTTCTACGCAGCTTAAAGCAGAAGACACGAAACGTTTACTGCAGAGAAATGCAACGTTACAACTAGGATTATATCATCTCTTCAGTCTGTAAGAAAACCTTTTCACGTGCCAGATTTATTAGAAAGTTCACTTGTTTATCAAAATACCAATCAGCTAACACCAGGCATTGAGAGGGAGGGGAAATGAGTTGTCTGGGAAAGAGCACATTTGGTTTGGATTTCACTGTACTCAAGAGCAGAAGATAAAGGATAACAGCTCAATAGATGAACACTCCTAGCAAACAGGCTTTCTTTAGCCTCAGAAACACTTTGCTGCTTTGCCAAAGGAACTCTTATTTCTTTCTCAAGCCAGAAATAAACGATGAGAAAATCTCTGAGCCCAGGAGTCCAAGCCTTAATCTCTGGATGACCAGAACCAGAGCATTAGGCAAATGCATACAGGCTATCTTCATCCCTTTTGTGCTCTGATGTTTTAACAGGAAAGAGTGTTTCAATTATCCATGCTCAAAAGGGATCACAGACTTTTATGCATCCATGTGATGGTTAATAGGCTATAAATGTCAATCCTGTACAGATGCCTAGTTCAAGACTGAAATTGGGTTATTTACTTGCATATCTTGACTGCATAAACCACTGCCACGAGAGGTCTGCTGGAACAAACTGTACATAAGAATGTAGATTAGCACAGTCCAGCATTGCACCACGGTTGCATCTGGTAAGGAAGAGTGGTGTGTTTCTGCAGCACAAAATGATACCAAGTTACCTGGCCTTGAAGTTCAGGCAAGATTAGTTAGCTGTTTGTGTAGCACTGAAGAAATTGTGCTATTCATATGACTTAGGTGAAAAAGAATTCAGGAAACCAAATTCCTTAAAGTGTAAAGTTACAGAAAGGAATAGAGGGGTCACGATAGAGAATATATTCTTTCCATTCTTAAAAGGAGATTTACATTGAAATACAAACCAAAAAGGAATACTATTAATAACATATCAGCATTTTATAGGGCTCAATGAAAAATCTTGAAATTACACATATCATGCAGTAAACCCTTTTGATTAATCCAAATGTTGTGAACTAGAAACACCTGTATTAAACTCTGGTTCTACACCATACTTAAAAGTGCTTGTTTATGACTTAGGGTAAAATAGTGATACTATGTACATTATAAAAGAAATTAAAAAGGAATGAATTCTTGTCTCCACTGGTTTCAGGCTCTTGCTGGTTGGTAAACAGAAGAGAAGGTGGTGTGAGACCAGTGTCTGTTATTGTACATCTTAGAAACAAATGCAATATAAATTTATTGTGTGAGAGGCTACCAGACCCCAGGGGCAGATTTGTCTCACATAATTTTAACCACCCTATAGTAAGTTACTTCATAAACCTCAATCATCTATGCTCCCTTTCTAATCAAGGGAGAGAAACAGAGACTCCTAGAGAGTAGCAAAAAGAATATATACCATCATAAGGTAACTTATCCTTGCTTCAGTGACACAGAATTTCCATGATTTGCCTAAAACATATCACAGTATCACAGTATCATCAGGGTTGGAAGAGACCTCATAGATCATCAAGTCCAACCCTTCACCACAGAGCTCAAAGCTAGACCATGGCACCAAGTGCCACGTCCAATCCTGCCTTGAACAGCTCCAGGGACGGCGACTCCACCACCTCCCCGGGCAGCCCATTCCAGTGCCTAATGACTCTCTCAGTGAAGAACTTTCTCCTCACCTCCAGCCTAAATCTCCCCTGGCGCAGCCTGACGCTGTGTCCTCTCGTTCTGGTGCTGGCCACCTGAGAGAAGAGAGCAACCTCCTCCTGGCCACAACCACCCCTCAGGTAGCTGTAGACAGCAATGAGGTCTCCCCTGAGCCTCCTCTTCTCCAGGCTAACCAATCCCAGCTCCCTCAGCCTCTCCTCATATATATATAGTCATGTCTGTAATCTTAATTGTCATGAACCTTAGCCTAAAACCGAAAGCTAAATCCTTAAGTATGCCATGAAGTTGTGTATTACAAAGCTTATTTACATTCGGGTTTATGTAATTCTAGGGTTCTGGCTGAAAAGCCAAATTTTAAGCACGTTACAGACAAAGATCATGTACCAAATCATGTCCCATGAAGCACATACAAGTTACACTGAAAATTCTGTGACTGTATAGATAGGGCTTTGGTAGAAATTTCTCTCACAATTTCTATTTTGAGACAAGCAAAGATTTACTTCAAGATTGCTAGGGACATAAAAGCCTGAAACTTGATTTGAGAATGACAAGGAGACAGTGACTCACCGATCTGTTTAGGAGCCTGTTGTGTTCTCTGTTTTGTTATGAACACAATGCTTATGAAAAGGAAAAAGAAATATTGTTTTAAAGCTGTTAAAGAGGTTAAAAGAATAACTAGTGCTTAGTTTTAAGTTATGGTCTTTCCATTATTTTAACTTGAAGGTTTTTTGGTTACCATTTTGTTTAAATGTGAGGTCATTGGATTGTTTCACCACACTATTGTGCTTGCATTTAAATGTACATTGGGAGACCTAAAATTTATTCCTTTGTTTGTCCTGAAAGAAATTTTATTTTCTGCATGTGATAAATGAATGCAGAAGACATGAATCTGAAAGCAGAAATATCTCCAAACCATGCAAAATCATAGCCCCTGATGTGGACACAAAATTTCCATGAGTAACTAGACAAGCTGGGCTTTTTGTGCAAAAATGTTCCAATTTATAAAGGCAATTATTGTAGAAGAACATGAATGCTAATAATGGAAATACAGCAATATGAAGATAATTTTGTTTGGTGCTAAGGGCTAAACTTTTTTTTAATTGTTTTTTTATAAAGGTATAATTCATAGAGGCGTGATGACAATGTTTGAGACCTTCTTTCTGTAATCCCATGCTATCCAATTTAATAATCTTTTAAATTTTGCATTATCTAGGCCAGTGAAGACTTCATGGCAATTCAGAAATTATGCTGGATTAAAGAAGTAGAAATAGTTACTTGGGTATACCATTTCCATCTTAGAATCATCCAATCATAGAATCAACCAGGTTGGAAGAGACCTCCAAGATCATCCAGTCCAACCTAGCCCCCAGCCCTAGCCAGTCAACTAGACCATGGCACTAAGTGCCTCAGCCAGGCTTTTCTTGAACACCTCCAGGGATGGTGCCTCCACCACCTCCCTGGGCAGCCCATTCCAATGGGAAATCACTCTCCCTGGGAAGAATTTCCTCCTAACATCCAGCCCATACCTCCCCCGACATTGCTAGCTTTCTATCCACATTGGTTACTGATTGTAAATCAATAGCCAGGGAGTTGTTGTTTCTTTTTCAGTCGGCTTTAAGCAGAAGCATAGGAAGAATGTATATTATATGCTTAATAGGATTCAATCTACCCCACCTGAAGCAGAACTCCCACTGATTGTAAGTCTCCTCCCACCCCAGCTGTGGCCACTTTGCACTCCCTGATCGCTGCCCTTTATAAGCAGAGCAGGAGGAGCCCAGCCCCAAGCTGGGCCCATTGTGGGCCAAGGGATCCTCTGCCTGGCATCCCAGGTGAGTGCCCATGGGTGAGCACCGGGTGCGTGGTGGAGGATTTCAAAGGCCGGGGGGCCTCGCTGGCCCCCCGGCTAGCTAGGGCCATGTTAGGGCTAAACTACTGACCAACTGCAACATCTGCCTTTAATTTAGCTCACGGGTGCTAAGTCTGTGCTGTTATTGAGGCTGTTTTCTCTAGGAGCTCGGATCCTCGGAGGTTTTGCTCTAGGTTCTGCGATGGATACGAACATGGACCAGGAGCTGGAAACAGACCAGGAGCAAGAGCTGGACACGGACCAGGAGCTGGAAATGGAGCTGGAAACTGAGCAGGAGCAAGAGCTGGTAATGGAGCAAGAGCTGGTAACGTAGAGAGGAGAAAGGTAGCAAAGGCTGCCCGGGGAAAGGTGGAGGGCAGCGGCCAGGACGGTAGGGGCTGCCCCGGGGGAAGGCGCAGGGCGGCGGCCAGGACGGCAGAGACTGCCTGGGGAAAGGCAGAGGGCAGCGGCAGGACAATAAGGGCAGACTTCAGCCTATTTAAGGAACTAAGTCAGAAAGTTCCTTGGGAAAAAGCCCTTGAAAACAAAGGGGTCCAGGAAGGTGGGAGCCAATCACTCTCTCTGTGAAGAACTTCCTCCTAACATCCAGCCCAGACCTCCCCTGGCACAACTTGAGACTGTGTCCCCTTGTTCTGTTGCTGGTTGCCTGGGAGAAGAGGCCAACCCCACCTGGCTACAATGTCCCTTCAGGTAGTTGTAGACAGCAATGAGGTCACCCCTGAGCCTCCTCTTCTGCAGGCTGCACACCCCCAGCTCCCTCAGCCTCTCCTCATAGGGTTTGTGTTCCAGGCCCCTCACCAGCTTTGTTGCCCTTCTCTGGACACGTTCCAGCACCTCAGCATCTCTCTTGAATTGAGGGGCCCAGAACTGGACACAATACCTCTATAGTTTCTAATTTTAAATAAGCTTTCTTATGTTATCTGCTACAGTACAATCTACTAAACCCTTTCAATTTCTGTGATCTCATAGCACCAAACTTTGGGAGGGGGAGCTGACTGTCTTGCTTTTGTCAGCAGAGCCTATGGGATTTCTTCATGGACATATCCAGCCCTGTGCAATCTAGCTAATATGGGAAACAATCCAATAAACTCTGTCTCCATTTTCCCTGGAATCATCTGTATCTCCCATGAAAATAAAGATAACTATGTACAAGATGCACAGGAACGTATGGTTTTAGCCTTAGGTATTGCCTTTTATACTTTGATTGCATTGTACATGCATCTGTATAATCAATGGCTTAAGACCAGATTACTCAGTGGTTTGGGGCTGCTGGAGATTGCTTTGTTTCACAGCCAAAATACCTTCTCGAAAAAAGTAAAGCAACTGAAAGTATATAAAAAGTAAAAAGGGTAAAGCTTGACTGCATGAAAGTAAATTTCTTCTGGCTAATCATAGAACCATAGAATCAACCAGGTTGGAAGAGACCTCCAAGATCATCTAGGCCAACCTAGCACCCAGCCCTAGCCAGTCAACTAGACCATGGCTCTAAGTGCCTCATCCAGGCTTCTCTTGAACACCTCCAGGGACAGTGACTCCACCACCTCCCTGGGCAGCCCATTCCAATGGCAATAACTCTCTCTGGCAATAACTTCCTCCTAACATCCAGCCTATACCTACCCTAGCACAACTTGAGACTGTGTCCCCTTGTTCTATTGCTGGTTGCCTGGGAGAAGAGCCCAACCCCCACCTGGCTACAATGTCCCTTCAGGTAGTTGTAGACTGAAGGTGTGGACCAACATACTGATTGATATCCTGCAAAGAGACACAGAAAAATAGAAAACAAGTACCTCTCTTGACAGAGAATTTGAAAAAGAATGAGCTGTGCTTCTGTTATAAATGCTACATGAAGTGGTCTTGCTCTGCTTAACTGCTATAGGGATAGACATAGGGCAATACACAGAAAAGGAAGTTCATAGACCTTCCTCCATGTTATCAAACAATGATATATCCCTTAAAACTCTAAGTATTGATGTAAATATTTTTCAAAGTGGCACATAAATGCTATATTTTTAATACACAGTATTGTTATGAGAAACTGTACCTTCCACAAGTATACTGAGTGTTCAGAACTTACTTGGACTAAGTGAATAAACATCTCTTTTCACAGCTTAGTCTCCAGACACAATGCACTGACTAATATGGTAGAATCATTCTGTAGTGCTTAGGAACAATTCCAGGATATGTACAGTACAAAAAAGGAGAAGCTGATTTCATTAACTCTGAGCACTCTTCTGATGGGAAGAAAAAAAATAACTGGATTTTTGACAGTTAATTAGGATTAATTTAACTAACCATAACACATAGGAGGTAAGAAGAGAGACTGAGAGATCTGAGGCTGTTTAGTCTTGAGAAGAGAAGACTGGGAGGGGATCTGATCAATGTCTATAAATATCTGAGGGGTAGGTGCCAAGTGGATGGGGCCAATCTCTTTTTGGTAATAAGACATGGAACAATAATAAGACTTGCACAGTAATAAGACAAGGAACAATGGATACAAACTTGAGCATAGAAGACTTCACCTCAACATGAGGAGAAACTTCTTTACAGTGAGGGTGACAGAGCACTGGAACAGGCTGCCCAGAGAGGTTGTGGATTCTCCTTTCGTCCTCTGGAGACTTTCAAAACCTGCCTGAATGCATTCCTGTGCAGCCAACTCTAGGTGATCCTGCTTTCTGCAAGAGGGTTGGACTTCATGATCTCTAGAGGAGCCTTCCAATCTCTAACATTCTGTGATTCTGTAATCCTAGTCTAAACAAAATTTTGTTATGCCACCTTTTAGGTAAGTAAACCTTTTAGGTAAGATGATTTCCTGGCAAAATTGCCCTCAACACTTATATTCATCTTACCTTTAACGACAATGGAAATTTGACATAAACTTTGTAACATAATCTGGTCCTGAGAATTTGCACTTTGTGCTAGAACATGTGACAGCTTGCTGTAAACGGGACTGAAAAGATCTGAACAGGCTCATGAAATAGAACTGTACTCCTGAGTGCAAATTCAGGTTTTAAATTGAAGAGGGATGTTAGTTTAGAGCATACCATCCTTGGTTGTTCTACCTCTGATGGACATTCTGCTTTTTCATCTGGCCTCTTTTCAACATTTTTGTTCCAAGTTTTTCTGTAGCCCTCCCAGGAATCAAGGATAGAACACTTTTATAAATAAAAGATGTGCTTGTATATTTACTAGGGAGAGAAAATAACTGTTTCTAGGTCTAGTTTATATCCTTTTGAATGCACACAGGAGGTCTGCATTTTTCCTTTCCACTTTCAGTCACTGGTCAAAGCCTTCTTTAGAAACTTGATATGTGAAAGCTAGCTCCAGAAATGGCATGGTGTGTGATTGACTGTATAGAAATAGTATCACCACTCTCTGTTTCTCTGGAGGTGTCCACGTGGAAAGCCTTCTGGATTCTGTAGCATTATGTGAATGGTTTGGTAAGCTCTGAAATTGAAGGGCTGGATGTTTCTTCTATTAAAAATTAAGCCTTAAGGGTATCAGACAAAACTGATGTTAGTAATTTTAGGGTTATGCTTTAAAAAAACATATTTTTTAATTTCTGTGATAAAATTCAGCTGCAGATGAAATGCTGAATAATGATGGAAGGCTTTCTAAGCCTAGCATCAAAGCAAAAAAATGAAAGGATGAACTTTGAATAATGTTCATGAATTATTTAACTTTTATTCACCCCCCTCTTTTCTTGATATTAAAACCAGGCTCTTAAAATAAGTATCTTTCTTTACTCTAGCAAAACCTTTCAGGTAAGATGTAGAGATGCTGTTCTCCAGTATCTTTTATGAATCCATGCAGTTTTCTCACACTTGAAAATTTCCTCCAATGTACAATTAACTTACTCCTTCTATTTCAGTTTTGTAGCCTGCTCACTGCTTCTGGAGTAAGGATTGCTCTAGTATCACCTTTTGACTCCTGTGTCTCTGGCCTTCCCCCTTCACAGAGAACATTCAGCTATGCTCCTAAGTGGTAAAAAGGCCAAACTGATTTATAAAGTTTTAGGTGATCATAAGGCAAGGGAAGAAAGGAAGCAAAGAGGATGTACACCAGAAAGGCTGGAAAACCTTACAAGAAACTTCAAGGACTTCACTTTAAGAGAGTTAAAGTGTGAAGTAGGATAGAAGGGATACTGAGGCACAAAAATGAGTTCCTAGTTCGAGCTCAGAAACAGTACTTTACTTTTACAGTGAAATATAAGCCCAGCTCTAAATCTTTACACAGCCACAGAGGGGACAATGACATAGCTAACGAAAGGGGAGAGGAAAGGAAACAGAGGACTAGAAAGATGCAAACTGAGTACAAAAAGGGACCTTCAGGTACCTTGGGCTTTCTTCCAGACTGAGACCTGCCTTTGAATCTAGATCCATATTCAAAGGTCTGCCTTTAACACACCACTTGGATATTGAAGACATGTGATTGGGCATTTATTTTTAGAATTAGGTAAGAAACAGGACACTCTGTGCAGAGCCAAAAGCCTATTTGATGCTACAGTTGATTAATTTGTAGGCTGGGCTGATTTCATCCTGAGATTAACTTTGTTTTTTTCCTGTGGTGTTATGTCAAGGTGAAAATGTATTGATTTATATTAATTTATTTTGTTCTAGTGCATTCTATCTATGCAAGTTAATTTATAAATGGGTTGTTCTAGTCTGGTTTGGCACATCACCTTCATGGTGACTTTTGAAAGGTACTGGCCAGTGTAAATGCCACTGATACGTTTTGCACAGTTGCTATGTTAAAATCTCTTTAAAATAGCACAATCTGATATACCAACTCATTATTATTCTGCCATCCTGCAAGAAGGTTGATCCTTACTTCGGCATACCTTTGACCAAGGAGGATTTCCAGCGATTTACCATCAGTTCACAAGCTAGTCCTAGCTTCTTGGCCTTGTAACTGCAAGTTCAGTTATTCTAGGAAAGATGCCATAATTGTTTCTATTCTACTGTCCATTTCCTGAAAACCTTTCAAACAATCTATAGAATCATAGAATCAACCAGGTTGGAAGAGACCTCCAAGATCATCCAGTCCAACCTATCCACCAGCCCTAGCCAGTCAACTAGACCATGGCACTAAGTGCCTCAGCCAGGTTTTTCTTGAACACCTCCAGGGACAGTGCCTCCACCACCTCCCTGGGTAGCCCATTCCAATGCCAATCACTCTCTCTGGCAAGAACTTCCTCCTAACATCCAGCCTATACTTCCCCCTGCACAACTTGAGACTGTGTCCCCTTGTTCTGTTGCTGGTTGCCTGGCAGAAGAGGCCACCCCCATCTGGCTACAATGTCCCTTCAGGTAGTTGTAGACAGCAATGAGGTCACCCCTGAGCCTCCTCTTCTCCAGGCTAAACAACCCCAGCTCCCTCAGCCTCTCCTCACAGGATTTGTGTTCCAGGCCCCTCACCAGCTTTGTTGCCCTTGTCTGGACACCTTCCAGCACCTCAACATCTCTCTTGAATTGAGGAGCCCAGAACTGGACACAGTATTCAGCCTGACCAGTGTTGAGCACAGGGGAAGAATAACCTCCCTTGTCCTACTGGCCACACTGTTTCTTATACAGACCAGGATGCCTGTAGTGCTGCTTGGGGTTATTGTGGCCAAAGTGTAGAACCCTGCACTTGGCCTTGTTAAATCTCATCCCATTGGCCTCTGCCCACCCATCCAGCCTGGCCAGGTCCCTCTGCAGGGCTCTCCTACCTTCCAACAGATCAACACCTGCTCCTAGCTTGGTGTCATCTGCAAACTTACTGATGCTGGACTCAATCCCCTCGTCCAGGTCATCAATAAAGATATAGAACAGGACTGGGCCCAGCACTGATCCTTGGGGAACACCACTAGTGACAGCTGCCAACTGGATGTGGATGTGGATATATCATCTTCTGGGGAAAAAAAATTCTGGACCCAGAGCTTCTTCCTCTGTATAATCTGGGTTGTTTTTTTTTTGTTTGTTTGTTTGTTTTTGTTTTGTTTTTAATTGTTTGGTTGAGGTTTTTTATTTGTTTTGGTTTGGTTTTTTTTTCCCAGAAAATAACTTCTGTTAAAAATAAGTTGCAAACCTGGCATAACACAAAACACTAACAATCAGAGCAACTGAATAAGGCACAATTCAGTAAGAAAGCAGGGGGGGGAAGCATAAGAACATATTGCATTGAACTTTAGTAAAATGTGACTTAAGTATTTCAGTAGTTTAAAGGAGGTAAGAAGCTTTCCCCACAGGGAAAAAATAAAACAAAAGAAGAAAAAAAAGATTGTGTTGTAAAACAAAGAAAACCTCTATTTGCTTGCAAATCTGTTCTCATCCAGGATAAATTTCCAGCTGAAATTGCATTTAAATTGACTCCATCACATTTCACTCAAAAAATCTCTCCCTATAAGTCCAACAAACTCTAAGGGATGGTAACATACAAGAGCCACTCAGCAGCCTCTTTCCCTTGATTCAAGGGAACTGTAATAAAGTAAAACACCATCAGATCTCCTCTAAATCAGGCTGCTGAAAACTGTGCCCATAGAATATTTGCTAAGAAAATGGTTCTGGAAATCAGGGTACTGAAAACTGTGCACATAGAATATTTGCTAAGAAAATGGTTCTGAAGATCAGGCTACGTAAAACTGTGCACACAGAATATTTGCTAAGAAAATGGTTTTAAATGTATGGAAACACAAACCTTTCAATTGAAATCCTATGTTTTTCATCTCTCCAGATACTTCTCTATGACAGAGTGTATATACATTTCAGGTGAGCCCTGACTATTAACAAATGTTGTTTTGAAAATAAAGGATCAACACAGCATAAAAAGAGGAAAAAAAAAAACCCAGTATAGTAATATTATATCATGCATAAAAGTTCACACAAAGTTCAACACAGTATTTTATAGTTTATCTAAAACATACTACTGTTTTTTGGCTGGCTTATGTTTTCTTAAGGTAAAGTAGAAATGCAAAGATGAGAGCTGAGCTGTCTATAGGTACATGGTGCATCACACATTCATAGGTACATCAGCAATAAAAGGAAGACTAGGGAAAACATGACATGGAAAAGGCTAGCACCACAGGGCCTTCTTTCTCTCTCTCTTTACTGGTACAATGGTTCTTCAGGAATTCCAGGTCCCTAAGAACAGAGGGAAAGTCTGCAACCAAGAAGATATCCTCAGTAAAGGAAAATCTGATCAGGGAATATCCAAATAAAGTAAAATCCATAGAACAGAAAGGGATGCACACAACAGTGCTGAGGGGAATGGACAGTGTCATTACAGGACCACTTGCAATAATCTTTGAAAGGTTATGGCAAATGCTGGAGGTTTCTAAGGACTGGAAGACAGCAAATGCCATTTTTGCCTTTAGGAAGGGCAGGAACTGACAGAGCTAAAGGTCAGATAGCCTCACCTTGAACCCAGTAAAGGTGATGAAGTAAATAATCCAGGAAATAATTTCCAAACATATGAAAGATGAGAAAGGGACTTGGAATTGTCAGCCCAGATTTGTGCAGCATGCATGACTGATCAGAAAGCCTTCTGCAACGAGATGTCTGGAGTGTTGCATACAGGAAGAGGGGGCTGATGCTTGCCGTGGCTTCATCAAGGCTTATAGAATCATAAACCATAAAATCCTCCTGTATAATGAAGTATACATTTGATAAGTGCCTTATGAAAACTTAGTCAAGCACAGGGCTCAAAGGGTTGTGCTCCGGGGCATGAAATTCAGATTGAGGCCAGTCACTAGCAGTGTACTCCAGAGGCTGATACCAGGGTTAATATGCTTGGAAATGCAGAATGACTGTTTCTTAAGAATGGCCACAAGCTGGTCAGAAATTTATGGTTAAGAATTAGAGACTGAGATGTCAAAGGCAACTTTGTGGCTGGTGTTCACTACAAGCCACTTGATTCAGAGGATCCTCTGCTCTCATGAGACCCCCACCTGGAGCACTCTGTCTAGCTCTGAACACCCCAGCACAGAAAATATGTGGGCCTGGATCGAGAGAAGTGCCAGTGTTCAGAAGGCTTGAACCTCTCTCCTAAGGAGACAGGCTGAGAGAGTTTGGGTTGTTCAGCCTGGATAGCAGAAGACTCCGGAGTGACCTTATTGGTGCCTTTTGGTACTTAAAGGAGGCAATCTTTTTATCAGAGCCTCTTACAGCAGGAGAAGGGGCAATGGTTTTACACTAAAGAAGGGTAGATTTAGACTAAACATGTGGAAGAATTTTTTTAGATGAGGTTGGTGAAACACTAGAACAGGTTGCCCAGATTGCTGGTAGAAGCCTTGCTCCCAGAAAAACATTCAAGGTCAGGTTCTTTCCAACTCAAAACATTCTATAATTCTATGATTTTCTTTAACAGTCATCTCTTTTTCCTTCCCTTCCATTTTTCATGAGGAAACTGGACAAAAATGTATACCTTCCCATGATGTCTGCTGCTTTCAGCACAGCCGTTTCTTTCTTTACAATCATTTAATGGAGCTAATGAAATAAGGAAGCATGAGAGAATGGAAGATGACATGAAGGGACGAAGAAATCTTCATACAGACATGTAAATTAAATCTGGAAGGAAAAAAAAATGATGAGGCAGAAACAGCTGTAAGCAATCCTGTTAATCCCCCAAGGAATACTGACAACTATATAGTCTAGGGGACTTCTCTGTGTGTCTCTGAAAGATAATGCAACATCTGAATCTCCTAACCTGCAGGGGCTTTGTTTGCAAACTTAAACATTGTTTTTCAAGATTGAAATCAAACATTTTATGCTGAAAGGAAACTTCATAATGAAGGATTTAATGCCCACTAGACCAATACATTTTAAAAAGCAAACAGAAAGATGAAAAACTCCCTCCACGAATCTCTTAGTTTTGTTAAGCAGAAGATCTTTGACAGCAGCTCCAGCTCCAGAGCACAATACACATCTCTGATCTTGTACTGTCTGACACTGTTAAGTTTAGCAGTTATACATATTTTTTGTTGTTGTTGTTGTTCTACTTTCTAGAACACTAGAGAAAAAAATTAGGAGGCCTGTCAAAGGATTAGGAAACAAACTTTCTGGTGCAGTGCTTTTCCTGCGTAGTGCCAATCTACTTTGCAGTGTTCAGAGGCAATGGAGAGGGTCTTTGTGAGTGAAAGCCAATGAAAGTTTTTTAATCTTTTAAAGGTTATGCATTATGCTTTTGCTTTCACATACAGTTTAGGACAGATTTTCAGTGAAGCATGCTTTTAAATGCCATGATACTTTTGTAAGTAAATAATTAACAAACAAATCAAACATTTAAAGGCTAAGTTGTGAATTCTGCAGTGTGCCTGGATAACATTTGCAGGGAGTGGAATACACCCTACCTGTGTCTGTGGGGTTGAGGTAGGCAGAGAGCTGCTCTTTCTGTGTCACCACTGATGGTCTTTTCCCAGTGAGTAGAAAGGGGCAAGGAATAAAAAAACCCTACTATATGCAATCTAAAACAAAAAAATCTCAAATACAGCACCTAAAATAGCTATCAGTAGAGATGTTTTTACTTGCTTGAGTTGCTTTGGCTTTTTTGTTTTGATTGGTTTTGTGGCTTTTTTTCTTTGATTACTTTTCTTTATTTAAAGCTTGCGTTTTAAGGTGACCTCGAATTCAAACAGAGAACTTCACCACACTCTATCTGCCTCCTCCTCAGCACCAGGATCAGACATCAGTTCGTATGGGACAGATGCTGGTCACATCAGGTACTTTTGGAAAGCAGATTCTTGGTGGATGAGCACTGGGCAACCTTATCTAGAGCAGAAAAATAGCCAGCAACTCCAACAATAGGAGCTGTGCCAACTGCTTCCCAGAGCAAGGGGGCAGAACAATTCACAACTGAATTCTGCCCGTTTCTTTTTCAGGACAGTAGCCCTAAGGCCACATAAAAATACTTTATTTTCTAGGTTTGTCAACTTTCCTCATGGCAGAATCTAACCCTAATTAGCGCTGTGTTAATGAGCCATTGCTAAAGATAGATAAGAGTTACTCTTCTCAGCAACTAACAGTTATGTCAAGCTGATGATACTTTTATGGAAATAATATTAAAGATGGCTATGTAAAACCTTAAATACTGAAATTGTTTGCTGGTGTGATACTAAGCAATACAGCAGATTTTAAATCAATATGTTCTAATTCCATGTGGTGAGAAGCATCACCTCCCAGGTCCTGCAGTTTCATCTGGCTGATCACATTCCTGATTGAGCTGTTTTGACCCAAGAAAATGTGACACTGGCTTGTGAATTGAGCTCAGGATTTGGGTGGACTTTCCATTTGTTTCCATACTCACTTTTAATCTGGGGAAAGAAATTTATTTATTTTACTTTGGCTAATGGACTTCAATGAGAGTAAGGCTGTGACTTGACAAAGATGTTAAAGCTGGAATGTATAGGCATGGAAAAAGGCCTGCAGAGAGTAACTGGGGACAAATGAAGCACTGAGACAGGTACTGATGGCATAAAGAAGAAGAACGAAACAGAGAACAGTGTTAGAGAGATAGCTCGGGGCAAGATTTTGAGGGTCTTTCAAGACAAGGACACAGAGTCTGAACTCAAGGTGAGGTGTGTGAGTAAAATTAAATAGTAGCTCTGAGTTCTCCAAATACTCATAACAAATTTTGTACATGTATGTTTTAGAAGTGCAGCTTAAGTAGAAGCTCAGGGTTTTTTGTCAGACAGATTATATGCTCTCAAAAAACAGTAAATATCTCTTGAATAGTTTAACATAAATTAGAGCAGGGGGAAAAAAAAACCAACAACAGAACAAAACCAAACCAAACCAAACCCAGATGTATTCTAGAGCTAAAACAGGTAGAGATTAAGAGACTCCAGGTACAAGGGACAGTCATGTGCTCCAACACTCAGAACTTGTTCCCATTTTCCCCTCAGGAGCTTTGTCTTCTGTAAAATAAAATAAAATTAAAAAACAGAATGAGGGTAAGTTTAGGGCAAGAAGTGATACAAATGCTGAAACAGATGGTTGACAAACTCAGAAGTAAGCAGTTGCCATGAACCCATGACTAAAGAAGTATGCATTGAAATACATCTGTTCCCCTGTCTGAAGTACACACAGAATCAACAGAAAAAGATAAGCCACTGGAATCCTCAGTATCTGTTGATAGACTGGTTTGTGGTTTTACTGCCACTTCACAGCATCCCTTTGTAACCTACAGGACAGCTTTGCTTAGTGATTACCAAATTTAGACAGGTATTAGGTGGTGTAGGATTCCAACTTTGCCCTCATAGAAATAGTCACTCGACAAAAAAATAACTGGACTCATAGAATCATAGAATCAACCAGGTCAGAAGAGACCTCCAAGATCATCCAGTCCAACCTAGCACCCAGCCCTCCATGGGAGGCATCCTGAAGCTGTGGGAATGAAAGTCAAATGCTTATGCACTGCTTGCCATTATTCTGACTTGCACTGCATTCCCACACAGGACAATACATCTCATGTTGCTATTAGGTCATTGTATGGAATGTGATGTGACAGTGGATGATATAAATAATTGTGATCAGCCCCTTCAAATGCCACTTTCTACATTGTATAAGTAACTACATACGAAACTCTGCCTTCACTAAGACAGCTGGGACCTAGATATCAAAAATGGGTTAGAAATATTAACTCTAACCTGAAGAAACAAATATCTTAACAGAGAATCATAGAATCACAGAATCAACCAGGTTGGAAGAGACCTCCAAGATCATCCAGTCTAACCTATCCCTCAGCCCTAGCCAGTCAACTAGACCATAGCACTAAGTGCCTCAGCCAGTATTTTCTTGAACACCTCCAGGGACGGTGCCTCCACTACCTCCCTGGGCAGCCCATTCCAATGCCAATCACTCTCTCTGGCAGGAACTTCCTCCTAACATCCAGCTTGTACTTCCCCTGGCACAACTTGAGACTATGTCCCCTTGTTCTACTGCTGGTTGCCTGGGTTACTTTATATGTTACTAATTCCCACCTCTCTTCCTTCCCAGTCACTACTACACTTCAGAGCAACATGTAGAGGATATTTGATGGTACTTCATATTTTTAATTCTCTATGGTATATACTTGAGATTTCTATATATGAAAAATCCACCCCAATATTTAGAACAATGCCTTTCAGTCAACAACACGCGAATGAAAAAAAAAAAGACATTTTAATAAATTTCCTGAAACTTGGGATAACAACATTATTTTACATGAGGTATTTGCTTGCCAAATCACAGCCATTTTCCAAGATAAGAATATCTGACTTGTCTAAAGTCAACTGTCTTGTGAAGGAGTAATGAATCACACTGTAAGCTCTGATCACATAGGACACAATCTTTCCCACCAGAGCAGTCTTTCTTTCCTAATCACACTTTTCAAAATCACTGTTCTTCAGCAACTCTCTTTCCACTGTGAAACACTGCCAGAGATAAACAGTAATGTAAATTTGTGATAACATATTGCGGTAGTAACATAGCAGCTCTTTTTCTCAGGGTATCTGGACAAAGACAAACACATACACACATACATCTAGAAAGAGAGCAATAGGTATGTACATGTTTGTGTACACAGATTTATACATAAAAACATGCCCAGATACTACATTTAAGGGAGAAAAATATGAGCAGTACTGTTCTTAGATCCTATCAAGTGTCCCAGCCTTGTTTCCTTTCTAACTGTAAGTACTGGCTCACGTAAGAACATGAGCCAGCAGTGTGCCCAGGTGGCCAAGAGAGCCAGTGGCATCCTGGCCTGCATCAGGAATGGTGTGGCCAGCAGGAGCAGGGAGGTCATTCTGCCCCTGTACTCTGCACTGGTTAGACCACACCTTGAGTACTGTGTCCAGTTCTGGGCCCCCCAGTTTAGGAGGGACATTGAGATGCTTGAGCGTGTCCAGAGAAGGGCGACGAGGCTGGAGAGAGGCCTTGAGCACAGCCCTACGAGGAGAGGCTGAGGGAGCTGGGATTGGTTAGCCTGGAGAAGAGGAGGCTCAGGGGAGACCTTATTGCTGTCTACAACTACCTGAGGGGAGGTTGTGGCCAGGAGGAGGTTGCTCTCTACTCTCAGGTGGCCAGCACCAGAACGAGAGGACACAGCCTCAGGCTGCGCCAGGGGAAATTTAGGCTTGAGGTGAGGAGAAAGTTCTTCACTGAGAGAGTCATTGGACACTGGAATGGGCTGCCTGGGGAGGTGGTGGAGTCGTTGTCCCTGGAGCTGTTCAAGGCAGGATTGGACGTGGCACTTGGTGCCATGGTCTAGCCTTGAGCTCTGTGGTAAAGGGTTGGACTTGATGATCTATGAGGTCTCTTCCAACCTTGGTGATACTGTGATACTGTGATACTTTCCACATCTGCTGCTTCTCCTCAAATCCCAGCAGTATCTTTCCTGGTTTAGATGTTATCAGCATGGTACTTTGAGAGACCAACCAGAATTAGGTACTGCTTCAGAAAAGCCACAACCTGTAATTAGTGACGTTGTTCATACTACTAAAAAGCGATTGCAAAATAACACTTCAATAATAAAACATTTGGCTGAATATTAGAAATATTTTTCAGTATCTTAAGCACTTCTTACAAGGCTTTGTGGCAATTTTGTTGTTTTTGTTTTGAGCCTGACTGATACAGTTTGAGGCTTTTGTTTCCCTAAGAAAATTTCCTAAACCGTTGCTTACAAATGCAGTTTTATACCTCAAGTAAGTTCAGCTGGTTTAGAGGATTGTTAAAGCACAAAAAGAACAATAACCTTATTATAGTCCTTGATTTCTGTCTGTCTTTACTAGGAAGCTGTCATATTAGAGATGTCAATCTCCAATAGTGGGACAGGTTGTCGCCAGGACAACTGGACTCCTGAAGTGGCAAATGGAGTCAGGGTCCAGTAAAGTCCCCCTTTAATCCATGAGGAAGCAGTAAGGGACCTGCTGCATCATTTGGATCCTCACAAGTCCGTGGGACCGGATGGGATCCATCCTAAGGTTCTGAGAGAGCTGGCAGCTGAGCTGGCCAAGCCACTCTCCATCATTTATCAGCAGTCCTGGCTCACTGGAGAGGTCCCTGAAGACTGGAAGCTGCCAATGTGATTCCCATTCACAAGAAGGGTCATAAGGAGGAGCCAGAAAACTACAGACCTGTCAGCCTCACCTCAGTGTCAGGCAAGGTGATGGAACAGGTAATCTTGAGTGCCATCACAAAGCACCTACAGGATGGCCAAGGGATCAGGCCCAGCCAGCATGGGTTTAGGAAGGGCAGGTCCTGCCTCACCAACCTGATCTCCTTTTATGATCAGGTTACCCGCCTGGTGAATGTGGGGCAGGCTGTGGATGTAGTCTACTTGGACTTCAGCAAAGCCTTTGACACTGTCTGCCACAAGAAGCTCCTAGCCAAGCTGGCAGCTCATGGTTTGGACAGATTCACTCTGTGCTGGGTCAAGAGCTGGCTGGACGGCAGAGCCCAGAGAGTGGTGGTGAATGGTGCCACATCCAGTTGGCAGCCAGTCACCAGTGGTGTTCCCCAGGGATCAGTGCTGGGCCCAGTCCTGTTCAATATCTTTATTATGATCTGGATGAGGGGATTGAGTCCAGCATCAGTAAGTTTGCAGATGACACCAAGCTCGGAGCAGGTGTTGATCTGTTGGAAGGTAGGAGAGCCCTGCAGAGGGACCTGGCCAGGCTGGATGGGTGGGCAGAGGCCAATGGGATGAGATTGAACAAGGCCAAGTGCAGGGTTCTGCACTTTGGCCACAACAACCCCAAGCAGCTCTACAGAGAAAATAATCCACAAACAGCATGCTTGCCAAAACTGGAGAAAGCGAAGGACCCAGTCCTAAGTTCACACACAAAGACTTTCATGGAAACTGAGGATGGACACAGAAATAAATAAATAAATAAATCCACGCAAAGAGATAAAATACTGATACAGGCTGAGTCATTTTGTATCAGTCAGTGCCAGCTCTGCATTTGCATTGTGGAAGGTCAGTTATCTCACACTGAAATATAGCTGAAAGTATGAACTCAGTAGCTCTGGGCACTTAACACTGTTTAGATCTGTACTTTAACACTTAATTTAATATTTTTCCTGAAGGGAAATGATTAATAATTGCAGTCAGTGATGCATACACTTTAAAAGATTGACCCTCACAAGCTGTTGTTTTTTTTTTCAGGATTAAAAGAAAGTAGCTCTTTCCCTAGACACTATCCTCTTATATGACAATTTTTACACTTCACAAAGCCAATGATAGTAACATGCTGAAGTCAAAATTTTAAAGATAACTAATTAGAAGAGTATTTTGCAATTCTGTTTTAGACCATTCAACAACAAAGAAGTCTGAAGTGCTGTTTGATGTTGAGATGGACATCAGTGGAAGTTCAGACTTTCCTTCTGTTGAATTCAGTGCCACGTCTATATCTTAAGAGGAACCAGGGAGCAGGCAGGAAGTTGCCTGGTAATTCTTCAGTTCACATACATTATTGTTTTGAAAGGACTCACTCCCACACATGGAAGGATTTTTGACTTGGCAAAACCTTGCCAGATTTGAGATATATCCCATGTATTTTTTGAAAAACAAGAAAATTTAAGCAATGGGAAACTGAGACAAACAAATAATAGCATGAGTTAAGAATGCTTGATTCAGTATTCCAGTATCAAGTTCGAAAGAGTTGAGAACAAAGTTTCTGATGGCTGTTTAAGAGCTATAGCATAAATCAATCATGATGAAATGTATTTACAGTCAAAAAAGTAATTGTGAAATAATAAAACAGTAAATTTCCTGCTGTTTCAGTTTCATTTCATATTAAAACCTCAACTGGAATCATAAACATTTCATATTTTTAGAGGACATTGCAAGCAATAAATAATTTTGGCAATTAATTAAATAGGCATTGTTATTCATATTGTGCTCCAGATCAGAAAACTGGAACAAATTATGACTTAGAAATGGATTTGAAAAGGTTTTTTTGGCATATGAAACTGAGCTTGAGAATTGAGAGGGTTTTAAAAGTGCAGAGATGTTTAACTCCTACAGATTAAAAAGCTAAAACCAGTTGTGCCCTTATTTGAGTCGTCAAACTAGTATTCATAATTAATGAACCTGTCCAGAGAAAATACTGAATGGTGCACAAAAAGGACAGTTAGAACATCTTTGAGAATCTAGCTTCCTCAGCACAGCAGGAGTTGCTATGTCTTCATAAGGTGGTGGAGTCGCCATCCTTGAAGCTGTTCAAGGCAGGATTGGATGTGGCACTTGGTGCCATGGTCTAGCCTTGAGCTCTGTGGTAACAGGTTGGACTTGATGATCTATGAGGTCTCTTCCAACTTTGGTGATACTGTGACACTGTGATAATGTTTGAGAAAAAAATTTGTCATGTTTCCATTGCATATCAAGTGTGTATTTCATACACCACCACAGCTGCTCACAGCCATGCTTGTTGCAAATGTGGATATAACGCAGAGAAGGCTTAGCTATCAACCCCAGGTATCTCCAAAGCACTATTTCTTGGCAATAATTGCTGGTCCATGTCTACAATACCTAATCTTAACATTGTGTTAGGTGCAGGAAGTTTTCTGTTCCATGCCAATGCATTGAGAATACAATGAAAAGACTAGATTGCTTAATTTACTATAAAAGCAAATGACCTTTATGTGCTCTCTCAAAAAGTATTCTCATTCTTAAATGTATGGAGAAGCATATAACATAATTATTAACATGTGATCTCATTGTAGCCAGGTGGGAGGTGGCCTCTTCTCCCAGGCAACCAGCAATAGAACAAGGGGACACAGTCTCAAGTTGTGCCAGGGTAGGTATAGGCTGGATATTAGGAAGAAGTTCTTGCCAGAGAGAGTGATTGGCATTGGAATGGGCTGCCCAGGGAGGTGGTGGAGGCACAGTCCCTGGGGGTCTTCAAGAAAAGACTGGATGAGGCACTTAGTGCCATGGTCTAGTTGATTGGATAGGGCTGGGTGCTAGGTTGGACTGGATGATCTTGGAGGTCTCTTCCAACCTGGTTGATTCTATGATTCTATGATTCTATGATTCTACTGTAATCTGAGTATATAGCTTGAATATTCAGTATCATTGAAAAGACTTTCAACCAGTATAGTGGAAAAACTAAAAACTGAAACTTGCAGCTGGGCACACAATAGTAACATGCTTTTAAGTGGAATGGGAAGGTTATGGTCAGACAGCCTAATTAAAGATCCACTATTTATTGTACTGCTCTGAATGGAATGTGATGTGTGTGAATAGATGTTGCACAGTAAACTGCATGTCATTTCACACATTCTCTGCAGTAAATTAAGTTTCATAGTAAGAAGTATCTACAATGGACATGAAGTGAAAAAAAATTGCTCAAGAAATGCAATTTACATTTCTAGTGCATAATTACCACTAGATTTAAGGATACAGTCCTTTCATGTAGTATTTCTTCAGTTCCTTAAAATAAAGCCTAATGTGGTTAGTCCACACACAGTGTCCAGTTCTGGGACACTCAGTTTAAGAAAGATGTTGAGGTGCTTGAACATGTCCAGAGAAGGGCAACAAGGCTGGTAAGGGGGCTGGAGCACAGCTCTACAAGGAGCAGCTGAGGAACTGGGGTTGTTCAGCCTGGAGAAGAGGAGGCTCAGGGGAGACCTCGCTGTTTTCTGCAACTACCTGAAAGGAAGTTTTAGCCAGGTGGGGATTGGTCTCTTCTCCCAGGCACCCAGTGACAGAACAAGAGGACACAGTCTCAAACTTCACCAGGGTAGGTTTAGGCTGGACCTTAGGAAGAAATTCTTCAAGAAAAGAGTGTTTGCCCATTAGAATGGGCTGCCCAGGGAGGTGGTGGAGTCACCATCCCTGGAGGTGTTTAAAAGGAGACTGGATGAGGCACTCAGTGCCACGGTTTAGTTAATTATAAGGGTTAGGTGACACGCTGGAATTGATGATTCTAGCAGTCTTTTCCAACGTGGTTGATTCTGTGACTGTCTGATGCTTCACACATGTTCAAAATGAGAATGACATTTTACAGTTTTTGCACTTAATGGTCTGGCTTGTCTTTTCTCTCCCTCTGCAGCAACCAGGTGGCACAGAGGAGTGAAAAACATCTCACCAGAAGGTGATATTCTTAGTGTGATAGATTCCCTGGCAGTAGGAGAGCTAGTAATACTGTTTCCAATCCTTTCTCTCCAAAATCTTCCTACTTTCCCTAGGGTTAAGAATACAGCAGATGAACCGGAAGGAACAAGCTCACTCTTTTCCACACGTCTTGCTTTACCCAGCAAGTAAATGGGCCCATTTACCAGAAAATAGAGATTAATATCTCTTGCTGTAAATGCAAACATATTTATTTTACAAAGCTGAAAATCTGAGGAACTTTAGAAATCCTATGAAGATATGGAATTTTGTCTCTCCTCACCTTGTACCAAGACATGCTAATCAACGAGGTGGCCTTTGTTAGCATTATTATGTCTGAATACAACAGCAGACACCAAGATGACTATTTCCAGCACTGTTAATTCTCATGAATACTTTTTCTGAGATCTTGCAAGGATGCTTCTTGGCTTTGTCCATCACAGCTATTTCTGATTCAGTGCTCCAGCTAAATATTGCCAAAGCTACTGAAAACGTGTGCCAAGCAGCTTTCCACTATTCTGTAAGTACATCATCTTCTGAACTGAACTGTGTCCTAACTTAATTATTCCTCAAGTTTCAATCCTCTGCTCAGATCGAGCACGCAGATTTTTGTTTTCTATTAACATTTGTTTCCATGCCTGACTTTTTTATTGAAATCACTGAATGTGTACAGACTGTTGTATTACAGCAAAGTGGTGGGTGACATTTGCTGCTCTGAAGATCTTAATTTACTTCATTTGAGGCAGAAAAGGAAATACTCAAAATAACTTACAGAACTCCAAATCATCATTCCTGCCAAATGTTAACTCCCAATAATTCCTTTTAGTAAAGTTGATCAACGGAATACCAACTTTCTCCTCCATGACACAGTCAGCCACAGCTATGTACTTATCACATGTACTGGAACACAAACCCTGTGAGGAGAGGCTGAGGGAGTTGGGGTTGTTGAGCCTGGAGAAGAGGAGGCTCAGGAGTGATCTCATTGCTGTCTACAATTACCTGAAGGGAGGCTGTAGCCAGGTGGGGGTTGCTCTCTTCTCCCAGACAACCAGCAACAGAATGAGGGGACACAATCTCAAGTTGTGCCAGGGGAAGTACAGGCTGGATGTTAGGAGGAAGTTCTTCCCAGAGAGAGTGATTTGCCATTGGAATGGGCTGCCCAGGGAGGTGGTGGAGGAGCCATCCCTGGAAGTGTTCAAGAAAAGACTGGCTGAGGCACTTAGTGCCATGGTCTAGTCGACTGGATGATCTTGTAGGTCTCTTCCAACCTGGTTGATTCTATGATTCTATGATTAAAGAGTAAATCCTAAGTAAATCAAGTTCATAATAAGACAACTTACTTTAAGTCATGATCTATGAAAAGTTTATTCCTGAAAGAGTTCTATTGGAAGAACTCTTCAAAATCAACATGCAGAATAACCAAATGGTTTGGACTTTACACCATTCAGTCCATTGTATCCTCCTCTGACAGGTTTATCAAACATTTGATCCTATGTTATCTTCTTTAAGAGGTACAATATTGATCCTTCACAGTGTATCACTTAATCTCTTAAAAAAAAAATTAGAAAGGAGCTGTAATTATATTTATCTCTAGATCAATATTCAGTTTTCTAGTTGCAGTAATCAGTTTTGGTTCAGTTCATGCAATTTTAGATGGTTCAAACTCACACAGAAGAGAGTTATAGAATAGAATAGCATATAATCAACCAGGTTGGAAGTGACTTCCAACATCATCCAGTACAACCTATCCCTCAGCCCTATCCAGTCAACTAGACCATGGCACTAAGTGCCTCAGCCAGGCTTTTCTTCAACACCTCCAGAGAGGGTGCCTCCACCACCTCCCTGGGCAGCCCATTCCAATGCCAATCACTCTCTCTGGGAACAACTTCCTCCTGACATCCAGCCTGTACTTCCCCGCACAACTTGAGACTGTGTCCCCTTGTTCTGTTGGTGGTTGCCTGGGAGAAGAGGCAACCCCCACCTGGCTACAACTTCCCTTCAGGTACTTGTAGACAGTTTGAGGCTTGAAACAGATAATCAGATACTTATTTGGTGTGTATACAGAAACAAGGACATAATGGGGCTTGTAACAGGAGGATAGATTAGGACATTAAGACAAAATAAAACATAAGAAACAGCAAAGTTTTCAAGTGGTACCAAGGCTAATAAAATTTTAACAGATGTATATAAATTTAATATACACTATAAATAAGATATTGTCCAGAGAAAATCAGTTTTATTACTTTTTAAAGATGTTCTCAGAAGCTATGCAGTTGTCAAGGTGTAATATTCAGTATAGATTTTGTAAAAACACTAAATACAGTGTAGTTACTGCTCATGACTTGTATGGATTAACATTTTACAACAGAAGCATAATATTGCTTATAAAGCTTTTCATTCTCTCATTGTCTCATGGACATGAATTGAAATGCTAACACCTTGAAGCTGAGTCTTTCCCATATTGTCAGATGTCACTTGCTGTGCAAATAAGGCCTGTCAGAAATCATTCATTGCATTTATCTGGTTTTCCCTCTCTTTTTTTTTCCTCTCTCAATAATATTGGGCAGAAGAAGTCTTTTAGACTCCTGGTGACTAGTGGTGTCTGACCATACACATATCACGACAGATCTCTAGCTTTATTTTCACCACAGTTTCCACATATTTCCATCTTCTCCTTGGATATCTTTAGATAAAAAAGCTGCTAAACATCAGTCTTAATAACATCTCTTAAATATTGACTCAGTACAAGGCCTAACATTTTTCAAAAGCATTTCCTTTTGGAAGAAATGAGACTTGAACCTACACCTTTGATGGATTTACATCCTTCACATGCATATGTTACAATGAAAAGAACACCTAAGCTGTACATTTTAGAATTAGATCTTTACATAGTAGATTTTCAGAAGCTTAGTTTTGTTTAAAATGATAAATTTAACACCCATCTTTCCAGTTGCTATTCTTTTGCTTCCACAACATCCCTACTGGTTTGAATGCTACTGCCAAAGCATGCAAACTGCTTCATTACTTGTATTCATCTGACTTCTGAAGTAGCATGGGTTGTGATCTGACAGAGCTTGAAGTAAGCCTTCTGAGTTAGCTGCTGATTCCACTTAGGATGTCAGACTGGATTTTCCAATGTAGTTAAGAAAGAAACTTTTTTGCTCCCCTTTAAGCACTCTTCCACTCCCTGAAAGCAATGCTGAGGACTTCTATAAATGCCAAGGGGTCACTCTTCTCAGCTTTGTGAGGAAATCACTGTTCTCTAATGCCCTGTCATAAGATTCAGTTTAAAAGGAGAAGAATCATAGAATAGCTTAGTCTGGAAGAGACGTTAGAGATCATCCACTCCTACATCACCCACCGTGGGATGTCTCTCAACTAGACTCAGCTGCTCAATGCCTCATACAACCTGGTCTTGAACACCCCCAAAGGAGGAGGCATCCACAATCTCCCTGGGCAACCTATTCCAGAGTTCCACTAAGATCCAGTCTAAATCTGCCTCGTTTCTTTAATCTGTTCCATCCTGATCTAAAATCAGGTGACCCAGATGTGAATTCCCTTCCTCACAGTATGTCAGAGGTACATCCACTCTGCTTACCTACTGGTTATCTAACATCTGCATAACCAGACCTTCTAGAGAACTGCAAATGAAAATTACGATGCTTGTTTTGTATCCATCTACTTTCCCCACACACATAATGGAAGCTAAACACAATGCCAGGTAGAAAAAAGAAAGATAATACAGTTACTAGTAGCAAAGGTTATGCCATCAGACAGTCATCCTAACTGGAATAGGACCCTCCAGGTACAGGCCTGCAGAGATCACTTTAAACAAGAGAAATCACTATGTGCTTTGCAGTCAGACTTCCCTTGTGGTGGGTGTCTTTCAAACAGCAACACAGCAAAGAAAATATATTTAAAGTTCTAACTGTACAGCTTCAAAGAATTGCCAGGCAGTGTCAGAAGCATGTGTAGTTTCTGACGCTGGGTTTAGTTTGCTTCTTCTTAGCAGGGCAAAGTACGAATTGGTTTCTTATTCTGGAGCCCATTCAGCTGGTAAAGCAGCAACAGAAATGATACATTTCATGTAGTTTTCTCAGCTTTACATTTGTAAGGATGAATTTACAAAAAATAACCCCAGTGAATTAACTTAGAGGCTCAGCACAATCTCTCATGAACCTAAACACTGTGTATTGTCCTTACTCTGCACAGGGTTTTGTGTTAGCACACGTGCTCCTATTATTCTTTTATGAACTCAGGGCAGAATATCACATTGGGATATTTCCTGTAAAATAAGCAACATTCTCTTTTGGTATTTGTGCCTTAGCACACTGAAAAGAGAACATACTAGTTACGAAGTTTAATGTTTTATTCTCGTTTCATTTTTACAGAGTGACACTAATTTTCATTTCTCCTCACTGAGGAGAGGTTGAGGGAGCTGAGGTTGTTTAGCCTGGAGAAGAGGAGGCTCAGGGGTGATCTTATTACTGTCTACAACTACCTGAAGGGGCATTGTAGCCAGGTGGGGAGTGGCCTCTTCTCCCAGGCAACCAGCAACAGAACAAGGGGACACAGTCTCAAGTTGTGCCAGAGTAGGTATAGGCTGGATGTTAGGAGGAAGTTCTTCACAGAGAGAGTGATTGGCATTGGAATGGGCTGCCCAGGGAGGTGGTGGAGGCACCGTCGCTGGGGGTCTTCAAGAAAAGACTGGATGGGGCACTTAGTGCCATGGTCTAGTTGGTCTAGTTGATTGGTTAGGGCTGGGTGCTAGGTTGGACTGGATGATCTTGGAGGTCTCTTCCAACCTGGTTGATTCTATGATTCTATGATTCATTCTCTACGTGCGAATTCTTCAGGTGCTAAAGCTTGGGTCATGCATTACGCTACCGGGAAGGTACAATCTGTTGAAAATTTGGGATGATATGTGGCAGTTGTAGCTCTTTCTCAGGTGTGTAGGGCATTATCATCTTATTTATTTCTCTTAGAAAACAATTTATGGTCTTACTCAAAGGTTCAGTACAATGAAAGTCCCTGTCTAAGCGCTACTTTAGTGAAAGTGACAAACTGCCACACAGAAACTTCCTCCTACATGGCTTGAATAGTTCCTGTGCTCGTTTGAGCCTAGCTAGAATGTTTTGGTGAGAAGGAGTAGATTATAGGCTGTGAAGGAAAAACAATGGTGATATCTACTTTGCTCACAGTCTTGCTGAGAAGTATAGGAACAAGAAATGAAAACATCAGATAACACTCTCACCATTTTCTCTCTTGCTTGGGCTGCTGGCTGAGCTACATCTCTCTAACCTCACCCTCCAATTTGGGCTAACTCACTTTGCTTCTTAACCTCTGGCTGAACCTCAATTTCTTCCTTGGGACTGGGGTAAGGTTGAGAGGGGCAGGGGGAAGGTGCAGGGGTGGTTGAGAGCCCCTCCTGGGGACTCAGGTTTCTGGGAGGGGAGTTGTGTTTCTGTATTACCTTTTACCTTGTATATTTCTGTCTATAACTGTTTATATTGTAAATATCTGCTTGTCTATTGTGCCAGCTGTAAATATAAGCTTCATTCATATTTCCAGAGCCAGCTGAATCTAGTCTGGGTGATTTCTAAAGTGTGTGTGGGGGGGGGGGGGGAGGAGGAGGGGGTCGGGGAATACCCAAACCATCACATTCCAGATTTGTAAAACTCACATCTTAGATTATGTGAAGGGACACATACAGTTACATCAGATTGCAGGAGTGGTATCTACTAAGACTGTGCATGGTGGTAGGAAGCAGCCTGGACATGTTTCTTAACAGTGTTGAAAGGAAGGAAAAGGAGGAGCAGAAAAAAGAAAATTTCTGCTGGAATTCATAGGGAAAAAGCTCTGTAACCTTTGTATTTATCTAGCACTTCTCCAAAAGCATCAGAGACTTCAGTCTTTGATGGAAAGAGAAAAAAAACTTCAAGAACTTATTGCTACAAACCTCTATCTAAAGGAGAATTAAGCCCATGAGTGTTAGCAGCAACAGGACCTAAATTTGCAAATGATCAAAGGCAAACGATCAAAGTAAATGAGCAATATCTCAAGCAGGTTGGGATAGTGCCTTCCTACATATCTCTCTAAATTATTAACAAACAACATCTTTGCAATCTGGAAGGTACATTTCCCATGGAAAATACAGACTCTGAGAAAATCTAATTTTCTCAAAATCTGGCAAAAACTTCTGTTAGGTTTAAGGAATGACAACAAATAGCTAATATACTTTAAAATTCAGTATCACAGTATCACCAAGGTTGGAAGAGACCTCACAGATCATCAAGTCCAACCCATTACCACAGAGCTCAAGGCTAGACCATGGCACCAAGTGCCACGTCCAATCCTGCCTTGAACAGCTTCAGGGACGGCGACTCCACCACCTCCCCGGGCAGCCCATTCCAGTGTCCAATGACTCTCTCAGCAAAGAACTTTCTCCTCACCTCCAGCCTAAATTTCCCCTGACGTAGCTTGAGGCTGTGTCCTCTCATTCTGGTGCTGGCCACCTGAGAGAAGAGAGCAACCTCCTCCTGGCCACAACCACCCCTCAGGTAGTTGTAGACAGCAACAAGGTCTCCCCTGAGCCTCCTCTTCTCCAGGCTAACCAATCCCAGCTCCCTCAGCCTCTCCTCGTAGGGCTGTGCTCAAGGCCTCTCACCAGCCTCGTCGCCCTTCTCTGGACATGCATACAGTTAAATACAGTTAAAAAGAGAAGTCTAGGATGGTAAGATGCATGAGAATATTTTAAATTCATTAGCTGATGTCTGTTACAGTCCCAGTGAGATGAGTAATTAACTTTTTTCCTTTTTCTTTGATGTTTTAAAAGACACAGTCCATAGCCAGTTAGGTTCCCCCAGTCTAATTAATACAGTAAAATACAAGTAAAATAGTCAGGGGCTGGATATGTTTTGATACCATAAAACTGACTTGAGGTGCTATTGACAGAGCAAATAAATGTTGATTTGACCATAAAACATGTCCTGACCACAAAAGATGTTCTGACAATGAAAGAAGACATCAAACCCTACAACTAGAGGATAAAAAAGATCCATACAAATAACAAAAATTGCATTAAGAATATGTTGGAGACCAACCTAAGGGGCCTGGCTGATGGCCCTTAATGACTCTCCTGACAGGTATGGTATACTTGATCTGCATAGAGATCTTAATGGTTCTTCATATCCCTTGATGACCCTCAACTAGAGCTGCTAGCCAATTGTTTCTGACATGTGCTCGAACCACGGAAAGAGGTAAGCTCTGTGGATGCAGAGTGCCTAACCACGGAAAGAGGTAAGCTCTGTGGATGCAGAGTTCCTAACCACAGAAAGAGGTAAGCTCTGTGGATGCAGAGTTCCTAACCATGCAAAGAGGTAAGCTCTGTGGACACAGAGTTCCTAACCACGGAAAGAGGTAAGCTCTGTGGATGCAGAGTTCCTAACCACAGAAAGAGGTAAGCTCTGTGGATGCAGTTCCTAACCACAGAAAGAGGTAAGCTCTGTGGATGCAGAGTTCCTAACCACAGAAAGAGGTATGCTCTGTGGATGCAGTTCCTAACCACGGATAGAGGTAAGCTCTGTGGATGCAGAGTTCCTAACCACGGAAAGAGGTAAGCTCTGTGGATGCAGAGTTCCTAACCACGGAAAGAGGTAAGCTCTGTGGATGCAGAGTTCCTAACCACGGAAAGAGGTAAGCTCTGTGGATGCAGTTCCTAACCACGGATAGAGGTAAGCTCTGTGGATGCAGTTCCTAACCACAGAAAGAGGTAAGCTCTGTGGATGCAGAGTTCCTAACCACGGAAAGAGGTAAACTCTGAGGATGCAGAGTTCCTAACCACGGAAAGAGGTAAGCTCTGTGGATGCAGAGTTCCTAACCACGGAAAGAGGTAAACTCTGAGGATGCAGAGTTCCTAACCACGGAAAGAGGTAAGCTCTGTGGATGCAGAGTTCCTAACCACGGAAAGAGGTAAGCTCTGTAGATGCAGAGTTGCTAACCACGGAAAGAGGTATGCTCTGTGGATGCAGTTTCTAACCACGGAAAGAGGTAAGCTCTGTGGATGCAGAGTTTCCCCCTGATTCTAAAACCACTGCAAGAGCACTACTGAAAGGCCTGTAACAGACATTACACTGAAGAGACCCCATGCTCAAGCTCTCTGTGAATTAGAGAGAATGCCTGCCACATGGAGGGGTACAAAACGACCACAATCTCTGGGGTCCACGTGGTGCATCTACCACAGAAGACTTTGCTGCCCTGGGCTGGCTTGGGAAACCAGGTTATGGCAAAATACAAACAAACAATTCTTTCAAAACATTACACATTTACCAAAAAGTCTCTTGGGTCCAGTCACAAATTAAGTGGGAGATTCTTATTTAACAGCAAAAATCTTGATTTAAAAATGGAAAGTAGAAATATAAATCAAATGTGTGAAGGGCTGATTAACACACACCTTAAGTACATCAGAGGCTCTCTTCATTGACAGAGCCTTGTGTATGCATCCAAGGTATATTTTAATTAGAACTATTGCACAGTTTGTCATCTTCTTTCTTAATCATAGACTTCCCTCTTGAGGGTTATGGCTCTTTGCTCATCATTCTTGTTATTAAAATGTGCTTTTTAATGCCAAGTAATTAGCAAAAATTACAGCAAAAAAAAAATCTTATTTCAACTGAGAAATGCATAATCTTTGAAGAAATGTAGTTGAAACTACAGTCTCTTCTACCCTCTACTAATAATATAAAGCTTCTCTGAAGTCTGTGGACAAAAAAAAAAGAAACTGCTTTAATAATGAACTTTTTAAGTCTTGTCATCCTTGTGAATCTGTTTTTAACATCTGAGCTGCTAGGACACAGATCTAAACCCCCATTTGCCTTGACTAGGAGAGTATTCTAATTCTCAACAAGGACTTTGATTTATGGAGATGGAAAATATTTCTCATCAGACTTGGGGAAAGTAGAAAAGAGGAGGAAAACATTTTTATATGTGACAACAGTTGAGATATATTGCAGAAAAAAAAAATCAAACCTGTCAGAAATGGTAAATGCATTTATAGGTTTAAAAATAGAACCTGAACCTGTATTCTCATTGTTAAATCAGTACTAGAATTCTTGTTTAAATATACTGACATACATCTAACATGTTTTCTGAACTACAACGTATGCATCTTATGATTCTAATCTTGTGATCTTCCTCTTGCAATATAAACTCACTGGACTTTGTAATGAAAAGATTTATCACATAATAAATATGGTAGGGTCAAAGTACAAATAATATTAACTAATGAATATTTATCTCAGATCTAAATCATAGAATCATAGAATCAGCCAGGTTGGAAGAGACCTCCAAGATCATCCAGTCCAACCTAGCACCCAGCCCTAGCCAGTCAACTAGACCAGGGCACTAAGGGCCTCATCCAGTCTTTTCCTGAACACCTCCAGGGAGGGTGACTCCACCACTTCCATGGGCAGCCCATTTCAATGTCAATCACTCTCTCTGGGAAGAACTTCCTCCTAACATCCAGCCTAGACCTTCCCCAGTACAACTTGAGATTGTGTCCCCTTGTTCTATTGCTGGGTGCCTGGGAGAAGAGACCAACCCCACTTGGCTACAGCCCCCCTTCAGGTAGTTGTAAACAGCAATGAGATCACTCCTGAGCCTCCTCTTCTCCAGGCTAAACAACCCCAGCTCCCTGGGTTGTTGTAAGCAACAAAGAGGGAATGGATACGTGCACATACATTTTCTTAAAATCAAATTGTTTCAGCGACATAGAAGAGGAAAAGAATAATATCTGATTAAATGCTTATAAAACTAATTAAATTTTACTTTAATTTATTTTGGTCTCTTCAAAGGAGAGGTTGAAGGTGAACCACTAGTAAAGTCTCACCATTAAATATGACAATGCAATATATTTAATTTTGTTACAGTATGAAATGTTTAAACTCCACTAGCAAAATCAGTAACATATTTTAAATGAGAAATATCATAGTCTAGTTTATACTTAGTGCTTATATTAGTTGTATATAAACATGCTGTAATGTATTCTGATTTGGTTTTATCTGCTGATGCATGTGAATCTTGCATCCTACCATAAGTTCCCTGAAGTAAACTGCACACTAGTTCTTAACCAGTCTAAATTCACACAGTGTTTCCAAAAAACTTCACTTTCTAAAACACTAAACTTAAAAAAATGTTAATTAAATATGTTTATATATGTCAAATCACCCACACTATGTTGACTCTTGTACTGGAAAAGAACAACATCAAAAGACAAATGAACTTAGCTTCAAAGGATTACTTGTACCAGTGAAACTACAGGTAGAAGTTTTAAAGGGGACAGAAGAATCCAGTGTATAAGGTGAAAACAATTTATTATAGTTAATAACTAGAAAGTATTGGTTCAGAACACAAATAAAATACAAATAGAAGAAATGATGGACAGTTAAGGTTTTAAAATAGTCTTTCCTTGTAAATGTTAATATGGTCCTAGTAACAGGGGCAGCATGCTGCCTGCAGATGATGTTTTAACTATAGAACTCCACAGGAATGGTATCTTAACAGAGGGGAATAAAATTCCTCATGCTCTTTCTTTACCCTGCAGCAAGGAAAAATGATGTAATCTTAGTTCCATTTCCATTTGCAAGATGAGTTCTGTATCCACCATTAATTTATTCATCAATCACTGAATCTTTAGCATTCATTATTTATTCTAGGCACATATAAGTTTGGAGCCTGGACATTCTACCATCTCACTTCATTCAAAAGAGAGAGGCATCCCAAGCACTTTCTGTTCCTCCCACTAACTGTAGGAAAAGAGTAAGGCAATTACTCTCTTAATTTGGATACATAACTTAGTTTCCAATATTAAGTGGGATTAATTTGAGTTTGTCCTTACCCATGATCAGTGCCAGCAATAGGCAACTCACAGGAACAGATTTCCTGCTGCTGACCCTCTTTCTGGGAGGGTCATTTGGTATTAAGCAAACAAACCAACTAACAAATAAAAAGTCTTAGTGCTCCTAGTAGCAATAAAACAGGGATATGTGCATTCTGTTTGTACTGTTTGCATGCAGGATAGAAATGGTCAGTGCATGAGTAGTAAACACCATTTATCACATGTCCCTCAGCTAGAATCAAGCAGCATTCTAAGGCTTTATACTGTTAAACAAGATAAAGAGGTAAGGTTGAAGCACTGAAATACCTAAGCACTGGATTTAGAAATATAAACTGAAAGTTAATAGTCTCTTTAAAATTAAAGACTCTTTCTGCCCTCAGTGTATACTTATGACTTTTTGTTTAACTACAAAAAATAAGACTCATCTGCATCAGAAGTGAAACATCAAACAATGGTATTGAGATAAACAGTGACACGGTCTAAGTGGCTTCTTTGATGCATTTACAATGTTTAGAAACCAAAGAGCCAGTGGCCAGCTAATACAGTTCATTTCTCATAGTATAGCTCTTCCAAAGTCTGTAGATTTTTCTTTGATGCATTATTCATGAATTTGCAAAACCAGTGACTGTATTGTGACATGAATTCCAGTGATTTGTGTGGCTCAGATAGTCTTTTCATATCATAAAAACCATTTTCATCTTTCATCTTATTTACCTCTGAACATCATTGTTTTTCTCTTTATCATTACTTTAGAAAGCCATTTTATTGCTCTTTCATCTACAAGAATTTAAAAATCAAACAACAAAACCCCAACAAACAGTAGAGAGGAATGGGAAAGTAACACTGCTTTATCTTTGGGAACATAATCCACTGCTGTCAAGTCGATGCAACTCCTGTTAACCTCAGTGACAGCTGGGCTGAGCTGGGCAGTTTAGGCAGGGCTAACAGCAGTAGCTGATATTAAATTCCCCTGACGTTTCTGATTGTAAAGATTTTGTGTTCTATTTCTCATTCGTTGTCAACTCAGACTCCAAGCTTTTTTTTCTACATTCAGAATCTACTCAGACTTAAGCTTTCAGCTCTGTTCCTAGCCAGGCACTTTTCCAACTTGAATCAGCCTGGCTTTCCAGTACCTTAATTTGAGGTTAAGACTTTTGTCGTGGTCTTCAGTGCTGGATTCTCACTATCCATGTAGCTGTGCAGTTTTATAGCGTGCGTGGCTCAAGGTAGGTAGAGTGTAGTCTAAAATTGCTGTTAGTGCAATATCACCCTTCTGTTAAAAGCAGTAAAACAAAGCACAGTAAATCACTTCTTCTGCAGCTCTCTTCAACTGCACTCACAGGATCACAGGATGTCAGGGGTTGGAAGGGGCCCAAAGAGATGATTGAGCCCAACCTCCCTGCCAGAGCAGGACCATACAATCAACCTCAGGTCACAGAGGAATGCATCCAGAAAGGCCTTGAGAGCCTCCAGAGAAGGAGACTCATGGTTTGTATTAGGTGGAACCAGCCAGCAGCTGCAGTCTCCAGCATAAAGACTACAAAATATAAAGTATCACAAAGCAGTGATAGTTTGATCTAAGTATGGTACAATTAGAAAAACAACCCAGAAAGAGCAAAAACGTTTTGTTAATGAAAAACTGATTTCTTGACTCTGCATTCAGAGTTTCACTGGAAGCATCTCAGATTTGACAACTTTTTGCCTACTCCAAAGCAAGACAGTCATGTGGTTCATACCTGAACTTCTACTAGAAGCTCCTAGGGCCAAGGACTCTCATGTTTCTACAGCATAGGGCCACAGGAAAGATCGATGAATTAAAACTTGTGCTTCCAGTGACTATATCTAGTCTCAGGACACTGTCAAATACTAGAGTTTCAGGTGAATGTTTTCCAATATGTTGTCATTCCTAGCAGTGATGGGTCGGGGGAATGTAGTTCATTCAAGATTCTCTCTGTTAAGTGTTTTGGGGAAAGGTATCTTACACTTCACAGAACACAAAAAGCTTGATTCACTTTGGATGTGGGGAAATCCACAAAAGTGGGAACTTCCCAGACAAACTGGGCAACAGTTCAGTTCATGAAGGAAAGAAAACAGTTATTGAAGATTCAAGAGAACTGTTATGAAGATTCATAACTGTGGAGTGGCTCTTTGCTGAAATATTAGTTTATTGACCTTCAGTCTTCTGTCTTTGAAGAATTTACAAAATGTGAAATTATCATTCCCAAATACACTTTATATCACATCTTACTGCATAAATGAACAGCTTTCTTTCATCTAAAGATGAGTGGGCATGGGAATTTCAAAGACAACACAAAACCAGAATGTGCATTTCAAAACAAACCGTGAAAAATAGACTATGCCTCCTACTCAAACCTGCTGCAGACACGATAAAATGGGTAAAATCAGATATTCTTGCACAGAGAACACAGATGTTCAAGGATCAGAAAGGAGAACAGGCACACATTGAAGCTAATCTACACATAACAGGCAAATGAAAAACTACATGACTCTTTCTCTGAAAGTTATCTAGCATTATTGTTTAGAAATATTTTTAGAGACCTTTTGGGTATATTAAGAACTAACCTCCAAGGAGCAACATGAGAGCTCTTCAATCAGTTCCCAAGCCTGCCACAAATTCTGTAAACACCAGAAAGCAACTTGCCCTCTAAGCCCCAGATATTCCACCACAAAATTGATATACTGTATATTTCCCCCATCGCTGGCTTAGTGTGGTGCCAAGCTTTTCCACAAAAAGAGCCTGTGATTCTTCACCAAACGATTAATGCAGTACACATGGGAAAAGTTCACCAAGGCACAGAGAACCTGCGGATGAACTATCATAGAATCAGCCAGGTTGGAAGAGACCTCAAAGATCATCCAGTCCAACCTAGCACCCAGCCCTAGCCAGTCAACTAGACCATGGCACTAAGTGCTTCATCCAGGCTTTTCTTGAACACCTCCAGGGATGGTGACTCCACCACCTCCCTGGGCAGCCCATTCCAATGCCAATCACTCTCTCTGGGAAGAATTTCCTCCTAACATCCAGCCTAGACCTCCCCCGACATTGCTAGCTTTCTATCCACATTGGGTACTGATTGTAAATCAATAGCCAGGGGGCTGTTGTTTCTTTTTCAGTCGGCTTTATGGAGAAGCATAGGAAGAATGTATATTATATGCTTAATAGGATTCAATCTACCCCACCTGAAGCAGAACTCCCACTGATTGTAAGTCTCCTCCCACCCCAGCTGTGGCCACTTTGCACTCCCTGATCGCTGCCCTTTATAAGCAGAGCAGGAGGAGCCCAGCCCCAAGCTGGGCCCATTGTGGGCCAAGGGATCCTCTGCCTGGCATCCCAGGTGAGTGCCCACGGGGGAGCACCGGGTGTGTGGTGGAGGATTTCAAAGGCCGGGGGGCCTCGCTGGCCCCCCGGCTAGCTAGGGCCATGTTAGGGCTAAGCTACTGACCAACTGCAACATCTGCCTTTAATTTAGCTCACGGGTGCTAAGTCTGTGCTGTTATTGAGGCTGTTTTCTCTAGGAGCTCGGATCCTCGGAGGTTTTGCTCTAGGTTCTGCGATGGATGCGAACATGGACCAGGAGCTGGAAACAGACCAGGAGCAAGAGCTGGACATGGACCTGGAGCTGGTAACGGAGTGGAGCAGCAGCTGGTAATGGAGCAAGAGCTGGTAACGTAGAGAGGAGAAAGGTAGCAAAGGCTGCCCTGGGGAAAGGCGGAGGACAGCGGTCAGGACGGCAGGAGCTGCCCGGGGAAGGCAGAGGGCGGCGGCCAGGACGGCAGGAGCTGCCCGGGGGAAAGGCGGAGGGCGGCGGCCAGGACAATAAGGGCAGACTTCAGCCTATTTAAGGAACTAAGTCAGAAAGTTCCTTGGGAAAAAGCCCTTGAAAACAAAGGGGTCCAGGAAGGTGGGAGCTGCTTCAAGAAAGAACTCCTGCAGGCACAGGAGCAGCTGTGCCATTGAGCCGGCAGACGAGCCGACGAGGGAGGCAGCCAGACTGGATGGGCAGGGAGCTGCTGGAGGAATTAAAGATTAAAAAGAGAGTGTATCACCTTTGGAAACGAGGGGAGGTGTCCTAGGAAAAGTTCAAGGATGTTGCTAGGTCTTGTAGGAAAAAAAAATTAGAGAGGCAAAAGCCCATTTGGAGCTTAGGCTGGCCATGGGTGTCAAGGAAAATAAAAAGTGTTTCTTTAAATATCTGAATGGCAAGAGAAGGGCCAAGGACAACTTCCAGTCCTTGTTAGATAGAGAGGGGAATGTAGAGACAAAGGATGAGGAAAAGGCAGAGGTGCTTAACACCTTCTTTGCTTCAGTCTTCACTAGTGGGACAGGTTGTCTCCAGGACAGCTGGACTCCTGAAGTGGCAAATGGAGTCAGGGTCCAGTAAAGTCCCCCTGTAATCCATGAGGAAGCAGTAAGGGACCTGCTGAGACATTTGGATCCTCACAAGTCCGTGGGACTGGATGGGATCCATCCTAAGGTTCTGAGAGAGCTGGCAGCTGAGCTGGCCAAGCCACTCTCCATTTATCAGCAGTCCTGGCTCACTGGAGAGGTCCCCGAAGCCTGGAGAAGAGGAGGCTCAGGGGTGACCTCATTGCTGTCTATAACTACCTGAAGGGACATTGTAGCCAGGTGGGGGTTGGTCTCTTCTCCCAGGCAACCAGCAATAGAACAAGGGGACACAGTCTCAAGTTGTGCCGGGGGAGGTCTAGGCTGGATGTTAGGAAGAAGTTCTTCCCAGAGAGAGTGATTGGCATTGGAATGGGCTGCCCAGGGAGGTGGTGGAGGCACCGTCCCTGGAAGTGTTCAAGAAAAGACTGGATGAGGCACTCTGTGCCATGGTCTAGTTGACTGGATAGGGCTGGGTGCTAGGTTGGACTGGATGACCTTGCAGGTCTCTTCCAACTTGGTTGATTCTATGACTTCCGTGCTGCTATGATTTCACCTAGTACAAAAATTCCTTCTCTGGTTCCTTCCATTTTATTTCAAGTTTCTAAAATAACTTTGAAAAACAAATGCAAATACCTTCAAGTGCCAGAATTAACATCTGCATAGAAATTGACTCATGCCACTCTCCACAGAACAAAAATGTAGCATGAGAGTGTACTTATTTTACAAGGCAGATCAACTAGAATGCAATGCAAAACTCTTGTTAGGCAAAGGAAAGCAACATGCTATCATTACTGTCCGTACGGGAATCCCATTACAAACAAGCGATAAATAACATTGGGAAACATCAGCTTCAGAGTGAATGTCACCATGGAAAATAAGCTTATGGAGTGCTGAAATACTAGTGCTATTGCTTCTAATTTTGAACTCTGACATTAGCAAACAACACAGTTTTAAGGTGTATTTACATGAGACCTTAAGACATTCAAATAAATCACTCCTTCAGTATAATTGAGATGCAAATTGGTGTCTAAGGATTTAAGAGTTTTAAGGGCTGAAGACAAAGCCAAACGCAGCACACATCTCACATGTTCACTTCAATCTCCTCTGATATTACAGCCATTTCACTATTTTTTCCATAGTGTGGGAAACTGGTTCATCTCAAATAGAACCTAATGAAAAAGGTACTTGTGTTAAGGGGAAAAAAAAAATCCAGAAGCCCTCTTTGGAAACTCAGACTTGTTTTACTTAGTTCTTTGTCTATTGGTTGCAAGGATACTGCTTTTTATGCCTAAAACAATGCAGGTCATGTCAGTAGGAATATTTCCAGTGTGTTGCAGATTAGACCCTTACAGCACATTGCAAATGGCACTGTTCTTTGTCAGGCTTTTCATTTAGGAATTCCCAAACAAAATACTTAAACTGATGTGCACTGCAGAGAAACTTCAGAACAGGGAGACTTATGGGAAGTCATGGTGACAGATAGATAAATGTAGTGAATTCAGCATGTGGCAAGACTCTTTTATCAAAGAAAGCTTCTACAATAGAATAAAATAAAGAGGTTTGTTGTAAAGAGATACTTCCAAAAAATGATTGTATAATACAGAATGCCTTCCTACAGAAATTTAATGTTACTAAGGAAATCATACCAAGGAGCTACATTCAAATAGCTTGTACAAATTTCCAACCACTGCAAATTGGTAATACTATTAATAAGAATTAATGTTCTACAATGTTTTATTACAGCAGGTGCATCATTTTGATTTCATGTGCTTTTGGCTTCAGATGGTCGATGATCTGTGAGGTCTCTTCCAACCCTGATGATACTATGATACTATGATTTCCTATTTTTTCAAGTTGCAATAAATCATGAAACACACTGTCAATGTGGCTATTTTTTTGGTTGTTGTTATTGGAAAAATACCTGTTCTTAAGCTAAATCCTTATAGGTGAACACTGCTTCTTTCCAAAGTTGCTAGTTTCACTAGTTTGTGTTTTAATATATAGACTATGTTTGGAATATATTCAGTCACTCATGAAAACTGACTGTTTTTTGCAAATACAGATCTTTATTGTCTAAGAAGGCCTAAGCACTCAAGAAGTTTACAATAGTAAAACTAAGTTTCTTTTTAATTGTGACCTAACAAACAAAACTACCACAAAGGTTAAACATAAAAAGCCACTTTCATGCCTGAGAATCAGTAAGTCTGATGAATATGCACGGGTTTATGTTTTCATTTCTGAAAGGAGATGCTTTAACAGAGAGTTAAAGAGAGTTTAACTGACTTATATTTGTGATGGCTTGGGTGTTCCAAGCCCCCCCCCCCCCCCCACTTTAGAAATGACCCAGACTAGACTCAGCCAGCTCTGGAAATATGAATGAAGCTTATATTTACAGCTAGCACAATGTACAAGCAGATATTTACATGGATACAGTTATAGACAGAAATATACAAGGTAAAAGGTAATACAGAAGCACAACTCCCCTCCCAGAAACCTGAGTCCCCAGGAGGGGCTCTCAACCACCCCTGCACCTTCCCCCTACCCCTCTCAACCTTACCCCAGTCCTAAGGAAGAATAGAGGTTCAGCCAGAGGTTAAGAAGCAAAGTGGATTAGCCCAAAATGGAGGGTGAGGTTAGAGAGATGTAGCTCAGTCAGCCGCCCATTTGAGAGTGATGGCGAGAGAGAGTGGTTACCAAATGTTTTATTTTCATGTTCCTATACATCTCAGCAAGCCTATTAGTGAAGTAGACATCACCATTGTTTTCCTTTCACAGCCTGTAATCCAGTTCTTTTCACCCCAACATTCTAGCCTGCTTCAAACTAGCACAATATTGGTGTACTCATAAATAATCATGAGGTGGTTTTATAGTTAATTCAACAGATCCACTGGTAAAATGTGAAGTAATCCATGGTTTTTGTTGTTTAATGTATGCTTATAAGTGTAAATACTTTTTGCTTTTTTTTTTTCCCCAAAAGTTTATTAAAAAAATAAACAAAATATTCTGACCATGCATAGGAGAAACAATCTCTTGAATTACATACTCTGGAACCTTCATTTTCCTATAGTCCCAGTAGAATTTAAAGATTAATGTTTTCCACAAAGGAGTCAAAATTCCTAAAGGCTATGAAAGAGTATTTATTCCTACATCTTTTCTAATGAAATTGAGGTTGGCAAGTTTAAAAATATTCTACTCATGAGGACACAGCAAATCTCCAGCTTTCACAATTAGTACTTTTCATAATTTGCAGACGAAGAAGTTAACACACTGTCATATTTGAAAGTAGTTTAAGTTAAATTCAACTATTCTCCATGATGTAGGGACTAAATTAATTATCCTATATATTGCAGATCAGGCTAATGTATTGAAGTTTGAGACATCACACGTGGAAAGAGCACATTAAGTTTAAAAATCAGTCTTTATATCAAGTAATAACAAGTGTACATGGAATTTGCATTTCCAACCTGAACTTCTATGCTTTCAACACAGAGTTAGTGCACTTTTCTCATTGGCATTATTTCAAACTTCACAAATAGTGTATTTTTGTCTCTGGTTATCCCTAAGTTCAACTGGCCCTGCAGTTGTCTTTATAGACTCTGAGTATGATTCAGTTTTCTCAACCTAGGCACACAGTTCCATGTAAAATGGCCTAGGGATTCTGACTCAGCTACCTGTGGCTTGGACTTTCTGTAAGTCATAGATGTCTGTCTGCTGGCTCGGTGTGGAAACCTTGGAAATGCTGGAGTGTCCCACATGGCAGCTGCTGCACACCACCTTTAGAAAACTGGAATGAGCCTTCTCTGTCCTCTCTCACATCCTGCCTTGAAATAGCTTTGGAGTACTCTAATCTGGTTTAAAAGTAGTAAGTTATTTTATTTCTGTGACAGAAAGTTTTAAATGTGGTTTAAAAGTAGTATTTAATTTCACATGTGTATATACACTCCTGATAGCTAAAAAAAATAAATCTTAAAAATCAATCTGTTTAAGCAAACCTGATGAATTATAAAATCCTTGATTCAACGTATAATTACTATTGATCAGTTTATGGTACAAAGACGGGCTTTCCTTTTCACCAATGACACTTTAAACAGCTACTGATTACTTAGTAAGTGATATTTTCCCATAAATTCACTGCTAAATACAGGTATTTGACTTGACAGATCCCTCATATGCAGCTTCTCTCAAAGGGAAATCTAGCCCTGAGTGCAAAATTTATATGAATATGTACATTTGCAGTCAAATGAAGGCTGTATTATCCCTAACAGTATTATTCCTGAGCCAAATATTATTATGTCTGCATTCAGTCTTTAATGAAGTAAAACTATAAATGAAAGAAGGAGTTGTCAAGCAGATTTAACTATTTAATTAATGTGAAGAGTGCCTTCTGTCACGCCTATGGGCAAGCACTGCAGAGAAGGATTTGAATTACCATTTTCTTCTGAGGTAGGAGTGAATTTTCATTTCTTGCTGTATTGATAGTATTAGTGGTGCTCCATTACCTATGCTGCACTTAGGCATCAGCAGGGCATATGACCAAAGTAGAGAAGAGACATCAGAATAAACCCTGACCATGAGCAATATGAGAATCTATGAATGCCATGTGAGCTTGCATCTTGCAGCAGGTCAGGATAGTGGTTCTTTTGAGGCTAGGAATGTAACGTGCATGCTGCATGTAACATTCACCGTTCATGCAGAGTAGAAAGAGCTGCAGTTACTTCACTCAGTTCTGTACCTGGTGCAAGGTAAACAGCAATTCTGATTTATTTCACCACCTGAAGATAGAAAAGCATGGCTTGACAACCTGGTTTATGCAAGGGATTTCATAGTATCACAGTATCACCAGGGTTGGAAGAGACCTCACATATCATCAAGTCCAACCCTTTACCACAGAGCCCAAGGCCAGACCATGGCACCAAGTGCCACGTCCAATCCTGCCTTGAACAGCTCCAGGGACGGCGACTCCACCACCTCCCCGGGCAGCCCATTCCAGTGTCCAATGACTCTCTCAGTGAAGAACTTTCTCCTCACCTCCAGCCTAAATTTCCCCTGGTGCAGCCTGAGGCTGTGTCCTCTTGTTGTGGTGCTGGCCACCTGAGAGAAGAGAGCAACCTCCTCCTGGCTACAACCACCCCTCAGGTAGTTGTAGACAGCAAGTCAAAAATTTTACTAACATCATTTGCATTTTTCTAATTAAGACTATTCCACCTTGAGGTTCTGGACAGTTAAATAACAGTGTCCAGGGATTTTAATCTTTCAGGCACCAGTTTATGAAAAGACATGGAAATAAATGATGACTCACTAGGGCTGAGTTCAAAATGAAGTATAAGATGGATAACTCGGAAGACTAACAGTTCAATGAGACAAGATCAGCATATTCTTACAAATGCTTCAGAAATTATTCAAACATAGGCAAATGGACTACAGTTGGATCTTAAAACAATGAAAAATAGCTCATAAACACTGTAACTATGTTTTATTTTTAAAGATAAAAAATAACCGGCACAAGCTGTATTATTTTGTAACAAACCAGAATAGAACAGTTGTACAAATATATGAAGGAGGCTATTGTACAGAACAGCTTTCCTTTCCGATCTTTTCATTGATAATGTCAGAAGGTTCCACTTAGCTTTGTTTAACCAGATGTCATTGAACAAAAAACCCTTTTCCTGATCTGTTCTCCAGTGTAAAGCAATGAAATATTAATTAATACTACATTTAAATGGCTATTCAATTGAGGATAGTTCATTTTTTAAAGGGACAAAATAGTAATTGACATCTACGAGCAGGTGTTTCTCATGCCAAAAAAAAGGGCTCACTCTCATCTATTTAAAAAGCTGGAAAATGCACTTTTGTTTGGAAAAGCCATTTATCCAGTGAAATCTTTAATTACATGCGCCATAAAACAGGCACGAAATGCTATCTCCTCAGACCCGTAACTTTAAGCCATTGCAAGGCATGAATTGCCTAATTTCACCAGAGAATAACAGTCACTGCTTCACTCTGTGGTTGCATGACAGCTGTATATGAACAGCTACTCTCCTCTATGAAGTGAAGTGGAGGGATGCCATATGACTAGAGGCAAAGCACTGCATTGTGTCAATGTCATTCCTGTAAAAATCTTGAAGCCTGACATCCAGAATGGAGTCACACATCAATGTACAATGGATAATATTTCTGGCAATAGCCTCTGAATGGCCTTGAGCTGATTACCACCACTTCTTCAGAAAACAGTTGTTACTGAATTGTTTCCTTTCACTGCAGTCTGCCTGAGGAAGTATAGCAAGCACAACTGGATCACTACTGCTGGATATACCATAACTTTGTAATGGACCTACTTTGGATCTTGAAAAAGATTCTTTGTAAGATCAGGAAACAGCTTGCCTGTAGGTGAAATAATGGAAAGAGTAGAGCATCTAGATGAGCATCTGCAAGATTATCTCATGCTTACGTGCTGAAACTTCAGCTAGTTAAACTCAGGTTAAAGGCAAATGGTATCACTAAGACTGAAGCTTAGTGTACACAGCATCCTTGCCATTTATTCAGACAAAATATTGCTGCTGATTTAGCAAATCTGACTACAATGAAAGGTGAGAAACCACTGACAGTACTGGTGCTCTGAAATAACGTATCTGGTATCAATCACTGATCCTGTGTTACAAGCAGCTTATGGGTAGTCTTCCAAACCAGAGCTGTGTCTCACAATTGACAGTGGAACCGGCTATGTATGAGGATTTGGAACAACTAAAACTCCATTCAAATGTACGACAACAGGGTGAAGAAGTGGCACAGTAATTTGCTCTGGAACTCAGCTGCAAATCTAACCCAGATTTCTAGGTGATCAGGGGTTGCAAGGAGGAACTTCCATCTTTCACCTATGAAACAAATCATATTCTTTCTTCAGCTTTCTGACATCTGGAAATGTTACTCCTTAAATTTCTCATTTTATGACCAGTAAGGTCAGTCAAGATGATCATCCTGTTCCACAGAAGCAGTTGTTAAGTGCCTCTTAATGCTTTAAAAGTTGTTGCACTAGTAGAGATTAATTGATTCCTCAAGGAGAGATTTCCCTAAGAATTTATTTTGAAGGCAAGAAACACTGCTTACCCAGAACACAAATGCATGCTAGGACTTTGCCTGTGTTACGAGTTCCAGCTGCAGAGATTTTTCTGCATGAAAGAGAGTTTGGAATATCAGCCCATCATAACAAAAGCTTAAACAAACAAACAGTAACTTCCCAAGCATGAAATCCACCTGAAATTCCTTAAGGCAAACTAGGAAGAGAGGAATTTCATTGGACTATATATTTAACTTGGGAAAACCTTGGAAAGCTTACAACAGTCACTAAGCACAGAAACCAAAGAGCTCAAATGCATAGAAATTCTCAGAAAGGTGAGAAGTAAAGAATGGAAGACTTGGGAAAAAAACTACCTAATGTCAAAATCCTGGCAGGAGGACCCATGATGCCTAAAACAAATTTAAGAAAATATTAAGGCAAGCTTAACTCACTTTGTGCTAGTTTGAAGCAGGCTAGAATGTTTTGGTGAGAAGAAGCAGATTATAGGCTGTGAAAGGAAAACAATGGTGATGTCTGCTTCACTCATAGGCTTGCTGAGAGGTATAAATACATAAATCAAAACATAGATAACACACTTGGCATCACTCTCGCTGGAGCTGCTGGCTGAGCTGCATCTCTCTAACCACACCCTGCATTTTAGGCTAATCCACTTTGCTTCCTAACCCCCTGGCTGAACCTCATTTTTTTCCCTGGGACTGGGGTAAGGTTGAGAGGGATAGGGGGAAGGTGAAGAGGTGGTTGAGAGCCCCTCCTGGGGACTCAGGTTTCTGGGAGGGGAGTTGTGTTTCTGTATTACCTTTTACCTTGTATATTTCTGTCTATAACTGTATCTACTGTAAATATCTGCTTGTATATTGTGCTAGCTGTAAATAAATAGCTTCATTTATATTCCCAGAGCCGGCTGAGTCTAGTCTGGGTGATTTCTAAAGTGGGGGGACAGGGAACACCCAAACCATCACACACTTGCATAAGCACAGCATGTGGCAAGACTTCACTTTTTCTGTCTTGGAGTGCCAGAAAATTTATTAACTGTTAAAACGTTCCCTTGTGGTTCTGGCATGTGTTCTCTTTAAATTATCCATTATTTGTTTGAGATTTTGGTTGGTTTGTTGTTGGCTTTTTTTTTTTTTTTTTTTTTTTTTACTTTAAATATATAAGCATTGTCCCTGATAAACATCATTTTGGATTAATATATTTGAAAATATCTATCTCTATAGATATAAATAAATACAAATATATATATTTCCACACTGCAAGGATGAACATCATTCCCTTAGATTGGGTATACCTCTCACTCCACTAAGGTCTAAAAATAATTGACAACTATTTCAATTGGAACAGGAATAAACTATTTTTGTCTGTATTTGTATAAGTGCAAATAAAATTTTGTCACCTTTAATGTAACAACATTATTCTTCTCTGTTTCAGTTGTATATACAGCTTACTAAACACTCCAATGCACACTTCTATCCATGCAACTCCCAATCAGATGTGTCAATCCAATTTTTCCATTCATAAAATAACATTCTTCTTCCTCATTCTTTTCCTCTAAAAGTGTTTATAACCTTCCTGTGATCACTGTGCTTAGATATGAGACATACAGTGTTGCACGATCTCATTAGAACATCCATTAACAGGAATAAATGCCCTCTTAAAAGCAACAGAATCCACTGTTTCAAGCCACTCCACTCTGCATTTTCTAGTAAAGAAAATTACCAGCAAAAAAAAAAATCTGACAGTCCTCACTATGCTCCCACTCTAGGAGCTGGGATTGTTTAGCCTGGAGAAGAGGAGGCTCAGGGGTGACCTCATTGCTGTCTACAACTACCTGAGGGGAGGTTGTGGCCAGGAGGAGGTTGCTCTCTTCTCTCAGGTGGACAGCACCAGAACGAGAGGACACAGCCTCAAGCTGCACCAGGGGAAATTTAGGCTGGAGGTGAGGAGAAAGTTCTTCCCTGAGAGAGTCATTGGACACTGGAATGGGCTGCCCGGGGAGGTGGTGGAGTCGCCGTCCCTGGAGCTGTTCAAGGCAGGATTGGACGTGGCACTTGGTGCCATGGTCTAGCCTTGAGCTCTGTGGTAAAGGGTTGGACTTGATGATCTGTGAGGTCTCTTCCAACCCTGATGACACTGTGATACTGTGACACTGTGACTACTTGGTTTACTTGGCCTTGCACACAATACACAAGGTTCTTCTCAATTTGGGTTGGATTAACAAAGATTACGTTTCTCACTACGCAATATTTCTTTGTTTCATGATCTTGAATTTGACAGATCTGTGCAATATAGATTTTTTTCCCCAAGGATCTTGCTTGAAGCTTCTGAAAAGCTCAAATAAACCTACAGCAGATAGTTTTGAGGCACAATGCAAATGTTCAGTGCCACTGACAGCATGCTTCCACAGTGCTTTCTGCCTCAGTGCATTTTCACAGGATGAGTTCAGCTGTATGAATATTCTTATTCTGGCTTCACTTCATTCTTCCCTTAATTACTTGAAATTAAACAACACTTATAGTGGAGAATATAATCAGCTGAACAGCTCACAGTTTATTGCTGTGGACAAAAAGCCAGTGCAATTCTCCATATGAATCACAACTACACAACTTATATTACTTGCCATTTTGTCTCTGGAAAAAGTGTTCTGAGAACATTGCATACAGTTCTGCTGCACATAATTAAAGACTAATGACAAAAAGTGTGTTCTTCGAATAACCACAAGGGTGACTGGGCTTTGGAAAACATGCTCAAAGAGACTACTGGTAAGTGTGCCCAGGTGGCCAAGAGGGTCAATGGCATCCTGGCCTGCATCAGGAATGGTGTGGCCAGCAGGAGCAGGGAGGTCATTCTCCCCCTGTACTCTGCCCCCCAGTTTAGGAGGGACATTGAAATGCTTGAGCGTGTCCAGAGAAGGGCAACGAGGCTGGTGAGAGGCCTTGAGCACAGCCCTACGAGGAGAGGCTGAGGGAGCTGGGATTGGTTAGCCTGGAGAAGAGGAGGCTCAGGAGAGACCTATTGCTGTCTACAACTACCTGAAGGGAGGTTGTGGCCAGGAGGAGGTTGCTGTCTTCTCTCAGATGGGCAGCACCAGAACAAGAGGACACAGCCTCAAGCTACGCCAGGGGAAATTTAGGCTGGAGGTGAGGAGAAAGTTCTTCACTGAGAGAGTCATTGGACACTGGAATGGGCTGCCCAGGGAGGTGGTGGAGTCGCCGTCCCTGGAGCTGTTCAAGGCAGGATTGGACCCAAACCATCACACCCATCCTTTAAAAATGAATACAGTGAATTCAAATAGAAAAGGACTTTCCAGAAACACTTCTTGCTTTGCTAGATTAAAATTGTTCCGTGACACACACACACAACCAAATCTAAATCTCTTACTTTTCAATAGGCTGAAATAAAACTAATTAATAATTAATTGCCTTATGAAGTCTGTGTGAATGGAGCTTTTATAAAGCAAGAAAGGACACTTGTGTAAATAACTTTATCTCATCAAACCTTTAATGCTACAGTCTTATAGTTCTTACAGGATTGTTGTAATGGCATTTCACAGATACATTAGCCTTTTATTCTTTCTTGATAGCAAGGTTTGTGTCTTCATGACTTGGGCAATACTAGTTATTTGCCCATCCAAAACAAGTATGCATTTCTCTCTTAGAAATCAAATTGCAAGAGATAAAATGTGTCAAATGTAATAAACACTGAGAACATGACTGCCTTCTTTTAATATTATCCTTAATTCAAGAAATATTTTCTCAATGTCTTCTTCTGTTTGGCAATCTAATTTTCATATGGCTAGAATTCACTGCTCAGTGCTAAAATAATTCACTGTGTGTAAGACTTCACTACGAGCTGTGCTTATGCTGATGGAGTTCTAACACAAGAACATAAAAATGCTCTTTACTGTCTAAAAATTAAAATCATGTGAGTAAGTTTTTAGCTTTGGAACAACACTAAATAATAAATGCAACAGAATGCATCACATAAATCTGCTCTGATGAGACTTGACCTGGAGTATTGTGTTCAGCTCTAGGGCCCTCAACACATGAAAGATGTGGAGTGGGTCCAGAGGAGGGCCACAAAAATAATCAGAGGGCTGGAGCACATCTCCTGTGAAGACAGTCTGAAAGAGTGGGGGCTCTTCAGCTCGGAGAAGAGAAAGCTCAGCTCTGAACTATAGTGGCCTTCCAGTACCTAAAGAGGACCTATGAGAAAGCTGAGGAGGGTCTAGTAAAAAGACATGTACCACTAGCACACGGGGAAACAGTTCCAAACTAGAGAAGGGTAGATTCAGACCAGACACTACAAAAACATTCTTCACTATGAGGGTGGTGGAACACTGGAACAGGTTGTCTAGGGAGAAAGGGGAGGCCCCAGCCCTGGAGACATTCAAGGTCAGACTTGGTGGGGTTTTGAGCATCCTGATGTAGTTGAGGATGCCCCTGCTTACTGCAGGAGGGTTGAACTAGATGACCTCTTTAGGGCCCTTCCAAACGAGTGCATTCTATGATTCCATGGAACCTAACATCAAAGTTCTGGATTCATTAGTTACAAATTTGTTTCTTTTATGAATCTTCAGCATTCTCAAATCCCCTTTTTTCTTAAGATTTTTAATGGAGCTTGCAGTTTAGGGTATATAAACTTTTAAATATACTGCAGGTGTAACTTTTTTATGCTTTAAATTTGCCATTTCAAATTTTACATGATCCATTCAAGGTGCAACTTTTTTTTGGAGTTATGGGGGAGTATAAACTCATAAGCATGAAGCAGGTCCAGAGGTGCTTTAGATACTTAGACTTTCAACTTCAAAGTAGTAATATAAGCTTCTGCTTACAATCATGTGGGACATGTTTAGCTTTAGGCACATTTCACTATCTAACCTATATATGACCAATGAGAAAGTCCTACTTCTTTCTATAACCTATTTTCCCCTTCTAGAAAGACATTAAATTCCTGTGAGTAATGAGAATCACACACAATAATTTCAAAGCCAATTTTAAAATGGAAGAAGCTTGACAGGAACAAATTATTAAAATCACTTTGCTTACCTCCTATTCTCTTGTTTCTGTATTGGGAATCTGTCATTCTGACTTGTAAGCATTAAGTAATTTTCTGCCCTTTTCCTAAGTTCTGAAGACAGGCAAGATGTTTGCAGTGATTTCAGCATTTGTGATGGTATAGGTATTCCCTGCCCTCCCCCCCCCCCCCCCCCACAATTTAGAAATCACCCAGACTAGACTCAGCCAGCTCTGGGAATATAAATGAAGCTTATATTTACAGCTAGCACAATATACAAGCAGATATTTACAGTATATACAGTTATAGACAGAAATATACAAGGTAAAAGGTAATGCAGAAACACAACTCCCCTCCCAGAAACCTGAGTCCCCAGGAGGGGCTCTCAACCACCCCTTCACCTTCCCCCTGCCCCTCTCAACCTTACCCCAGTCCCAAGGAAGAATAGAGGTTCGGCCAAGAGGTTAAGAAGCAAAGTGGGTTAGCCCAAAATGCAGGGTGAGGTTAGAGAGATGCAGCTCAGCCCCAGCGAAAGTGAAAGTGATGACGAGAGTGTTATCAAATATTTTTGTTTCTTGTTCCTATCCTTCTCAGCGAGGCTGTGAGCAAAGCAGACATCACCATTGTTTTCTTTCCACAGCCTGTAATCTAGTTCTTCTCACCAAAACATTCTAGCCTGCTTCAAACCAGCACACCATTTTTCAGTATTATTGTTTCCTTTTACATTTGTATGTAAAAAGCTTAGATTCTGACCACGATGCAGAATAATTCAAGAGGGTATGAAGGGGCAGAGGCAGACAGACCATCGCTTAGTGTAAAACAGTTTCATGGTATCATGGCAGTGATACAGATGCTCTAGAAGCCAGATGTGGCCAGCAGTCTTTACAGGAACCAGTGAGCTGTACTGCTCCAGCAAAGTAATGTTCCATAAATAAGAATGGAATTTGTCTCTGCAGGTTAACTCTTGTACAATTCTGTACCTGGTTCATAGCAATATTCACCAAAGCCTGACTTTGAAAAAAAAGAAGAAATATTTTAAAGAACAAAGACAATGAGGAAAAAAGTTACTTTGCCTCTCAACATTGTCAGGATCAGACAATGTTTAGTTGCATAATGGGTGATGTCACAGGAGACCTCTAAATAAAAACACATGTCACCATATTGACTTATGCATGTTCAAACTGAACTCAGGATATTATGAGAAACAATCTGTCTTGAGGCTTTTTGCAAACCAAATCTTTGAGACCTGAAAACATCTGAGCTCTCAAACAGTAGCAAGACTGTCATTTTCAGTGTTTCATAGACTACCTATTATGAATGCCAGTTTATTTCCTCCAAATTCTCTCAACACCACACTAAATTATGATTTTTAAGTTAAACTATGCAGTCACCACATTGCTTGGAGAACTGGACTTAAACGTTAATTTCCTCTGTCCAGTTTGAGATATAAATGAAGAAATCAACAAAGAAGTCAGCGAATAAATCTATAAGAGATTCATAGTTTAAAATTTCCTGCCTTGTTTTCTCTTTATTGACCTTTGAACCTTATTTTTTGTCAGTCACTAAATTGCGAAGTGTATTCACAGCTGTCACTAACACGTCACATACCCTGTAAGGAAAAGAGACTTGCTCCATTTCTGACATGTTACTGAAATGTGTTGGTTTCATGACCTGACTTTTGTTTCACTAAAATTATCTGTTCAGTTTCTTCAAACATTAGATTATCAGTCCCTAAGCTTTTTTTCATATGTTTAGACTTGAAAAGTCTTTTTCAAGTCCTTATCATCGCCCACTGAATATAATCAAGGTTGAGTGGAAGTTATGCCATTGAGTTCATTGTGAACAGGAAAAGATGAAAAAGGAGTTTGTTACAATTTTGATGCTAAATTTGCCATTTCCCTTGCTTGATTGGAAGGCATTTCTGTAACTGCTGTGCAGTACTGCATTTTAAGGATAGTGTTTTGTTGGTTTTTTTTCAAAGCTTGCCTCAAGATGCTAACAAATAAATAGACACATAAACAGGAAAGAAAAAGGAAAAAAAAAAGTTCATATCCTTTGTAGCCTCGAGCACAAGCCCTACGAGGAGAGGCTGAGGGAGCTGGGATTGTTTAGCCTGGAGAAGAGGAGGCTCAGGGGTGACCTTATTGCTTACTACAACTACCTGAAGGGTGGTTGTGGCCAGGGGGAGGTTACTCTCTTCTCTCAGGTGGCCAGCACCAGAACAAGAGGACACAGCCTCAGGCTGCGCCAGGGGAAATTTAGGCTCGAGGTGAGGAGAAAGTTCTTCACTGAGAGAGTCATTGGACACTGGAATGGGCTGCCTGGGGAGGTGGTGGAGTCGCCGTCCCTGGGGCACTTCAAGGCAAGGTTGGACATGGCACTTGGTGCCATGGTCTAGCCTTGAGCTCTGTGGTAAAGGGTTGGACTTGATGATCTGTGAGGTCTCTTCCAACCTTGGTGATACTGTGATACTGTGTGTGTGATACTGTAGCCACTTAAAAAAAATATGCAGATGATGACAACAATGTGTCAGGACATAATTTAGGAAAGCTTTTGAAGGTTCTAGGGTTTTTTTTTCAATATGTCACCAAGGTTAAATATTCTTTTGGAGTGGAATGGACTCTGTTTCAGAGTTATTTGAGATAAAGAACTAAGATTGACTTACGCCAAAAGGTATTGTTTTCTTCTAGGGAAAAAAAAAAAAGAGAGAGAGAGAGAAAGAGAAATTTCACTTCCACCCAACAAAAAAGGACAAGTTACTAAAAAAAGGCTGGAAATGAGGTGTTTTTTTTTTTTTGTTCAGTTCCATTTGTTACAAAACACAATAAATGTGACATAGCTATAGTAAACCACCAAGCGATACTGTAACACTTGTACTTAACAAGGGCAAATATATCATTTTTAAGGCTGTTTTCATGGAAAATAGAAAAAAATATATTAGACATAAAGGAATTGGCTGAGAAATTTTACTTTGGTCCAATACCACAGATAGCAAATCATCCACCAAAAGTTAGTATGTAGATTATTGTTCCTGTCTACACTGGACATTACTTTTAAATCTAATCTCTTGCAATCTACTCCAACTGCTGCAGTTCAGCAGGAAATACCTCCTGTTGAAGACACACTGCAGCTCACAGTCCTCTTAGTCACATGTACTCTGTCATTACAGGGTCGTGGGACTGAATTTTTAGAGCTGGGAGTCAAAGGCATTCTGCTGGACTTCCTCAATACATGAACAAACACATATCACAAAGCAGGTGGAAACAGCACCAAACGAGTCCCAAAATATGGCCAAGCAGAAACAGAGAAAAGGTGTTCCAAAATGTCAACTTTCCTTATGAGAAGTGTTGTCTTCATAAAAACCTCTCAAAATATGTGTCCTTTAAAAATTAAATGGTGTTTTGTGACATCTGAGTAGCATCACGTGCCAAAGATTCTTAACTCTGATGAGGAAAGCAAAGTTAACGAAGCTAACATCCACTTGCAGTATGGAGGTTTTAAACTCTTTTGCTCATTTTAAAAAAGTCTTAAAGTAGCATATATATAGAATCATAGAATCATAGAATTAACCAGGTTGGAAGAGACCTCCAAGATCATCCAGTCCAACCTAGCACCCAGCCCTATCCAGTCAACTAGACCATGGCACTAAGTGCCTCAGCCAGGCTTCTCTTGAACACCTCCAGGGACGGTGCCTCCACCACCTCCATGGGCAGCCCATTCCAATGCCAATCACTCTCTCTGGGAAGAACTAAGACTATGCTGTTGAAGTCATATAATTGGCGAATAAGTTAACAACAAAAAGTTTGCATGGGATAATTTTCCAGGTTTCTTGGAGAACATCAGCTATGGAAGGCACTGGTATTTTTTTTGTATCTTAAATTACAGTACTTCAAAAGATTGAGCATTTAAACAGCCTTTGCAAATATTTAAAGACATTGACCTGCTAAAACCAGGCACACACCTTAGGTTCCCATTGTTCTTTCTACCAAAACCAGTGATTCTTTTTAGCACTTCTTATTTAACTAGAGCAAATGCAGTGTACCTTGCCAAAGCACATGTAATTATATACTCTCCAAATAATCTTTTCCTTTCTTTCTTCCACCCTGGATCTTAAATCTGATGAGTGGCTCCTGGAAATCAAACTTCTGGGAATGATTGCTGATTGAAAGCCAACTGAAAACAGCAACTTTCTTCATGCATAAGCACAAACTAAAAAAGGCCTTCGTATCTTCCCAAGACTAAACATACACTCACACACAAAGCAACGGGAACTAGGACCATAGTGGACAAGAGCACCACCTGGTGACGCCTTCCCTTTTGCTACCTTGCCCTGCTGCTGTAAACTGAGCCTGGTCTTTGCAGTCCACACTAGAATGGGAAGAGAATCATCAATCCTCAACATCACCTTGGGTCTCACATGGCTTAATATAAAGTTGTTTATTCTGATACCTTAACTTTAAACTACTCTTTCAGGTCTTCAATTCTCATTCTAAAATTAATTCTTTGTTCTCCCCATTTGGCAAGGCTTTTGTCCTTTGAATTTTCCAGAACTGAATTGCCATGATCAGCTCCATTTTGCTTTTACACAGAATGCCAGGAAGCAACAAACTGACTCAAATAAACCACAGCTATACACAGAATACCTGTGGGGAAGAAAAAGAATTCTAGAAGTTCATGGTTTAGACTACATAACTCACAAGGATGAGACAATGTTAAGAAATCCTCCTCTACCAAGCATTTCCAAGATTTTTTTTTTTCCACAAATTTTGCCCAAACCAACTGGACTGTGATGCAATTCAGGTTCCTAAATATATCTATTTTGTCCCTTATTTTTCTAGTAAAGTCTTTGACAGAGACATAATCCATGAGTCTGTGAAGTCAACAGGATCCTTAATGCGCTTCGCATCAGCTCCTAATTTACTCACCATTTGCCTGAAGGACATAACTTTAATTGTAATTATTTTTCTGTAATTAATAGTCAATGTAATTTATATTCAAAATATTCTAAAATGATTTTGTAAAAATGTTATCTTTAGGTTTAAACAATGGGGAAGATTTTGATTAATTTTATGATTACAAGAACAAATTAACATGAAAGTAGGCTAAAAATTGTGAACACGCCTCTGATGAAAGAAAATTTCTGGGCTCCCTGCCAATTTTAAGAGAAAAGAGAGAGCTTCAAGGTAGAGATGTTACTGTTTAGGTAGTGTATGAGCCAAAATCTGGAAACAGAGAACCTTAGAAGTTAAGTTCTGACATATGCAAGAAGTCTTTGAGTGGGACAAAAATATAACACTCAAAAATAGAAGATGTTTGTGTGGCAGACAAAAATAAGATGCAGACAGAAATGAGCTGCAGCACTTTTCAAGATGTGAATACTCTTACACATATTGAAGTATACATAAGGTGTGTTGCTAGAAGATACAGTGTAATTCCATATAACTTTTACTTACATGATGTATTTATTTGTGTGCATGCACATGTTCAAAGACACAGATACACAGGGCCAATGACATCCGGGCCTGCATCAGGAATGGTGTGGTCAGCAGGAGCAGGGAGGTCATTCTGCCCCTGTACTCTGCACTGGTTAGACCACACCTTGAGTACTGTGTCCAGTTCTGGGCCCCTCAATTTAAGAAGGACATTGAGATGCTTGAGTGTGTCCAGAGAAGGGCAACGAGGCTGGGGAGAGGCCTTGAGCACAGCCCTACGAGGAGAGGCTGAGGGAGCTGGGATTGTTTAGCCTGGAGAAGAGGAGGCTCAGGGGTGACCTTATTGCTGTCTACAACTACCTGAGGGGAGGTTGTGGCCAGGAGGAGGTTGCTCTCTTCTCTCATGTGGCCAGCACCAGAACAAGAGGACACAGCCTCAGGCTGCGCCAGGGGAAATTTAGGCTGGAGGTGAGGAGAAAGTTCTTCACTGAGAGAGTCATTGGACACTGGAATGGGCTGCCCGGGGAGGTGGTGGAGTCGCCGTCCCTGGAGCTGTTCAAGGCAGGATTGGACGTGGCACTTGGTGCCATGGTCTAGTTGGCACTAGAGCTCTTTGGTAACAGGTTGGACTTGATGATCTGTGAGGTCTCTTCCAACCTTGGTGATACTGTCATACTGTGAAATTCAAAGAAGCACCAACGTGGCTTTGAGACACCTCATACATGGGCTGTTTGCCTTTTTGAAGAAAGCCCCAGGTACATAAAAGCAAAGTCTTCTGGAAATAGTTGAATGGGGAACTACAAGTTTTGCATGAAAAATATAGCAAAAGTCCAAACTGCTCTGCAACAAATAGACATCTATTATGGGTATAGAATGATAGAATCAACGAGGTTGGAAGAGACCTCCAAGATCATCCAGTCCAACCTAGCACCCAGCCCCATCCAGTCAACTAGACCATGGCACTAAGTGCCTCATCCAGGCTTTTCTTCAACACCTCCAGGGACAGTGCCTCCACCACCTCCCTGGGCAGCCCATTCCAATGCCAATCACTCTCTCTGGCAACAACTTCCTCCTAACATCCAGCCTAGACTTCCCACGGCACAACTTGAGACTGTGTCCCCTTGTTCTATTGCTGGTTGCCTGGGAGAAGAGACCAATCCCCACCTGGCTACAACCTCCCTTCAGGTAGTTGTAGACAGCAATGAGGTCACCCCTGAGCCTCCTCTTCTCTAGGCTAAACCCTCATAGGGTTTGTGTTCCAGGCCCCTCACCAGCTTTGTCGCCCTTCTCTGGATACCTTCCATCACCTCAACATCTCTCTTGAATTGAGGTGCCCAGAACTGGACACAGTACTCAAGGTGTGTAGGGTATGAAGATATGTCACCATTTGGGAACATAAACTGAGAATACTACACTACAGTATTCTCCTCCCATAAGAGTAGAGAGTATCAAGCTTCTTTGACAGAAAAATTCTGCACTGGAAAGGAAAAGAAGAAGCCTTCATAATTAGAGCCCTTTTCTATTAAGCATTTATATGCTATGAAAAATTTGCAGAAGACAAAAACGTGGGACTTGCAGGAATGTATTGTCTGATAATCACACTTTTTTCCTGCAACTGGAAACAAACAAACCAGTATGGTCCCAACAGTGCATTTTTAATACATCAGACATACTGAAAAAAGTTCTTAAGCATTTGAACAAACAAATACTTAAGACATACTATGTCATTCATGCTTTTAAGCCACAGTAAAAATTGCCATTCAATTATAATGTTTTATTCTCTCTTTTTTCTTTTTTAATTCAGCTTATTCAAAACCTGTAACTGCTCAGAGGAAATTGAATTCAGCTACACAGCAATGCAGATATTGGGTATCTGGGTTTATAACTATCTTCCACAAGAAAGAAGAGGCAACATGTATATTAAAAATACACTTAATAGTCTATCTGATTAATGAACCTCTACTACTTTTGATAAATAGACCTGTTATATGGTATTCTAACATATATACAGTATTATTCTCACAAAAAAATGACCTAGAACTTACCAACAATGTTAGGTGCATGCTTTACTAAACAAGATATTTGGAAATGCTGTTGAAAGAGCTTGCAACAGTATTAAACATGGAAAGTAATGAATGAAAAATTACACAACCACAAACCACTTGTGGTAAAACATGACTGTGATCCAATCTATTAGCCCTTTTACTTGAAACTCCAAACAAGGGTGTACATTTATTATCCTTGATCATCCATGTGCGGCTGCTTAATTGATTGGATTGCTCATCTGTTAAAGGCTGTGTGTCTCAGAGACTTCTCGACCAGTTTTAAGAAGAGAGTTATGAGAAATAGCACCAAAATTAGCCTCCCAGTTACATCCTGTATCTATTTATTATATATTCAATTTATATTCTATTTATTATATATTCTATAGAATAAATATTATATATTCTAAATAATAGAATTCATATTCTATTTATTATATATTCTATATTTTTTATATATTCAAGACATGACTTCTTCATAACTTTTCAAAAAGTAGAATTTCTCATCCAAGAAGTCCACAGCTTCCTTGCAGAAGTGGCATTTCAAGGAAAACCTTAATTTTTTTTCTTTCTTTCTTTCTGAAAGGTGATTCAAAACATGCAAACAAGAACAATTTAGTGAAAACGTTAATCCATGTGAAAAAGCTAGCAGAAATGGACAGACACTTCAGCAACAACAAACTGTCCTTTTGGCTGTGTATTATCACAAGAGTGTGTCTCATCTGCTATACTTCCAGATTGAGGATTCCTAAAATTGATGAGAAGGACTATTAATAACTTGCTTTTCAGGACTAAGTGATAGCTTGTCCTGTGGTTTCTCAGCTATTTAAATAATTGGAGATGAATTTGTCCTTTGTACACGTGTGGCATGAACCACCAAACAAATACTTATTTTCTGAAGTTACTGTGATACTGTTGGCCCTGAAAAGAACTTTCAAGTTACAATAATAAGCATCACATAATAGTTGTAACGGTTGAAGAAAATTCTAACCTCAGAGTCTTATGCATACATCACTTGAAACGCAATAGAATTTATTCACCTGTTTCCTACATGCCACTGCTTCAAAAGAACTAAAAATTTACTTTGCTAGTAGTGCTAAGCATGATAGATCAGGCCTTGCTCTTTTTTCACATTACTGTAAACCAGAAGTATCTCATGAAACAATGAATTTACACTGCTGTAAAACTGATGTGATAAGCAAGAAACAAGGCTTGGTACCTCATATGAAAATGCTTGGAGCTCCTCCAATAAAAAGGTCATGCTTCAGAAGATGAGCTCAATCTTCAGAAGATGTTGTAATGGATGCTATAAAACCACAAAACGCTTTGCGTAGACAAAATTCACAGTGACTGAGACCCACACATTTGTGACCTCAGCACTTGCCTGATGCAACGATGTCTAAGCTACCAACCTTGAAGGATCTCCTACTGCTGATGGGAAAGTAATTTGTTCAACTTGTAGAAGCATTTTTACAATACAGGTGCTTGGGTAACATTTTGATTTACACAGTATGGAAACCTAAGTAGAACTGGCTTCACTGCTGTGGAGCTCTGTCTTTTACACTAGCATTAGAAGCAAGGAGTGATTTGTTCAACCAAGTAATGAGAGATAGGACAAGAGGAAATGGCCTGAGGTTTCACTAAGGGAAGGCTAGGTTGGATATTAGGAAGAACTATTTCACTGAAAAGGTTATCTGACACTGGAAAGGTTTGGCCAGGCCAGTGGTGGAGTTCACATCTCTGGAGATATTTAAGAGTCTGATAGATTTAGTGCTTAGGGCTATGGTTTAGCTGAGAATGTGTCAGTGTCATGACATGATTGGACTTGACGATCCTGAAGGTCTTTTCCAATCTAGGCAATTCTTTGATTCTGTTATACTAAAATGTTCAGTCAAACCTACAGTAAAGAATTGTGGGGGTCATGCTACTCAGAAATAGTCTCAAGACTAACCAAAGAGACTGCTGCTGCTGCTTTAATTGCCACAGTCTCTGAGCAAGTTCACGATGTACTGCATGATAAATCTCTCTGTGAAAAGAACAGAAATGAAGACAGGAGAGGACAATGTTACCTCTATCTGGACCTCAGTGCTATGTCAGAACTCCATAATAAAACACATTTTTCTGTATTTAGTTCAGCCACACATACATGGAGAAGGAGAAAAGCTAGCTTTTATTTTTATCAAGTGTACAAAGTCATGGCAGACCTTGTGTATGTGGCTGCATGTAGTTTTGGGACAGGACTCCCATTGAGAACACAAAATGATTGTCAGAAATGTTAATAATTTGTAGAACCAGTATTTTGTATCAGGAATTTATAAACAGAGAAAGACTATCTTGGTATAAAATAAAAAAATAGAGAAAGTTAGGAAGAAATCAATTTAAAGAAAAATAAGAAGGGAAGAAGATTTATTCTTTAGTAATTTCTGAATGTTACTGCAAAATAGATGAACTGAATTCTCTTTATAAGAAACCCACATTTCAGTATCTAGCACACTAAATCAGTAATTCCTCACCAAAAAAAAAACAGCTAAAACATATCTGTTGGTTTTACATGTACTGGTAAAAGAGAACTTGCACCATAAAACACTAAACCCCAAAGTTTTTAGCTTTTCTGTCACATTTCAGTGCGTTTAATATCCTTCTGTCGTATTATTTATGACTTCACAAAGAAACCAGTTATTTCCCATTATCTCTTCAATAAATAAGTAAAGCAGAGCATGCTGCAGTGCTACAATTCGTTAATGAGATGCCTACAAAATCGTCATGGTGTCTGGTCTCAGAAGCTTGCACAGCATATAACTATTAGAGCTCGCCTCATCCCTGGGGAGTAATTGCATCTTTTACACATTGATATGTTCCAACCTGACGGCTGAGACACACATTTTGGAGTGGATTACATAAAATAAGTAAACCTTTCCATGACATAGTTAACATTTAAGAACCAAAATTTTCTAGCAGTGTTTTCAGGTGGTTTTTTTTTCCCCCACCATTCTATCATGAGAAATGCCTTGCTTTCTGGTAAGAAAAGCAGGCTGAAATTTTTACTTTGCATTTCTTGTGGGAAAAATTCAGTACTCTGTCCCCCACTGGAGTGAGTTCTTCTACAGTTCATAACTAGAAATGTTAGATTACACACTGTGAAATGTAACTGAAACCCTGATCTAAAGCCCGCTGAAGAAAACAAAAGCCCTTTCCACTGGGTCCTGTGGGCTTCGCCTCTAAACCCAAATGCAGGCAGAAATAATTAACTTTTCCATCTCTTAATCTATATTGCTGCTTAAGAATAAAATAAAAACAAATGAAAAACCAGACAGGTGAAAAATACTTCTCTTTTGTATTAGATCAGTAAGACTGACACAAATTGAAAGAAAATAGCATGAAACTACTTCTGCATTTAGAAAGACAAAGTATTTACCAACAGCAACTATAGTTTCCCTTCTACCTTTTAATGGCCTTTTCTATCACAGGATATGTAGTGTTCACTACATGTATTTTTTTAGTTTGATTTGCTGTAAGGTTTCTCATTTCATTTCACTAGTTTGTAGTATTGCTCTGTAATCCTGTACATCATTTTTCTTCTAGAAACATGTTATATCTTGGAATATGATTTCAGCTGTGTTTTTCACTGCCTTTTAAATGCCCTATCAAGGACTGAATGCTGTGAATTTTGGATATTTCAGCTCTTTCTATCCAATTAGCAGAAAATTCTTCACCCAGGGCTCTTTAAAGACACTTGTAAAGGCTACTGTAATATAATCATAATGTCTCAAGACAATATCAGTACACACATTTTTCTGAGGTGACCTGTTCAATGTATTCTGTGTCTCCTCCTGAGAAAGATGCTTGCTTTCTGTTTGAATGCACAATGCCGTTAGGAAACAGCATCTTGAGGAAAGAAGCTTGAAAATTAAATAAGAACCAGTTAGATTGCATCAGATCATTATCCAGAACAGGACCCTAAATCTAAAGGCAAAATCAAAATAAAAAAAAAGAAGAAGAAACCACAGTTCTGACATCGTGGTCAGTTCATTTTGCTATCCTGGAATGAGATTCAAAAAGAAAGTGAAGACACTTATGATCACAGAATCATAGAGTCAACCAGGTTGGAAGAGACCACCAGGATCATCCAGTCCAACCTAGCACCCAGACCTATCCAGTCAACTAGACCATGGCACTAAGTGCCTCATCCAGTCTCCTCTTGAACACCTCCAGGGATGGTGACTCCACCACCTCCCTGGGCAGCCCATTCCAATGCCAATCACTCTCTCTGGGAAGAACTTCCTCCTAACATCTAGCCTATACCTCCCCTAGCACAACTTGAGACTGTGTCCCCTTGTTCTATACAGAGCTTTGTACATGTGTTGAAGTATGAAGGTCCTATTGCAATCGTTGCAGTGAGTTTAGAGAGTGACATCTCACATGAAAGTAAACATATACATATTTGAGCAACTCACCTAGGCTCATATTTAGACACTACTGAATTCTGCTGTTTGGGCTTTTGGTTTAGTTTTTTGGGGGTTTATTTGCTTATTTGTTTATTTTCCAGTTGTGTGATTTAAAAGGAAGAGATTAAAGTCAGCATTACTTATATATGACATAAGGAAAAAGAAATTTTTGAGGCACAAAAGGAAACTGCACATAAGATGACTGATAAAATTCCTGAAAGAGTAAATGCTATCAGAAAAAAACCTTTTTTTTTTAGTCAACAACCCATCTCAAGAAATGGAAATAAAGAGATGTGTTTATCCACAAAGCTAATTTACATATGCTGTATGATTACTGTTTAATAAGCCATTTCCTTCCAAGAAACAGTTGTGAATATGCATAAAGTCACTCATCCAGCGCATCCATGCCAATGAAGCTGCTACATGCTCTTAAAGGTAATAAAACCTAAGAATAAAACATCTCTCTCTCAGTCCTTCTTCTGGGATTTTCAGGTTATTGGCATGTGTGTCTCATATCAGAAAGAAAAAATAACTGCAAGTTTATTTATTTTTCAGTAAACAAATAATGTAGCTAATGGTCATTATGTATGGGAGAAACAAAAGAAAGTCTGGACCTTCTCACTGGGAGTGAGGGACTTTTACGTGCAAGGGGCAAGCAAGCACAGAAGCACATCTGATGATGATTCTGCCAATGATATATATGGGTCTTAGCCAGCAGTCATTCATTTTAACTGACTGATGGATTCTTGTTAGGGAATGGAGTATTTCTTCTTTATGCCCATTTTATATATGACCTTCTCCTAATATAGTTAAGCATGACAATCTCAAGGTATCAGCAGAGTTATCAGTTTACAAGTCCTTTTTATCAGTAGGATAGTGAGGAAATAGAACATATGGCACATTTTTCACTGACTATTTTAGTAAACAGTTAAACCAACAGACAAAACCTTTATTGCTATAAATAGCACTCTTATACCAGTCTAAAATTAGTTACATCAGGCTCTGGCTGTCGTGTTCTCTGATGCTATTAATATGTGATATCCTTTCAAGGTTGCCTGAAAGTTTCTGTGAGTTAACAAGACTTTGGTAAGCTAAGGGAAAAAAACATGCCAGCTTGATCACCTTTTAGATGTAAGAAACACTGAGCAACATAGGCATTGCAGGAACCCCTGTTGCACTGCCATGCAGTTTGGTTTAATTCCTTAGAGTTTGAGATAATTCAAATAAAAAAAACCTATCCTAGCTAGAGTTGTTCATGTCAGGTTGATACAAAGTCCTCTCAGGTCAAATCCAAGCCTGTAATTGATTTCCATGGGCTCTGGATCAAATGAGCAGCACTAAGTCCTGCAAGGCATTCAGTACTCCCAGGTGTTGCAGCATTTATTCATCTTCCATTGAAATGCTTATTAAGTTTAAGTGTTTTGAATCTGACGTAAGTTCTCCTCTTCTTGTAGGTTATCACTTTTGATTACATAAATAGCTGAATAAAACAGAGATGTAACAAATACCTATGAGTTCAAAGGAGCTGTTTTCCTGTTTCAAGCTCTATGATATTCTTGGGCTCTCTGAACCTTTGACATTTAAGAACAGCTATTTTATATCCATTGCCCACACTTCTTTAAAAGAATTTAGGAAAAGTATAAAACAGTTTATTTCCCTAATCTGAGCCTGATCCAACCCACACTAAAGTAATTGCCATTAACAGAGAATATGAGAGGGCAAGATGAAGAAGCCATTTAGCTCAACATCCTATCAGCACTCAGAAGCAAAAGAGCAGCACATCAGAAAAGGCAACAATACAGTGATTGTTCCTGCATTATATACAACTCAAAACATTTTATGACTGAATGGAACCTTAACAGATTTAGCAATCTCCAACTTAAGGAGTTCCCAAGGCAGATGTAGCTTTTGTACCTGATATGCATGAGTGGATACTTTGCCATTAATTTTTCAATATATATATTTTTTTTAGTTGTAAAAGAATGGAACAGCAATGGCTGGAGTATGACCTTTCATCGTAAGATGAAACCTTCTCTCATAGCATTGTTTGTTAAAAATATTCTTCTTTCCACATACAGATGAAAAGTCAAAACTGCTTTGAACTAAAATCCTAAATGCAACTCAGAGCAAACAATGTGCCATTCAATTTCAATCTTTTGTTTTATTTTTCTAAACAAAAATCAGTAAAGAATAAGTGATTTTCACTCATAGACTTTTGGAAACAAGAAATTAATAAATTATATATTCCAACTATATTTGGCTTTAATCAAAATCTCGCTTAAGAAAACACAAGTTCAAAGATTCTGGAACATATTTTTCTATTACATTACTTTCATAGACTTTCATAGAATCGACCAGGTTGGAAGAGACCTCCAAGATCAGCCAGTCCAACCTAGCACCCAGCCCTAGCCAACTAGACCATGGCACTAAGTGCCTCAGCCAGTCTTTTCTTGAACACCTCCAGGGACGGTGCCTCCACCACCTCTCTGGGCAGCCCATTCCAATGCCAATCACTCTCTCTGTGAAGAGCTCTTGATATTTTATTGTGAAATGTGTAGAAGGAACATGAGGTTTCTTTTGGAAACAGTTCTAGATGTTTAACTGAATATATTAACTTTAGCTTGATATTACCTTTGATTGCAAAAATTCTTGGCTCCTTCTATAACTCTCTGATCAAATTCAGTAAACAGAATCAGTAAATAAACTACGAGTTCCTGTAGTGCAGTAGCAAAAACTGGTGAAGAAGCACATCGCTCTTCTACCACACACCTATTGTAGGGAAGACAATGGCACATGAAAAAATCTCTCTGCTGCATGTTCATCATGGCCTAGAGGCTGTGCTCTACTGCACAAATATGTTGTCCACAAGATGAACCAGAAGAGATCACTGTAATAGAAGAGCTGGCAGACAACTCGGTACCAGTGATGACACCTGTCTGGCCTTACCTTCACCTAAAAGTGCAGAACACCCTTCATGAACAGAGGTGCTTTATTGTAAAAAAAACAAGTTATGTAATAGTACAGGAAACCCAAACCAGGAGAATCTGTGCAGTGTACCATGAGAAAATCCATCCAATGTTACATGAATATAGGGCTTGCAGCATCTGAGGGGGGCATAAAATCAACTAGCTACATATATTCATCTTTTACTCTATTTTATTAAAACAGCTATTTTATTAAGCCATATATTGCTGGGGATTTCTTGTGAGGATCCATAAGGAATTGTGCACCATATGTCTTTTGCCTCACATCTCACCACCCATCTCTGTGCCAAACACCAGTCACTATCAGGCTGCTCTCTTGAAGTACTAGAATTTCAGATTTCTAACACTGTCCATTTCTCTCTAGGAAGCTAGTTAGGTAAGTAATTTTTTTGCAAACATGTTGCATGAGTTCCTGTTCTCAATTTCTTTCTTGAGACAGTGTAAAAGTGATTGGCATATTAAAAATATCACAAGTCTCAGAAGAATGTAAATAAACTTGTATTCATACAAGGGCTTGTTCCAAGTTTCAATTAAAGAGGAAGCTTAAGAACAAGCCTACATTCTCTCACATTGTTACCACTCTTCAGGCTTGTAAAAGGTATCTACTTGAACAGCAAATGGGACAAGAGCTATTTTAAAAAATACAATTAAATCAAAATTAGTATCTCCAAATTATGAAATAACCACACTGCTCCTGATACAGTGCTGTGTCCAGTTCTGGGCCCCTCAATTCAAGAGAGATGCTGAGGAGCTGGAACGTGTCCAGAGAAGGGCAACAAGGCTGGTGAGGGGCCTGGAACAAAAACCCTATGAGGAGAGACTGAGGGAGCTGGGGGTGTGCAGCCTGGAGAAGAGGAGGCTCAGGGGTGACCTCATTGCTGTCTACAACTACCTGAAGGGAGGTTGTAGCCAGGTGGGGGGTGGCCTCCTCTGCCAGGCAACCATCAATAGAACAAGGGGACACAGTCTCAAGTTGTGCTGGGGGAAGTATAGGCTGGATGTTAGGAGGAAGTTCTTCACAGAAAGAGTGATTGGCTGCCCAGGGAGATGGTGGAGGCACCGTCCCTGGAGGTGTTCAAGAAAAGCCTGGATGAGGCACTTAGTGCCATGGTCTAGTTGACTGGCTAGGGCTGGGGGATGGGTTGGACTGGATGATCTTGGAGGTCTCTTCCAACCTGGTTGATTCTATGATTCTATGAACCACAGTCACACCTCAAAGGAGAAGCAAGTATTCTGTAGTGGTGCAGGATAGCACCTTTGCTTCCAAACTGGTTTGGAAGCTTGCAGTAAAGCTGCCCAGTTGAGGGAATAAGAGAGGAAATATTATTTGTTCCGCAGTCTATAGATCTCTTTCCACAAGAAAAAAAAAGGGCAACTCTTATATACTCAATGCATAAAGGAACATAATTTCATGAAATCTTACACAAAAGAGAAAGATACTGAAGGAAATGTGGTTATGTCACACTGGCACAGCACTGTACAAGTTGACAAATTTGAGATTTGATGCTCTGGGAAAGCAGAACATTAAGATGAGCTAAAATTAGTTAAACCAAGTTATTGTCGATAACAGGATTTCATACCAAATTACAGACTTTCCTCACCAGAAAGGCTGGTATGATTTGCAGTGAAGTGAACAAAGTTCAGAAGGTAAGTGAGAAACATAATCTCAGGAACAGTTTTGGCTATCATCCTCCTCAAGCTTCTGCAGTGCTTCAGTCCAGAGGCAACTTTAAAGAACATGGTAATTAAAAAAAATAATTAAATCTGAAAAATGAATACAACAATGAGGAGAATGTCCCTGCTGCAACTTATTCTAGTGTGTCTCTAAGATTTTCAGCCTGCTTCAGAGCTATTATTGGCAATACCTAACTGCAGTCTAGAGCTCTGACGCCTCTTGGAAGACACTAGAATAATGTCATGGGTGAATATGCTTGAGATCTCTCTACGGGTGCACTTTAAAAGTGAACAATAGTGAAACAGTTTATAAGATTGACACATGGAGCAGTCTTTACATTTCCAAACAGAAGAAGAAAAATAGCTTACAGCCCATTGAAGTTAAGGTTTCTAAGGTCTCTACATCTTAATTCAAAAGCATAGCTATGTGAAGAGTGGATTCTTTCCTGCATGTGGATACTTACTCAAATGTTACTTTCTGGTTTTTCAGAGGCTTATTGCAAATGAACAGAGATATTACAATTCACTATTTTTTTCTTCAAATTTGGTGGGTTCTGTGTGTTGTTTGGAAAAGGCAAAAAAAAAATTGTCAGAAGCACTGAAGTGACTTTGAGGGTTATACAAACCAAGAGTATTTTGTGTTTAAATGTAGCAGACACATTGCCTTCTTGGTGAAGTGGAAATTGTCATCAAATCCCAAGAATGTGCTCTGTTATGATCTTTGAAAGAAATATGTTATGGGCTTTCAGAGTTATATAACTGGGAAGATGGGACAAGACCAAATCAGCTAGACAGGAAGATTGGGATTTATCTCATCCATTTCACTTGTTTAAATATTTAAGTCTCTGCTAATCATAATAAATTTCGTTTACACTCACTGCAGAGGAATGAACACCTCCAGATGCCTGCTTCTTTTCATTATCCCCTAAGTGAGACAAGGATGACTAGTTCAGTAGAATTTAACTTTTGGAGGAGTTAGTCAAGGCTTATAAATACCTCACAGAGATGGTAAGCAACTGGCAGAGAAATATGTTTGAATTTCACCTCTTCTACGATAATTCTATTGTACAGTGTGTCCTGAGTGTTGCATTTAAGAAAAAGATGTCCTACTTGTCTGCTTTAAAAGAGTTCTATGTCCTAATTGCCTTCTTTAAAAACCCACACACATAAGATGCAATCTATACATTCTATAGCTAAATCCTTCCATACAAACACAGGGGCTGGGGAAAGAAATATATACAGACAATAAGAAAGGTTTATTCAAGGAAACCTTTCTGGTGTGTTTGGATTTACTTTGAAAACAAAAGAACTTCTGAGTATAGGGAGCTGGATAATAGGTATCAGCAAGCATGTTAAGGTAGATATACCACTTGTACTGAAAAGATGACCAGCCTGCTTTCAGCATTTTGAAGTGAATGTCTTTCAAATCCACTTGTGTGGATCCAAATCCATCGTTTGAACTATAACCCTTCCCACAATTCCACATTATTTAGCGCTTTTATCTGTATTTCTTTAACTTCTCTGCAAAGATGTAGCTAACAGTGCACACTAAACGTGATGACTACGTAGAGAAACAAGGAAAGCTCACATGCCTTCTGTTGAAAAACCCACAACTTCTTCCCCACTGCATGGCCAAAATCACTCTAAATCAACTTCATTGATCACTGTCTAATAAACATCATGTTGTACTCAAGGTGTGAAGTGGGCAAACAGTGGCCAGAAGGCAGTTGCATCCCAGGGGATTTGTCCAGTCACTCTTTTCTATCTTCTCCTAGAGACCTCAAAAAATATCTTACTCCTATCTCTCCCTCCCACAGCTACATTTTTATCTGAAGCATATGCATGGCTGTGCAAAGGTATCTGTATTTTAAAATCATGTGTAGAGTGTACCAGACACAGCTAGTCAGCATCATCTGTGGTGTGCAGCTGTGTCTGTCCCCAAAGGAAGAGAGAGGCTGTCACAGCTCTACCAGCAGGCAAGTGGCTGAAACGTGCTGAAGGGCTCATCAGCATGACTAGCAACATTGCTTCTCCCATGAACAATTTAACACATTGAATTTCAAAAGTTTGGGCCTTGGAAGGAAAGGGACTGTAAGCATAAATAAATTAATAATGGTTGCAGTCTTTTAGCAGGTGCTATTTCTGCAATGATCTGGCTGACATGCGGGGGGGGGAGGGAAAAGAGCAGCCAAAAGCAAGCACATGGTCCAAGAAGAATAGCATAGTAATATCACATATTTCATGTGCTTTTGTAAGGCTATTCCTTTGCAATATTTACTTCTAAAATGCAGCAACTTTTGACACAGATTAACATCATATATATTGACACAAGCAAATCAGATAAAACTTGAACTTTCCTTTCCCTTGGAAAATGATTAATACTTAGCTTGTTAAACCATTAAGCCAGTCAATGGGTAGATTTGCTCTAAACTATCTATCTATGGGCAAGTTTCAATTTGTACTTCTTGAAGTCTTGCATCCTGGTGCCAAAAAGTTAAATGCTAAGTAAATTCTCTACCACTCTAGAGACTATAAAGTTTTATTTTATATAACTACATATCAAATAAACACAAGAAATAGCTGCGCCTACGACTTACTCAGCTCTCCTTAGATTTGAGAGAATATGTGTATATACTGTTTTTCTGGTTCTGCCTGTCCCTAGTCCTTCACATCTGTGTCTCAACATGACTTTGACCAACTGATGTAAACAAATGCATCATCAACTGAAGCCAACCAAGGAGATTAGAAAAGCTACAAATCCTCAGTTCCATGAGTGATATGAGATACTGCACTATTTAAATTACAAAGCTTCTGTTAAAAAGAGTTGTCATGAAAGACTTTTTACTTTCTATTGAAAAGATGCAATTCTTAACCTGGTATTTCCCAACAACTAAGTGATTAGATATTCTAAGCAAAAAAAGTATATCCCTCCCTTTATAGTCAGATTCGGAAAGCATCTTCAACTTCTCTGCTTTTCATTCCTCTGTGGGAAGTGAAAGAGTTTGAGGACCAGCATGTTGCAGGTGTAATCCACCATGTCAAAGAGCATCAATTTTGTTCCTAAGCAACCCTGCACAGTGCAGTGGTTGCTGTCCACAGCTGATAAGAATGCTTTCAGAATTCTTAACTGGCTGCAAGAGGGAGAGATGAAAGTTGCAGAAAGTGAAAGTAAGGCCACTAACACAATAATAAAATTCCTCTTTGGGATAATAAGAAAGGGGAAGAGGAACTGTAACAACAAAAAGTTAAAGATCTCATTACATATGTTCTCATGCAGAACACTCTTGGTTCATAGTGCTGAAAGAAGCAGTGAATTAGGGTGCATCAGACACGTTGAGACTATGAGCTATCACACCATGTTAAATTACATCCTTCACAACCTCACAGTCAGACTCTCAGCCATTTACAAGAAATTCCTGGATGGCCAAGCTTGCAAATGACAGCTTGAAAGACCATATAAGCCAAAATATTTTGAGAATCTACCAGTATAGGGCAAAAAGTCCATGTTTCTGAATGGACATTTGAAGAAAGTTGAGATTTGACCTGATATAAATTTTGTTCCAGAACAATAATTAATCAAAGCATGTTAACACATGATCATAAAATGATGTAAGTACCTTTATGGAGCTTCATGGTAATTTTTTTTATTCAAGGTGATTTAAAGCTCTGGTGGAATAGACTTACTTTAATTTACCAAGGTACTCAAACTAATCAAATAAACTCCTAGAAGTTTATGTTGTCTGCTATACCATAAGAAGAGTTATATATCAAAGGAAACTGAGTCTTTAGTGAGCATAAAAAAATCTTTATGCAGATACATATTTTATAAAATATTCATTTTAATGTTCATATTATGTTATACTAGATTTTTTTAAGTATACAAATGTTCTTAATATCAGGATTTCCACTTCATATGTTCATCTTTGATATGAAGCTTTAGCACAAGTGATAATACAAAGCTCAGCTAGACAACATCTCTTTAAGAGTTAACTCACAAATCACAATGTCTCCTGAGTGGCTGGAAAGCAGCCAAGAGGAAAGGGACCTGGGGGTATTAATAGATAGTAGGCTGAAGATGAGCCAGCAGTGTGCCCAGGTGGCCAAGAGAGCCAATGGCATCCTGGCCTGGATCAGGAACAGTGTGGCCAGTAGGACAAGGGAGGTTATTCTTCCCCTGTAATCAGAGCTGGTCAGGCCACACCTTGAGTACTGTGTCCAGTTCTAGGCTCCTCACTTCAAGAGAGATGTTGAGGTGCTGGAACGTGTCCAGACAAGGGCAACAAAGCTGGTGAGGGGCCTGGAACACAAACCCTATGAGGAGAGGCTGAGGGAGCTGGGGGTGTTTAGCCTGGAGAATAGGAGGCTCAGGGGCGACCTCATTGCTGTCTACAACTACCTGAAGGGAGGTTGTAGCGAGCTGGGGGGTGGTCTCTTCTGCCAGGCAACCAGCCATAGAACAAGGGGACACAGTCTCAAGTTGTGCCGGGGGAAGTACAGGCTGGATGTTAGGAGGAAGTTCTTCCCAGAGAGAGTGATTGGCATTGGAATGGGCTGCCCAGGGAGGTGGTGGAGTCACCGTCCCTGGAGGTGTTCAAGAAAAGCCTGGATGAGGCACTTAGTGCCATGGTCTAGTTGACTGGCTAGGGCTGGGTGCTAGGTTGGACTGGCTGATCTTGGAGGTCTCTTCCAACCTGGTTGATTCTATGATTCTATGATTCCTCAAACAGAACTGATACAAGACGCTTAACTCAAAACAGTGACTTTTTATACAAAGAATCACAAAAAACCCCAGGGATGTGTATTTTGTAGATGTCTCATTTAGGAGCAGAGGTTAAGGTAAAAGTCAACTGGCAGAGCTATAGATCATGTTTACAAAGTTCAGTCACTGAAAACAAAAAAAAAAAAAAAAAGAAAAAGAAAAAGAAAAAGAAAATGCAGGCAAAGTACTACTTAAACTGCCCACTGAAGTCTACAAATAATATTAATTAAAAAATTAAGAGACAGAAGGAAACTATTTCCTAGTGCACCAGGGAAGAGGGTGAATTGCAGTGGTCAAAATTGAGAATTACAGTTTACCTTTTTTATTACCATTCATCATCATCTTAACAAATGTAGTGCATAGAAGCTAAATATCAGACCTACTGAAACCAATAAAGCCTTAGGCTGAATGCTTCTTGGAAAAAATGAAATCTTCTACCTGCTGGGTTTTAACAATTTTGTATCTGGATTCTAAAAACATTTTCAGCAATTTAACAACATCTGCATGTCATAACTCACACTGCTTACATATCTTTCTGTGCTGAACTCTTGGTTTGAAAACCACAGAGATGGAAAATTAAGATTAAAAAAAATACATTTTGTCCCTTGGATGTTTTACATTAATCTTTCATTTATGTTAATTTTTTTTCTTGAGCTATTATTTCACTTTCCTAAGAATACCACACATGAAACACTCTATCTTCTTCTACAGTGAATACAGGGTATATTGTACTCTAGTACTTTCAAGATCCACTTGTAAGATTCATTTGATTCTGATAGGAGTAGAACTTACCCAGAGTGTCAGCACAGTACTCTACTAAACCTAGCAGTTATTCTTGTGCACGTAATGCTGTGTTTTCCAAGGTGACTAGGTACCCTGTTTCCCAGCTTACTTCCCAGCTTTCAACCTTTCTCCTTTGTGTTTCTAAGCACCTAAGCCTCTATTGAGAATTCAAGCCGGGTGCCTATCTGCATCTCCAGACACTTAAATAACTTTAAAATAATCTTCACTGCAGTGTTTGACTCCTATAAACTAATAATCCCAAGAGATCTCTGTGTCTGTAAGGCTTGACTTCACTGTTAAGCCAACTAGATCAAAGGAAGCAGTAACATGGATGAAAATGAGAATCAGGCATGAAATGCAAAGTACTACACCTAAATACTTTAAGTATGCAAAATCTGACTTCATTCATACTAGTTAACATTTTTGCAGGTTTATAGGCAACTTGTTTTCCATAACAATGCAGGACCAAAGGGCTTTCAGGATGGAGACCTGCAGACAAGTAAGGAACAATATTGTGAAGTGGAATATAAGAAAGAAAACTGTTTTTCTAGATACACAAAGAGAGCAATTGCTTGTAAGAGGAATACCTTTGCATCTTAAGTATTTACATTGATAGCAGTCTTTTAATGTTTCATTACCTTTTGTAAATGCACTTAACTGATGGAATCTGAACTGACAGTAGCAGGATCTCACTAGTAATGACTGGGTACATTAAGATATGCCTTCTAATAATGCATAAGGTGTGTCTATGATGATGTGAGAAAAAGAGTGCACTCTCATATGAATTATAATAGAGCTGAATCTTGCTGATTTTTTTTTTTTGTAATAAAGCTAAAATATTCTAGGGCTTGTTGGTGGTACTGGTCATATGATCTTCATAGGTGCTCATGTCTCAGCATATATTTTTATACACTATTTTTCTGCTGAACACTTACACCTGTTGCAGTCAGGTGCTCTAGTCAAAAACATCTCATTTCACACTTATCCAAGTCTATGGTCTTTGTGTACTTCAGTGAAATTTTTCATTTGAGCCAAAACAAGTGCCATAACTTTTCCTATATAACATGGGGATTATAAAGTATAATCACAGGTACAGAAAGATCAAAATAATATGTTTCAGGGGAAAAAAAAAGGTAATTAAGAAATAGTGATAGAATGTAGGCTACTAATTGTGACAGGGGACAGACTACAAGCATGGTAACTGTTACTGTGCTGGGAAAGGTAGCACAAAGCTGTCATTTCACAGCACTGTCTATGATTTGAAAAACCTTTCCTCCACTGCATGAGGAATGCAGAAAAAAATGTTTTAAAGACTAAGTCTTAGAAAAAAAACTGTGTTCTCATCTATTGCTTGAAAAAAAGGATAGGTACAGAAGTATACAGAAACTTTTCCATCACGGTCAACTCTGTTGTCAGGTAACTGATGGAACATGAATCTAAACTTTGTTTCTGTATTTCCATGTCTTTTTTTTTGAACTATCTATCCACTTAATATCTGCTGAATCAGATTTTTCTCTTATCAGCTTACCATAATGCAAATTATGAACTGCTGCCAGCGGACTATAATGGTGTAAAAAATCAAATAAGAGGAGTAGTTCATTAGACTTTCTTTCAAGTCTCTGCAAAGTTAATTATTTTCCTGAAGCTGCAAGATATTCTCAACTCATTTCAGATCATCATTTTATTTCTATAGTATTTATAAGTTCCTACATTCAGAAATGATTTCCATTTCCAGATTTTCTTTGCACAATAGCAGTATTTCCAATGCTGTATTCATAGATTTTTATGACTTTTATATTTCAAATATTTCTTCTTAGGCAGAGGCACAATGATGTGAGGCAAGCAGAGATTGTAATCACTGACTCTGAACTTCCTGAGTTCGATCACTTAAGGACTTTACTAAAATCACAATATTCACTGAGGATTAGTTGAGTGATAGGCCACAAATAACAGATCAGACACCAGTCATGATTTCTCTCTGAGTTGTTCTTCTGTACTAAATCAGTGTATTTCTGTGCTACAATCTGGCCCACAGCAGTCTCACCATTCTTATTCTTCATTCACATAACAAAAAAGAAACAAAATTCCATTTGTTCCCACTAAAGGAGCAGAAAGACTTTTTTGTTAAGCATCACCTTCACGCTCTTCGTAACTGAAGTAAGAAAAGTCATGCTGAAGAAAAATGAGTAAACTAGGCTAACTCCTGCTCCTCTAAGAGATCCTCAGGGGTTTTTTCAACAGAAAAGCTGGTTCCTAGCACAACTAAATAATGATATGACTCCTGTTTTCTGTCAAGCCAACAACTGCCCAATGCAGTTTTAGTAATCTTTTTATTAGACAACTTTTTTTTTTTTTTCTCAATGCCATCAACTTGGCCCTTTTCAGTAGTACAAACTGTCCCTGATCCCCTTTTTGAGTATCTAATACTGTGCTTTGAAGATGATTACACTATACTTTGTCCTTCCTTTGCTACATAGTATTCTTATTCAGGCTAAATGTCTCTGCTGTGAAAACAGACTGAGACATCAAACATACTTGTAAAATACAAAATTCACTCGGTTGTATACAAGAATACAAAGCCAGAAGAATTCAGTTTGCAATAAGGTTGAAAATATTAAGCACAAAGTTAATTAACGAACCAATATGTACTTACAAGATACAAAAATAATACTCCAACTTTGCTAATTGTTACCTTCATAATATTCATTGTAACAGTAAACTTTTAATTACACTGTTGAAAACCCAAAGAGTTCTAGTTTTGTGTTCTTTTGCCAGATTTTAATGAACTCATTTGTTTTTTAATAAAAGTTCTGAAGAGATGTGTGTTTTCCAAATATCACACAGAGACCATAATAAACTAAAAGTACTCACAGTGGTCCAAAAAGGAAAACAAGATAATGCGAGTGGCATTTGGAGGAAAAAAAAATGATGCTGCGGAAATTTTGTGATGCTTATAAGGAAAAAAAAAAATCTATCAAACAAATGTCAGGAAAAAACCTTGTTACAGGGAAAGTTCAGGTCAAATGAATGGCAGTGATGATGAATGAAAGATTTGATCTAGTGGTGAAGGATAAATGAAGAATCTGGAACAAAGAAGCAGGGAAAATAACGCCAGAAGAGCCTTCATACAAACATTAACAGGAAAAGTGCTAAGCCATCAGACAAATCCCCAAACAGAAAGACTATGAAAAGTGGTAGTTGAAAGAAAAGTAAAGACAACATAGATGGATGCAATAAAAATGGGAATAGAGTGAAGACGAGAGACAATGGAATGAGCAGGAAAATTAAATGCATTGCCCTATTCCCCTCTTCATTGTTTGAGGCTTTCTGCTGTCACCTGTTTGGTTATAGAGTCTTCAGGGAATTGCATTTGTCTTAGACAAGATTTCTCATACATTATGGGCTATATTAACAAATAATGAAAAACAGTAGTTGCTTTATATTTTCTGGAAGACATATCTCTAATTTATGCAATAAAAGCAAATATAAACTAATAGTCTGGTGTTTAACCTTCTTTTCTCTATTGTGCTCATCTACATCATATTGTCTGACTTGACAAAGCCACCCAATGTAAAGTTTACAAACACAGAAGTTTAATATAGCAATGAGATTGCTTCAGAACTGGTCACAGAGTAGCACCATGTTCCTTATTTAAAGTATAGTATCTTCATAAAACTTAAAATACATTATAGCTCTGCTCAGCTTACCCTTACACCATCAAAACCTTACCAGATCTTCCAGCTCATTTGCTGGCTACTGACAGGGCACAAGGAAAGTTATCAGATTATCATGTTATAAGGTGACAGCAGAAAATGATGTACCTGTGTCATTATGGGTGTAGGCATTCACAAGCCCCCAAGTAAGTCTACCAGTCTCAGTTCAATAAACCTGAGCTATCCTCTCTGCCATGTTTTACACTAGGCTGTTTTTTGACCTTTATGCCCCTAGCCCTTATGTTTTGCACTCTCAACTTGAATCTGCACACACTGCTTTGTGATGTCTGTCTTATTCTCTTGTCTCTTCTTGTCCTTGGTCCCTACTTTGCATTTGCTTTTGCTACAATTGATATTGATAAAACACTAATTTGACATTTTAAACCAGGCAGCTGCTTATAGCAGAGTGCACATTAGTATAGACTAATCTTTCTCTCTTTATCTTTTTTTCACTCTCTCTCTTTCTTTCCTCCTTTCTTCTCTTTCTTTCATTTCTTTCATATAACATCTCTTACATACAACTCTGTACTACTTGAGTTGAGCAGTCAAGAGAAGTTAATAGTTGGGATATCCTTGGAGGCTAAAAGTAAGTAATATTTGAAGTCCCTGGCACTGCAGAAAAATGTAATCCATGTATTTTAAAGACATTTTAATTGTTCAGCAATCATGCAGAACTGAGAAATATAGTTCTCCTTTCAAGGTAGTAAATGCTCAAATTGTAAAGGTCACACACTCAATAACCTTACTATTTAGCAAAATATGAGAATGACACCAAGACTGGAAAGCTCAACTGTATGCTAATCTGTTATTCAGTATTAGTGTTCATACATTTTTGCAATACTCTGCATAATCTGTCTATTATTGTCATTTAAAACCTAGAGACATCATCGAGGTTTCATGCTAAAAGACAGTTTTTCATATAGAGTCAATTTATGTAGACCTAATTCAGAGAAAGCTAAAATTAAAAACCAAAGTGAGAGTTCTGTATCAATAAATAGATGAGAAGCTTTAGCACAGAGCAAAAGTAGCAATACTCAGCTTCCACTGACCCTTACAGTTTTTCCTTGTAATTTCCTTCTCTTTTTGTGTAATTGCTCCATCAACTAAGAAGAGTTGAAAGCTTTTGTGTTAATTCAATTTAAAACATGCATATATATTCAACAAATAAACATAATCTTTATATGGTTATCGTGAAAGAACATCATCTATCTAATGCACTGATTAAAGATTTCCCACAAATTTGTGGCCTGTCTGACCTTAAAATCACACCAGAACTTCTGAGAGTGAAACTTTGGACCTCTGCACAACCTGATCAAAACATTCTCTGCGCAGGATATCTCAAATAAGGACTCAAGCATGAGTATGTTCTTTTCAACTCTTTTTAAAAATAAAATTAAGTTCAAATCTCAGTATTTGTGAAGATTTTACTCAGAATACTTCAAAATCTGCTGCTAAAGACATTTATCTGTTTTTTTTCTTTTTCCTTTTCTTTCTCTCCTCTTTTTATTGAAACAAACAAACAAATCATACCCATGTCAAATCCATAACAGATCTGCATCACTATCACTGGCAAACTGGCCATAAAACGAAGGCATGTTCAGTACCATGGACAAGAACTGCCCAAACAGACCATAACACTGAAAACACTCCAAAAAAAGCAACTTTCGTTACTAAAAAACCACAAACCAGTTCCTGCTCTTCTCTAATAAGATTATACATTCGAAGCATTGGTGAATTCTTAAGACCTAATTTGTTGAAATCATCACAGTTCTAAAAGTACGTGGCAAAAAGTATCAGCATGAGAAAATACAGGACTAGAGAACTTCTTAGCACGTCTAACTTTTTCTTTCTGCTAACTTGTCCCTTCAGTTTGTCACTAGCAGAAGAAAATAAAACCAGAAAGAAAAAAACCAGGAACCTATAAAGCAGATTAAAATCCTCAAAGCTCTTGTCACTCCTTTTTAGCATAACTTGCCCTTACAATTGATATTAAATATTTACAATGCACTATATTTATATGCATTTGTTATATCACACTGAAGATAAAAGCCCTGTATAAAAAAAATGCTGGCATAAGACAGTCCCTTTATCCTTTTCTGTATTTCATATGTGCCCTTCCCAACTAAATTACAACTGCATACAGCAAATAAACGTCTTTCTAACAATTTAATAATGCAGTTTCATTTTGTTAAAAGTTATCCATGCTTCATAAATCTCAACAGTCCCAACAAGATGTGCCAAAACATTTGATTAATAAAGTTATGGGATTTGTCTTCACTGAAGTAAAAAGTTTGTATTTTAGTATATGTCATTATTGAATGACTAGACAATTTCTATGGAATCAGCAAATGTTCAGTTTCATAGATGATACTCTACAACTCAAGATTAAGAATAGGACAAAAAGTCATCTTCTAAATCCCTGTTATAATCACAGACATATGTGTTTTATAGCTTGGTGCTCAGAATCAGCTCATACCATTTGACTCTGGTGTCAGAGACTTTATAAAACAAGGTCATCTCCCATCTTTCCTCTAAACTGTGTGGGATTCTACTGTCAACAATGGTGGGTTTTAACTCCTAATTCTCTGGAAGAATTTACATTGCCACTATAATCATATTTTAAGACATATGCTTCACCTGTCATGTCTCACACATCCTCAGACTGTTTTTCAAGGTATGACACCAGATAGCGTAGCTTGACACTTGTCACTTACAAGCTGCAGGTCTATTGAAATCAAAGGTAATTTACGCAGTGTCTTAAATAACATCAGGAATAGTTTTGGAGATTAAGGTATCTGCCTACGGTTTATTTTCATGAAAACAAACCACTCTGTAGTACCAAACTAAGCCTGTAACTCTACATCAATATGTCGCTTCTAAACAAAATGGCAGACCCACATATTCTGTGTGTGATCAAATTAAAAGGTCACACACTGGGTTCTCCTCATAATTATCACTGCTTTAGCAACACTATAACAAGCAGACACATTACCAAAAGTCACAGCAAACACATTACTGAAAATCCACTGATAACACAGAGATATTCACAAAATATTCCAAAACCAAATAAAATTTTAGAGAAAACTGTGGAAAAACCCAAAGAGTTTCAAGAGGAGGTTATTTTGTTTTGCTGTTTGCATTTTCAGTTTGTCTCCTCTTTTGGGCCTTGTACTATTTTAACTCCAGCAACACACTTAACTCACTTGCATGTGTACAATGTTTAGAAAGAAGTGATGAGTTGTATTCACAAAGCTCAGTAACAAAAACTTACTCTTTGTGTTTTTTCCTAGCAACGTTTCACTTAAACTTGAGTATTTTCCATTCATGCCAATACACTTGTTGAAATGTTGGCTGTAACCAAACACCAGCTGCACTTACCCCAGTGTTGTCATGGTGACAATGGTGTACCAGAAGGCTGCAGGGATGCTGGTGAACTTGCTGGCTGATGAACCTTTCTCTGCATAGTACATGACTGTGGCAAAGATTATGATGGCCATAGTGAGTGAGAAGAGGAGGAAGCCCAACTCTGAGGCACAACTTTTTAGGGTATAGCCCAGGATGCGCAGCCCCTGTGAGTGGCGGGAAAACTTAAAGATCCTGAAGACACGAAAGACTCGTAGTGTCACGAAAGCCCCACTGACATCCTCATTATCTGTCATCACCAGGCCAATGTAATATGGCATAATGGCAACCACATCAATGATACTCATGACACTGCGCACAAATTTGTAGCGACTGGGAGCTGCCAACAGACGTAAGAGATACTCAACTGTGAAGATCATGACACAGGCAGTATCCAGACAAAAGAAAGCCACAGCATAACGTTCTCCACAGGGCAGCTCTTTGATGCGACCCGGGCTCACCCCACAGGGCACTGTCTCCACCACATTGGCAATAACAGAAACAGCAATGAAGAAACCAGTGACATAGTAGAAGACCAGAGCCAGTGTACTGGTGTGTGGGTTTTCAAAGGCCCGCCACATCCTCTGCCGAGCCGTCATAGAAGGCAGAGAGCTCTCAGTTGCATGATCCTGATCAGCATCATCCTGCAGGCGCTCAGCATTCTCACGCCGCCTGTCCTTGTACTCCTCATAACAGCAGTCGCCAATGATTTCAGGGATGATGCCAAAGAAAGCCAGCTCCTCATCATAAGCTGAGATGCACTCCTGGCGGGGATAATGAAGCTTCCCAGTACGGTAAAAGTTAAGAATGTGGCGGAAAATGTCAGGGTCCCGATCAAAAAAATACTGCTGTGTCTCAGGGTGGTAGAAGAAATCCCTCTCTGAACTGCCCAACAGAGTGTCGGGGTAGCGCTCTAAGGTGTCCAACCATGTCTGGAACTGGATGCCACTCACATTCAGCACAATCAGAGAGTCCTGGCTTCGCTTCCTCTCCTGCCGTGGAGCAGCTGGCATGGGACCTGTGGCCACTGGCATCCATCCTATGGCTGCTGCCCTGGCAAAGGGTAACCAAGCTGCTACTCCTGCTGCCATGGTCCCAAACACGTACTACAGCTAAGGGAGTCAATCTAGACACAGTTCTGGTCCTAAAACAGAGAAGAAAAATAGAAATACTCATATATTTTCAAAACAACCAAATTCCTGAACATTATTGCGACTTCCAGTACTAGCAGAACATCTTGTTTCTTTTTTGTTTCATCTCCTTTTTCATCCCAGAATATCTTTTCCAGGGGCTAGTTAGCCAGTTAGGACAATAAATCTAAGCACTTCGAAATCATCACATCCAAAGCAGCTACTCTAGCAGCCAGATCCTTTGAATACAAGGTCTACGCGAGGCCCCTGGATGGAAGCAATGGTCCAGAAAGCACGAACCCCAGGAGCTGGCTGTTAGCTCTGGTGCAGCGGTGCAGCCACCTGGAAGGAGATTTTCTTCCACGCGCGATGCAGTCGGTCCCCCCGCCCCTCCTCCGCTTCGCTTCTCCACCCGCTGCCAGAGCCGGGCCGCGGTAGCCAGCGGAGTCCTTCCCGGGCGGGCTGCAGCGGGGCCGCCCGGCGCCGCCGACCGCTGGCCGTGACAGGGCGGAGGCGAAGGGCCGGGCGGGTCGCTCCCCCCTCCTCAGCCGCAGCCCTGGAGTAGCAGCGGGAAGAATCTTCTCCCTGACCTTGGTCGCCGCTTCGGGGACTCCTCCTGACCCCGGCTCAGGGCCGGGGGAGCCGGCGGGGCAGGGGGAGGAGCTCTGGGAGGCAGCATTAAACTTTAAGGCAAGTTCTCCGCGTAGGAAATGCGTTAAAGGGCAGAGGGGCGCCGGGGAAGGGGCGCCGCGAGGGAGGAGCACGTCAGAGGAAGGAAGCGGGCGGAGGGGAGTCTCCCCGGGACGGGACATGGGTGCATGTACAAGGGTTCTGGAGGGCGAGGAGAGTGGGGTCGGGCAAAGCCACAGGCGCTTTGGCGGTGGTAGGAGCGGGGGCTTTGGATGCACCGAAGGTGTGATTCCCGGAGCATCCTCGAGAGGAGCCGAGCGGGTGACGAAGGGCGAAGCCCGGGAAAGCTGACAGTGGAGTGGGAGCAGAGCAGGGGCTCCTTGGCGACAGGGGAGGCCGGGGCGGGCGGGGGCCCCTGAGACGGGCACGGGGCTGGGGAGCAGGGTTCTGTAACGGGTCGGCGGTGGACCATCCCTACCCCCCGCTCGGTTTCCTTCAGCTAAACCCCTTCCCCTGGTTCTGCTCTCGCATCCCTCCGGACGTGCCCAGCCTGCGGCACCTACCTGTGAAAGTCTGGCGAGCGCGCTCAGTTGCATAGAGACTTTTGGAAATACGGGTTCTGGCGCTAGATCTCCGCGCCCCGCCGGGAACGGCGGGGAAGTAGTCGCTCCTGAGAAAGCTTGATCGCATCCAAAGGGACATCGATAATAAGGCTTTCCCCCACCCCCACCCCTCCGCCACCACCGAGCGCCAAGCAACAAGTTCAAGGGGTGGGTGGGGGGAAAAAAACCAACGTAATCGCGCCTGGCAACTCGGCGAAGCACGTCTTTTCGGGGCGCGGATCCTGCGGCGAGGGGCTGCCGTCAGGCGCGGCTGCGGCCGCTGCCCCTGCCCCTGCCGCGGGGCTGCCGCGGGCTGCGGACAGCAGTGGCGAGGCCGTGGCGCGGCCAAGGGCGGGGGGGGTGCTTCCCGCTGCCTCCCCCGCGGCGGGCGGGCCATGCTGCCCTGCCGCGCCGCCGCTCGCGGACTAGGGGCGCAGGGGCGGGCGACGGCGGAGCAGAGTACGGGGCGGGCGAGGAGGGCATCGTTCCGGCGGCGGAACAAAGGGTGTGCCGGCGGCTGCTCTGGCGGCAGCAGGGCAAGTGGGGAGCTCCTGTGTATTTGCCTGTGTCTCTGTGTGTGCCTGTGTGTGCGGGTGTGTGTCTCTGCGAGGCCGGGATCGAGCGGTCCAACCCCTCCGCTGGCAGCGCCGCACAGACACTCTGGAGTTAGTGGTGTCACGGGTAGGGATCGGGCGGCAGAGATGGCTTAGGTGAGGCATCTAGGGGATTTTTCGGGAGCGCTATCTCCTTTCAGGGAAAGGGGGGACAATTTACACGAAGGGGGGGAGGGGGCGGGGGGGGGGCATGAAATGCGTGGGAGTGAAGTGTGGCGATGCTCCTCTCAGCCCGCCCCGAGCCACTCCGGAGTTCTCGCTGCAATATCCAAATGGCTCTTACCAGCTTTGGGAAAGGCGAGATTGCTGGGACGGGTATGGGAGCCTTTTCCTTCTCCTCTCCTTTCTGCTCTCTCGCAAAGCCGAGCACCCTTTTCCCGTCGCTAGATGGCGTGTGGATGACGGGAAGTGAGCTCCGCGCCGGGGTGCCACCGAGGGGCCCCCAGCAGCCTGCCGCCCGCTGGGCCGCGCCCGGGGTCGCTTGCTTCTGCGTTTCTCGGGGGAGCTGATGGCTCCGCGGCACTCGCGGTCGGAGCAGACACGTAATTTCTCGTGCTCTGCCGCCCGTTACGATACATACGAGGAATAGTTAGTGTGTTTTAAGATGCTGAAAACACTCGACGTCTTCTTCACAGAGCTCGCGGCAAGCTAGCAAAGGTATTCCTCCTATCGCACGCTTGTTTCGTTTGAGTTATAGGAGGCTTCCGAAGGAATCACGGAGTAGATAGGATCCTTAATAACTTGAAGGTCTTCTGTGCAAACCTCCCATTCCAGCAACCAGCCAAAGGAACTCGAAACAAAGATAAGCCAAATGCACAGTGTAGTTTGAGAGTTTACTCTCTTCTGTAGTTTAATATGCTCAACTTCGTTATATGTATTCCCTTTATGTTCCCATGAGAAATAGGAACACTCTCAGTACTGTAGTTTCCAGTCTGTTCCTACAAGAGATACCTGAAAGGACGGACTGAAAAAGTTTCAAAATGCTTAATTGTTTAAGCATCCCAAACATAGGATGGCTTGTGATGAGGAGCAGTCACTCAGGTCGTGTGAAATAAAGGACTTGATAAAATACATGCTCTCAGTGTTTTTACTGAAGTTGTTTGTTGTTTTGTTGTGTATGGGTTGTTGGTTTTGTTGTTTTGTTGTTGGGTTTTTTTTTCCCCAGCTGAAATGTTCAGTACATTATAGACCCATGGAATCATCTAGATTGGAAAATACCTTTAAGATCATTGGACCCTGTAAACTGAGCTCTCAATCATGCAGATATTCTTCCATATAAAAGAATTAGGAGTTTCTATTCGGTGTTACAAAGACAATCCTGTAGCAATTAATAAAGCCAAATTTATGAGCCTGTCATTTTAGCCCTGAGACAATAATACGAAACTTCCTTTCCTGACAAATAATCAAAAGGGGTTTCATTTGCAGCTATAGATTTTTTTTTTTAGTCAATAACTGCTTTCATTTCTTAACATACCTACTTTTACAGAAAGCAAACTGCTTACAGCTGCTTTTTGCTTAGCAGTTTTTCTAGAATAGAACTCTTCACTTGCAGCAAAGGCCTTTTCCTCTCTGGAGAAATGAGAGTGGGTCCATTTAAGAATCACTTGGATTCTCGGAATATCAGAGTTCTTTAAGAGACTTGCAGATTGCATCAGAAAATGGAAAAGAAACCAAATAAACCCTGCACATTTGGACAAGTGGGTATCAGGTAGTGTTCAAAGATTGTGCCTGTTAAATCTCAGATTTGAAAGCAGTCCACATTCAACATCTTTTCTGACACCATTGACTATTTGGCATAAATGGTCACCTCACCTTAAATTGCTGTGGACCGACGTTGTATGAGAGAGGTGCCTTTCAGACACTACCTTGGAAGGAAAAGGCAATATACTATGTTACCTTATTCTGACAGAAAGTCCATGAATACACTACTGAGAGTTGATAAGGAGGAGCTCAAATAGCTTGTGCCTTGAGTTTAGTGCCCTGAAACTGACTGCAGTATTCCTTACTCTGTAGATTTCAGAAAGGCTGAGTTCTTGTACAGAAAGTGTACCTAAATAATCAGTTCTTCTGAAGTTAAAATCCTGCCTGTGACATCAGAATTAGCTACCAAGAGATTGGTGTGATGTGACAGAGAGGATTATGACTTCAAGTAGGAATTAAGTAGCAGAGACTCAAATGAGAGAAAAATCCTATTTTCAAGCAAAGAAAATAAATCCTAGTAATTGTAGAAAAAGAAGAACATGGTACTAAGGGGAATGCACAGTGGACTCTAATATGAGCTATTTCTTAATTCTTCCTGAAGTCATGAGGCACAAAGAACTCTCTAAGGATTAAAGAAGATAACAGCTATGATGCATAAGTTTATATTAATGCATTTATTTTTTTTTAATATTTTAGAAATATTTAAACCAAATAATTTTCTTTACAGGCTGACTGCATCCCCTAGTATTAAGCCAGTGGTCTTTCCTTTTGGGAAACGCATGCTACAAATATTTCAAGCCACCTTGTAAGCTTTAAGCTCAAGATTCAGCTACACATCTGACATTTCTCTTTAGTCAATGCAAAGGCCTTTTTGATTTCTTGTATTTCTTAAAAATACAAAAAAAATTCTTCCAATGTCGACTCTGGTTATTACTAGCAAAATATTTTACTGATCCGCCTCTTCTACCAAGAAATATCTTATGTATTGCCTATTTAAAGGTCTGAGTGCTTTTCAGGTTAAGAAAAAGAGTTTGGAGTTCTGGTATTTTGTTTTGAGGCTTTTTTATTTCAATAGAGAGAATATTCCTGAGACCTAAGCAGAAAATGTCTAATAGAGGATTTCTAGTGGGCTGATCATGGCCTCACTGAAAAAACAGGTCACAAGATTAAGAATGTGTTTTGCAGAGGAAAATGTTTGTAATACAACCGAGTAGAATAATACTTTGGTCAAACATGCAGTCAACACAAATATATATCTTCATAGCCTACACTTTCCTTGCTGTCATGGATTCTTCTTGTCTAAATCTAGGTGGGTTTTGTACTATAGACCATGCAGAGTAAGTGGGAGGCTTTTGATAGGGGCATAATTTTCCAAAGACAAAAAAGTCATCTTTGTGGGAGTTTGCTAAAATAGGCTCAGGTCACTGTGCAGTGCAAGTGCTTGTCATCTTTCTTTCTATATGGAAAAATGGATTGCTGTTGACTTTGAAGAAAATGACCTCTCACCGGTCAAGGTTTAAAGCATACTGTGGAGAACTGCACAATGCGCACCATTTCTTTTGAGTTTTGAAGACAATCTGAGAGTTAGTATAGCCATCATTAACCTAAAAACCCACAATTATTTCTGTGGGAAAGAGTTTTTAATACATTTATTGCAGACTTAGTGGATGGAATAGGAAGGCAGAACTATCAGCGCTGCGGTTGTTTTTTTTCTTAAGTGAGGTTTAGTCAGTACCTGGAATCATCTCAAGAAATCTTCACACACTTCCAAATAACAGGCTTATTTGATCTCAAATATTTGTACTTTATCTGCTCTAAACCAACAAATACTGTTTTAGTAATGATATATGTTTTTCTTGATGTACAAAATAGTATATAAAAGATTAATTCTATTAAGCTATGTATTAGTCATGTTAAGCTCTGGGAATTCCTATTCGCATTAGTGATATTTTACTCATCAGTGAAACAGTCAAGAAAAAACTTACAAACTTTACTTCAGATAAATATGTATTTCTCATTTTAAATTAGTCTTTTGACTCATACAGTATCTTCAAAGAAATAATTGTTTCATCAATATAATGAGCAAAATTTTCAACCAATTTATCTTCAGTCCTATGTGCTACTCACCCTGACTTCCTAGAGTCAACTGAGGAAATATCTCCAGAGACCAGTCCATCCTACCTACAATTGCAGTGTGTGTATGCAGATATCTGCTAACTATAAAAGTTAGGCTGGGATGACTGTGGTCTCTAAATTAGGAGTCTTAGATACTTAAAATTAGGCAGAATGATCCTGAGATGGAGAGCCTGAGCCTGTCTGCTAAGTCAATAGAAAAACTACTCTAGACTTCGAGTGTCTTTAAGTTCACATCCTTTTAAAGATAAATGAAGAGTGAATTAATGTAGAAAACTAATTAATCTCTAAAATTTATAATCCTGGTTGCACTGAAGCACTTTGGGAAGTCTTCTTTGACAAGGATGCCCCTTGTCAAACTTACTGTGTGTCATGGTAGCCCCATTTCTAGTCACAAGTAGAATCTTCAGTATCATCAGATACCTTTAACTCCACGAGGACTTGAAACCGAAAAACAACCCAAAAAGAAAACCTCTCAGAATGTGTAGCATGGGTTAGAAACGCTGTCTCCTCATACTGAAGTGTGAGGTGCTATTGAAGCATTTAGTTATGATAAATCTGCATCATGCATGACAGCATGCCACTTCCAATAGTGGGTTCTTTCAGGTAGGTAGAGTTTGGTGCTTCTCTTTGCCCTGTTTCTGTGCATTGTTTGTCTGTCATGACTCTCATTGTTTGCTTGAGCCATTGGGTAAAATATGCATTGGGCATGATTAAAAATACTTACCTAAACTGGTTCTTGACAAGCAATGCACATAAAGACTATGTTGAAGCATGCAGACAGTATCTACAGAATTATCAGTCCATGGTTATGTCACTATCATTCCTTCATGTCTTCCTTCTTGGTTCAGGAGAAAACTTGGACTGAAATGTGTTAAAACATAGATAAAATTTACAAGTCTGGGTCATTTTAGTTAGTGTACTAAATCCTACTTTGCTTATTAAACCAAAATTATTCAGTAAGTTTTCCAGTCTTACAGCAGTGGAAAGGGTAAATTAGATGGGAATTTCGATTTCAACAGGAAAGGAACTTGCCTGGAAATGTTTTATCAAAGAGAGCTGCAAGATCAGCTAAACAAGAACTGATTGATTCACAGAAAGTATAGCTGAAAGGGACATCTGTGGCCTGCTGTAACCACAGATTAGACAGACTCCACCAAGGTGGTTACAAAGTCTTAGAGGACACATTTGCACAATCTTGGAAAGCCTGAGCCTTTCAATTTTCAAATCAAGTTCTTTTCCTTCTCAAAAGTGTCCACAAAAAGGGGTCAAGATAAGAATTAACTTAGTTTACATTTCAGTAGCTTCCAGATTCAAAGAATACAAAGAACACTGCAGAAGAAAATGTCTTCTTCTCTTAAGATTTTAACCCTACAAGACTTAAGTATTGACTTACACGTGGCAAAAGTTATCTAGACAGTGAAATTATCATTGTTTTGCTCAGTGGAATTATGAAGTCTTTGTTCTGTTGGGATTTTACCTGATAGAATAGATGCCTAATGTTGGCTCAGTAAAACACGGAAAAGTTTATATTTGCTTCATCTTTAATTAAGATTGACAATATAGTTCAGAATTTTGAAATTGTGGTAAATTAGTGAAAAATGCAGATAAACAAAGCAAATTGGTAAAACTAATCTTTTTTTTTCAAGAGTACCCATTCTGATTTTTCTTACCTCAGTCTTGGTAATGGGTTTTGTCAATGAAATGTGATGCCCTTTATATTTTTTTAAGCTTCTTATATATATTTTGCTAGCAGACCTTTAGAATAGAATAGAATAGAATAGAATAGAATAGAATAGAATAGAATAGAATAGAATAGAATAGAATAGAATAGAATAGAATAGAATGGAATAGAATAGAATCAACCAGGTTGGAAGAGACCTCCAATACCATCCAGTCCAACCTATCCCCCAGCCCTAGCCAGTCAACTAGACCATGGCACTAAGTGCCTCATCCAGTCTTCTCTTGAACACCCCCAGGGATGGTGACTCCACCACCTCCCTGGGCAGCCCACTCCAATGGGAAATCACTCTCTCTGTGAAGACCTTCCTCCTAACATCCAGCCTATACTTCCCCCAACACCTTTCTCTGCTTGCTGCACTTCAGAGGCTGTTTGCCTCATAGGCAACAAGTTGTATGGTAAAATTATTTAGCAGCCAAAATATTATTTATTTTTTTTCCTTCCCAGTGTTTGATGTAACTTCCTTTTAAATTTTTAACTATAACATACATACTCAAAGCACTGAAATCTTTCAATCTGTGTCCAAACTTTAACATTTTAGACGTACTCCCTTTTTCTTTGTATTCCAGGAAATGTGGGGTTTGGATGTCAGCCACACTAATCTTTTCCTGCAAAAGCCTCACAAGGATCAATGGCTCCTTGCCTAATTACTCCCATCTCTTTTCTACTGTGAATCCTTTCTAGAACTGCTTTGTTCCTAGATTGGCTCTGTTGTTCAGTATCTTACATGGAGGGTACCCAAAGAGAGGTGATGGGGTTTTGACTGAGACTCAATGCAAATGTATCCTACCCAATTTTAATAACTTATTTCAGTTCCAGCAAGGCTTCCACCATTTTGTGCCTCAGTGGCTTTATAGGAATCCTATATGAAAGGGATTAATATATGCAAAAATGTAATTAACAGAACCAGTTTATCATTCACCAGCACAGACAAATATTTTTTTTTCAGAAATGAATAGTAGATTGAATCAAGTTATTATCTAGCATTACAGATTACTTTCTTAGTCCAGCCAGCTCTTAGCAAAGGAAGAAACCTGAGGTCAGGCAAGGCTGGCATGAAGCTGGTGACTTCAAACCTGAAAGTATCTGGAAAGCTGCCTGTAGGGGCATTTGCTATGACTGTAATTGCTAATAACCCCTGTACCACTGTTCAGAACAGGAAATAGAAACCTTCTTTCATGTTATTTATTGCTTTCTAATTGCATAAACTGCAATGAGAAAGCACTCCTTTGTGGCAAGCCATTTCTCCAGTTTAGGGAGCAAATAAAATTTGGTTTTGGTGTTCCTGGTGGCATTGTTGTGGTGAGTCCAAATGTCCAACAGGAAGAAAAGATGAAATAAAATGTCTCAGAGTCTGCTGACGAAAGTGAAACATTTCCTGCACCTTTTAATATTAATTTTAAATATCAAGATGGAAAAATAAAATCAGAAAAGCTACAATTCTTTTCCTAACGTCTAAACCAAGTTTTATTCCTCTGGGACATAAGAGGCTAGAAGAGTTACAATTGAAATCTGTCTGAAGTTTACTGGTCATGGTGCTCTCCATGATTTCAAAAGAAATATGTCACAAAGATAAGTTATTTAGCTTCACCACAAAGTTAAACAGATATTTTAATACCTGAGAAACAATACTTCTTCACCTGGAGGGCAGTTTTTAGCACAGGTTATTCAGCTGTAAGCAACACTGCTAAGGCGATCTGACAACTTGCACAGCATTATTGTTGTTCAGGTTAAAAGAAATATGTTTCAGTTAAGTCACATTTCCCTCATAAGGAGGTGGTGTCTTTGTTTACCAATTAAAAACATTATTTTGCTGTGATGTCGTGGTTCATAAATCAAATAGCAAGAAAATATGTGATTTAAATCTTAATCTGCTGAAAGCAAGATAATAAGGAACAAAATTACCACAATGCCAGATCTCTTGTTGCCTTCTGATTGTGTATGTAGCATTGCTTAGTTACTTGAAATAACTGCTATATAACATTAAAAAGCCTCAAGACTACAACAATTACAGTCCAGTTATTTGACATACATCATGCTAATTTGAAAAAATAGTAAAATCAGTTCAATCTAACTCATGTTAAATCAATAGAAGGCAGAAGTCTGAAACACCAGCAGTAGGAAAGTTTCTGTAAATACAGCTTTGTTAGAAGAAAGAGCTTGAAAAGACTTCTGTAGCTCAGGATTCCAGAATCAATGAGAGTTGTGTCATGGGTCAAAATCCATTTGCTGCTTCTGCTCTGCTCTCATCAGCCTCTGTAAAACAATCATATAATTCACAGTTAGTTTGGTCATCTGATTTTATTTGTTATACTGAATGGAAGTGTTGTCTAGATGGGGCACCAGTCCTTCCAAACCCCATATCATACTCTTCTAATTCATCCCCTAGTTATAGCAATTAGGACAGAAGATAACACAGCATGGAAAGCTCGTTAAAAATGGATAATACTGTGTGCACCATAACTAATGATGTCTGGTTTCCCTCCTGACTGAGAAAGGGTGATCTCATTAGCCTCTTTCTCAGCAAATAATAGTAGGGTGTCTTTTCTCCATCCACTTCCCAGTTCTCATCAAATTGTAAAAGATGCTCATCTTTAGACGTTCAAGGATTACTGTGAGTTTGACAGGCAGGCTGACACACAAAGCGATTGCTTTCACTCCAGTTTGGGAATTCACTCAGTTACCTAGAAAATTATGCTACAAATTGCCATCTCTCTTCATTTTGATATGTTAATTCATAGAATCATAGAATCAAACAGATTGGAAGAGACCTCCAAGATCATCCACTCCAACCTAGCACCCAGCCCTAGCCAGTCAACTAGACCATGGCACCAAGTGCCTCATCCAGGCTTTTTCTGAACACCTCCAGGGACGGTGCCTCCACCACCCCCCTGGGCAGCCCATTCCAGTGCCAATCACTCTCTCTGGGAAGAACTTCCTCCTAACATCCAGCCTATACTTCCCCTGGCACAACTTGAGACTGTGTCCCCTTGTTCTATTGCTGGTTGCCTGGGAGAAGAGGCCACCCCCCACCTGGCTACAACCTCCCTTCAGGTAGTTGTAGACAGCAATGAGGTCCCCCCTGAGCCTCCTCTTCTCCAGGCTAAACAACCTCAGCTCCCTCAGCCTCTCCTCATAGGGTTTGTGCTCCAGGCCCCTCACCAGCTTTGTTGCCCTTCTCTGGACATGTTCCAGCACCTCAACATCTCTCTTGAATTGAGGGGCCCAGAACTGGACACAGCACTCAAGGTGTGACCTGACCAGTGCTGAGTACAGGGGCAGAATAACCTCCCTTGTCCTGCTGGCCACACTGTTCCTGATGCAGGCCAGGATGCCATTGGCTCTCTTGGCCACCTGGGCACACTGCTGGCTCATCTTCAGCTACTATCCACCAGCACCCCCAGGTCCCTTTCTTCCCGGCTGCTCTCCAGCCACTCAGTCCCCAGCCTATAGCGCTGCTTGGGGTTGTTGTGGCCAAAGTGCAGAACCCTGCACTTGGCCATGTTCAATCTCATCCTGTTGTCCTCTGCCCACCCATCCAGCCTGTCCAGGTCCCTCTGCAGGGCTCTCCTACCTTCCAACAGATCAACAGCTGCTCCGAGCTTGGTGTCATCTGCAAACTTAGTGATGCTGGACTCAATCCCCTCATCCAGATCATCAATAAAGATATTGAACAGGACTGTGCCCAGCACTGACCCCTGGGGAACACCACTAGTGACAGGCCAGACACCTCCTTGCCGTCCCTGGGGCTGTTCAAAGGCAGGATTGGATGTGGCACTTGGTGCCATGGTGTAGCCTTGAGCTCTGTGGTAAAGGGTTGGACTTGATGATCTGTGATGTCTCTTCCAACCCTGATGATACTGTGATACTGTGATACTGTGCTTCTATGAAATGGCTGAGACATCCTAAGAATCTTTAGTACCTCCTAAGGTCTTATTCTACCACCCAAAAAACACCACAATGTGTCATCTTTGTTAAATTTAAGCCCTTGTTCATAATTTCTGTAAACTTTAGCACCACCAGGAAGAACATCTATGTGAGTTTTGTAGCTATTTTTCATTATGCTGCCACATGGGTAACGTTACAGCTCAGAATGCAACTGCCTATGTGCAAATAGCTCTTTTTAATCAGCATCAAATGGTTTGACTTTTTTTTGATCAATGTTTAAATTATACATGTTAATGTTGCAGTCATTAAATTGGTGTAATACCTCACAAGATAATTATCTTTTAAATTAATATATATGCATGGTATTCAGGAAAAGCTGCACCAGGTGAAAGTATCTAGCATTTTAACATTTAAAATACAACGAAACTAACCCAAAATTATACTTGCAGTAAAAAATCCCTCTAAAAATGATTGTGTAACTTAATTATAACAATTTTCCCAGAATTAATTTGCCATATATTAAACACTTCACAATGATCAGAGTCCACATTCTGCATGCATTATTAAGTAGAAATATTCATCAAGGAGCGATTTTACTATTGCAAGCCACATTCACTCCTGTTTACACTGTTGCACTTCTGATTAAAGTCACAGAAGCTGATTGAGTAGGATTTAAATTCGTGTAACTGAGAGAAGAATTTTAATACTTTTGCTTTTGCTGGTGTATTATAAAAGTAATTATTTCAAAGGTGTAATTAATGGTTAATATTATTTGTATCACTGAAGAAATCTTTCCATTATTAAAGAAGCACTTTAACTTCTCTAAATTTTCTCCTTTTTTTTATTTGACTAAAAGAAACTAAGAATTTTTTTTAAGATGAGGGCATAATTGTAGGTGTGCTTGCCTTTCTCCTGAATTCATAATCTCCTAAGAAGCTCCTAGCCAAGCTGTTAGCTCATGGCTTGGACAGATTCACTCTGTGCTGGGTCAAGAACTGGCTGGATGGCAGAGCCCAGAGAGTGGTGGTGAATGGTGCCACATCCAGTTGGCAGCCAGTCACTAGTGGTGTTCCCCAAGGATCAGTGCTGGACCCAGTCCTGTTCAAGAGAAGCACAGGCTGGATGTTAGGAGGAAGTTCTTCCCAGAGAGAGTGATTTCCCATTGGAATGGGCTGCCCAGGGAGGTGGTGGAGTCACTGTCCCTGGGGGTCTTCAAGAAAAGCCTGGCTGAGGCACTTAGTGCCATGGTCTGGTTGATTGGCTAGGGCTGGGTGCTAGGTTGGACTGGATGATCTTGGAGGTCTCTTCCAACCTGGTTGATTCTATGATTCTATGGTTCTATGATTACCCACTGAAAGCTAAAACACAGTTAAATGCACCCAACCTTTCAAGAAATCTCAAAATCCAGTCATATTGCAAAAAACAGATAGTTCACTATTTAGTTTGGTGGAATGTAAATATCTTGAATCTAAGCAAAATAGAAATAACCAAAGGAAAAAGTTGTACATGCAAACACTCTTTTGGAAATGTCATTTTAGACTTGATCTGTAAAACTGTATAAAGATAGTTTACTGCTATTTTATTCTGGGTTTTGTTTTGGGCTTTTTTGTTTGTTTTGTGTTGGACAAACTGCTAGCTTTTCAAATAAAAGGATTTATGGTTGGTAGTACTGCAAATAAATGGATTTTTTTTCTTTGTTTGTTTTTCCTTAGTTTCCTAATATTTCATTTGGAGTGTTTACATTGCTTTCCTAATTTTCCCTAATTTTGGCATTTAGCAAAGCAAAAAATCAGATCAGTAAAAATGTCTTAGGAAATGTAAGCAAACAGACTTTCAGATTTCCCCTTTCAGCCAACGCTATTAAAAGTTATTTTAACCCTGATTATAGAATCATAGAATCAACCAGGTTGGAAGAGACCTCCAAGTTCATCCAGTCCAACCTATCACCCAGCCCTATCCAGTCAACCAGGCCATGGCACTAAAATGTTATAAACCACAAATTTACTGTTTTCTGTAAACTTTTGAAAACTCACTGAATAATTTAGGCTGTGCTATGATTTTCTCTGATAAAGTGAAAACTTAGATTTATATCCTCTGGGTTTGAGTTTGTAGTGATAGTTAATGCAAACTTTGTCATCCCTCCAAGTGCTACAATCTTCAGGAGGCTTTTATGTGGGCACAGGGATGTCCAGTACAGAAGTCCTGCTGAAGGAACAAGGCCTGATTTTAAAATTTGTGATATTTTATGTAAGGATCCATGTGTAAGCATGAATCATAGAATCAATCAGGTTGGAAGACACCTCCAAGATCATCCAGTCCAACCTATCCCCCAGCCCCATCCAATCAACTAGACCATGGCACTAAGTGCCTCATCCAGTCTTTTCTTGGAGACCTCCAGGGACGGTGCCTCCACCACCTCCCTGGGCAGCCCATTCCAATGCCAATCACTCTCTCTGGCAAGAACTTCCTCCTAACATCCAGCCTATACTTTCCCTGGCACAACTTGAGACTGTGTCCCCTTGTTCTATTGGTGGTTTTCTGGGAGAAGAGGCCACCCCCCACCTGGCTACAATGCCCCTTCAGGTAGTTGTAGACAGCAATGAACATGTTTACAGAGAGTGTTGCCTTCAGAAAGAAACCTGCAAGGTAGAGTAGCCAATTGGAATGTTGCCTTCAGAAAGAAACCTGCAAGGTAGAGTAGCCAATTGGAATGTTGCCTTCAGAAAGAAACCTGCAAGGTAGAGTAGCCAATTGGAAAATCCATATTGAAACATTTGAAATAAAATGTACATGCTTACCTTGCAGCTCTCTGCTATACTGAACAGTTAAGTCTATAATTGGGAAAGATAATATATATTTAGGTGTTGATCCTCTCAGTAATTGCATATATGATTAATGTTACACCCTTCAACAAGTATTCTGACCCTAAAAAGCCATCCAGTACATCTGCATTAGGTTCTAAATTGTTATATGTAAACCTACTTGTGTCTTGGACACCGTTTAGCTCTATTTTTGTACTGACTGAGTACTTAATGTTTTACAGTATGACTAATACATGTAATAAGCTAATAAGGGTTCTGATTGTAATTCTGTAACTCTTACTCCTTGACATAAAATCTTTTCTCCTACTGTGTAAGTAAGATTAATTTGTAATCTTATATGCTTACTTACATCTCCCACAGTGATTAAAGTAGGCTAAATATGTAGAATCTAGGATATCATCTAAGCATAAATTGTAAAAATTATGCACTCTTGCCCGTGTGCTGTTGCCTGCCATTAATGGTACACTTATATCTAACAGAAAAGGATTGCCTTACTTTATTGTTCAGGAAAATACTTATGACCAAAAAACCCACCAGGTTTACTAATAACTGTAAAGAACAGCTCTTATTACTAGTGGCAATAGGAAATCCTACTAATATTTAGCACTGTGTCTTATGCAAGAACTACTGAATTAGTTTCTGGTGAGCCTTTAGGTATTTAGCATATACAAGTATTGGCAATTTGAGGTCTCTTCCAACCCTGATGATACTGTGATACTGTGATACTGTGATAATGCATAGGGTGATGGGTGCATTTCATGTGCAAGGTTAAAGTGAAGACTGTTAGCAGCATCAAGTGTAATTCAGTGTTAGGAAAGAATCAGCCCCACAGAGGCACATTGCAAGGTCAGATGTATCTCACCTATATTTAAGAATAGCACTCTTAGTGTGCTAAACTCCTTTTGTTGTTGATAGAGAAAGGCAAGCAACTGGATCTTACCTTCCAGTATATCCTTCTTTACTCTTAATGTTTTTAAGAATAATGGGAAAACACATGCCAAGAGATTTTTATGAGATATCTGTAAAGTTCTTTGCCATCAAAGGTTGTTCTGTGAGAAAGACATCCTTAAAGTACTTCTCTGTAAGATATACAGAAGGTCATGGACTGAAAAGTGAAATATGGCCTCACAAGTGAAATAATCTACTAATGTGCTGCAAAGATGTTTATATCATATACCTTACATCAGCATCCCTTCTGTGTCATCATCACTGTTAGTCATATGCTATTGCATGAAGCTTCCATGCATTTAACACGGTAGAAAAAGTGAAACTACAATAATCTTTGATAGGATTAAATTATATATCTAATTGGTTTTGTTCCAGATGTCAATACAGAGAAGTCAAATCAGAGGCTCAAATGAAGAACCTCAGATATAATTTTGATCCCTCATCCTGTGCTATAGGTTACAAATCTAGAACCTATAGCATGTAAAAAAGCTTCTGGAAGGAGACTCGTTTTTATTGCTTTTAAATCCAGTACTGTTACTAGTAAACATTTTACTGAGTTATTCTGGAGTACCTGTGTGAGAACTAAATGAATTAAACATGTTCATACAAAATGATGGAGGGAGTTCAGCATTTCATGGCAGGTGAAAAGTATGTCACACATACTGACTTTGTATCTGTGGCTGCATACGTAGACAGTGCCCAACTGAAAACTAGGCAGCCTGCAACAGATGAGAAGGCAAACTGGTGTGCATTTAACGTCACAAAGAAGATTGTCATGTGTCACAAAACACATCAGCTACTACTGCAAAATAACTATTTTATATAACTGTGTCTGTACATAGAATCATAGAATCATAGTATCAACCAGGTTGGAAGAGACCTCCAAGATAATCCAGTCCAACCTAGCACCCAGCCCTAGCCAGTCAACTAGACCATGGCACCGAGTGCCTCATCCAGTCTTTTCTTGAAGACCTCAAGGGACAGTGACTCCACCACCTCCCTGGGCAGCCCATTCCAATGGGAAATCACTCTCTCTGTCAAGAACTTCCTCCTAACATCCAGCCTATACCTACCCCGACACAACTTCATAGAATCATAGAATCAACCAGGTTGGAAGAGACCTCCAACATCATCCACTCCAACCTAGCACCCAGCCCTATCCAGTCAACTAGACCATGGCACCGAGTGCCTCATCCAGTCTTTTCTCGAAGACCTCAAGGGACAGTGCCTCCACCACCTCCCTGGGCAGCCCATTCCAATGCCAATCACTCTCTCTGTGAAGAACTTCCTCCTAACAACCAGCCTGTACTTTCCCTGGCACAACTTGAGACTGTGTCCCCTTGTTCTGTTGCTGGTTGCCTGGCAGATGAGGCCAGCCCCCCTGGCTACAATGTCCCTTCAGGTAGTTGTAGACAGCGATAAGATCCCCCCTGAGCCTCCTCTTCTCCAGGCTGCACACCCCCAGCTCCCTCAGCCTCTCCTCATAGGGTTTGTGTTCCATAGATATGTAAATACACTCGCACACACATATGTGATATATATATATGCACACACACACATACGTACATCTATATATTGCTTGTTTGTATATATTTGATTTCTTCATTATCAAGATAATTTTGTGTGACTATAACAGCTGTACACTTTAGGTATGAGATGCTGTCAATGTTTTGGAGCTACCAAATGACAAGAGTCTGTATAGTCTGCTAATCTAGTGCACAGCAGTCCCTTGCTGCATGGAGATTTTATAAAAAAGATAGTGCTGAAATTTATGTATTTTCTTTTTATACCATTACTCTTTCAATTAAAAACAAAACAAAACATCTGTTTTTAAATGCCTGAAATGCTTTATGCTTTGCTTCTGCAAATTCAGTCAGCAAAAGGATCTCAACTCATCTAAAACTCATTTCTGAGTTGTGCTGACGTTAATGAAACCAACAATGAGGCTTGGGTGAAAACAATGACAGGAAGAAAAAACTGTTTTATTTTAAGCCTCATTGAAAAGAAAAGACAGAACATTTATCAAATAGGAACAATCTGTGATTAGTAGAACTTAAAATGTCATCAAAACTTAAAATTATCATTCTTCATTTTTTAGTAAATCACAGGTAGGCTGAAATTATTGCAAGAAGAGATGTTAAAAAACAAATGCTCTCATTTATTACATTGAGACATTAAAAAAAACCCAAAACTAAATGTGGCATAGTACATGTCCTCCCAGTCTTTTGGCCAAAATCGGTGCAGAGTGGCTGTGATTTATTTTGTGCCCAGTTTTCAGATGTTGTGGCTGTCCAGCGACTTGCCACAATCATAATACAGTTGCAACTATAAAGCAGCTAAGGAACTTTCCACAGGTCCCTGATGCATATGCCTGGCAGATACTTGCAGTAGAGCCTGATAGTCTTCTGTCCTACTGGGATCACTTTTCCTTGTTTTCAGGTAGGCGATCCACAGATGAGTAGTTCATTTTTCTGTTGAAGCCTGCCGGTGATAATCTGAGGAGTCTTTCAAGAGATAAAGGATCTGAAAAAGAAAAAAGGGCAAAAGGCATTTCAGTTTGCAAGAGTAATTTTTATCTCTTTACTTTGTACCAAATACTTGGCATAAAGATGCCAGGAAGCTTGTCAGTTAGGTTTTCAACCAGGTCACTATTTTCATGGATAGTTGAGAGTGAAAAGAGAGGGAGTCCTGAGCAGGAAGAGAAAAACAAAATGGACTTCAAGTCTTACAGATTTATATAGAGGAGAGAAGACTTAAATAGACTTAGAGATTTAAATAGTCTTATAGAGGAGAATAGAGAGTGAGAGATAAAAAGGTCATAGAGGAGAATAGAGAGTGAGAGATTGAAAAGGTTCCTTGGTGGGGTAGATAAATGCCTAGATATGAATACAAAGTGGATTGTTCATAGGTTTGGCTTAATGATGTCACCTGGAACCTCTTTTCTTTTATTGTATACTGACCTTCATTCAGAAAATAAAAAAGTAATTGTGTAACTGTGCACAATATTTTTGTTGTCACAGAATTTATAAAGCCTGTTCTTCTCCTTGCTTTGATGGTGTAAAATGGATTTCATAGCTTCAACTAAACCAAGGCTGCCTCACTTGGGTTAAAAACATGCCACTCTGGTTTTGCATTTATGGCTATGGAATTCATGGGCAAATGTATCCCTTCTTCTCCTCATAGTTTCTGTGGGCCTTGGTTAAATACAGTTGTGTTCTCATTTACTTTTATTTATGTGTCAGGAAAAAGTGTGCTCTCATTTTGTGGAAAAAATGTTATGTAACATGATGTGAAAGATGCTTCTCTTCTAACAATCCAAGTGAAGTCATTGAAAAAGGACTCCTTTCATGAAATAAAACTTCTCACCTACTTTATCTAATTAAGTATGCAAATTTCATGTTATCAAAATGGAATATTTAACAAGAATCCATTTAATAATAATTGTCATCTAGTGATGTTCACATTACTGCCCTAAGGATGAAATGGCAATCATAGACATTGTTCATTCTATTAGGGCTTCTGTCTTCTCATGCAAATCAGGACGCAGATATAGTCTGAGGATGAAACAACCTCTGTGATGAAATGAAACATGAAACTCCCATTTGAACCTTTTGGTGTTGCTTTCCCTCGTTGCCAAACAACTATGCATATAATTATCATCATAAAGATTTGACATCATCTTGGTTTTGTAATGTTCTGGTACAGAGTTAGCTGTGACCTTATTATGCCTTTATATTTAAAGATTTGAACAATAGCTTTGTCTTCCCTGCAACCATTCCATAAACTATGTCTCTCAAAAAAAATTCCCAAGTTACTGTTTAGATTGGGGCAGTTAGTGCAGGTCTTTAAAGGAAACACTATTTTTGCTTCAGATGGTGTACCTAAAAGGAAACACTATTTTTGCTTCAGATGGTGTAATTTTTGCTATTAGGTGTACCTAATAGATAAACCAGTGTATGTCTTTATTTACACAGTGTATCTACATATATATGTATATGTCTCTGTGTGTGTGTATATATATGGTGTGTGTGTATATATATATGGTCCCAGGAGACTGGAAAATGGCCAACGTGGTCCCCATCCACAAGAAGGGTCGGATGGAGGAACCTGGGAACTACAGACCCGTCAGCCTGACCTCAGTGCCAGGGAAACTGATGGAGCAGGTTCTCTTGGGGCCAATAACTGCGCACCTGAGGGATGGCAAAGATCTCAGGTCCAGCCAGCATGGGTTTAGGAAGGGCAGATCCTGCCTTTCTAACCTGATCTCCTTCTATGATCAGGTGACCCGCTTCGTGGATGTGGGGAGGCCTGTGGATGTAGTCTATCTGGACTTCAGCAAGGCCTTTGACACTGTCCCCCACAGCAAACTGCTGGCTAAGCTGTCAGCCCGCGGCTTGGATGGTAACACTCTGTGCTGGGTTAGGAACTGGCTGGAGGGCCGGACCCAGAGAGTGGTGGTGAATGGTGCCACATCCAGCTGGCGGCCAGTCACTAGTGGTGTCCCTCAGGGATCAGTGCTGGGCCCCATCCTCTTTAACATCTTCATAGATGATCTGGATGAGGGCATCGAGTCAGTCATCAGCAAGTTTGCAGATGACACTAAGCTGGGGGCAGAAGTGACTGAGCTGGAGGGCAGAAGGGCTCTGCAGCGGGACCTTGACCGCCTGGACAGATGGGCAGAGTCCAATGGGATGGGGTTCAATAGCTCCAAGTGCAGGGTGCTGCACTTTGGCCACAACAACCCCATGCAGAGATACAGGCTGGGGTCGGAGTGGCTGGAGAGCAGCCAGACAGAGAGGGATCTGGGGGTACTGATTGATACCCGCCTGAACATGAGCCAGCAGTGTGCCCAGGTGGCCAAGAGGGCCAGTGGCATCCTGGCCTGCATCAGGAATGGTGTGGTCAACAGGAGCAGGGAGGTCATTCTGCCCCTGTACTCTGCACTGGTTAGACCACACCTTGAGTACTGTGTTCAGTTCTGGGCCCCCCAGTTTAGGAGGGACATCGAAATGCTTGAGCGTGTCCAGAGAAGGGCGACGAGGCTGGTGAGAGACCTCGAGCACAAGCCCTACGAGGAGAGGCTGAGGGAGCTGGGGTTGTTTAGCCTGGAGAAGAGGAGGCTCAGGGGTGACCTTATTGCTGTCTACAACTACCTGAAGGGTGGTTGTGGCCAGGAGGAGGTTGCTCTCTTCTCTCAGGTGGCCAGCTCCAGAACAAGGGGACACAGCCTCAGGCTGCGCCAGGGGAAATTTAGGCTGGAGGTGAGGAGAAAGTTCTTCACTGAGAGAGTCATTGGACACTGGAATGGGCTGCCTGGGGAGGTGGTGGAGTCGTCGTCCCTGGGGCAGTTCAAGGCAAGGTTGGATGTGGCACTTGGTGCCATGGTCTAGCCTTGGGCACTGTGGTAAAGGGTTGGACTTGATGATCTGTGAGGTCTCTTCCAACCTTGGTGATACTGTGATACTGTGATATATATATATATGATTTATATATGTATATATACAATTTAAATAAGCATTCACATTTGTATACATGGAAGAGTTTCTGATGGTTGGATTTTTATATTTGTCTTCTTCCCCTTCCTTTCCCAGGAAGACCTTTCAGGCCTTAAGAAAACCTAAATGTTGAGGGTTTGATGTGCAAAAATGGAATACTTATAAGCATCATTTCTGTAGATGACTATTGCTAGGCAGATAATGAGGGGTGAAATCTGCAAATATTTATTTAAATGAAACATTTAATTTTCCATGGTAATATTCTAACTCATTTTGTGCTCACTTTGCAAGAATATTCGAGGAAATTAATTTACTAAGAGGCCTCTTAAAATATGCATTGTTACTGAATGGTGGTTGATACCAGAGAAAGTCATATTTGGAGTTCTAATATGCAATTATTGAAAATGAACAATAAGCTATTAGTTCTGAGCTCTGCTTGCAGAGAGCAAAAAAGGAAATGTGACTCCTGCTTATATGCCGGCTCCAATACTTTGCCTGTAATCTCCTGCATTGCTTTTCTGGTTTTAGTCACGTATCATCATCCTCAAATGCAGAGACTCTTCCCACAAACAGTTTTTTTGTATCTGGAACTTTAATGCATAGTCAAAATGGTCTTGTAATATGACCAAAGATGAGAGGTATTTGTAGAATGGGAAATTTATGAAGCCAGAATTTTGCAGCAAGGCTTGTTACTGCACAGACAATAAAGTGCAGTGAACAAAAGACATATTTCTGTTTGTTACTACAGATAAATAATAAAACATCCAAATCAGATTTGCCTTCACTCTCTCCTGTTACTCCATATTTGTAGCTAACTGCTTACTGCACTGTTGCCAAGTATATTTGAACAAAGTATGGCTAATGTTAACGAATACTGTGATACTGTGATTATATTATGAATCTTCAAATGAATCTCAGCTTTCTATTCAGAGCTGTACCATGTAGTATGAATGATATTTGCACTATTGATTCTTGCCTTACGAACATACAAACCCAGACCTGTTGTTGTGGTAGGCCTGATCAGCCCAGAATAGGCTTATACATGTCCTGCCTTGCCTGGGCATGTTTTTCTGCTCCACCAGAGAGGTAAACATGGGAAAAGAAGACAAAAGGCCACAAAAGAATGTGTGGCCACTGAGTCTGGCCTGCCCAGGATCCTGTGGTAAACAAGGTACATACACTTAGCTTGTGCCTGCCTAGTGCAAGGCCCGTGATTTTTCCAAATTAGGGAAAAGCAAGCCTGTGGCTTTGCCTAATGTGGTATGGTTTGGCTAACTGCCATCCTGATTGGCTGTTCTTGTGTCCAAAGGGCAATTAATCTCAGCCCACATGGATAAAAGGAGATGTGCAGGTGAAAAACCTGCTTTTGCTCCACTGCTTTGCCTCCCTGCTCTCTGCTGTGCTCAGCTGTGCTGCTATTGCACACTGCCTTATTGCTTGCCTGGTAAACTCCACTGCTGTGAGTTACCAGGAGCAGACCCTGGATGCCTGCACATGATCAGCCTGTTTGGCCAGCATGACATTGTGCTGAGGCTGCATGACACCTGCTTCTGCACCTGAAAGTCTTGCTTAGAATTCCTGGACATACACACAGATCGTCCAGAAGAAGTCAGGAGAACAAGGTCAGAGATTGTCTGCCTCTTTCCCTGGAAGCCGGCAAGATTCACATCTCAACATCGGACAAGACAGAGGCCCTTGAAAGCATTTGGGCACTGTCTGGACTGTGACTATTCCCTGCAAGTGGGTAATAATTATTTGTGAGTAAATACTTAAATACTTCTTTGTAATTCTCCATTGCCTTCTGCCTTGAGCCCAGCCACTGGGCAAGCGGCACATTGACCACAAGCAGCATCTGAGACCGTGGGAATCTTTCAGTTCAGTTAATGTTTATATATTTTGCTGATTATTGCTAGCTCTAGACATTATCCATAGAATGTTCCCCTGACCATGTAAGAACTGAAATACTATTAAAATTAGTGATTGGGGGTGGTGAGAGTTCTGAATAGCAAAATTAATAAGCAGCATTGATTTTTGAAAAATACTATCTTGCATTCATTAATTTCCCCTCTGAAACATCTGTGGATCTCAGGTGTATGTGGCAGAGAACCATAGTTCTTCAGGTGCTCTGTAGCCCATGTGTCAGCCTGGTTTGGTCACAAATCAGCAAATACAAGTGCCTGAACACCCAGAGGTGGCTCATCCTGTGAAGATTTGTGCTCAAAGGACTCCAGCAAGGAGGCAGGCTACATAGGTGCAAGGTATATTATGGCTTCTTAGTCACCTTAAGTGACCCAATGTACCATTGCATCTCACAGCTGAAAGGAAGATGCTTTTTCACAACTGTTCAAAAAAGAAGAAAGCAAGCCATATTCAGCAAATAAATTATTAACTCTGAATTATTCCCTTAGCTCTATGGTGCAGTCATTGCTGCCCCAGTTTTCTGTCTTGCATATGAAGCATGAAATACCATTCTTATCTCCAAAGCCTTTTCTGATACAAATTGGTGTGATGGGTGAAATCAGAATTGGATATTATAAGGTAGCATCTTTTGGTACACATAAATTTAAAAAAAATCTTTCCAAGAGTTTGTTTTATTCTTCTTGAATTGAAAGAGAGGCTTGCCAATGGCATAAATGTGGGAAAGAATGGCCTTGCAGTTTCTCTGGCTGTACAGAGTTAACCCTCCAGGGGGAGTAACCTTGAACCTAAGCCTAGGTGGTCTTGACCCCTCCCCAGGGGTGGGTCTGAACACTAACAGGTGATGGTTAGCCCACTCCTTCTTCCTGTCTAAAGATCTATAAAAAAGCAGGGGGGAATTCCTGTTCTCTCTCTCTCTGCACTCCCTGCCTCCCTGCTTAGCAGCATCACCATCCTGTTCCTGGTTCTCTTTGGTTTACCACGGGGTGGACAAAATGATTGCCATCAAAATCTGATTGTATTTACGCATTTTGTGTCTTGTTTTCCCTTCCCTATACCTTTGTACCTTCCCTACCTCAGATACCTTTAATTTGTTGTTAAACTTTTCACAGTATCACAGTATTATCAGGGTTGGAAGAGACCTCACAGATCATCAAGTCCAACCCTTTACCACAGAGCTCAAGGCTAGACCATGGCACCAAGTGCCACGTCCAATCCTGCCTTGAACAGCTCCAGGGACAGCGACTCCACCACCTCCCCGGGCAGCCCATTCCAGTGTCCAATGACTCAGTGAAGAACTTTCTCCTCACCTCAAGCCTAAATTTCCCCTGGCACAGCCTGAGGCTGTGTCCTCTTGTTCTGGCGCTGGCCACCCGAGAGAAGAGAGTAACCTCCTCCTGGCCACAGCCTCCCCTCAGGTAGTTGTAGACAGCAATGAGGTCTCCCCTGAGCCTCCTCTTCTCCAGGCTAACCAATCCCAGCTCCCTCAGCCTCTCCTCGTAGGGCTGTGCTCGAGGCCTCTCCCCAGCCTCGTCGCCCTTCTCTGGACACACTCAAGCATCTCAATGTCCCTCCTAAACTGGGGGGCCCAGAACTGAACACTTCCAAATGGTGGATTATGTATTTAGGTGTGTTTACCTTTCCTGGCCCTACAGCTAATTCCTTTCTTTTGGGAAAGAAGGGGGAAGAGGGAAGGGCACTCTATAAATTGCTATTAGTTCTATCAAGTGTATTTGAGTCTCTGGGAATTTAAACTAGAACCGTGACACTGGCATAGAGGAATCTATTTAGATGCATACCCCAAGAGTGAAACATTCACACTTGTTACGTAGTTGGTACAGTGCTCTCAGTATAAACTTTTATCTCTTTTAGCTGCTTACTTGCAGGAGTTTGAGACAACTCAGAAGCATGACTTTTCACAGAGGTCAGTGGGCTGAAGAGAAACTTGTGAGATGCCTACGTCAACCAATACAGAGATCTTACTGGCTAACACAATGTAGAGCCAAGGCTTACTTACATAACTATTTTTATTGAACCAGGAATAGTTTTTACAAAGTAACTCAGATGTTTCCAAGATAAATTAAACTTCATATTCTCTTGACTCATATCACTCGTCCCAGCTCATTCATAGTAGAAATTTCTCAGGGCGAAAAGTGCTTTGCTCTTTATTCTATGTCTGTTCAACAATACAGCTCGTTATCTGTGCCTTCCAAATACAAGGAATGAAGCAACAAAGGGACATGATCTTCTGAAAATAGGACAGTAATGCAGGGTCAGAAGTTAGATTTGACTCCCAAATCACTTTCTCTCTGCTAGACAGTATACACTTCCAGAGTGTCTGCTTGTATATTTCTATCTGTACAAGTGTATCCCTGTGTAGCCATCTCTCTGCATAACTCTTTTTACAAATAAAGCAAGTGAGTTTATAAACACAAAATAGCAGATCTGAGGTGGTATGTAGATTCACTCTGTGCTGTGTCAAGAACTGGCTGGATGGCAGAGCCCAGAGAGTGGTGGTGAATGGTGCCACATCCAGTTGGCAGCTGTCACTAGTGGTGTTCCCCAAGGATCAGTGCAGGGCACAGTCCTGTTCAATATCTTTATTGATGATCTGGATGAGGGGATTGAGTCCAGCATCACTAAGTTTGCAGATGACACCAAGCTAGGAGCAGGTGTTGATCTGTTGGAAGGTAGGAGAGCCCTGCAGAGGGACCTGGCCAGGCTGGATGGGTGGGCAGAGGCCAATGGGATGAGATTGAACAAGGCCAAGTGCAGGCTTCTGCACTTTGGCCACAACAACCCCAAGCAGCTCTACAGGCTGGGGACTGAGTGGCTGGAGAGCAGCCAGGAGGAAAGGGACCTGGGGGTACTGATAGATAGTAGCTGAAGATGAGCCAGCAGTGTGCCAAGGTGGCCAAGAGAGCCAATGGCATCCTGGCCTGCTTCAGGAACACTGTGGCCAGCAGGTCAAGGGAGGTTATTCCTCCACTGTGATCAACACTGGTCAGGTCACACCTTGAGACTGTGTCCAGTTCTGGGCCCCTCACTTCAAGAAGGATGTTGAAGTGCTGGAACATGTCCAGAGAAGGGCAACAAAGCTGGTGAGGGGCCTGGAACACAAACCCTATGAGGAGAGGCTGAGGGAGCTGGGGTTGTTTAGCCTGGAGAAGAGGAGGCTCAGGGGGGACCTCATTGCTGTCTACAACTACCTGAAGGGGCATTGTAGCCAGGTGGGGGGTGGCCTCTTCTCCCAGGTAACCAGCAATAGAACAAGGGGACACAGTCTCAAGTTGTGCCAGGGGAGGTATAGGCTGGATATTAGGAAGAAGTTCTTCCCAGAGAGAGTGATTGGCATTGGAATGGGCTGCCCAGGGAGGTGGTGGAGTCACCATCCCTGGAGGTGTTCAAGAAAAGCCTGCATGAGGCACTTAGTGCCATGGTCTAGTTGATTGGATAGGGCTGGGTGCTAGGTTGGACTGGATGATCTTGGAGGTCTCTTCCAACCTGGTTGATTCTATGATTGTGTGATTCAGCAATATTCCATTGTTGAGAGCATTAACACTCTTAGTGATTAGGAACACAGAGACCACAGAATAAAGTTGGTGAGCAAAATAATTGGCAGAAAAGCAATTTGATTATGCAAACAGCTGAATGTGTATCTGCCTAGGTAAATGCATCTTGTATTGGACTTTTTCAATGTCCCAGGGGAAATGTCACTTTATTAAAAAGCATTGACTGAGAAGGTAGTTAGAATATAAGTTGATTAGGATAGTTAGGAAACTATCTACTGTAAACATACAATAAAGTTTATTAATTCTGGAAATTAGAACAACATAAAGAAATTGTGAAAGAGTAAGTCAGAGCACAGGTTTTCAAGTCAGTTCTAGAGTGAGATATTTTGATGCTATTTTCCTGTGAGACTTAGTATAGAGTAGAATCATAGAATCAACCAGGTTGGAAGAGACCTCCAAGATCATCCAGGCCAACCTAGCACCCAGCCCTAGCCAGTCAACTAGACCATGGCACTAAGTGCCTCATCCAGTCTCTTCTTGAGCACCTCCAGGGACGATGACTCCACCACCTCCCTGGGCAGCCCATTCCAATGCCAATCACTCTTTCTGTGAAGAACTTCCTCATAACATCCAGCCTGTACTTCCTCTGGCACAACTTGAGACTGTGTCCCCTTGTTCTATTGCTGGTTGTCTGAGTAACTGCTAAAAGAAATGCAGCGTTTTGCTTAGAGAATTTCTTTCATGTTCCTATGATTATAAAATCTTCATCTAGAAGTGCAATTAACTTTCAATGATTATTTATCTTCTCTATAAATTTAAATAGTAACACAAATATTTAACGTGATTAAATAAAATAGCCTGATGTAAATATAAACTTGCATTTTACATTTATAAGATAGGTCTTGAAAGCCTGATGCTTAATTATAATCATGGTTCTGGTTGACTAGGAAAGTGTATATGGGATGATCTACCTGCAAGACTATCTTAAGTCAGCTGGTCAATAGTCTGTGCAGAGACATATTGTACCGTACTCATCACTGATATTAGATCTGAGCAAAACTAGTTATCTATCAGGCAGTTTTGGCTCAGAATGCTTCCTGAGCAATTCAGAAGGCAAGGGAAACTGTTCCAAGTCTTTATTCCTCATATTGACATCTTCCAGTCCTGCAGTAAAGCAGATGGAAGAACCAGCTACATCACATGCCAAGAAACAAGCTTGCTTCCTCAGCGCAGTGTGCGCAAGTCTGAGTAGACATCATTCTTCTGGAGGCTAGGGAGAGAAAATGAGAGAGAAGCAGAAATTTCAGTGAACCAGTGTGGAGAACAACTAATTTAAATAAGACATCATAAATATATAAGGTACTAAAAAGTCAATACATACCCAAATTTAGCCCTCATGCTAATCCTCTTATGTGCTTCCTCCTTCCTCATCCCAAAGCCTATTTGGAAAGTCATTCAACCTAAAATCTCTCTATTACATGAGGTTCACAGGAGGTTTGAACCTGGCCCTTGGCAAGTGCATTAATAAATTGTCTTAAAACCCAACCACTGTCAAATATCACTATCTTTGTGTAAGATCCTTTTTTGAGCTTCTAGAATATCCTATGTTATTATCCTGTTTCCCTTTATCTGGATTTCAGTGGTATTTTTTTTGTCATTTCAAGCAAGTCAGAAGCAAAACAACAATGATATTCACTTAAGGCTCAGACTTGAACTCATTTTGCAGTCAGGGATTTACTGCAAGGATTTTGGACTTATTCAGCTTGACACCAAACATGTAAATGTCTCTAGCTCTATTTCTTCATGTAGCATGACAAAAAGAAATCCTCCTTCAAAATAAAAATTCTAGGGTATTCAAGATTGCTGCTGTGTTTTCCCAGAGCTCTTGCTCTGTGCCTTATTTTATGGCCAGAAAAAATCCTCTTTGTGCCTCTTCTTTGCAAGTTTAATAGCCGTTATAAGTGAGGTGCCTAAATGGGTTTAGGCTGCCTCAATTAGTTCATGGGTAGCCAATGCTTTCCTGAGCTGTTTCTATACCCTTACTGAGAATGAAGCTCCCAGGGCGGTTCACAGGAAATATGCAGCATGATCTGCAGCCTACCAAAGGTTTCCTCACTACTTGTGAAAATGCATAGAATCATAGAATCATAGAATCAACCAGGTTGGAAGACACCTCCAAGATCATCCAGTCCAATGGCAAATCACTCTCTCTGGGAAGAACGTCCTCCTAACATCCAGCCTAGACTTCCCCCGGCACAACTTGAGACTGTGTCCCCTTGTTCTGTTGCTGGTTGCCTGGGAGAAAAGACCAACCCCCACCTGGCTACAACCTCCCTTCCGGTAGTTGTAGACAGCAATGAGGTCCCCCCTGAGCCTCCTCTTCTCTATGCTAAACACCCCCAGCTCCCTCAGCCTCTCCTCATAGGGTTTGTGCTCCAGGCCCCTCACCAGCCTTTTTGCCCTTCTCTGGACACCTTCCAGCACCTCAACATCTCTCTTGAATTGAGGGGCCCAGAACTGGACACAGTACTCAAGGTGTGGCCTCACCAGTGTTGAGTAGAGGGGAAGAATAACCTCCCCTGTCCTACTGGCCACACTGTTCCTCATACAGGCCAGGATGCCATTGGCTCTCTTGGCCACCTGGGCACACTGCTGGCTCATCTTCAGCCTACTATCCACCAGTACCCCCAGGTCCCTTTCCTCCTGGCTGCTTTCCAGCCACTCTGTCCCCAGCCTGTAACAGGCATAATCCAGAACAGAAGATGCATCTGCTGTTTTCAATGCCAGTTTTGTTCCTTGCAAAATGATAATCTGGGAATGAGTTTTCTTCCCAGATATTTCAGGATAAACTGGTCTAGAGGAATCAAACTAAGTGCAATAACTGAAACAAAAATTGTCACTTATCCTTCACTTTGAATATCGCAGTATCACAGTATCATCATGGTTGGAAGAGACCTCACAGATCATCAAGTCCAACCCTTTACCACAGAGCTCAAGGCTAGACCATGGCACCAAGTGCCACCACTATGCAACTTCATAGGATTATTTGGTGCCTTGGTATAGCTGAGGTAAATCTTTTGACTAACAATGGAAGACTCCTCATTCATTATGGGTAGTGCAGGATGTATTTTTCCTAGTGCAGTCATCAAAATCAAGCTCAAACATGGTCTGAGTAACCAGTGTAGAAAGTATAGGAGAATGCTTGATGAAACAAGCAAAACACTATCCCTGCATGTTGTGGAGCATATCTGTGGAAGCTACAGAGAGTGAAGCAATTCTTAGGAGATGCAGCTCTGTTACCTATGTTTAGGAATTACCAGCAAATGTCAACAGTCTTTCTCCCAAACAGGTCTGAAGAAAAAATAATTTTCCTGCCCCCAAAGTGTAGGTTATTTGTTTGTTTCTTTGTTTTTAGAAAAGCAATAAAACAAAGTTTTGCTCTTGCAGCAACTTGTAAGGCTTTCTTTTATCCCAGAGATTTGTGGACTTCATCGTCTTTCCTTTTTCTACTCATGTTACCTACTCATGGTCAAGTAATTTGTTTGCATGTGGAAGACTGTCTCTCAGTTCTAACTCAAGTAAGGAAATTGAACATGAATGCTCTGACAACCTGGAGTGGCTGTGATTGTTAAATGAAAAAGTTAGCTCTTCAATTAGCTGGATTTTGAATCCTCTTTTTCCCTGAACACTGTAATGAGAAACCTCTAAAGTCATCCTGGCCACATGAATTACTCAAGATACGATGCTCAAGCAGAAATTTGTCAAGTCATGGCAACACAGCTACTGCAGTCTTACCTTGTCTTAATCATATCCCACATGAAGCCCAGGTGAATTTATCACTTGAAATATTTTTTTAGTGCAAAGCTACTAAGCATCAGTCATGGTCTTTTCAACATTCATGCATTCTCCTAGCCTATGTGTACTGAGATGCATGGGGAATATGTGTATTATCAGTGCATGAGAAAACACCCCAGCTTCTTAGTGAATTTTAGAACTGCCTTTCCCTTCCCAAGTCTTCTTTCACAGAAGCAATAATCTGCATTTGGAATAATGTAGATTTGGAAAGAGAGACAGCAACTAAAAGTTTACAAATGAGACAATTCTTACTTTGAAAAAAGGGAAAATAAGAGAAGATAAAAAAAGATGACACTATAGAACAGCTATCAGCTATGTCATAGGGACAGTATTCAATACATAGAATGTTCAGAGGCACCAGTTTTGTAATGTGTGTATGGTGTCAACAAGTATTAAGATACTAAGTGATTTAGGCTGGAGGTGAGGAGAAAGTTCTTCACTGAGAGAGTCATTGGACACTGGAATGGGCTGCCCGGGGAGGTGGTGGAGTCGCCGTCCCTGGGGCTGTTCAAGGCAGGATTGGACGTGGCACTTGGTGCCATGGTCTAGCCTTGAGCTCTGTGGTAAAGGGTTGGACTTGATGATCTGTGAGGTCTCTTCCAATCTTGGTGATACTGTGATACTGTGTGATACTGTGAAAGAGTTTCAATCTGATGTATTTTCAGGCAGCTAATGACTAGGCACTAGATCTGAAACCTGGTGAAAGTTCTCTCATTTTATCTCACTCCTGTCTTTAACCGCAGAAGAGAGGTTAAAACTATTTTAAAGCACAGATATCTAAAAATACAGAGGAAAGTCATTACTTCTAAATATTTTGCCTTTTTTACCAAATTAAAATTATGTTCTTTCATTCAAACCTCTGGCTTGCATCATTGCCTTTGTTTCTTTTTATATTACTCTGTGGAAGTAGGCATCATACTTCTCTGAATTCATTCCCCCTAGATTTTAATAGCTTCTGAGTTACTGATCCTCTGTAGGAACAAATGGATGAAGTACTCTGTAATTTTAACTTAGCTCCACTTCTCTCTGCCTTTAAAGCTCTAATCCCTTTTCATCTAAGGGACACAGACCAACAAACCGACCACAGTTCAGAAGAGATTTTTCCAGAGAAATGAATTTCTTAGAACTGTTTAAACTGAGTCCTTAAATGAAGATAATTTTGTACTGTGAAGCATAGGACCAAATCCCTAGTACATGGAAACCAGGTTAGTCCTACTGGCATCATTAAAAAATCACTAAAACTTTCCTAATTTGTGTTAAATGCTTGAGCGTGTCCAGAGAAGGGCAACGAGGCTGGTGAGAGGCCTTGAGCACAGCCCTACGAGGAGAGGCTGAGGGAGCTGGGATTGGTTAGCCTGGAGAAGAGGAGGCTCAGGGGAGACCTTATTGCTGTCTACAACTACCTGAGGGGTGGTTGTAGCCAGGAGGAGGTTGCTCTCTTCTCTCAGGTGGCCAGCACCAGAACGAGAGGACACAGCCTCAGGCTGCGCCAGGGGAGATTTAGGCTGGAGGTGAGGAGAAAGTTCTTCACTGAGAGAGTCATTGGACACTGGAATGGGCTGCCTGGGGAGGTGGTGGAGTCACTGTCCCTAGAGGCGTTCAAGAAAAGCCTGGATGAGGCACTTAGTGCCATGGTCTAGTTGACTGGCTAGGGCTGGGTGCTAGGTTGGACTGGATGATCTTGGAGGTCTCTTCCAACCTGGTTGATTCTATGATTCTATGTTACATTGTATAGTATTTGTTCCTTCATGTTAAATATTTCAGTCCTGTACAGAAGCCTGAATTTACCTGTTCAGAGCTGTGGCCGTTTGAGCTGATCCTCTAGCTCAGATATAGGGGAGAGATGAACATTCCAGGGATAGGCCACATAAATGGCAACAATAGATAAATTAATATAATTTCATTGGAGCATCAAGAACTTAATGTCTAGAAGCACAGTTTGTTCTGCCCCTTCTCCTGCTGGCTTCTGCTGCTGCAGCTTCGCCTATCTTCCCCGGTTGCTGTTTTGGCTGCTGCTGCTTCTGCTGCTTCGCCGCCACCTGACCCCTCCCCCATCTCCCTTAAGGTTATTGCATTGTTGTTTTTTTTTCCTTTTTCCTTCCTTCCTTCTCTAGTTATTATTTCTCTTTACATTGTTATACTTATACTATAAGAAAATACAATTTCATCTTTCCCTGACTTTCAAAAAGTAGGGGGGTTTGTGTTGTGAATTTTCTTCTTTGGGGGAGGGATCAGCCCAAACCCGGGACAAGAGCAGATTACTAAACAACTAGCTAGATTCTATTTTTCTGGAAAAAGAAATGCTTTAAAACATGGCATGGTAATAAAATGTGCCATCCATCCACAGCCATGCAATCAACTGCACGTAAGTAACTGCCAAGCAAACAATGTGGCAGCAGGTCTCTCAGAAATTTACTCTTTGATGCAAACCTTTACTGCAAAGATAAGTCTAATTTTTGTTTTGCACATTTGTTTCATTTTGTTATTATTGTTTTCCTTCAATGGAACACATCTCAGTTGTTGGTAGTTGCTGGCTAAAATTGAAATAGTTTCTTTCATTGAGTATGGAAGCTTCGCTGCCAATGTTCTTTCAACTTCCAGTTAGCAGCTGGTTAATTGAAACTCATACAGCGTCCATTACTCTAAGATGTGCTGAGGTTTTGAAAGAAAAGAGCAGGTGTTACATTTGGGCAATTTACATCTGTAGCAAAATATCATCTACTAGTTATGAGTGAAATGGTGACACTTGAGGGCTGTGGCCTTATGCTTATTTATGTAAAAAAAAAAAAATCCAGGTAAGTATGCCAAGAGCTACCTCTACAAGTAATTTGGGTTCTTCCAGCCCAGCTAGTCTCAGATTTAGATCCTGAGTGCATAACCACTCTATACATAATGTTATCATAACATTTCCTGAGGTGCTGGAAGTCTTATTTCTGCAGTAAAATTTCCAGAATCAATCAATTCTTGATAATATTTCTCTTTTACTGATGCCCAGAAGAAGTCATAATCTAGGGACTTCTTTTAGCTTTCCCTCACAGCCTGACTGGGCAATTGTTTACTGCACACTGAGGAGAGTATGTTCTTCTTGCAGCATACCTGGAACAGGCTGGTTAGAGCACTCTGTAGGAATGCAGAGGATACAAGTCCAGTTCTTATTCACTGCTCCTGTCCACATTTAGCCTGTATCTGGGGCTAAACTACAGCAGTTACTCTATCACCCTATGACTGCTCCATAGTGGAGAAAGCAAATCTGGGAAAATGAGAAAAAAAAACAAACATAGATTGAAATGAAAAGATTTCATTAAGTAGGCAAATTAATACTGACAGCAGTACGAGACACATATAAAACTATACTCAGACAAGCAAAAGTGCAGCAGTTAAAATGTCCAGGAGGGAAATCCTCAGGATCAGGAATAGGATAAGGGGGAGCCAAAGCAGGAAGTTCCCAAGGGGTTCCTCCTTTACATTGAGTGTGATGCTCATGGTATGGAATACACCTGTAAGCTGACTCAAGTTGTGTCTTAGGTGAAAAAGAGCTATTGCATTATTCAGTTATTGGGTTAAGGGAGAAGAATGCAATGCCACAGACTGCACTGGGAAAATGGTTGGCTTAGATGTGCTTTTAACATCTTGTCATTGCTAGAATGTAAATTCTAGATGTCTGCTCTCTTTGGTCCTTAGTAATGCAGTAAGAGTATAGTGATCACCCATGAAACATTGTGAACTAAAGGGCAGGAGAATCTTACCTTACTGACAGCAGCTGTGCATGAGCACTGCTCTAAAAGTGTTAAGAGATGTATCTGTTACTAATGTAGTTGAAGAGTGCATTTAACAGTCAAAACAGGCAAGGATACCAATTCTTCCATTTATTTTCTTGTGAATATGTCAGCACCCCTATGTTACAAACATTGAGAGATTACTTTTTTATTATAAAGGCATTATAAGTAATGCTTTCCCAAATAAGTGTCAATTTTTATGGATTTTTGGATATCACAAGTGTATTAATATTAAAATAAACCAAATACTGTATACATTTGCTTGGATCTTGATAAATCTTTGATTAAATACTTAGTTCCTAGGTTGCCTTTTCCTTGCCTACCTCTACAGTAAGCATGGTCTTTTGGAAAAGTTAAGAATCATAGAATCAACCAGGTTGGAAGAGACCTCCAAGATCATCCAGTCCAACCTAGCACCCAGCCCTATCCAATCAACTTAACCATGGCACTAAGTGCCTCATCCAGTCTTTTCTTGAACACCTACAGGGACAGTGACTCCACCACCTCCCTGGGCAGCCCATTCCAATGCCAATCACTCTCTCTGGGAAGAACTTCCTCCTAACATCCAACCTATACCTCCTCTGCTTCAACTTGAGACTGTGTCCCCTTGTTCTGTTGCTGGTTGCCTGGGAGAGGGACTAACCCCCACCTGGCTACAGCCTCCCTTCAGGTAGTTGTAGACAGCAATGAGGTCCCCCCTGAGCCTCCTCTTCTCCAGGCTAAACACCCCCAGCTCCCTCAGCCTCTCCTCACAGGGTTTGTGTTCCAGGCCCTTCACCAGCTTTGTCACCCTTCTCTGGACACCTTCCAGCACCTCAACATCTCTCTTGAATTGAGGGGCCCAGAACAGGACACAGTACTCAAGATGTGGCCTGACCAGTGTTGAGTACAGGGGAAGAACAACCTTCCTCATCCTACTGACCAGACTGTTCCTGAAGAACTTCCATCTGATCATGTATTACTGCCTCTGCACATCACTCCACATTACAGCAAAGCACAATAATGTAATGATGAAGCCTATTTAACCTTTGACAGTATTTCTTCCTTGGAGCACTATCTTCCAAACTTGGCTAGGACTGTTACAAGAGGGAGCTTTCTGCTGCCTGCTGAGAGAACACTTTGATGTCTGATAGCAGAATTACTGTTTAGCTAACTGTAGAAAGCATGTATCCTTGCCCATGGGTTGGACTTGATGATCTGTGAGGTCTCTTCCAACCCTGATGATACTATGATATGAATAACAGTTGATCTGTAAATATAAAATGGGAGGCAATTTGCCATTGCCATAAAGTGTTCTGTCTTGATGGCACAGTGCAGCCTGCTTGTGGATGCAGTGTGTGCTAGTTTGAAGCAGAGTAGAATGTTTTGGTGAGAAGAACTAGATCATAGGCTGTGAAATGAAAACAGTGGTGATGTCTACTTGCCTCAGAGTCTTGCTGAAGAATAAACGAGAACATTAGATAACTCTCTCGACATTTTGTCACTCTCTGCCTTGGTCTGCTGGCTGAGCTGCATCTCTCTAACACACCCTCCACTCACCTTTGCTTCTTAACCTCTTGGCTGAACCTCTATTCTTCTTTAGGACTGGGGTAAGGTTGAGAGGGGCAGGGGGAAGGTGAAGAGGTGGTTGAGAGCCCCTCCTGGGGACTCAGGTTTCTGGGAGGGGAGTTGTGTTTCTGCATTACCTTTTACCTTGTATATTTCTGTCTATAACTGTATCTACTGTAAATATCTGCTTGTATATTGTGCTAGCTGTAAATAAATAGCTTCATTTATATTCCCAGAGCTGGCTGAGTCTAGTCTGGGTATTTCTAAAGTGTGGGGGGGCAGGGAACACCCAAACCATCACACAGTGGCTGTGTGTGTTAGCCATGAAAAGTGACTTGGGCAGGAGAGGGTGAAGACTGTTGCTTTCTTAGTGCTCTCACTAAATCTGCTCCTGCTCCATATTATCAGCCTCTTCTCTCTCTATTTTAATTTCCCAGATGGAGATATCAGAGTGCATCTGGAGTTGCTGCTTAAGTCTTTTTTTGTACTTAGTCTAAGCAGGCCTTCTTCTCATGTGAACTGTTTAAGCAACCTTTGCCAAGTCATCTTTTATCATGGAGGTGAATCAAGCTTCTTCTAAATATCCATGACCTAAGGATGTGCCATCAATCTTTGTTCCTTAGTAAAACACTTTCTTTTACTTGTTTTTATATTTGAAATAAACTTGTTTTTCCCAGCCCATAGAATATTTACCTCATTTCATAGCTGTTCTTACTTTGACTAAATGCTGCCCTGGATTGTTGTTTGCTTTGTTGTTGTTGGTTTTTTTTCTGGCAGTATTACAGCAATTGCCCCATATTAGTTCTGTATGTAAGATACAGTCTGCCCAGTTCCACATTGAATATTATTGTATGGGGTGTTTTTTTCTTATGTTCTCCCTTGGAATGTGAAATCATTGTGCAAAATATGCTCATGATTATGATGTTATCTGCAAATTCTCTGGACAGCTTCTATGTTAGTAAAGTACCTATTTTATGATGCTTCCAAGAGTTCTCCTCTCTGCTGTTCATAGTTTTCAGCTGTTGCTTGCTATTACACTCCGTCCTCTACAGCTCTACTGTTCTCCCTTGTGAAGAGATATTATTCTCCCCATCCCTACTTGTGCACTATTTTTGTATTATGAGACTGCTCCTGTTGCTATTTCAGTTCTGTTTGGCTCATCTTCCATGTATTGAGGCCACCTGATACAGGACTTCTGCTCTGTAAGTCACATCTCCTGCACTTGAATTTGAGTGACAGTCTCTTCCCAGAAGCAGGCTGTTTTTATATGTGTGACTATTCTTTCACTTATTAATTCTCTTTTGAAGTCCACATATCTGCAGTATTCAGCGAATCTATCAGCTGCTGTCATGAAAACTTCATTCTTTACCTTTATTCCTAGCACTTTATTACAAGAAGTGTTCCTGTCTGAAACTGTTTCTTGAAGGAAGTCACAAGGAGTAATAGACTACTCCAGCTTTTGAGACATGCTTTTCTGTTGCTGTAAACTCAGACAGAATAACTAGCAAGGAACCCACACCTGCACCTTAAAGAAATCATTTGATAGCAGCTTCTTTCTTAATTAAATTAGAAGATCTCTGTCAGCACCTTGCCAATGTCACTTGTTCTGCTTGAATTGGATTCCCTGGGAGATAAGAATCTGTCCCCTGGAATGTTTGTTACAGCCTTTTTGTAATTAATATTAACTAAGAGAGGAAATTCTGACATTTATTGTTAAAGAATTGTTTTCTTTGAATGAAATATGTTAAAATTCAGGAGGGAAGCTAACTTGTGCTGGCACCAGCATATTAGGAACAGCACACAATATAGCCCTAGTGGTATGTAACCACATTATCTTATTTGAATCTGAATCATTAATATTCTTTGCATTTTTATCAGCTTCAGAAGATAGCCAGCTTGTGATGGTGCAGAATGTTGTATCTGAAGGGAAACTGCACTGTTATGAAATAGTGAAACTGATTAATATCCAATATTGTAGCTTGTGAAAACTGCACTATCTAGTTAAATATTTTAATTGCATTAAAAAAAAACAACAGACACTGGAGAGCAGCCAGGAAGAAAGGGACCTGGGGATACTGATAGATAGTAGGCTGAAGATGAGCCAGCAGTGTGCCCAGGTGGCCAAGAGAGCCAATGGCATCCTGGCCTGTATCAGGAGCAGTGTGGCCAGTAGGACAAGGGAGGTTATTCTGCCCCTGTACTCAGCACTGCTCAGGCCACACCTTGAGTACTGTGTCCAGTTCTGGGTCCCTCAATTCAAGAGAGATGTTGAGGTGTTGGAACATGTCCAGAGAAGGGCAGCAAAGCTGGTGAAGGGCCTGGAGCACAAACCCTATGAGGAGAGGCTGAGGGAGCTGGGGGTGTGCAGCCTGGAGAAGAGGAGGCTCAGGGGGGACCTCATTGCTGTCTACAACTACCTGAAGGGAGGTTGTAGCCAGGTGGGGGGTGGCCTCTTCTCCCAGGCAACCAGGAACAGAAGAAGGGGACACAGTCTCAAGTTGTGCCAGGGGAAGTATAGGCTGGATGTTAGGAGGAAGTTCTTGCCAGAGAGAGTGATTGGCATTGGAATGGGCTGCCCAGGGAGGTGGTGGAGTCACCATCCCTGGAGGTGTTCAAGAAAAGCCTGGATGAGGCACTTAGTGCCATGGTCTAGTTGACTGGATAGGGCTGAGGGATAGATTGGACTGGATGATCTTGAAGTTCTCTTTCAGAAGTGTCTTGTTAATTTTTCTTAATTTCTTGCTTTCATTTGGCATGTGAAGCATGAAGTGTTTAAAAGATTACAATTATTTACTCAGTAACTACAGTTATATCTCAAATATGAAGTTACAGGAAAAAAAATAAAATCAAATACATTAGTTTCTTTCTCCCCTTTGTTTTGTGTGCTTGTTTTATTTTCTGTTCCAGTTTTCTAGCTAGAACTGAGATGCTGTCTAGTCAACTGTAATGCCATCACATCTTTCTGTAGCACAGACAGCAAGATTAAGTATTAATTTGGCCTATATACAAAACTCCACATTATAAATGCTAACTGTGCTTTCCAAAAAGGAAATAGTGCCAGATTGAGCTCCTATTTTTTAATATTAAACTAGATAATTTTCTAGATAAAGGAAATAAAGTAAGTGTATTGCAAGTTTACATACTATACTTACTATCTAGCAACTCTATTACATTGTCATTCCACTGAAATGTGTGTGCTCATAATTCAGTCAACTGATAGCAGATAGATAGCAGAAGTCCAAAATTCACTGATAATGGCATTGAGAAGACACTGGCAACAGCTGGAATGCTGTACCCAGGGAAAGGTATAAAAGAAAAAAAAAAGGAAGTATGAAAAAGGATGTCCAAGATGAAAATGTTTTCAAATGTAGCATTGTGAGATGCATGATACTATATGCAGAATAAAACCACAAACAACCTTGCTCTTGTAAGGAAGAAACTCACTCTTATGTAAATCATCAGCAAGCTGAAATAATCAAACAGAAACCAAAATTCCATGCTGAGAGCAGTGGTAACTGCATCTTCCCCTTTCCATCCAAACACTTCAGCAGAGTTCAGGTCTCTCTGCTCCTATAACTCTTGTGATCAGACTTCCAAGTGTAGAGATTTTAGTATGCTTAAAGTGGATATACCAGATAAAGTCAGGTACCCCTGGAAGACAAAAAGTGAGAGATGAAATTTCCTTCATCTATGAACATTGCTCTCTTTATGCATGGTTTGAGTGTCTACACCAACAAAAGCACTTTAACTGGGCTTTTCAAATACTCAGTCCTGCTCAGTGTATGGAGAGGAGGTCAAATTCTGGACTTTTGATTCCTAACTTGAAAGGCAAGTATTCAGTTCAAGACAAATTCAGCATGTGCTGCTGGCCAGCAGTATCTGTGCCCCTGCTCAAACAGGAGCTTTCATGAGATGAGTTCACATTCAGTTTTAATGTGCCAGCAGGTTTCAGATATCCTCATTGTTACAGTGAGGTACTGTGCTTCAGATGAGGCAGTAGAAAATTGCTCAGACAGCACAGCTTCCTGAAATGTCTTTCAGCAGCTGCATATGGTTGTGCAAGTGCTCCTAGGGTGTTGAGAGAGACATCTGGAGGTCATCTGGTCAATCCTTCTGCATAAGCAGGGCAAGCCAGAGCCAGTTTTCAGGGACTGTGTTCAGATGGACTTTGAACATCTCCAAGGATGAGGACTCCACAGTCTTTCTGGGCAATCAGTTTCAGTGCTCAATCACCCTTGCAGTGGAAAACGTTTAAACCTCACTGTCATTACATATTTTGTGTGATGACAGCCTGCTCTAAATTAGGGCTAGGGAGCACTTCTAAAGGTTCAGGGCTGGCTCCCAGCTCATGTCTTAAAGTGTTCAGGCTCAAACATCTGTATATTCTGAGACATGTTTAATTTTCTGGTATATATGTGGTCTGTACCTGCAGGATATCCAAATGCATGCTCAGCACCATGGCATGAGATTTAGTTTATCTTGCTGCTTTACACACCCTCGGCTCCAGGCTCAATATGCTATGTATGTTAGGCTGATGGGGCAGGCAAGAACTCCAACACTGCCTCTTTGCTTATTCTCTTGTTTTTTTTTTTTTTTCCCAGGAATATTTTTACCAAGTTTTTTTCTTCTAGAACTTTTCCAGAATTTGTGTTCTGTTTGTCTTTCTGACTGTTAGCCTTCTGGACATGAAAATCAATATGATTTTTAGTTTAGCTTTTTTGTTTGTTTGTTTTAAATTACCTGTGTCAGAATGTGTAATGTGGTTGGGATGCAAGATATATGAACAAACCAGCTTGCTTCATTTTTAACCAGAGTACAACTTTTCAATGTGTTTTTAGCCTTCAAAGAATACAATTCAGGGTCATAAAAAGCTCTGAGCACAGATTTTTGAGTGAAAGCAGCAATTGCTATCAGTGTTTCCAATAGATGTGTTTCAGAATGAGAATGAGAAATGGACTTTTAGAAACATCAGTATTTAGTTTTAATTTCACTTACATTTAAGACCTGGTCTACTTCACAGTATCACAGTATCACTAAGGTTGGAAGAGACCTCATAGATCATCAAGTCCAACCCTTTACCACAGAGCTCAAGGCTAGACCATGGCACCAAGTGCCACATCCAATCCTGCCTTGAACAGCTCCAGGGATGGCGACTCCACCACCTCCCTGGGCAGCCCATTCCAATGCCAATCACTCTCTCTGGGAAGAACTTCCTCCTAACATCCAGCCTGTACTTCCCCTGGCACAACTTGAGACTGTGTCCCCTTGTTCTATTGCTGGTTGCCTGGGAGAAGAGGCCAATCCCCACCTGGCTACAGCCTCCCTTCAGGTAGTTGTAGACAGCAATGAGGTCCCCCCTGAGCCTCCTCTTCTCCAGGCTAAACAACCCCAGCTCCCTCAGCCTCTCCTCATAGGGTTTGTGTTCCAGCCCCTCACCAGCTTTGTTGCCCTTCTCTGGACACCTTCCAGCACCTCAACATCTCTCTTGAATTGAGGGGCCCAGAACTGGACACAGCACTCAAGGTATGGCCTGACCAGTGCTGAGTACAGGGGCAGAATAACCTCCCTTGTCCTACTGGCCACACTGTTCCTGATGCAGGCCAGGATGCCATTGGCTCTCTTGGCCACCTGGGCACACTGCTGGCTCATCTTCAGCCTACTATCTATCAGTACCCCCAGGTCCCTTTCCTCCTGGCTGCTTTCCAGCCACTCAGTCCCCAGCCTATAGCGCTGCTTGGGGTTGTTGTGGCCAAAGTGCAGAACCCTGCACTTGGCCTTGTTAAATCTCATCCCATTGGCCTCTGCCCACCCATCCAGCCTGGCCAGGTCCCTCTGCAGGGCTCTCCTACCTTCCAACAGCTCCACACCTGCTCCGAGCTTGCTGTCATCTGCAAACTTACTGATGCTGGACTCAATCCCCTCGTCCAGATCATCAATAAAGATATTGAACAGGACTGGGCCCAGCACTGATCCTTGGGGAACACCACTAGTGACAGCTGCCAACTGGATGTGGCACCATTCACCACCACTCTCTGGGCAGACATTTGGCAACTTTTACTTCAGACTTGATATTATTTTTCTGTATTTTTAAGCTGCTTTGTGTAAGTTGTGTCATTCACACATTTAATCATGTGCTCTTACATCCAAAATAAGTTCCCCTGTATTTCTCTTGTCACTAACTCACTCTGTTCAGCCAGTTGCTAATCTGCTAACTTCCAGTGTGGTGATTCATCCAAAGTGAGCACCTCACGTACATGTATAGATACCAGACTACTGTCTGTCCTTCTTAGTGAGATTAGCTATTGATTGTGGTTGTCTTTGTCCTTTAGTTCTCTTTTTTTATGTAATAGTGAGGAAATGTAAGATGCATATTTATTGACTGGCTGATTATGGACTGTGTGGAGCACTTTTATTTGAAAGTCTTAGCTTTTCTAGAAATGTTTGTGCCATGCAGAGACAAAGACACCAGCAAAGTAGGAGTTAAGCTTTTAGAAGTATAGAATGTCCATGTACACACACACACACACACACATTTTGTTTTGTAACTGAACCTGAAAATGTGGCATGATGTATGGAGCAAGGAGCTGTACATGCATGGAAATTTAATGTGACAACCATGTATTGTTGTTCAGATCATGCCTAAATCTGTGGTTTGGTTTTTTTTGACTTCTGAAACTGCATCACACTTTCAAATGAATGTAGTGCTTATGGAAAGTGTGAAACTGACTAGTACAGAAGTGAATCTCTTATTTTTGTCATTGCCTATGCACAGAAAGGAAGAGGCAGAATAGGATTCTCCCCTGAAGCAACGTGTGTCTTATGTGTCATGTGGAGAAAGATTTCCAAAGGTCTCTGCAAAATGAGCTAATGATTCTGTTGCTTCTGCAGATAGGCAGTTAATATGGATATGAACCTATCAGACATTAGAATGAGAACTGTTCCAGGAAATTAAGTCAGTGTGTTTGTACACACTGCCAAGCAAAACACAAACCCTATGAGGAGAGGCTGAGGGAGCTGGGATTGTTTAGCCTGGAGAAGGGGAGGCTCAGGGGGGACCTCATTGCTGTCTACAACTACCTGAAGGGACATTGTAGTCAGGTGGGGGGTGGCCTCTTCTCCCAGACAACCAGGAACAGAACAAGGGGACACAGCCTCAAGTTGTGCTGAGGGAGGTCTAGTCTGGATGTTAGGAGGAAGTTCTTCCCAGAGAGAGTGATTTGCCATTGGAATGGGCTGCCCAGGGAGGTGGTGGAGGCACCGTCCCTGGGAGTCTTCAAGAAAAGCCTGGCTGAGGCACTTAGTGCCATGGTCTAGTTGATTGGATAGGGCTGGGTGCTAGGTTGGACTGGATGATCTTGGAGGTCTCTTCCAACCTGGTTGATTCTCTGATTCTATCATTCTAATACAATGACAGGAGACAAAGAGACCGTGTGATCTGTGTTTGCCACTTGAACAAAAGCAAAAGAATGTGGATTTGTTAATAAAATAGTTAAAACTTATGTACAGCTTAGATGCTGAGGACACTGAAATTTTTAGTGTGTTTTGAGAAACAGTAAAATTCAAAAAGTGGAACCCACATTTTTTCAATGCCAGTCTTTCAGTTTGTCTCCTCTCATGATTTAGTGAGGACACAAGGCTTTTAAGTTTCCATGATTCAGGGTCTGGATTCTTTCCTGAGGATGACAAGACAGAAGACTGTAAATGGCTATAAAGATAGCTTAGACTATTGGACTTTTGACTGCTGGCAGATTTAAAATTAGGTCCTTGGGGTGAAAAGCACATTAGTAGACTCCATAATCTGCTTTTTCACTGACTAAACTGAAATATAAAAATATTGTCCATATATTTTACACTGCCATTGGTATTATGCATCATGCCATATACTGGGAAAGGACAATTAAAACAAGGGAGTAAAAAAAATCTCAATATAGCAAATAGTCTTCAATGATTTTTACAGACAACTCTTGAAATATCTTAATTACTCTCAGTAAAAGAAATTAATTTGCTTTTAAAAGGTAAAGAGTATTAAAATACTAAAAATAGGTTAAAGTACTTCTTTTACATTTATTTTTAATTTAATTTAATGCATTCAGAGGCTTTAGGTATGCTTAATCTGCATCATCACTATTACACTTCAAACTGGTCAGTGAGATAAATATCAAGCACCAGCATTTCATGAATAAACAAGAAGATATTTTAGGATGATAAAGCTGAAATAGAGAAATAAGACATTGCCTTGAGATGGGAAATGAAAATGGAAATCCTGAATTTCTGTTTTTTTACTGTTATATTCATATCCATGAAGATTTCCTCATAGGCTAAACAAACAAATGGCCAGATTAAAATCATAAGTTGGTTTTCTTTCTGAGGAGTCTCAGAAGATTTAAAAATATACTGTTTTACAACATCAATTTATTTCTGTGCTTCATATCACAGCATAGGAAAATCTTATTTTAGAAAACAAACATTAATTGTTGAGTTTTCACCTGTTCCATAGGGACATCCTCAATAACTTCTTGATTTTGTTAGACCCAAACTGTAAAATGTTTTCAAGTCATTATTTTCATTTGGTTTCTTATCAACAGTACCCACAAGACTATATAAAATAAATTTCATATTTTGATGTAATCAGATACCAGGCAACAATTCTGGAAGATGTGAATTCTATTAGTGTTGGGATAATTTCTGTATTGCCTGTAAAAGTAAAAAAATCCAGTGACCTGGCAAAGTTTTAACCAAAACAACATCAAAAGGTAACAGGAGGGAGCTGCTGTATCAATGCATTTATTCTGATAGCATTCTTCCTAACATCCAGCCTATACCTACCCTGGCACAACTTGAGACTGTGTCCCCTTGTTCTACTGCTGGTTACTTCCTTTTTCCTTTCTCTCTGTATGCCACTTGTAACGGAGAACTGAGACATAGATATGAGTTAAGAGCAGTTAAACATGTGATTCTGAGCATGTTGTTGTTCAGACTATTTGTGCGCTAAAGAGAAGTGGCAACTGATCATTGACATATATATAGCTTATAATATGGATTCTGGATTCACTGCAGTGACAATAAAAAGATAAATGAATATTTAAAAAATTATGAACATACAATCATAGAATCATAGAATCATAGAATCAATCAGGTTGGAAGAGACCTCCAAGATCATCCAGTCCAACCTATCCCCCAGCCCTAGCCAGTCAACCAGACCATGGCACTAAGTGCCTCAGTCAGTCTTTTTTTGAACACCTCCAGGGACGGTGCCTCCACCACCTCCCTGGGCAGCCCATTCCAATGCCAATCACTCTCTCTGGGAAGAACTTCCACCCAGCATTCAGCCTATACCTCTCCCAGCACAACTTGAGACTGTGTCCCCTTGTTCTATTGCTGGTTGCCTGGGAGAAGAGGCCACCCCCCACCTGGCTACAATGTCCCTTCAGGTAGTTGTAGACAGCAGTGAGGTCCCCCCTGAGCCTCCTCTTCTCCAGGCTAAACACCCCCAGCTCCCTCAGCCTCTCCTCATAGGGTTTGTGCTCCAGGCCCCTCACCAGCCTTGTTGCCCTTCTCTGGACACGTTCCAGCACCTCAACAATACACAAATAAAAATATTTACCTTAGATTTCTACACCTCTACAGCTACATACAATAATTTCTACACAATATTGAAATAGAAAATAAGACCCAGATATGAAATTGTGTGAGCTGTTAACAAACAAGCAAAGTTCTTGCATGAAAGGAACGGTTATGTTCTGAATTTTACAGCATCATTACCTTCCTCAATATTAGCAGAAAATAGAAATAAAGAAAAGAAAAGAGGGAGGGAGGGAGGGAGGGAGGGAGGGAGGAAGGAAGGAAGGAAGGAAGGAAGGAAGGAAGGAAGGAAGGAAGGAAGGAAGGAAGGAAGGAAGGAAGGAAATGAAAAAGCAACTTGAATAAATGGCATTGTTCTATTTTGCATCATCATTGCCCACCCATTTTACTCGCAATAGCACTATAACTAATTATTTATTTCCCTAAAGGTAATAATGGTTGGTGACAGAACACACACATCTTCTTTTTTTATAGCTTCCAAAATTTATGGTTTTCTTTGTATTTCTAGTATACAGAACATCTGTTCTGAATAACATTCAGGATGTGTCTGAATGTGTTAAACTGAAACAATTGAATTAACTTCAAAGTCAAAGTTAGTGCTCCAGCTAGACTCACCCATTAGACACACCTGCCTACATAAGCAGGGAAACACATTCTCAACCTCAAATCTCTGTTTTGAAAAAAGCCAAATTGTTCTTTGGAAAAAGCAGCAAAATCTATACTCCAGTATGTACAAGAGGTCCTACTATCATAGAATGTGTGTGGATGTGTCCCCTTTTGTTTCCTCGCAACAAGAATCATGCTCCTATCATAGAATCAACCAAGTTGGAAGAGATCTCCAAGACCACCCAGTCCAACCTATCACCCAGCCCAATCCAGTCAACTAGACCATGGCACTAAGTGCCTCAGCCAGTGTACTTGTTCACATTACCTATTTGCTTAGTTGTCTTATAGCCTCTTTTGTCTGCACCAGCCATGATGAGGAGGAGGTTAGAATCGTAGAATCCACCAGGTTGGAAAAGACCTCCAATATCATCCAGTTCAACCCATCCCCCAGCCCTATCCAGTCAACTAAACCATGGCACTAAGTGCCTCATCCAGTCTTTTCTTGAACACCTCCATATAATGAATAATGCTCCAAATTATTTTCAAGAAGAAAAGCATGCAGCACACCCTGTCCTACCATTCAGAGAAGTGGACTGGATTCCAATTATTTGATATAGTCGAAGATTCCTGATCCCATCGAAGTACATTTGGAATATACAAAACCACAACAGTTGGGTACAGATTGGAAATTTATTTTAACAGTTTGGTAATGATTGCAGGATGCAATGGTTTAAATAACAAATTATGTTATTTTTATTTTTCACCACATCCCAACCGGAATTGTGAAATAGATGTCCACAGATAGTATTTGTCATAGCCCCCAAGTCTCTCCCTCTCACTATAAATATGCCAACAGGCATAATCTGAACTTTGCATACAGAAAAGAAGTGAACACTAGAACTGAAGTCTTGAATTACAGAAGAAAGCTAGTTCTTCAGTCCAGTGAGATGAAATTACCTGACAAGGACAAAATTCTGAAGCTGTTCTCCTTTATTTTACATAGTGCTTGGAGACAGAAAAAATATTCTTGACCTTTGTATTTTACAAATGAACAAGGAAAGAGCAATAAAATATCTTCCTTATCTCACATATCCACTTTTTACTGTAAACTATGCTCTTTCTTGGGAGCAGAAGCAATGGGAGATTAGATCCAGGAAGAGATTTAAGCATTACATCAGGTAGTGTTGTATAGTCTTTTTAAAACCTCATGCTTCCTAGTGGAATCCCACATCCCAGCTAGAGTGCTTAGGCTTCCCATAAACACCTCAAGAAATTTAGGTCTGAAGAATTAAGGCCAATTTTAAAAGCAGGAGCTTGTTTCTGATTATAAGATCCATAAAAGATAGTAGGTAGCAAAAGGAGACGTGGAGGTGCATAATAAGACACAGAGAAAACAGGGCTTGAACCCAGAGCCAAATCCCAATTACAAGACACCATGCCTGTATACTGGCTCCTGACATCTGCTGCTTATTACAGCCTTTTACAGAACATGACTAGAAGAAGAGTTTGGCTATCTGTCCTTTTTCTCCTCTGTTCCCTCAAAACTTTCACACAATACAATAGATAATAAGAAAAAAGGTTTCCATCCCTGCTTACTTTTGAAACTGTTTTATTGTGTGTTTTTTTTTCTATGAAATAAATAGATTTTTGTTGGACCAGCAGGCATAAACAAGTTCCTTCCAGTGCATAACATACACTTTTGAACAAAGAGACTAGGTGCCAGTAAATAATCAGTACTCTAAGTCAAGTATTCAGCAGAGCAGAAAATCGAAGATTCTTTCCCTGTCCACTAGCCTGGGAAGTCATGCTTAAATATTGAATGCTGAACATGTAATCATTTCCTACTAAGTGAAATAGCTAAGCCAAAAGGGACTAGAGCCTTGCTTTTGTTTCACCAAGTTGCAAAACAGAGACACTTCTGGTGTTAACAGCGCTGAAATGGGTATGGGAGGCAAAGATGGGAAGGCTTTTTACATGGCGTATCCCCAAAATCTGCAGAAGTGCCTTTCTTTACTGATAAACTGGAGGAAACAACATAGCATCTTGTGACAGCATCATTGTGTCAGCCAAGACATGTACTATGAATGTCTACTGAACTTAGACAAGTAATTACTGTCTAAAGAAAAAAAGGAAAAATTAATTTTAAATTGAATCATAGAATCAACCAGGTCGGAAAAGACCTCCAAGATCATCCAGTCCAACCTAGCACCCAGCCCTATCCAATCAACCAGACCATGGCACTAAGTGCCTCATCCAGGCTTTTCTTGAACACCTCCAGGGACGGTGCCTCTACCACCTCCCTGGGCAGCCCATTCCAATGCCAATCACTCTCTCTGGGAAGAACTTCCTCCTAACATCCAGCCTAGACCTACCCTGGCACAACTTGAGACTGTGTCCCCTTGTTCTATTGCTGGTTGCCTGGGAGAAGAGGCCAACCCCCACCTGGCTACAACCTCCCTTCAGGTAGTTGAATTGCTGTTCATATATCCTATCAGTTTTGGTAACATCTAAAAGTAGTCCTTGCTTGGGGAAAGCTTAGTCAGACTACAATTGTGGTTGCTGAATGTGAGCTTTTAGAATCTAAATTTTGGATTACAGAGTCACAGATTGGTTAAAGTTGAAAGGGACCTCTACAGGTCATCTGGTCCGATTGTCCAAGCAGAGCCACCTAGAAACAGTTGCCTAGCAGGTTCCTTTACTCACCTAGAGCAGATTTAGGCACCTAGAGGAGGTTTTAAAATCAGTTTAAGAGCTTACATCTTTTTGTGGATTAATCCCACTGTAATAACCTTTTCTAGTTGTGTCACATACCAGTTGAAATAACTGTCCTCCTATAAGAGGATCATTGCATTGTTCCCAAAGACAAGAGATTAAGGTAATAAATATAAATGGATTGCATATCCATTCAGAAATAGCAAATACATAGAAATAATTTATTACTATTTTCAAATTTTCTTATCCAGTTCCACTTGATATCTCTATCCTGACAGATGGCCTACCACTTCAAAGCTATTTTGTTGAAACATGCATGAATCATGACTAAAGACTGTTGCAATATGAATTAAGCATTCCTTAATATTCAATAATCTGAGGCTGAAGTCTCCTGCATTTTAAGATCAGAGTTTTGAACTGAACTGGGTGATGAATGTAGCCAGTGCTTTCTCAAAAGAGGAGAGCTGTCCAGGTGATTGATGTGACAGCAGCACCCAACCTGTAGTGTGCCTTTGAGTAATCACAAGTTTTGTGTAGAGATTGAGGTTACCAGACCACAACAGATATGCTGTAAGATAGTAATAAAAATTCAAGTTCTGTTCTGAAGTTTAACTTAGTACAGTATAGCAGAGTATCACTATTCTAGCTGCTTTTCCTTATGCCAGAGGCAGCAATGACTCTCAATCTGGTATTCTTCTTTTCATCTGCTGCTTTCCTTTGCTTGCTTGCTTTCATGCCTTCCTCCCTCTCTTCTTGCCTTTCTTTCTGAATGCAGTTCCAGAGCAATTATTTCTCAACAAGCTAGGGTTTCATTACTGGACTGTGAAAAGAGCTAGATAAAAAAAGTAACAGGTTAGGGACAGTTATGCATGAGACAGTGAGAGATTATCACTAAAAGCATAGTTCACAAATTTAGCTTTAGTGGAGTCGTGAAGATTTCCCTCATTTTTCTGTTTCTTCACAAGCTATGTTTCTATTTATCAAATATTGTGTTGGGTTTGGGATTTATCTTTTTTTCCCCCTCCCCTGAAACAGTGGAGCTTTCTTCTGCAGACAAGAGCTCAGAAACTCATTAGGTAGTATGTCAATGTTATGAGAATTAAAAAACAACCAACCCAAAACCCAACAACAAAAATCCCAGCTGTATTATAGTACAAATTACAAGCAAATGAGAGAATCACCATTATAATAAATGTTTATAACTACACTTATTATCAGTTTATAAAGACCTGGCATGTCCTCATTCAAGAATTTTCCATGCTTCCAAGCTTGTAATTCTCAGGATCTAATAAAGCATGATCTGGTGGGTCAGAAAGCCTCTGAGCCAAAATTTTCATCTTTCCAGCTTTTAAATGCAGTACTTTGTTTGGTATCATTAGGAAATAGATTCGTAGAGTTTGTTTTGGTATAAGAACTGTCAGAGAAAGATGCAATTGCAGTAGGTGAAAAGAATATCCTGCCATATTGATTCAAAATTGTCCTCTGAAAATAAGTGAGACTGACCCTGACTGGTCTCTCTTTGTTTGTGGTGACTCTTAAAGAATGCAATTAAAGAGGTCATCGTATGTGTTTTAGTACAGCAGTATTTCGTATCTGTTCCCATAGCAACAACAACACTGCAGAAACAAGTAGTTCAGGCTACAGTCTATGTCACATTGGTATGGGGAAGCTCTCCCTGGCAGGGTAATAACTATAACTTTCTAGGTTTCAAAAGACGTTGTTTAAAACTGTGCTACTAAACAATGACGTTACTTAACAAGAGCTTTATGGTACCAAAGAAGGAAGAGCTGCAGAGCAGCCATAGATAGTTCTATTTGTAGAAATAATTCTTTCTAGTGACATCATGTTAAAGAAAAAATAAAATAGATTTGCTGACTATAGGCATAGTACCAGTTAAAAAGTAGTGCTGAATTCTGATCACTGTACTTTACTTGGAAAGCTGTAATAAATCACAGATACTAGAAAACTGCTAATCAGACCAGGTTTTGGTTTTATTAAAGTAACAGTATCATTTGTGGCATTGCTAGAACCATTTGCTTTATATGTGGATGAGTGTTTGTTGGTACTTTGTTTTAAAACAGTTCAGGTTTTATCATCACAGGATCCCTATAAGGAGAGGCTGAGGGAGCTGGGGTTGTTTACCCTAGAGAAGAGGAGGCTCGGGGGGGGGGGGGGGGCCTCATTGCTGTCTACAACTACCTGAAGGGACATTGTAGCCAGGTGGGAGTTGGCCTCTTCTCCCAGGCAACCAGCAATAGAACAAGGGGACACAGTCTCAAGTTGTGCCAGGGAAAGTATAGACTGGATGTTAGGAGGAAGTTCTTCCCAGAGAGAGTGATTGGCATTGGAATGGGCTGCCCAGGGAGGTGGTGGAACCATCGTCCTTGGAGGTGTTCAAGAAAAGCCTGGCTGAGGCACTTAGTGCCATGGTCTAGTTGACTGGCTAAGGCTGGGGGGATAGGTTGGACTGGATGATCTTGGAGGTCTCAACCTGGGAAGTTCTTCACATTAAAATTGCAGGGATTAGTTGAACCACCTAATAGTTCAATATAATCTACCAAATTACAATACACTGTCTTAACACATTTGTTCCATGGTAACAAACACAATAGTTAAGGATGCAAAATGGTTTGAGATATAACCTCTAATTTTCACACCTGCATGATAGTTTAAGTTGTCCCTTTCAGGGGAAACTTTCCATATTGTTCTGTGTCCAAATTAGGGTTTTCTCTGTTCCAGGTTTTTTTAGCTTTAATGATACTCCAGCCAGCTATCTTCAAGTCAAGGAAGAGTACGTGTTTGTGATTTTAAATCTATTGACTGCTTTTGTTTTTAAAGGTCTCTCTATAAACAATTGAAATATGAAAGAAGGTTTCTCAGGCTGTGCCCAAGGAGAGAGTTGAACCTCTCCTGACAACATAATTAGGCAGGTCCATCCAGCAGGGCATTTTCATTATGGCTTACTGACTTTAGGAAGAAGATTCTAAGACTGAAATCACACAGCCAGCCATCTGTTGTGGGGATGGGCAGCTGGGAGTTAGAGCTGTGCCCTCCAGAAAGAGGGTTAGCTGTACTGTATCAAGAAGAAAGTCTGGTTTTAAGGAACATTTTCTCTTTGTTTTTGGTCAGTTCCATCTGGGCAGCATAAACTTCTTCAATCTGACATGTATGGTGAGACCTGCTTATATGTCCTAAGTCAGCTGGGGCCTCATGCTCAGAACAAGACACTTAATTATGATCTTTCATTTAAATTCCTGGGCTTGAAAACCAATGAAAATGTGTGACATCATGTTGTAATTCTTTTCCCCCAGACAATGATGAATTCTGATTGGAAAGACTTTTTTTTTCTTGTTCCACATCACAAAAATATTTGCAGAGAGTTTGTGTAAGGTCTATATATAGACTGTCCTACCAGTTTAGATGGAACTTTTTAGATGGCTTCCATTCAAACCTGGGCAGGGGGGGAGGACAAGAAAGGAATTTGAGGTACCCTGGCACAAGATGTCAAAAAGATGACAAGGAGGATAGAGGAAAAAGCGTCAGGTCAAATTAGAGTTAAGAGGGAGGCAACCACACAGATCTGCCAGAGAGAAGGAAGAGAACTGTGAGCTGAGAAGTGTGTGAGAAGTGAGTGTCTTATCTATATTTTGCCTAGTTGCATTTCTTAGCAGAAAAATGAGTGATGTAGAGTATTGTTGTGTTGTTTTTATTTCTTTCATCTCACAGCTAAGGATTTCATTTCCCTCAGTAAAATATTCCTGTTAGCCTCCAACTAGCACAGGTAGGAAGGTTGGAGAATGATCATTGCAAAAACTAATGTTTGAACACCTTAACACCAAACATATTGCATAGTTCAGAGGCAAGTTTCTGGTGTGTGTGTGCAATGTACGCAGATAGTGAGATTTCTGGGGTAAGGATTCTCTGCCAGTTGCTCCAATGTGCAGGGAGCCACATAAAATGCCTGAATAGTTGTGGTGCCCTGGTTCAGTCTCATTTCTTTTACCCAGGATCCTTCAGGATCCACATTCTAATACTTTAAACATACTTTTTCCCTAGCAGTGCATCAGCTAGACTTACAAATGAATTTTTGCTTATTTACTTCTCTCTGCTATAGTATTTCCCTCTTTTCTGCCCTCTTCCTTATGGATGTTTGTAGCCCAAATGCTTTGTTCAAGAGGTTCCATCTTCCTGGCATTACCCTGTATGCTTTAACAGACTGTCTTCTTGCCTTTGTGCTTTTGTCCATTGAAATCCTGTATGAAAATATAGGAGTTTTATGAAATTATATTGTAACTAAAAATGTGGAACTCCAATGGTAACTCTAGATAAGTTCTGAGAGCTCAAGCTTTTAATAATAATGATAACAATTGTTAAAAGTCCCTGGCCATCTGCTGAGATCTTTGAGCTGTTATAATAGCAGAAACACCAATAATAGTGAGGAAAGGAGGAAAATCACTTTCTTCCACAAGAAAAATAAAAGACTTCTAATTCTTATTGCATCCTCACATTGTTAGTGGTTAGTTGCAGGAAAAACTGTTGATAGAGGCAAGAGAGACTAATGACAGAAGAAAGTTGAATGAAGTACATTCCTTTCCAGGCAATACAAGCTGAAGTATAGAATCATAGAATCATAGAATCAACCAGGTTGGAAGAGACCTCCAAGATCATCCAGTCCAACCTAGCACCCTGCCCTATCCAATCAACTAGACCGTGGCACTAAGTGCCTCATCCAGGCTTTTCTTGAACACCCCCAGGGATGGTGCCTCCACCACCTCCCTGGGCAGCCCATTCCAATGGGAAATCACTCTCTATGTGAAGAACTTCTTCCTAATATCCAGCCTATACCTACCCTGGCACAACTTGAGACTGTGTCCCCTTGTTCTATTGCTGGTTACCTGGGAGAAGAGGCCACCCCCCCACCTGGCTACAATGCCCTTTCAGGTAGTTGTAGACAGTAATAAGTATTTGTGGAATAGGTGGGACTGATAGAACAGGTTATTATGAAGCTTCATTTTCTCTTGATTCTGAAAGAAACTACCTACCTCAGTACTTTGCCATTATTTGTGTAGTGAAGTTGAGATGAAATTCAGAAATTCAGACTTGGTTTTTGTTTTTTTTTTCAGCAGTAGTCAAAGTAAAAGGCAAGTAAAGGGCAGGAATTGAGCTCAGCATTTTCATTTTCCACATGGGACATTATATATTACATTTGCATTTTATATGTTGCATGCAATTTTCTGAGCGTTTCCCTTCTGACATTTATGCCATATGAGATGGCTAAGTGTTTGTTCACCTGCATTACTGTTATCACTTTCAAATTATGGAAGATGCTTGCTGACAGGAAGATACAGACTTTGGAATAAAGTGAGTACAGGCCAAAGAGAGGAAGAGATGGAGGAAGAAGGGGGAAAAAAAGCAGAAGGAATAGAGACATTAAAGAAGTGAGGGAGCTTACAGTTTTAGCAAGCTTTGGTTCCTTGTTTGTTCCCTAACTTTTTATGTAATGACAAGCTATTTCAGAACACTCAGTTTCTTATCTATAAAAGGCAGATAATACTACTTAAATCTGTCTCTAGTGCTTTGAAGATCAGAAGTAAAAACATTTAAATACAAAGAAAATATTTTGATATTTCTGTAAAAAGGCTTCTTTATATCTTTCCATATGGAAAAAGCTGTTCCCTCTTAAGAAGAAGTGGAAGGCTGTTATGGCAGAGGTCCAAATTGTCAGTTTAGGACATTTGTGTTGGACTAGTTTTCTTGACTTCAACTTTAGTCTCACAAAATCTCTGTTACAGTTTTTCTGACTCCGTATTTTTATGAAACTGTTCCTACACAGATCACTGTTGGAATTTCTGGTTTCTGTGCATAGAAAGACATATTTGAAAGATAATAAAACTGTTAATTTTAATATATTTTTGCTAATGCTCATAGGAGGTGCTAGAAGGCAGGAGACAATTTGTTAAATCAAGAGCAGCTCACAAGCTGGAGAGGGAGGTCTCAGTCAAAGAGAGCAAAGGGAGCAGATTGATAGTGCATGACTGCGGCTCAGCTAGGCGAGAAGTGTCCTTGATCCAGCAAAAGGAAATGACTTCCCACTCTGTTCAGGTGCAGGAGGTTGTCACAGACATCCACAAGATGAACAACAGATCTTTTAATGAGTTTCCTTATGTGGATTTTATTAGCAATAAAAATGTTACTGTTTCACAGTTTGCCTCATTGCGTTTTCAGAAACATTTGACAGGTACATGCCACACTGCTATACTGATTCTTGGAGATCCTTTGAGTTTCTGCAGTTGTTTGTACATTGGCAAAGATAAAATCATCCAATTAAGTTTCAAGACAAGTGCTTAACTTCTGCTTTTCTGCTTTTTAAGATGAGTCTGCATAATCTTCCAGAAAAGAAGAGAAGCACATTCTGAGCTTGAAAGCTAAACTCTTAGCTTAACTTTTTAAAGCTTGAACTAAAAAAAGCTGTTTGAGATTTTATTCTTAGCATAACACATCTCTATTAAAAAATATTTTCTTTTTAGAATGGATTGCCTTCCTTCTTCAAAAACTAACAAAACCTTGCTTCATCTTTCTCAGATTTGTTACTGATACCTCCATACTGGACACTCAAGCTTTTAAATGTTGTATGTCACAGCCCTCTGAAACGCAGGAGCAGGGAAGTCATTCTGCCCCTGTACTCTGCACTGGTTAGACCACACCTTGAGTACTGTGTTCAGTTCTGGGCCCCCCAGTTTAGGAGGGACATTGAGATGCTTGACATGTCCAGAGAAGGGCAACGAGGCTGGTGAGAGGCCTTGAGCACAGCCCTACGAGGAGAGGCTGAGGGAGCTGGGATTGGTTAGCCTGGAGAAGAGGAGGCTCAGGGGAGACCTCGTTGCTGTCTACAACTACCTGAGGGGTGGTTGTGGCCAGGAGGAGGTTGTTCTCTTCTCTCAGGTGGCCAGCACCAGAACGAGACACAGCCTCAAGCTACGCCAGGGGAAATTTAGGCTGGAGGTGAAGAGAAAGTTCTTCACTGAGAGAGTCATTGGACACTGGAATGGGCTGCCCGGGGAGGTGGTGGAGTTGCCGTCCCTGGGGCTGTTCAAGGCAGGATTGGACGTGGCACTTGGTGCCATGGTCTGGCCTTGAGCTCTGTGGTAAAGGGTTGGACTTGATGATCTGTGAGGTCTCTTCCAACCCTGATGATACTGTGATACTGTGATGAAGAATGAATTCATTTGAGATTCTTTTAAATTCTTTTAATCTTGTCTGTTTACTTTTAGTGTTTTGGCTTTCTTCTGACAGATATGAGGACTTTCATTACAGGGGCTAAAAAGAACCTCAGACTCACCAAGTCCAACACTGCTACTCCAACACTGCAACTCCTGCTCTAGCAATATTTTTTTCTTATAGGAAGAGAAAAAGTGAGAAGAAGGTTTTCTAAGTACGATTATAACTAGTAAAGATGAACTATTTAAGACTGTCATTATGGAGGATGACTTAGTTATGACTAAAGTTGAACTAACAGTCTTCAACACCTCTAGGGTAGGAAAATATATAAAAAGGAGTAAAGAAATCAATCAACTTGGGGAAGTAAAAAGGTATATTTGGGGGAAAAGTAAGAAAAAGCAAAAGAATTAAAGAGAGTTGATACTTGTAAAGAAACAAAATTAAAGGCATAATTAAAAATTATCTCACTGTAGAGGCCATTCAGGGAGAATACCAAGAGATGAGTTTGATTAAATCATGCACCTTCTATAGAACTGAGGCACAAGAATATGAAAGGTAAAATATATGACTAAGTTTGAGTTACTAAAGAAGAATGAAAAATTATCACAGATGCATAGGGACAAAATTAGAAAGAAGAAAAGGATGTACCAAGGACAAAAGGTAATTATTAAGAGGCAATAAAAAGCATCATTAAGTCATCCTAAGAGGATGATGCAGTCAGATGCAAACAAAAGACTGGGAAAAGTGTTGATTGGATACCAAGCTACTAAACAGTCATAGTTTTAAATGGTCTTTTTTTTCTCAGTCCTCACTAGAAAGATTCTCTGCCAACATAGACCAGAAAAATTTCTCATATCAATCACATTTTAGCAACCAAGAGGAAAGAAAATGGACTCTTAAATAATGAAAATAAACATTTAAAGGGTTTCTGAAGGGATGATATATTTGTAGTGATCTGGGTTTTGTTTAGGTGGATAAGCTACACTCAGGGCTACTGGCATTATATAAACATGAGAAAGTCTCCAGACAATGTGAGAAATACAACCTAGTACTTACTAGAGAAACAACTGAGTGTCAGTTCTGCTAAGGAGGATAGGGAATTCTAGAGATTCACACTCTATGTAGTCAGCAGTGTCTTTCTGCTCTATACTGGAAAGCAAAACAAAAGTACAGCCGGGAAGGTATATAAATTATACATACACAAACCCTGTGAGGAGAGGCTGAGGGAGCTGGGGTTGTTTAGCCTGGAGAAGGGGAGGCTCAGGGTGGGGACCTCATTGCTGTCTACAACTACCTGAAGGGACATTGTAGCCAGGCGGGGGGTGGCCTCTTCTCCCAGGCAACCAGGAACAGAACAAGGGGACACAGTCTGAAGTTGTGCCGGGGGAAGTACAGGCTGGATGTTAGGAGGAAGTTCTTGCCAGAGAGAGTGATTGGCATTGGAATGGGCTGCCCAGGGAGGTGGCGGAGGCACCGTGCCTGGAGGTGTTGAAGAAAAGCCTGGCTGAGGCACTTGGTGCCATGGTCTAGTTGACTGGCTAGGGATGGGGGGATAGGTTGGACTGGATGATCTTGGAGGTCTCTTCCAACCTGGTTGATTCTATGATTCTATGAATCCTTCTGCTCAACTCAGCATCTTCCAGTCTATGTTCCACTGCTGACACAGATAAGCATCAGACTGTCCTGAAGCGGTCTGCAGAAAACATGTGAAGGGTGTAGAAGCAGTAACTCAACTGAAGTGCTATCAGTGATGTCATATTTATTTTAATATTTGTGCATCTTTCACGTGATGAAAAAAAGTAAAAGCAGTGTTTGATTGTTCTGCATCATAATATACATGTTAACAATACTTCTTCTGGTAGTAACAGATTACTGATTAATTGATGTGGTTTAATCCAAAGAGAAAGGAGAAAAATCTGGGGTCATGATTATCTGGCTGCATACAGATGTTTGCTGTGTAATCATCTGCTTTTCAGCTCCTTGTTCAGACTGCATAGTCTATGTAGACTAATAGGTTCTTCTTGGGCAAATTCAACTTGTCCATATCCAAATATCTGAAACATAACAGATAAACAGCACTCCAGAAGTGTTTCTTTTTCTCCATTTGACTAGAATGACCATCTAAGATATAGATATTAAGGCAACAGAGATATCAAAAGAGAAATGAGAGCATTTCAACCTTGACTATCACAGTGCCAACGCAGAGGAGCAAACAGCAACAGTATAATGTGAAAGGCAAATGAGAAAATATTTATCGTTTAGAATGGGATAAAAGTTGGGTTAAGGATTTTTGTTTGTGCTTTTTGCTGTTTCCCTAGTGGGGAAAAGAAAATAGACTGGCCTCATTATTCAGAGGACAAGAATGACTTCTTAAACTTTAAATAGATTATTCCAAACTAATTCAGATGAAGGAAACATGGAAGCTGGTTTAGACAATCCTGACAGATTTTCATTCAGTACTTCCCAATGTAATGCATGGGTTTATAGCCCTGTGAGCTAAGCTGAGAGGTAAGAGAGGGGAAGGTATACCTGACTTTTAAGGGATTTTGAAAGCTAGCCCAACAGCAAGCTAAAAGCCAGGGCTTAGTGAATATACTGTGCTAAGGGAAACGTTTGTGTATTGCAAATCCTGAGAATTCCCTAAGGTTCTGCCTGTGTCTACAGTGAATCTCACAAGTGCATTAGGGATTGCGCTCATTCCCTTTTCACTTCTCAGAAAGCACAATTCACTGAGAAATTGTTTTCCATGGCACTTGAAGGGATTGCATCAATGCCATTTACTGTACCAGAATGCACATAAAGAGAGTGTTCCTAACCTCTGCCTTAGGAGGTGGGGAACAGTTAAGGGAAAAGGAGACACACTAAAACTTGCAGAATTCCCCACTACTCAGCAAAGTTTTGTCTCCCTGACTTACGAAAAAGCAGATGGCCATCTAAATCATCACAAGAATTCCCTTACTTTCTAACTCAGCAGGCAGAGAATGACTATTAAATACACCTCTGGGAAAGTTAAGCTTTATTGATGTATGCTTGATGTGCAGTTGAAGTCCAGCTTGTGGTACATGTCCAGAATAGTGAGTGATTGATGCATTTTGCAAAAAATCTTCAAGACCAAAGTTTAATTCATAGGTGAAGGCTGTTATGAGAAACAGAGCATGATCTAATTGAAGATCATGTTCATGAACACCTAAAGAATTTGAATGTGCACAAGTCCATGGGGCCTGACGAGACCCACCCATGGGTCCTGAGGGAACTGGTGGATGAAGTTGCTGAGCTACTGTCCATCATATTTGTAAGGTCATGGCAGACTGGTGAAGTTCCTGCTGACTGGAAAAGGGCAAACATAATGCCCATCTTCAAGAAGGGAAAAAAGAATGACTACAGACCAGTCAGTCTCACCTCTGTGCCTGGCAAGATTGTGGAGCAAAAAACAAAGCAGAGGTGATTGGTGGTAACCAGCAATGGCTTCACCAAGGACAAATCATGCCTGACACATTTAGCGGCTTTTATTATGAAGTCACAGCAACAGTGGACAAGGGAAGGGCAACTGATGTCATCTACCTGGACCTGAGTAAGGCATTTGACTCTGTCCCACATGACATCCTGGTCACCAGACTGGAAAAACACAGACTTGATGGGTGGAGCACTGCTGGATAGGGAATTGGCTGGATGGTGGCATGCACAGGGTGGTGATCAAGGGCACAATGTCCACCTGGAGACCAGTGCCAAGTGGCGTCCTTCAGGGGTCAGTGCTGGCACCAGTGCTGTTTAACATCTTTGTCAGTGATGTGGACAGAGGAATCGAGTGCACCCTCAGCAAGTTTGCAGGTGACACCAAGTTGTGTGGCACAGTTGACTTGCTAGAGGGCAGGGATCCATCCAGAGGGACCTGAACAGGCTGGAGAGGTGGGCCCAGGCCAACCTCATGACATTCAACAAGGCCAAGTGGAAGATCCTGCGCCTGGGTTGGTGCAATCCCAGGCAGAGATACAGGCTGGGTGATGAATGGCTGAGAGCAGCCCTGAGGAAAAGGACCTGGGGGTCTGAGTTGATGAAAAGCTCAACATGAGCTATCAGTGTGCACAGGCAGCCCAGACAGGCAACTGTGCCCTGGGCTGCATCAAGAGAAGTGTGGCCAGCAGGGCAAGGGAGGGGATTCTGCCCCTTTAGTCTGCTCTCATCAGAGCCTGCCTGGAGTACTGTGTGCAGTTCTGCAGCCCCCAACACAAGAAGGACATTGAACTGTTAGAACGAGTCCAGAGGAGGCCCTCGAAGATAATCTGAGGGCTGGAGCACATCTCCTATGAGGACAGGCTATGAGAGTTGGGGCTCTTCAGCCTGGAGGAGAGAAGGCTTCGCAGGCACCTTATAGCAGACTTCCAGTATCTGAAGGGGACCTGCAGGAAGGCTGGGGAGGGACTATTTACATGGTCTTGTATTTACAAGGATGAGTGGTAACGCATTTAAACCAGAAGAGGGGAGATTCCAACTAGATGTTAGGAAAGAGTTCTTTACAGTGAGGACAGTGAGACACTGGCACAGGTTGCCCAGGGAGGTTGTGGATGCTCCCTCCCTGGAGGTGTTCAAGGCCAGGTTGGATGGGACCTTAAGTGACCTTTTCTAGTGGGAGGTGTCCCTGCCTATGCTGGGGGGTTGGAACTGGATGAGCTTTGAGGTCCCTCCCAACCTAAACCATTCTGTGATTCTATGATTCTGTCAACCAGAATCACCAGTAACATCTTATCCATTAAGTGCCTGAAACCTACTCCAAATAAAATGCATGGTTGCATTCTCCCATAGCCTTCTTTGATGCCTGTAAGTTAAAAAGGAAGAAGGAGTTTGGATAGAATGAGAAGAGTCTTTTTGCTGTAATGTAGGCTTGGATCCATATTTAGAGAAATAAGGATGTGTATAGATTAAAAAATGCTAAAGAATCTGTGCTTTGTTTGTATTTCAGGTTAACATTAAGAAGAACATTTGTTAAGTGTTTTGCTGTATTCAGAGAAGGATATGTCAACCTCAAGTGCCAAGCAATGTCTGCCACTGACAGGTCGTTCTCCACATCCAAAATATGTTTACACATTAGCAAAGTGACAGAAAGGTAAATGTTATGCAAGACAAATATTGTTCTCTTTTTAATATGCGTCATACACAGACAACGACAACAAAAAAGGTCTGAAAAAAACCAGATGACAAAACTGTTGTTTGAAGGAATGTTAACAAGCGTCACTTCTTTCCTGGGGTTTGTTACACTCATAAACATGAGGGAGCCTATGCTCATTCCGAGACGTTTAGCTCTTGAAAGAAGAAAGTCTCTTGGCCGCAGTTGCTGAAGCATTAGAAACAAACTTAATAAGAAAAACATGCTTGGATGCCAAAACCAGTGATAGTGCTGATCCACATAGTTTTGGTCTAATGTGACATGTTTTATGTCAGCCACCACAGTTACATTCTGTTAGCAGTATTTCATAGTTTTCCACTGTCTGCAGATGAAATGCAGACATCCAGACTCACAGCGAAACATAAACATCAAAAAGTTAATTAACACAGAGCTCTAGCTGTTATTTAACAGAGTTTTTTATCCTCTTGCCTAACCTCTCCTTTCTTTAGTTAACCATCTTAAAAAAGTGGAAGGAAAATAGGAACAAGAACCTACGGTCAACACCAATTTATTTGTTTCTTTTTAGCAGCAGAAGAGAGTATAGAATCATAGAATCATAGAATTAACCGGGTTGGACCTGGTTAGATCATCCAGTTAGACCTCCAAGATCATCCAGTCCAACCTATTGTCCCAGGTTTGGGCTGATCCCTCCCCCAAAGAAGAAAATTCACAACACAAAACCCCCTCCTTTTTTGAAAGTCAGGGAAAGATGAAATTGCATTTTCTTATAGTATATGTATAACAATGTAAAGAGAAATAATAACTAGAGAAGGAAGGAAGGAAAAAAACACAACAATACAATAACCTTAAGGGAGATGGGGGAGGGGTTAAGCGGCGGCGAAGCAGCAGAAGCAGCAGTAGCCAAAACAGCAGCTGGGGAAGATAGGCGAAGCTGCAGCAGCAGAAGACAGCAGGAGAAGGGGCAGAACAAACTGTGCTTCTAGACATTAAGTTCTTGATGCTCCAATGAAATTATATTAATTTATCTATTGTTGCCATTTATGTGGCCTATCCCTGGAATGTTCATCTCTCCCCTATGTCTGAGCTAGAGGATCAGCTCAAACTGCCACACCTATCCCCCAGCCCTATCTAGTCAACTAGACCATGGCACCGAGTGCCTCATCCAGTCCTTTATTGAAGATCTCCAGGGATGGTGACTCCACCACCTCCCTGGGCAGCCTATTCCATATCCTTTATTACTGAACTTTCAGGTTGATATAGTGCATAACAAGTTGGCACAGATATAAGAAAGTTGTTGTTCTTCAACTCGTTTTGGAACTGGAACAGTTGTGACTAATGTATTGACTTGTTTATGTCAATGGAGAAGATAAGAGCTGAGTTGAGAAAGATTACACTTGTAAGTGTTGCTATGGGCGCATCTGACAATAAATGTGCCATAACGGCGCTGAGTGCTGTCAGTAGTATTTGAAGCACAGGAGTGTACTGATCTGCTGGAGTAAGAAGCAGAAGCATTTCTGGACTTCCTCACCAGAACGGTGGAAATAGGCTTCATTTGCACTGCTCTTCAGATGACACCAGGGACAGTTTTTGAGAAGACATGAATGACAAATACCTTGCTAAGTGAAATGCGACAACCATCTGTGGTGAATAGTCCTAAAGGACGTAAAATGGGCTTGAGCATGTCCTGTCTCATTTACCTGCCTGTCTGCATTGCAGCCAGAGGCGGGAAAACAGCACAAAGAAACCCAGGCAGCCCAGTCTGGTTTGATCCGGTTGCCTGAGAGGGGTTTCATGGGGCCCACACCCCTGTGGCGTGCAAGGCCTATGCGCCCCCATTTTGGAAGACAACAGCCTGTGGGTTCTGCCATTTTGGGGTCTCCTTGGGTGATTGCCAGAGGTGATTGGGTGCTTGTGTGGCCAATGAGACCATTAGCCTCGGCCATTACCCTATAACTGGGGGTGCACAGGGGAATAAGGAGCTTGTGTGCTCCTTCCTTCCTTGCTCACCTGCCGCTCACCTGCCCCTCGCCTCAGCAGTCGCCTCAGCCGCCTCAAGCTGCCTCAAGCTGCCTCATCCAGCAGCTGATTGCACTTTGCAGCCCAGGTGGAATTCGCCACAGGACTTCTGTTGAGTATTTTCCTGCCTATGTTTTGGGCCACAGCCATTAGGACTAGTGAGTATTCTTAACTCTTTGTTCAAGCTGCTAAAGGATTCTAATCAGCCTCACAAGCGGTGAAGGAAGCCGCCAGACTCTCTGCTACAGACATTGTCTGAAACCTTTCCAAACTCCATTGTACAGAGACATTCTGTGACATAGTTCTGCCAACCGCACCCAAGAACTGGTGTGGAGAGTTGGAAATAAGTTTGGGGGAGTTGTTTTGTGCAGATTAATAAATTATTTAATAGCTTTTAAATCTGCATTTTACCCCAAACTCAGATTTCAACTAGCCCCCTCATAACACCGTCGTAACACAAGAGCTTTGGCACATTGAGCTAATGATGTACAGTGCTGGGTGGGGGTTGAAAGTGGTACTTTTTGGTATGTAGAAATGTTTTTCCATGTAAACTTTCTGAATGAAAGATCTGTAAGTTCGGCCAAAGATGGTAGAAGGAAGCTCTGACATGTATCAGATTGAGATGTTTGCTTCTGGCTATTGGCATCTCTTGTACAGCGATTGATGCCTTGAAATCACACAATGACGTTCTTTCAGGAGAGAGATCCCAAGGCCTCACTATAGTTACTACATCGTCAGATAGGAAATTAATTTTCTAGGGAATAAATATTTAAAGTATATAATTTTTAGACCGAAGAGACAGAAGTTAAAAATACCAAAAGCTAACAGCACATGAAATTTTGAAGGTTTTTATTGTGCTGAGGTCAAAGGAAATGCTGAGAAATTTGTTTTACAAAGCTCATAATTCATCTTTTACATAGTTCATACTACATCTTCAAAATGGTTGTTATGGTGGCACTTGGAGTACATAGGTATGAATTTCCTGAAGAATTACATAGTTTTGTTCTGGCTGACTTTGGGCACTACTCTAGAATGCAGCTAAATCGCTGTTTATTTCCCTTCTTTTTTTATAAGTCACAGAATCACAGAGTGCCAGGGGCTAGAAGGGACCTCAAAAGATCATCCAATCCAACTCCCCATAATCCTCCCCTGCTGACAGATTTTTTCTACTGAACTTCTATGGATTAAATGCTTGCCACTTCTCTTGAAGACTCCAAGAACAGCAACTAGACTTATCCAATGCCGAAACAGCTAGAGAACATGGCAATAGAAGAAGGTGGGTTTCTGTTTTTTAATGATAGGTCTTTTTGTTGTCTGTGCTTGCTTTGAGGTCTGTGTTTCCTGCTTTTGTTGGATTACTTTCACTGGCTAGCATAGTAAAGAACAGAGGTTTTCCAGAGAACATGGCAATAGAAGAAGGTGGGTTTCTGTTTTTTCATGATAGGTCTTTTTGTTGTCTGTGCTTGCTTTGAGGTCTGTGTTTCCTGCTTTTGTTGGATTACTTTCACTGGCTAGCATAGTAAAGAACAGAGGTTTTCCATGGTGTTAGTAAAAAATGTTTGCTCTTTTTTTCTTTTCCTAATGTGAGCAGTCTTAGAAGAAAGACTTACAGCTAACTGGTGTTGAACTGCACCAAATTGTTAATTATGACATAATTCAGGTCCATGTCAAAAGGGGGTTGCTTTAAATACAAGGCTATGAAAAAGTAAAGATCAGTTTCATTCTTAAGTCTTTAGAATCATAAATTTCCTGATATTCTATCCTAATGACAGCCTAATGAAAATCAATTTTTTAGAGTATTCAGGCAGGTTGTTTAGAATGATTATTTTCCATTATTACTTCTTTTTTTTTTTTTTATAGCTATCCATGTTCCATCCATATTCCACTTCAGAACTGACCAGGATTTAGGACATGGGAGCCAAGAGAAGTATGGAATAATGGGTAGAACACTGGCTTAATCTCAGTCCTCAGCTTGAACTTTGAGGGAAATGGGATAAACACCACACAGGCTGTGCTACATTAGAACTGGAAAGCAGTGTCACCCAGGAGTGTTTTGTATTATTGGCCCATCAGTCTTGCAAGTGGTATCACATTTTCCCCTACCAAACATACTTAGCCCTCCCAAGCAGCTGTAGTTCCCATAGTACTTACTGCTATGGAGCAAGGGTGAAACAGAGGGAAAACTGGGCGTCAGAGACATTGTGTCTGCCAGATCTCATTTACCTGTGTATTTTACAGGACAGAATATAGTACAGTAGGTACACTTGCAGCCATGCAAATATGTTTCTGGCAGCTATAGATTTTATAGAGCCTTCGAAAGTGGAGCTTACTATTTCATCACTGCTGTCTGGAGATCTGGGTATTGAAGGAGAGAAGGGAAACAATGGAGCTAGTAATGGCGTTTACAATAAGGCAGGTACATGGTAAGACTGCAGCTGAAGGCAGGAACTGTTTAAAAGCTTGAGTGATGAAACTGAGCAAAATCTGGAGAGCTGACACCGATATGTGACACTAGGAGCCAAAAGATGTCAGGAAAACTGAGAAATGCAGACAGGAATAGCTGAAAGATGTAGACATGTGAAGTTAACAACCTCTGAGAATGGGCAGCCAGGGAATTCATCAGATATTTGAAGATAAAAAGAGAAGCTGAGGGAATGGAACACGATGGGAATTAAAATATAGGTGGTACACTGGGGAGAGTGTGGAGCAATGTGAGCAATTAAACTGTTGAATTTACATCTATGAAATAATCCAGCACAAAACATTAATGAGTGCACAATTCTGAGTCCTCAACCTCTGATTGCCTAGAATTAGTTGCCACTGAAATCCTTCCATTGTTTTTCTTTAATTGATTATTTTTTTTTTCAAAAGGAATTTTTATGTGATTTGTACACTATTTTAGGTTTTAGTTTAGTGTGATTCCAGTGATACCCGTGGGCACTGTGCCATTAAAGATTCAGAGAAGCTTACTGGTCACCAATAGAAAGGGGTCCACATATTTATTACATAATGTAATGGTTTGGGTGTTCCCTGCCCCCCCCACACTTTAGAAATCACCCAGGCTAGACTCAGCCAGCTCTGGGAATATAAATGAAGCTTATATTTACAGCTAGCACAATGTACAAGCAGATATTTACAATATATACAGTTATAGACAGAAATATACAAGGTAAAAGTAATACAGAAACACAACTCCCCTCCCAGAAACCTGAGTCCCCAGGAGGGGCTCTCAACCACCCCTGCACCTTCTCCCTGCCCCTCTCAACCTTACCCCAGTCCCAAGGAAGAATGGAGGTTCGGCCAAGGGGTAAGAAGCAAAGTGGGTTAGCTCAAAATGGAGGGTGAGGTTAGAGAGTAAGATGTATCTCAGCCAGCAGCCTGAGAGAGAGTGATGGCGAGTGTGAGAGTGGTTATCTAATGTTTTTATTTCTTGTTCACATACATCTCAGCAAGACTTTGAGCGAAGTAGACATCATCATTGTTTTCTTTTTGCAGCCTGTAATCCAGTTCTTCTCACCAAAACATTCTAGCCTGCTTTAAACTAGCACACATAATACTCAGAATGTTTACACCTGCCACAAAATTATTGCAAGCGACACCTGGGATCTTTCTGATTTTTTCTTCTACATCAGTCATTGCTCTTAACATAAAGCAGTACTGCTGGCATGTCCACATTTTGTCTTTCCACTAGATCAATCCACTACTGCTTACTTTATTAATCTGTGGGCCTTTAAAACAAAAGCAACATCAACGGAGATAAGAAGGTGGTTCTCAGCTGACGGATAACTACCTGAAGGGAGGCTGTAGCCAGGTGGGGGGTGGTCTCTTCTCCCAGGCAACCAGCAATAGAACAAGGGGACACAGTCTCACGTTGTGCCGGAGGAAGTACAGGCTGGATGTTAGGAGGAAGTTCTTGCCAGAGAGAGTGATTGGCATTGGAATGGGTTGCCCAGGGAGGTGGTGGAGTCACCGTCCCTGGAGGTGTTGAAGAAAAGCCTGGCTGAGGCACTCGGTGTAATGGTCTAGTTGACTGGCTAAGGCTGGGGGGATAGGTTGGACTGGATGATCTTGGAGGTCTCTTCCAAGCTGGTTGATTCTATGATTGACAAAAGGAATCAATGTAAAAGCAAGAATTATTTAAATTTGGCCTAATTCTGGCTACTGAGTGTTTGTGAACATTATCTCCATTAGCAGAATATTTGTAAAAGAGAATAATGCTTTTTCAGGTACATCCGCTGCTATGGAGACAGATCCCCCTTTGTATTGCATCATAGATGCTCACGATACTCTGTAAATTCAGCAAGTAGATCAATTCAGTCATTGCACAAGGTCTTTTTCCCCCTAAGACAAGACCAAAATATATTAGATTGACATACTCATAAAGCAGTACTGTAATTTTTTTGTTTGATGATGATAACAGTTTAATTATTGTAGTTCTCAAACATACTACCTGAAAAAAGAGCCATTGTAGAGGTAAGAGGTATACAGTAAAAAAATAAAGACTATTTGCAGAAGAGTACTATATAAAAATCCACACACTCAGATGGAATTTTGAGCAGGACTATAGGTTTTGTATAACTTTGCCTTCCTGGTATCACTAAACTTATCTACTTATGGTGGTCTCATTGGCATGTCCTAAGAGCCTCTCTGTCTGGCATATCTTCACTAAAAGTAATACCTCTCTGTCTGGCATATCTTCACTAAAAGTAATAAAAAAGTGGTCAGGGTTACAAAACCCCTAAGTGGATAAAGAATAAGTGTACCTGGAATACTGGATGAATCAAAGAGAATTATCACAAAATATAATTTTATCACCATATTGAAGTCTGAATGCTTATGTTTGAAGAGGAAGATTAGGGTAAGATGAAAAATGTCACTTTTGCCATGTCATACCTTGTTTAGTATTCAAGATCTTTAAATCTGGTATGTGGATCCTCCTTCTTTCAGTGTATGAAGTTACTGAAGTTTGGGGGTAGGTTATCATGTAGTAGAAAAGAGAGAAAGCAGCCTGGGAGACCATCTGGAAGATAACCAGTGTATGTAAATATAGATATATCTTCATCATGGATTTGCCAAGAAAAAAAGTCATGTCAGGCTAATCTAATTGCTTCTTTGTGTTCCAGGATAACAGACATGTAAGATGAGAAACTACAGGCTTTTGACAGCCTCCAATGATGTTCTAGCAAACAACCAAAGCAAGTATTTTCTGGAAGAAACTGTTAAAGGTTGGCATGAAACTGGAAAGCAAATTACATTTAGGTAAAAGCTGTCGATTTTTCACTGTTGAAGAAGTTCAAAGACAAAGGTTTTCAGTTGAAAATGGAAAGGATGAGAGACAGTTGCCTAGTAAAATGTCCCAAACTGTAGCTGCACATCTGTTATTAATGTCACGTTCTTATGAGTAGTATCATAAACTCATCAGAAGAATAGATAGCTCTTTACACTGTTGTACTACAGGAAGCAGAATCAGGTTCAAAGTCTTGTGCTTAATCTGCTGGATACTCAGAGAGCACGTGGTTAGGTCTATTTACAGGTCTCTTGTTGATGTCTTTTCCCAATTATATAAGTAAACTGTATGTACAAGTGAACAAAAGTCTGAAGGTTTTCGGGAATCATCTGAGACTGCAGAATGAAATGCAACAAAGACAAAAATCCTTGACAAAATTCACCTTCTCCAAACCTAAGCCACCCTTCTATAAAGGGTTGGGGGTTTTTTGTTTGGGGTAGGGCTTTTGTTTAGGGTTTGTTTGCTTTTCTGTGTCTTGTGAGGGTTTTTTCCCTTTTACTGGAGATCTGTAGAAACAAACTTATGTAAAACAGTAACATTAAGGTCTAAATTAGATTAATTTCAGGTGAGGACTTCTGCAAGTTGCACTCCACCTGGAGGGTGTTCTACTGTTCTAATGAGGGCTATAAAGCCATGGTAAAACAAAATAAGAACAGAACTTAACCACCTAGAAAAGTAAAGTTCCATTGACTGCCACTAATATCTAGTAAGTGAGGTTAATTGCTCCCTTATTACTAAGGTGTCAAGCAATTAACACATATCTGTTGGATTCATAGGTTATCCAAAGGCCTGTCCTTGACAGTTTTACTACAGTAGAGCCTTTATTATTAGTTGTTTGTTTATGGTGCTTTTTACCTCCCCTATGGATCATTTATGAGGACTGCAAATAAAAGAACTCATGTAGATGCACAGTGGGAGCAACTTTTGAATATTTGATGCAGATAACCTCCTAGGCTATTGAAATGGGTACTACAAATTTAAAACTATAGTGAGATCCCACAAAGAGAATAATGGTCAAGATGCTTATATGTTTGCAGGAACTCAAATTATTTGCAGAGTTGCGTGTTTAAGAAATACTCTTCTTAATGGTGAAACATCTGCAAGCTGATAGAAGCAGCTAGCATTCTTGCTCTGGAATCTGGAATCAATATTGCTGAACAACAGCAAAAATAAAATACCATTTTTTTAAAACACTGCAGTTGTGGATACAAAATAAATAGGATTCATTTTTTCAACACGCAGAAAGAGTGGTAGGCTTGCAAAGAGGCACCCATAAAATAGAACAAAAGAGATCCTTGCAAAACTATAGAAGAATCAGAATCCCCACATTGAATAATTCACAAATATTTTTCTCTTATGAAGGGGGGGAAGTAAAAGCAAATAGGGCTTGGTTAGTCTACTACTACTACTTTGTTCTTCAGAAGAGCTAACACTACTAACACTTAGTGGCATGGTCTAGTTGATTGGATAGGGCTGGGGGATAGGTTGGCCTGGATGATCTTGGAGGTCTCTTCCAACCTGGTTGATTCTGTGATTCTAAGATTTGGGAACATGGCTAACATTGTTTTGCTTTGTGACACGTACTGTCAAAGAGATGAGAATTCTGGCTAATCAGTAAGCAATTTTTAAATCTAAAACCCCATAAAAGGCAAAATTTTGGATCAGCACTATTTTTTATGTAGCCTTACATAGCTCTAAAGCATTTATTCTATATTTGGAGTATTTGCTTTTCTATTTGGAGAAGCAATTATTGTTTCAGAGGTTTTTATTTGTTATTTGTTCATCTTAAGAAATTTGTCCTTGGTACATTGTTCTTTTATTTCAAATTGAACTCAAGATACAAGGTTAGTTAATCTTTCTGACAGAAAGATTTATGCCTATACAGAAAATGCCACAGCAGTTATCCATCTGAAAGTTTTTGCTTATAGGAAGGAAGGTAAATTAATTGTGTTTCTCTAATACCAAAACCATGGAGCTTTTCTTAACGTGATTTTATTGCAAATAGCCATCAACTTCTTATAGTCAACATGCAAAATTACTCCTTCTTTTTTTTACTTTATAATCACAAAAGTATAAACAAACTGATGCATCAAAAGGAAAGTAAAATTCCAGTCTAATAGCAGTCATTAAGGTCCTTGCAGAGCAGTTCTTAACTATTTAAAAAAGCTGATCTGAGAACTAAAAAAAATGCATATTTTTGTAAGCTGTAATTTGTCTGTGTTGAATTCTATAGCTACTCCTGTTAGCTAATTTTATATCTACTGTTATATATATGAAATATGTAATTATCATAGATAAAATATTTCCTGTTAGCTGTAACTTTTCCAGTGTTACGAAAAAAAAACAGACTCTCATTTACATTTCATCTACATATCATAACAATCATCTTTGTACTTTATTCACAAACACATATGGTTAAAGTCATCCTAAATGTAGCATAAATTGAATGTTTAGGTATTATTGTTGAAGAATTATTGTAAGTTTCTCAGTCCTTTAGATGAGAACCAATATACCCATTGTGTTTAGCAAAGAGCTGCCTGAAGAACCTGGTTTTGCACCATGACTGATAAGTTTGGAATGCTGAATCCCAATTTCAATGCAAAAAAATTACCTTTGTGACATATATTCTGAATTAATCAGTAACAAAAAATGTTGTACCTCATCATACCACTACAGGCTCTGATAAAAATACTTTCTCCATTGTTATTCTTTTCCCCTTTATATATTGAATGTCTGCAATAAAATTTCCTCATATCCTCTTTTCCAGGCTAAACTATTCTAATTCTCTCAACCTTTCTTGAAAGGAGAGGTGCTCCATTCCTCTAATCTTTTTTGTGGCCCTCCTCTGGTTCCACTCCAATAGGTTCATGTCCTTCTTGTGCAGATTTAGGACGTGATTTAGTACTCTCTCAAGAAAGAAGCAAGAATGTAGTTGACTGCTCCAAATAAAAGCAGCTGCCAATAGTCTAAAAGTTGTGTTTCACATGATCAGTTTATCACACTTACTGTACCCCATAGCATCAAATGACTCTTTCTAATTGTTGATAGTAATCTATCTTGGACAAACTTGTGCTCCTTTGTGTCTGACTGTTGGGACAGATTTATAAGTGTAATAACTTCAGATGAAACAGCTTTGGCCATAAAAGCAGGCTGTTTCTGCAAACTACCCAGTTGACGTGCAAATGTACAGACATTTGATGGCACATATTTGAGGACTGCTCTCCCAAGACATCAACATCATATGGTCTGGAATATCCCTCTGGTAAGTCAGAGTAAGCTATCTTAGCTGTGCTCCCTCCCAAATTCTTGTGTGCCCCTAATCTGCTCATTGGTAGGCAGTGTGAGAAGCAAAATAAAAAAGGCCACGATGGGTTGAAGCTTTGCTCAGCAATAGCTTAAACATCAGTGTGTTATCAACATTGTTTTAATCACAAATCCAAACCATAGTTTCATACAAGCTATTGTGAAAAAACTATCTCCGTCTCAGCCAAAACCAGTACACCAAGTAGTGTAGTTTAACAAGGTGAGTAGAAAGCACTAGCCTAATAGTTCCCACAAACTGCTGCCTGACTGGGTACTTGTAAATATTCATGCCTTTCTTACCATCTGCAGTTCTTTTTCTCATCATTGGTGCTGTCATATCACCTTTTCTTGAACTGGTTTTTGTACACATAGCAAGTTTGTACCTTGTCCTCATGCACTCTGCATACATTTTGAATAATTATGCAAAATGTCATAACTAAATAATCATAACCTCTTTTACCTTGAAACCATTCCTATGCCAAATATTGTGTGGGGAAAAAATTATCTGCAGGGCTTTGAGAGTACATGGGCTAATCTCCTTTTCACTATTGACATTCAAACTTGCAGATGCTACTACTACTTCTGTCAAGTACTACATTAGGTGCACTTCATGCCATTGGGATTTATCATTTTATACTTTTTGCCATTTACATGCAAATTCTAGGTACACACTTACAAGATATATCAAGGTCTTTCTCTAAAACATTTGCTGACTTTTATGTTACCAACACTGCCTTCTCAGATGCCATTAATGTCATCATAGCTCATGTCATTTTGTAGACTCGTAGCTATTACATACATCATTTTGACTTGAAATTTTGACTGATGCTAATGCTGTATAATTTACACTAATAGGGTCACATTTGCAAATGTGAACTCAGGTAGCTGCACGATCTGCAATTGTAGATGCAGAAGATCTACACAAGCGAATCACTGATATTCCTCTGAAATGAATGTGCAAAATCTTGGGTGATTATTTGCAGACAAATCAGCATAGCCTAGTTGTAAATATTAAACATGGAATTCAGGAAAAAAAGAACCAAACTTGCTCATTGATGAGAAATAAGCTTGCAGTTTTGGAACAGTTTAGGTGAATGCCTTCTCCATGTCAAAGTATGGGGTTTATGTGGCTTAGGATCATAGTGCAAAGGAGATCAGCTTCAAAGGACACTGACAGAGACTTGGGTTAGCATAGTATCACAGTATCACAGTATCAACAAGGTTGGAAGAGACCTCATAGATCATCAAGTCCAAACCTTTACCACAATTCTCAAGGCAGTAACACCTGCCAGGGGAGATTTAGGCTTGAGGTGAGGAGAAAGTTCTTCACTGAGAGAGTCATTGGACACTGGAATGGGCTGCCCGGGGAGGTGGTGGAGTCGCCGTCCCTGGGGCACTTCAAGGCCAGGTTGGACGTGGCACTTGGTGCCATGGTCTGGCCTTGAGCTCTGTGGTAAAGGGTTGGACTTGATGATCTATGAGGTCTCTTCCAACCCTGATGATGATACTGTGATACCTCAATCATAAGCCAGATAATACAGCAGAACTGAGAAGAGGGAGAAGGACTCATCTAATGTGACAACATTATAGAATTCTGCAGTAGGTTGACCTTGGCTGATTGTCAGTTGCCCAGCAAGGTGTCCGCCAAGGTGTTTGCACTCTCTGTCCCCATCAGGACTGAGGGAGAAAAATTAAGCAGAAAAGATTGTGGTTTGAGATAAGGACATCAAGATCACTCATCAATCACCATAACAGGCAAAACATACTCAACTTGCAGAAGATAATTCCCAGTTAATAAAAGTAAAATAATTAAAGTAGAGTAGACAAAACTAAAAAAACTTTCCCATCTCCCCACTTTCTTTCCAGGATTGACTTCACTCTTTGGTCCCAACTTTTCCACCTTTTTCCTGCACTACTGCAATTGCAAGGCAATGAAGAATATGGGTTGCAGTCAGTTCAGAGTTTGCAGTGTCTTGTCTTTGTCACTCCTTTCTCTTAATGCTCTTCTGCTGCTCCGGTGTGGGGTCCTTCCCATGTGATACAGCCTTTCACAAACTGTTCCATTGTGTGCTATTCCTATGGGCTATAGCTCTTCAGGAACTTCTCTAACATTGCCCCTTCCACAGTGTGCAATCCTTCAGCAACAGGATGCTCCAGTGTAGGTACACATGCCAGAGTTTCTTCTAGGAAATCTGTCCCATGCAGGACATAGTCTCCCCATAAGCTGTAGCTTGCTTCAGGGCACTCCATGGGCTGGAGGGGAAAAACCGTGGTGTCTCCACAGGCTTAAGGGAATCTCTGCTCTGGTGTCTGGAGCACCTCCTCTTCACTGACTTCAGTGCCTGCAGGGCTGATTCTCACGTTTTCCTCTCTCACAGCTGCTGTGAAGTGTTTTATTCTTTAGCATATACATTATTTTTCTGAAGCACTGTCATTATTGCTGATAGGTTCAGCTTTGGCCAACAGTGCACTGTGAACTAATAAATTATCTCCTTTCTGGTCAGATTCATGGGCATAGATTCTTTAGGCAACAGAAATAAAGAGTAAGCTGTTATTCTAACCCTCAATGAATGACCTCTTTTTTTCCATAGCATAATTTTACAGTTGAGGCTTAGAGTCCTCTATATCCTTATTCCTGTGAGCAGTTTCTTGTCTTTGATATCATCTAAAGACATAAAGATATATAAATTTAATGTGGAGTAAATGCTGGCCAGTTTGAGCCTGAACACATTTCAGATACAAGATCACTATGAAATGTTCTTTTAAGCTCAATGCAGTGAGAGTTTCACCCATGAGAATAAGGAATTGTTGAACACTTCTATCCAGTCAGTTTCTAAGTCACAATTTTCCACGCAAACTTTCCTGATATCATTCTTAATTGCTGGAAGAGTAGATAAGATGGAATTAAGTATGACATAAATAAAAGCAGGAAAGGGGGAGCACGACTGTAGCCTTGAGCTTGTTCAGCTTTTATAAAGAGGGCTGAAAACAATTTAACTTTGCCTCAGTACTGATGTGGAAAGTGCTCTGGAATAGATGCCTTCCCAGAATATAATTAGGAAAAGTTAAAAAAAAAAAAGGAAAAAGGGAAGCAATGAAGGTCTTTGTTGAAATAACATGTTCTTATTGATAACACTGTAATTCATATCTGTTTTCAAACTACAGTATGCCTAAATAGCTAATTAGAACATGCAAATAAACACTTTTAGAGTCAAAACCTTTCCTTCCCGTAGACACATTTCTCAGGGATGCCTTTAACACTGACTGTTCTTCGGGGAATTCATGTTTAATCAGTTAGATAATTAACAGCCTCTCTAAATATCCCTGAGTTTTGCTATGCTTAGCTTCTGATTAGCTTTAATATTTATCTTTGCTTCATGTCCATATTTAATACCCTGCGGGACTCTCCTGAAATGCATTGCTACAAAATGATATCTCAGCAAATATGACAACATAGTAAGTACAAATATTTCTTTGAACTTAAACTATATTCTGCTTTAATATAAATATTTAAACAGCTGTGTTCTTGCTGGTATATATCTTTTGTCCTGAATAGATCTGTACATGGTAAGTATATATAGAATCATAGAATCATAGAATCAACCAGGTTGGAAGAGACCTCCAAGATCATCCAGTCCAACCTAGCACCCAGCCCTATCCAATCAACTAGACCATGGCACTAAGTGCCTCATCCAGTCTTTTCTTGAAGACCCCCAGGGACGGTGCCTCCACCACCTCCCTGGGCAGCCCATTCCAATGCCAATCACTCTCTCTGTCAAGAACTTCTTCCTAATATCCAGCCTATACCTACCCTAGCACAACTTGAGACTGTGTCCCCTTGTTCTATTGCTGTTTGCCTGGGAGAAGAGGCCAACCCCCACCTGGCTACAATGCCCCTTCAGGTAGTCGTAGACAGTAATAAGATCACCCTTGAGCCTCCTCTTCTCCAGGCTAAACAACCCCAGCTCCCTCAGCCTCTCCTCATAGGATTTGTGCTCCAGGCCCCTCACCAGCTTCGTTGCCCTTCTCTGGACATGTTCCAGCACCTCAACATCTCTCTTGAATTGAGGGGCCCAGAACTGGACACAGCACTCAAGGTGTGATCTGACCAGTGCTGAGTACAGGGGAAGAATAACCTCCCTTGTCCTACTGGCCACACTGTTCCTGATGCAGGCCAGGATGCCATTGGCTCTCTTGGCCACCTGGGCACACTGCTGGCTCATCTCTTGTACAAGTGTAACTGTACACTTTTCTTAGTTTTATCACTAGTTGCTCCATATCATCTTGTATTACCATTTGCCCTCATTTTAAAATGCATTAGGAATAATGGAAAATAAATAAATATTAGAAATGTAAGAACAGGACAAGTGCAACCCTGTTAGTTCAAAACAAACTATAAATGGGAATGCACATGCAGATGTGGCTTAGAACACTTATGAAATAAAAGAACATATTTGTGAAAGTAAGATTGATTTTATACAAATGGCTAAATTTATTTGTCACTTTGTTTGCAGTCAGTAAGTACACTTTACTACAATACTTGACATGTTTTTAAGTTCAAAAGAGCTGAGAAAGTGGAACTGGTCTTCTCAATAATTAAATAATTTTGCTGTTCTCCTATCTTCAGTTATTTGCTGCAGTGATGGTTTTGCTAGATAGGGTATTTGCACAACTCAGTTTTAGATATCCAAATTCCACAACCAGTGTGAACAGATGGCAGAAACTGATGCTATTAGCATCAGGCCACCCATTAAACTCTAGTGAGACCTTGGGAGCCAATCCTGCATTCATCCCTGTAGAATATTACTTCTCAATGCACTCTTGTAACTATGAATGGGAAAACTTAATATAACTGCAGGAGAAGTTGGTCTTTTTATTCCCTCCCCCTTTGATCATTTGAACTTCAGATATTCTAAAGGACTGAACCATGCACCACCAGAACTGAAGAATTTAGTCAGATCTAAGGACTTAAGAAGGGCCAAGCATTCTATTACAGGTTGTGCTGGGGAAAGTACAGGCTGGATGTTAGGAGGAAGTTCTTGCCAGAGAGAGTGATTTCCCATTGGAATGGGCTGCCCAGGGAGGTGGTGGAGGCACCATCCCTGGAGGTGTTCAAGAAAAGACTGGATGAGGCACTTAGTGCCATGGTCTAGTTGACTGGCTAGGGCTGGGTGCTAGGTTGGACTGGATGATCTTGGAGGTTTCTTCCAATCTGGTTGATTCTATGATTCTATGAAATACATTATTCACTCACAGAATAAAAGTTTTGTTGTTGAACAGTATGTTTGGAGATAATTGAGATGCTCTACCTGTTTTTCAGTAGAAAAGACTGCCCAATGGCTTTAAGCAGAAACACTACTTATAGTGCCCACTGCCAAGGCATATGATTAGGAAATGAAAACATTGCTTGTACACATTTCCCTTTTTCATTTTTTTTTTTATTTCTACATCCCTCTGTACCTTGAGTTCCAAGTCTTCTCTCAACTATTTTTTATTCTACAATGCAGCTAGTGGAAAATCCTGCTGCCAGGGAACGGGTCCACAGAAAGTTAATTGTGCACATTACACTACTGTTACACTATGACCCTGTCTGCTTTTCCACCTTGTCAAAAGTGATAAAAAATTTCACCTTACAGATACCAGTAGTTTGGCTTGATTTCCTTGTAGAAGTTTTATTCATGTCTGGTCATTCCCTGAAGTGAGTAGCTGCATATTTGTTTAATGCTTCCCTGGCATATGGATTAGCTCCCAAACTGACAAGCTCTTTAGCGCTCATGGTCTGGTTTAGAGATTTCATTGCCAAAAATATTTCAAAACATTGACTCCTTCTTATCCTGAGGAGGAAATGCTACTTCCTCAAGACCCAGTTACATTGTCTTTAGCTGCATATTCTTGGTATATTTTGAGTATAATGTTTTATCAAACAGTATATTGTCTAACTTAGTTTTGACAGCATTTATAATGAAAAGTTATGGGAGACACTTTAAAAGGAACAGACTGTGTTGTAGAGAGCTTTCACACAATATGTTGTGTACTACGGCACGCATGCCACTGAATTCTGAACAAGTTCTGAGAATGTGACTGAAATAGAAAATACACAAAAATTTCTTTAGACAAGTAAGTGTGAATGAAGACAGTGACCACTTTACCACATTGAACAGACTTGTGATTCACACAGAGGATACACTTGGATCTGTAACCATTTCTTAATGAAATTGGATGGGAAATAGCATTTAAGGTATATGTTAAACAAATGAATTTCTGGTGTTAGCTTACACACATATATTGAAGAAACTAAACTGCTTTCTACAGGTTTATTGAGGTCAAGTGGGAATGGCTTTCAGGAGAAAGCTTTATGTCAGTAACAGGTGCTTATGGAACTGCTTCTTACGGGATACATGAGACTGCATTAACAAAAATAGAGCTTCTTTCTGCAAGATTAAGTATGTCAAGGCGTATGTAACCATCCAGGCTGCTAATGTGTGTTCCAAAAAGGCCATTGAGCCATGTTACCCATTGCTCTCGACTGGTGTGCCTGGGTTTCTTTTACACAGAGAAGAGGAAAGGGGAGTAAGAAGCACAGAAAGAAAGATTATGACAACAGGGCATGCTGTATTGTATCCTGTTGTGGAACAGGGACATAACTGGGGAACCTTAAGGTCAGCAGTCATCTCATTATGGTCTTGCACTTCTCTTAATTGTTCTCCATTTGCATAGATAAGCTTGCAAATTAATTAACAAAAAAGTGTCATCTTTTATCAATATTATGCTAATAGTTCTCTTTTGTGTAACTGAGGGAATTCTGTAGAACCACATAACTAAGAGGTAGCTCCAAATATACTCTTCAGGTTTAAGCTGATTGGCTCCATTAGGAGGGATGTGAGATGGTGGTGTGTTAGAGCAAGTGTGTTAATCTAGAACAGATGCCTATGTTATTCATAGACTGGTGTTGCTGCTGAACGTGAAAGGTCCCTGTCCCTCAAAACATCCACAGATTTCTGGGCATATGAAAGAGATTTTGTTTGAAAACAGTATCATTTAGTTGCTTCATGTGTTACAGAATTTTCTGGGAAGACTACAAAGGATATATGTACATATCCTCATCAACCACTGGCTATTTTGTTATCTCAGTATGTGGAAGACTCCAGTTAAATCTCTACATTATTTGATAACTTACAGTGACCAGACCAGTCAGGTAACCCAGATGATGGCACATAGTTTCTCAACATAATGTGCTCTGATATATCTTTGCATTTTTCACTGCTGAAGAGGCTTAAATATGTAGAAATATTCCTTTCACATCTAGGCTTAATCCAGTCAGAATCCACAGCTATTGGCACTTTGAAAACACACTGACAACACGAGTTTTAAATTCCCTTTAGAGATGTAACTGTCTGCTCCAGAAATGTTTCTACTTTCACACCTTTATATGAACAGTTATTACTCCTGGATGTAATTAATCACACAACTTAGTGCATGCAAAGTTTTTATTTGTCTAGAATGCTGCCATCAGAGAATTAACCAGTGTTTTAACTGTATTTGTGCCTGTATGCTCATGCCTCAATAGTCAAAGGGAATTTATTCAATTCAGCTTAATGAATAAGAATGTAGAAAAAAGCCTGAGTGATAGAAAACTTTCAAAATTAGAATCTCTATTTGTAAGGATTTTTAGTATACTTCTCAGAATTCAGGTTGTGACCTGTTCACAGAAGGCCAGCAGGTTTGTCAGGCAGGATTTGCCTTTGGTGAAGCCATGCCGACTGTAGCCAGTCACCTCTTCACTACTCTTCTGTTTCACTAGTGCCTCCAGGAGGATCTGCTCCATGGTCTTACTGGGCACAGAGGTGAGACTGACTGGCTTGTAGTTCCCTGGCTCATCCTTCCTACCCTTTTTGAATATGGGGATTATGTTTCCCCTTTTCCAGTCAGTGGGGACTTCACCAGACTGCCATGACTTTTGAAATATGATAGAGGGGGTTTACAAAAGATGGAAGCATACATCTCAACTTGGCAGCCCTTTTTAAGGCTAAGCAGGAAAATCAGATAATTCAAACTACTGAAATCCATTACCACACTCATAATGTCAAAAGCAGCTGGAGTCTGAGACCTAAATACCCTATACAAATAAAATATTTTGGCTGAATTTTCCTTTATTACCTCCCTAAATGCTCATGAAAACAATAGATAAACTAACATATCTAGTTTTTGTCCCTCATCAAGGTACACTGTAAAAGCATTCCTCTTTCAGATTGAATCCCTACACCATTAAAGTTCTTATTGATGTAAAGTGAATGCATAGGAGGCAAGCAGCCTCAGTTTTGTAGCTGAATGACAAAATAACACAAAGAAATTGAACATGCCCCATCAGAAGAAAAATGAAAGTTTTGGCTCTGCTGTTTCTGTCTCCTGCCTCTCATTCAAATGTTATTCATTGCACCTTGATATCTCCCCCAGAATATGGCCGAATTCAACAAACAGGTAACAAGGATGTGTTGCTCTCTAGATTTGTCAGGCTACTGCGATGAAAGGTGCCTGTCAGAAAAATGACAGATGTCTTCAACATTTCAAGATGCACAAGAAATATAACAGGTGCTGCTATTAAATCTGTGGAAGTGACATACCTTTCTGTTAAATATTTACTAGTCATTATAACAGGATGGAAGAGGTTTCTGTATAGCATTTTCAGGTAGGAGTTCTTTTATTATCCACTTCCACCCTCACCTCACCCTTGCCAAATGACCTCAGTACATATAAGAATGTTAGGCTCTTCACAGACTTTTACTGGTGAAAACTTTACACCATTAAAAATACCATTAACACTACTCAGCCCAAGAGTGCACTACAGTTCTTTAGAGCTGTATCCAATACGTAATGCTCTGTTGCATAATAGCAGGAGTGAGATGTCAGATGTTTATGCTCTACCTCTAGTGTGGATATCATTCTGATTGAAACAAAAGGCAGCAATCCATTTTGGATCAGGAGAGGAACAATCACAAGTGATACATTTGCAGAAATGCTTTAGTCTTATCACAGTATCATCAGGGTTGGAAGAGACCTCACAGATCATCAAGTCCAACCCTTTACCACAGAGCTCAAGGCTAGACCATGGCACCAAGTGCCACGTCCAACCTTGCCTTGAACAGCTCCAGGGACAGCGACTCCACCACCTCCCCGGGCAGGTAAAACCTTTCTATGTCTTGCATGTCTCTGCTCTTTTTAAAATACTCTGCTGGTTCAACTACCTCCTTTTAAGTGTAGCAATCATATTCTCCCAATATTTAAAGCAACTTAATGTTCACAGTCAAACCCTTTTCTTTAATGCATTCACACAGGCCCTTGAGCTAATCAAAAAACTGTGCTGTAAGTAAGCACTCAGGGACAGAACTACAAATGCAGTCTGGGATCTGCATTTTGACCATTTCTGACAGAACCAATTAATTGCTAATGGACTACACCAATTTCAGCTTGGCTACATACTTATGTATTGCGATAAGAAAACTGAAAAATTCCACTTGAACACATTTTCTAGTTCATTGCTACAACAGAGTCGTTTTCTGGTCCCACAGAATAACTTTTTAGAAGTGAAATGGAGATGAACCACATCAGGGATCCTGCCAGACTACCACTTCTGCAGAGTTGCTTTTGGGTTTTTTACCAGGAAGAGTGGCTTAACACTACAAAGCAGAGAAATGCTAAAGAGATTTCAGAGAGTCATCTATCAATACGCAGTCTTTGAACCACTAAGATTTAAAGTGTTTAGAAAATCTGAGGTCTTCTCAGGTACAATACACGAAAAAATGCTGGACTGAGGGAAAATTGAGCTGCAGTAACAAGCTAAGAATTGCAAAAGAGAATAAAATCTTTTATTCCCTCCTAGCTTTAGAAAGGATTTTTCAAGCGTATGGAAATAGTGTTGTCATTCTAGCAGTCAGCAGCAAGACATGATGACTTCAGAGCAGAGTTGTCCTCCCGTGGCATTAAATAGTTGCCTCCTAAAGATATAGAAAGAAAGGAATTGCCTAAAATAAAATAACATCTTGTGAATGAATCTGAGTGAAAATTTAGATTTAACCCAAACTATTATTTTATATTCATAAAAGGTGAAACAATTAAGAAAATGTAAATGTAATGCTTTTAAACTAGCTTATTTAAATGATGAAAATTCTGTTAAAATCAAAGCAGGAAATCTTTAGCTTCTGCATAAGTATTTTGATATTAGGATCTATATGAAACCTACAACCAAGCTTTTCAGCCTAGCTTTTTAATAAGAAGTGAAAAATAACAGAAGGAACAAGACATCCCAGGAATTTAAGGGACAACACTATTTCCCCTCCTGTCTGAATGTTTTCTCAAAGCTAACCTTCTCTAATGTTCAACTTTTCCCCATACTTTATCATATGTATTCATAAATGCTCACTTTCATCACACCTTTCTTTTATAATACAAAACTATTACTTGTTACTGCACTGCAAGGATGTGTAGTATTTTAATATCCTTTTTCTTTTCCCTTTATTCTATATTCAGTTATAACTGCATAGCTTAACAATCTACCTCCTTATTCTGGAAAATACTTTCCCCATGAAGAGATGTATAAAATTTGTGATGTGGAATCAAAACTAAGCAAAAGCAGACCATTTATACTTAAGGTTATGTTAATTGCTAGTTGTGTGGAGCACTGTCTGAAAACCTTGCCCATGTTCTGCCGCTAAGTGGAATCTAATTATCAGGTCCTTTCTTCCTGTCATCAGCAAAAACATCGTCCAGGCTTGTTTGTTGCTGTTCATTACCAAACTATTTTGAAGCAGGTGGAAAGACAGCGGGAATAATGAAGCAGCAGTTCTTCAGATCCAAAAGCAAAACAAAATGTGAGAAAAAGTGATTTTATGCTTATTGTCTAGCTAAACCCTATATCTTCCATTGCCTTGGAATCTTAGTATCATTCTTCACTTAATGAAGTAAATGGTTTATTAGTTAAGTAGATTAATTTGCTTGCTATGACTTGCTTTACTTTACTTGTTGCACATAATCTTATACCAAGTTGTCCTGATAACAATCAGCAGAATAATTTGTCCTTCTGTACACATATGCAAAAGGGAAAAGTAGCTAAAACAGAGGAAGGTTTAATAGGCTTAATCAGAGTGGAAAAAGGTGTAGCTTTACTGAGGTCTTGGAACGTAGGGGGCACACAGTATTGAGTTGTGCCGGGGGAGGTATAGGCTGGAAGTTAGGAGGAAGTTCTTCCCAGAGAGAGTGATTGGCATTGGAATGGGCTGCCCAGGGAGGTGCTGGAGGCACTGTCCCTGGAGGTGTTCAAGAAAAGCCTGGATGAGGCACTCGGTGCCATGGTCTAGTTGACTGGCTAGGGCTGGGTGCTAGGTTGGACTGGATGATCTTGGAGGTCTCTTCCAACCTGGTTGATTCTATGCTTCTATGTAGGCCTGCTTGCAGCTAATAAGGCTGAGTTGGTCACATTTACCCTTGCTGATGAAAAGGAAAAACTACTGTATTTCTGAGTACAGGAATACTCAGCAATCTACCATTTCAAATCTCCTCTGAATTGTGCTGAAACTCAAAATATTACTGTGGAAAACAAACATTGTAAACCAGCAGTTTGATATATCCCTGGTGAATCAAAAATTCAGAAGAGAGCATTCACCAGCTGGCTTCACTATACAGTTTTGTTATTACAAACAACAGTAATGGCAAAGAAAACATGAATGCAATAATTACTTAATATTAACATCCCTTTGTAATAATTGATATGTGATTGCTAAATGCTAAAATGCTCTTGATGAATGTTAAAAAGAACTTTCTTTGTATCAGGAATGCCCATTCTTTTCTCCCAGAAAAGATCCAGAAGGCTTTCCTTTAATTAATTGTACCTCTTGGGAATTTGTTCTGCTTCAAAAACATTTCTGGTCCCATAAAATGCAGATGATCTTCCCACTGCTTTGCTGATTATTCTTTTATCTGTTTGTAACCCCACAGATCACAGGTTTCTGTAGGAGCAGTTCTGACTGGATCAAACTAGAGGGACAAGGTGGCAGCTCTCCATCAGTAGTGTTATTGTAGCTTACAGGTGATTGCAACAGCACCCTAGGATTTAACAATGTTTAAAGCCACAGGAGGTCCAACAGTCTACCTTGCTACTAGCATACCCTGGGTTTTGTCTGAGCTAATTTTCAGTTTGTTATTGTCTATTAATGGCTGACAGGAGACAGTAACCTTGAAGTTACTTATTTTCCCTGAATTGTTCTCACATCTGAAATAGATGCTATGTCACAATTAATATAACAGTAATGACACCTCTCTGGGGCATTCTGAAACAGTATATTCAAAGTTCACATTGTTTAATGGAACAATTAATGCAATAATTTTGACTCTAATATATCTTCACTAGTAAATCATCAAGCCATTAACCTTAATAAAACCAACCTGCTCTCATTTATCCTGCTCATCTAAATTGCTTCATGTTGCAATAATAGAATACTTCACAGTAAGAAATGTTTGACTCTTCCAGTGTAACCTTATAAATACAGCAACTTTTTAATGCACTGGGAGTATTTAATGGAAAATAAAATAAAGTTGGAAAGCTACAAGAAATATAGCAGGGACAAAAATGCAAGTAACAATAAATATAACAAATTAGAAGGTCATGGTGGCAAACATAGTCCCCTCAGATATGTAAAACTCATGGCAGGAAAACTGAACAGCTTGGTACACAAAAAGAAGGTAAATCAAATAGCTAGGTAGAGTAGACAACATGCAAAAGTATCCCCTTGTAAATGAGCCAAACTGGCATGAGGTTGAGCATGAGACAGTAGCTGGAGTATCTTGCATTAGTCACTGTCAAGGATTGTTCTGAACCAGCCACTAAACTGTGACAGACTTTCTCTAGGAACCTCTGTTCCTTCCCAAAAGGGAAAAAGAAATGGAATAAAGGGGAAAGACTTATGGATTGGAAAACTGAAATTACTTTCATGAAAATAATAACATGAAATCTCTACAGATATATACAAAACCAATATTGAGCCAAATCTCCTTGATGGCAATTAGCCACCATTACCACTGATACGGTAGCAGAAGTCCTAGGCTGGACTCAGCAGCAGATGGGAACCAGATTCAGAAGCTGGATTCTGGATCTGGATCCAGGAAAACACAAACTGGGAATGAAGACAGAACAGTCAGAGTTCTGCATCAGAGTTGTCTGATGCCAGCCACTGAAGAAAAGATAGAGGAAGGAAAAAAAACCCTTGATCCTTATGATCCCTCAGCTTTATAGCAGTTATGATATATATGGGATGGAATGGAAGACAGAAAGAGAGGTCAGTCATTGGAATGGGCTGCCCAGGGAGGTGGTTGAGTCACCAGTCCTGGATGTGTTTAAAAGTCATTTGGATGTGGTACCTGGGTGTATGGTTTAAGGGTGAACCTTGTAAAGTAGAGATAACAGTTGTACTTCATGATCCTGAGGGTCTTTTCCAATTGAAATGTTTCTCTGTGTGTGGTTCTGCGTGTGGTTGTCATCATCCTTGGAGGTATTTAAAAGACATGTAGATAAGGCATTCAGAAACATGGTTTAGTGATGGACTTGGCAGTGTTTGTCGTTGGACCAGATGATCTTAAAGATCTTTTCTGATCTGATTCCATGATGCTGTCTTGCTGGGGGACATATCTGAGTCTACTCCAACGTTTCAATGAAAATACCAGAAATCTAGACTAACAAGAGGGAGAGACTAGGAAATCCTATTTGTCTTCAGTTCAGAGTTTGGGAAATTTTTTTTTGCTGGATGATTTTTTTAATGGATCATTTATATGAATATTAGGCTTTTTGCAAAGTTTTATTCCCTAGACACTCATATTTGGTTCGGAGAGAGGCTGCATTCTGGATGGTAGCTCTGAAAGAAGAGCAGGAGAGAAGATGAGGTTCTGTCCGTGGTCTTCTGCCTTTTATAAGGAAGAAGAAATCATGTGGGACAAAAAAAAGGGCTATATGTGAGCCTCAGTATTAAAGCAAACTATTTTGTGATGGGTGCCCAAGAATCAATTTTGTCTCAGTAACATGATAATAAGAGATTATGATAAGTAGAAATGTTCCAAAGCACACAAATATAACACAAGTAGGCAGCAATACTCAAATTACAGCACTCTTTTCAGTACACAAGATGACTTTGGATATTAATTCATTTTCTGAGGTAAAAAGTCATAACCTGCAAAATATGTGAATCATTCTTTGCTGTGTAAGTTAAAAATGATCAGCTTACATAAAAGCTTGAAGTCATAATGGAATAATCACACTTACAGAATGTTACAGGCTGAAAAAGAATAAATCTTTGCAATTCAGTTTCAAACAAATTGAGTAGAACTCTGCCCAGGACATATGAAATGAACTTCAGAGATCTGCAATTAATTTTCAGGATAGTTTAGTTGCTTCTAGATTTTCTTATGTCAAGAAATTCTGACAATTGAGAAAGCTGAGTAACCCAACCATCCCATTTAGAAATAGATTTGATAAATCTTGTAGATACATTCTCTGACACATAAGAAATCAGAATAAAAACCAGAATTGATACTTAACCTTTTTTTTTTTTTTTTTGATGCTTACTACTCTTATAACTGTGCTAAAGCATGGCTCAGCACTCCACCTTCCATGAGTGGGAAGTTGACTATAACAAGATGCTGGCAAAATATGATCTGCTCAAAGTGCAAGAATCCCAAAGGAGAGAGCACAGGTTGAAATCTCATGGTGGCATGGGTCTTTAATTACTTGCAAAGAACAGAGCCTTCTACCTACAGGAAAGGGATGGCCAATGTGTTGGACGTATTCCTTGTTGATTACTATGCACTGAGTGTTCACAGGATCACAAGATGTCAGGGACTGGAAGAGACCCAAATTAATCATCAAGTCCAACACCACTGCAAGAGCAGGACCATACAGTCTAGCTCAGGTCACAGAGGAATGCATCCAGACAGGCCTTAAAAGTCTCCAGAGAAGGAGACTTCACAGCCTCTCTGGGGAACCTGTCTCAGTGGTCTGTGACCATTACAGTAAAGAAGTTTCCCTTTGTGTTGAGGTGGAACCTCCTGTGCTGCAGCTTACATCCATTGCTCCTGATATTCTATGGTTCTGTGATTCCTTGTCCTATCACAGGAAGCAAGTGAGAAGAGCTTGTCCCCTCCCTCCTGACATCCAGCCCTCAGATATTTATAAACGTTTATTAAATCCCCTCTCAGCCTTATCTTTTCCAGACTAAAAATCCCTAGGTCCCTCAGCCTCTCCTCATCAGGCAATGCTCCAGTCTCCTAATCATCCTTGTAACCTTCTGCTGGACCTTCTCCAGCAGATCTCCATCCCTCTGAAACTGGGGAGCCCGAAACTGGATGCAGTACTCAAAATGAGATCTCACCAGGGCAGAGCAGAAGAGGAGGAGAACCTCCCTTGATCTGCTGGACACACGGACACACTCTTCTTAGTACACCCCAGGAGTGTTGAGCAGATTGTTCTTCCAATGTTTTACTAATGTAAACCTATTTGTTTTCTACTGTCCCACATAAATCTGCATCTTTCAGAGAACAGAGGAGCTCTTTAATGACATGGCACCAGGTTTCCACCTGCTGTTATAATGGTAGGAGAGATCTGTCAGCAGCCTGCCTAAGCCAGTCTTTCTAAAAATTATCAGGCTAAAGTTATACTTTGTCTGACTCAGAGAATATAGAAAAGCTTCTATATAGCTATTAATATCTGTATCAACAAATAATTAGTTTCATAAAGAGCTGATAGACTCTTCTTTTTACTGTCTTATGCAGAGATTAAACAATCAGATCTGTAAAACAGCTTCTGTGCAAAACAGGGCAAAGCTACAGACATTTCACAGGCTCTATGGAGAGTAAAAGCGACAATATTTTCACTTAAGTCAGAGTGATGCAGGAGCCTAAGCTTTTGAAAATTATCTAATTAAAGAGAGACAGATTCTCTTAAATGTGCATCCTAGAATTTCTGTATTTTCCTGTTCAAATGAGATGACTGAATTTTGAATGGAACAGAAGTCCAAAATGTATAATAGTGCAACAGATTACCAGGCACCACACTCAGTTATCCTTGCATTCACCACCATTACTCATGTGCAACAGCATAATCTATCAATTAGAAAAAAAATATCTAGAAGAGTTCAAAGTAGCCTTGAAAAAGTTTTAAGAACCTTGCCAGTCAGTATTTTATACCAGCCTACTCATTTAATATTCTAGAACACCTACGAAGTCCATAGTCATTTATCAATCATTTATCAACTCATTTCCAGGGCATCTTTCTGCAGGCACTCATGTGATTCAGGGCCATGATTAAACCAAGTAGCAGGCACAAACAGATATTCATAATCACAAAAAAATAATGATTGTTGTTTAACTCTAGTCAGCAACTAAACATCACTCAGCTGCTTGCTCACTTCCCACTGGTGGGATGGGAGAGAGAGTCAGAAGAGTAAGAGTGAGAAAACTCGTGGGTTGAGATAGATTAACATGCAAAGCCATGTGCGAGCAAAGTGAAGTAAGGAATTATTTTACCACTTCCCATTGCCAGGCAGGTGTGTTATGGAGGGGCAATTAATTATTGTGAGATTATATGTTTCCAAAATTAATATTGTTTATTAATGTTGATATTCAGAACTCTCACCACCACAGACCACTAATTTTAATAATAATTGGTTCTTCGCTCAGTCATGGAAACATTCTACAGAGGAATAACTAGATCTAGAAATACCTAGCCAAAAATATAAACATTAATTGAACTGGGAGAGGTCAATACACTGCTTGTGGTCAGTATGCTGCTTGCCCACTAGATGGACTCAAGGAGCATCTTTCTGCTTATGGCAGAAGGCTATGGGGAATTACAAGAGGCTTTAAGTATTTGCTCACAAAATATTATTTCCCAACTTGCAAAGATACCTACAACTTCAAACAGTACCCAAATGCTTTCAGGGAATTCTGTTACTATATTGCTGGCTGCCAAGACTTCTGATTCTTTCCAGGCTTCACACAGAGTGTTGGGGAAAGGAGACAGACAACCTCGGGTCTTATCCTGGCTTCCCTGGATAATCTGTGTATCTCCAGGACTCTTGTCTTGGCAGGAGACTTTCAGGTGTAGACAAGATGTCTTGTGATGTGCAGTCTTAGCAAGGATGTCACACTGGCTATGCAGGCCAATCATATGACATCATTTAGAACCCATTCCTGGTAAAATTGAGGCAGGCAGTTTCCAGGATACAACAAGGCAGAGAGCAATAGCAGCAGGCAGTAGCAAGCAGTAAGCACCAAGCACGAATACAAGGGCAGAGCACACACTGTTACCTGCTCATCTCCTTTTATCAATACAGCCTGAGACTTATGGGCCTTTGGACATAGATTAACCAAGCAGAATGGCACTTTTGCAAGCTTGACCTTATTAGGTGAAGTCATAGGCTTGCTTTACCCAAATTTGGGAAAAATATAGGCCTTACACAAGGCAGGCACAAGCTAAGCGTGTGTATCTTGTTTACCACAGGATGCAAACAAGTCTGGGCAGGCCAGAGTCCTTAGACTCAGGGGCTCCAGGTTCTTTGTCTTCTTTTTCACAGTTACTTCTCCCCAAAGCAGAAGGAGGGAAAGCAGAAAAGACATGTCTGGGCAAGCCAGGACATGTATAAGCCTATTTTGGCCTACCACAACAAGGTGTTCAGCCATTTCCAGGAAGGCAGGACTCCATCACACATACCATTATTTAGGAGGGCAAGCATCATCCCTCTAAACATCTCCCCTTCCTTATTCCTCCAGCTTTATATATACTGAGTATGATGTCATCACAGTATCATCAGGGTTGGAAGAGACCTCACAGATCATCAAGTCCAACCCTTTACCACAGAGCTTAAGGCCAGACCATGGCACCAAGTGCCACGTCCAATCCTGCCTTGAACAGCTCCAGGGACAGCAACTCCACCACCTCCCCGGGCAGCCCATTCCAGTGTCCAATGACTCTCTCAGTGAAGAACTTTCTCCTCACCTCCAGCCTAAATCTCCCCTGGCGCAGCCTGAGGCTGTGTCCTCTCGTTCTGGTGTTGGCCACCTGAGAGAAGAGAGCAACCTCCTCCTGGCTACAACCACCCTTCAGGTAGTTGTAGACAGCAATAAGGTCTCCCCTGAGCCTCCTCTTCTCCAGGCTAACCAATCCCAGCTCCCTCAGCCTCTCCTTTTAGGGCTGTGCTCAAGGCCTCTCCCCAGCCTCGTCGCCCTTCTCTGGACATGCTCAAGCATCTCAACGTCCCTTTTAAATTGGGGGGCCCAGAATTGAACACAATACTCAAGGTGTGGTCTAACCAGTGCAGAGTCTTTTTGGTTAGTCGGGGTCATCTGTCCCAGTTGTGTCCCCTCCCAGCTTCTAGTGCATCCCCTGCCTATTCACTGGTGGGGTAGAATGAATACCACAAAAGGTCTTGACTCTCTACAAGCACCACCTGGAGACTGAAAATGTCTAGAAATTACTAAAATGTTGATGATTAGCCCAGTAATTAGGATTTCGGAGATTCAGTGGCTGCTCTTAATTGCTTATCCAGATGTATGACTGCAGTATGGATGCCTAAAGTGAGCACATATCTGCATATACATGCACAAAGCAATCCACATATTTCAAAAGATTAGCAAATTTATTCTCCATTAAAAAAAAGTAATTCTCAGGCAGTATTCTAAGATAGTTCTAATTTAATATAGAAATTAGTTTAATGCTTAAAACATAAAGTGACAATTGTAATGTCATCACTTCAGCAGATTAGCTTCATTTTTTCAGTTACAAATGACATTGTCTAAAGTCTTAGATACTGTAAAGTTTGCATCATTTATATGCATGACATTGAATTTTGAGCAGGTGTTTCAAGATCTGTGTTGGTGAGTTCATGAGCAATGCTAGCTCTAACATGAACCTGAGGCTATAAGATATTCTAAAACTTGTAGGGCATTGAACACTGAATCATAATCCAAACACATTCTCTGCCTATATACCCTCTAAAAAAGACCCCAGTGTTTCTTTGGGATTTTATTCTCTTCTTTAACCTCTGGAAGCCTATTCCTACAGTATGAACAAAGTAGCAGGTTCATTGATTTGTTTCTAGTGATGTAGCAGACTGCTCTCAGTATGACAGTACCAGTTATCTCATGAAATCCTCTTGCACTTATTTGAGTCTATATACATCAACAGGGCTGATAAAATGCCAGATTTTTTTTTTATTATTAGGATAAAACCCATTCTTTTATTTTTTCCCAAAAGCCTGAGAGACAGAAAAACAGGCTTCATCTGAAATTGTGGCAACTCTGATCCTGCAAAACATCCTGAATAAAGACAGACCTACATATGCTGCACAGCATGTAGTTTATGTAGCTTGAATGCCAAAATTGTAGATATTGGAAGTGAAAGGATGGGTTAAGAACATGAATAATGATAAAAAGGATTTTTTGAGGTTGCTTTCCTCCAAGAAATAGTTAGAAATAATTCACATTATTTCAACTCAAGGGGAACAGTCTACCCTTTAGGGACTACAGATGGGTCTATACATGGGTCTCAAGAACAAAAAGGGTACAACTCAAAGGGAAATGTCTACCCTTTGGGAACTATATATGGGTCTCAAGAACAAAAGGTCATTTTGGCAATACACTTCAGACATCATAGATAAAGCAACAATCAAAAGTTTATTGTTGTTCACCTCTTTTGGCTCTATTTCATTCTGTAGTAGATTTTCTAGAGCTCAATACCCACCAAGTGTGGGACCCATGCAGGGACTAAATGAATATCACTCCCCCTTCTAGTGCCCCATCTCAGAGAGAAGGTTGGGTCTTACAGGACATCATATCATTTTGTTCATTATATGGTTATGGGTGTTCAAGTTTTGGGTTTTGTCTCAGAATCTTTCAGACATTAGTAACTACATACAAAAATAGCAATTTAACATTAAGGACAATAGAGAAAAGCTTGAATCCTATTGGCTCTGAACAACCATCCAGTTCAAGCTTGGTGCCACACCTGAAACACAACAATGTTTTAATAATGTCTTTGATTTTTTTTGTAATTATTTTTAGCATTCTGAATGTTAATTGTGAATATTTTTCTCCCTATAATACTAAATCAGAATTTAATTTCCACACATACTGCAGTTGTCTTCACATAAAACTACCTATTGCATATATAGAAAAAGCAAATCGTGTAAACTCTGCTGAATTTCTAGGATGAACATGCATATGATTATATTAGCTCCCTTTTTTATGAAGAGGACATAAGACATTGAACTTGAAAATTCATTAACAGTTAAGCTTTCAAAGATATTTTGCCCATGTTTGTCTGATGGGGGAAAATTTCAGGGACTTGAATGCTACTATTCTCTCAAAATATGATGCTATAGCTCCTCTGGGCTTAATTTATTGTTATACTGAAAGCTAGCATCAATGAGATGAATTAAGTGATTCCCCCCTTTTTAAATTTAGTTAGATGCTGTATAATAAAATGAATACTTTAAAATAATGAAATACAATGCCTACTGAAAGTAGGATGCAGGTTGCTGCAAGGAACTTGTATCTTGAAGCAACTGTCTGGGTGACTGAGATTTTTTTTCCCTTTTAATTGTACTGGTAAATAATTGCATCAGTAGGCACAAGAATTACACATAGTCTGCAGGGTGTGAAGCAGAAGCTCATCAGAGAAGTTGATCTCTGAAACGAGTTGAATTCCTCTGGAGAACTTGGCTGAGACATGATATTATACAGCACTCCCAGGCTGGCTGGTTGGTTTCGCTCTATTTAGCTCAGTCCCTAGTGACTCAGGATATTGTCACTGTCACCTGAATTTGTAAGTTCCATTATAATGACCAACAATTTATTAAAAGAACTTCTAAGTGTGACTTGTTACTAAGCAGTTTTCTCTAACAAAAGCAGGCAATTTTACTTGTCAGGCAGTACTCCTCCAGGCATGTACATGCAGATGTTAAACCAGTCCTGTATCATCCCTGTTTATCCACATTATTTCCTAACATTTTTGCATTGTAAATGTTTTGTGTTTGCCTTGTTTATTGCTACTGTTATGTGCAACAGCAGTGCAGTGCTGGCAGTATTTTGTCTTTTCCTTGAGGCTATAAAATGAAATGTATATAGATAGATAACTATGGATATTTGTATGTCAGAAGTGTGAGAATTTATCTCAATGCCTAAATGTGCAGAGAGTGAGAGGTTATCTTCCCTTTCTCTTGCTGAAGTTCTAAAACCAGTGGGTAGAGCTCATCTCATCTTCTCTTAGGTACTTAACAGAGATAATTACAAGCCTAATTCCTGAAAGCATCTCTTACAGAGAATTATAGGCAACTTGACAGAATGATTGATGACTTATACAAGGATACCTTTTTTGTTGTTGTTTGTTCTTTTTAATTATTATCTTTTTTTGCACTAATGATAGAGGAAGCCTAAGGTGAACAGACTCCCAGCTTTGGCATCTCAGCCAGATACAAAATTAGATGAGTGAAGTTACGTCCACCTAATTAATCTTTGTATAAGGATGTCTCTCTCAAAATTGCCTCATGTTCATGTCACAAAAGTGAGGGCATTTTTTAACTTAGGAATGGTTTCACAAAATTTAAAAAAGAAAAAAAAAAGAACAAAGTTATTTCTAATTTGGTCAATATCTTTTAGTTTGAAAATACTTGACTCCCTTAATGATCAAAAGATGCATTTCCCACACCCTTTAACAACAAATAACCTCAACAACAACAACAACAACAACACAAACAAAAAAATCCTAGATGAGAAAAACCATGGTGCTTTAGTTGTGGAGCTTCTATCATTGCCTCTGGCTTACAGCCAGTCAATCAAAAGGCTCTGAGCTATCAAAATGATGAAGTGAAGGAGGCAGCTTGTTTTAGCTGTAATGAGGGCAGTATCAGGAGACTGAGAGCTTTCTTATTTGCAACTGCACAGTTGAGACTAAGGTTTAAATACCTGAAAAGCAGGAAAAGAGGGACAGATTCTTGATCAAATATTTATGTGCTATGGAGAGGGAAAAAGGATAAAATCACAGGAAAAGAAACTTTGCTGAAAAGTTCTACAGTACACTTGGATGTCTAGCTGTGGCTAATGACAGTGCTGTAACTCTAACATCCCAGCCTGTCTTTTCCAGCTTTCCAGAGAAAGATCAGTTGACTACTGCCAGAAATATTCAAGGCCATTTTTATGGTTCAAAACTAGATTGTAACTTTTGGATGCAAGAGCCTATACATGAGCAAAACAACCTTATCTGTTCTTTAATACATATAGTGTTATAGATAGGAGCCAAGGTATAGAGATACGCTGTTCATTTTTTTCCAGCCATGAAGTCCTAAATTGAACTCCATTTACTACTGATCTGTGAGAGGAGATAGTGTGATGTTAGTCTGGATTGTAAGGTTGCTTTAAGAGATGAATGAATATGCTCTAGTCCTTACCTTTTTACTCTAAAGCAGAAGGGAAAAGCCAAGACCAAACAAAACACTTACTGTGTAACTTACTGTTACACTCTCTACCTAAAAGAAAATATTCTCTAAATCTGTACATCAGTATTTCATCTCTCAGATGCACGTATAAGGCTATTTTGGCTCTCTACTAAGTGGCTGGGGTTATATAAAATAACTGTAATATTTTATAACTTCTCTTACAGATTTTTCTCACGAGACAATAAATTCCCTCCTGTAAACATATTTCCTTAATGTCAAGTTTAAATTCCCCCATCTCTTAGTATGCAGATGAGTTATGCAGAGCATAGTATTGCCTTCATGAATGTAACCATATAGTCTAGAAAGAGGCTTAGACAAAATTAGAACCTTTTCACTGGGAACTGAGGTGCAAAATTACTATATTCTTCCTATACTTGCACCGGTCCCCATCAACAGTATGTACCATAAATTAATGAGAATTAATTCTAGGGTTAATTTTAAAGCTAATGGTGCAGTCAGATTTAGTAGATGCCTGTGGTTATGTAAGAATTAAAAATGTTATTTACTATTTTTCCCTCACTTATACAAATTAAGCCTCATGTTGTGAGAAAAGAAGGAGCACACTATAAAGACCAAGAAAACATTCATGAATATAATTTATTTCTTTATGTATTGGAATTTGTTTGTAGTATATATATATCTCCTTTTATGATCAGGTTACCTGCCTGGTGAATGTGGGGAAGGCTGTGGATGTAGTCTACTTGGACTTCAGCAAAGCCTTTGACACTGTCTGCCACAAGAAGCTCCTAGCCAAGCTGGCAGCTCATGGTTTGGACAGATTCACTCTGTGCTGGATCAAGAACTGGCTGGATGGCAGAGCTCAGAGAGTGGTGGTGAATGGTGCCACATCCAGTTGGCAGCTGTCACTAGTGGTGTTCCCCAAGGATCAGTGCTGGGCCCAGTCCTGTTCAATATCTTTATTGATGATCTGGACGAGGGAATTGAGTCCAGCATCAGTAAGTTTGCAGATGACACCAAGCTAGGAGCAGGTGTTGATCTGTTGGAAGGTAGGAGAGCCCTGCAGAGGGACCTGGACAGGCTGGATGGGTGGGCAGAGGCCAATGGGATGAGATTTAACAAGGCCAAGTGCAGGGTTCTGCACTTTGGCCACAATAATCCCAAGCAGTGCTACAGGCTGGGGACTGAGTGGCTGGAGAGCAGCCAGGAGGAAAGGGACCTGGGGGTACTGATAGATAGTAGGCTGAAGATGAGCCAGCAGTGTGCCCAGGTGGCCAAGAGAGCCAATGGCATCCTGGCCTGCATCAGCAACAGTGTGGCCAGTAGGACAAGGGAGGTTATTCTGCCCCTGTACTCAGCACTGGTCAGGCCACACCTTGAGTACTGTGTCCAGTTCTGGGCCCCTCAATTCAAGAGATGTTGAGGTGCTGGAACATGTCCAGAGAAGGGCAACAAAGCTGGTGAGGGGCCTGGAGCACAAACCCTATGAGGAGAGGTTGAGGGAGCTGGGGGTGTTTAGCCTGGAGAAGAGGAAGCTCAGGGGTGATCTTATTACTGTCTACAACTACCTGAAGGGGCATTGCAGCCAGGTGGGGGGTGGCCTCTTCTCCCAGGCAACCACCAATAGAACAAGGGGACACAGTCTCAAGTTGTGCCAGGGTAGGTCTAGGCTGGATATTAGGAAGAAGTTCTTGACAGAGAGAGTGATTTCCCATTGGAATGGGCTGCCCAGGGAGGTGGTGGAGGCACCGTCCCTGGGGGTCTTCAAGAAAAGCCTGGCTGAGGCACTTAGTGCCATGGTCTAGTTGACTGGATAGGGCTGGGTGCTAGGTTGGACTGGATGATCTTGGAGGTCTCTTCCAACCTGGTTGATTCTATGATTCTATGATTCTATGATTCTATACACACCATATATATATATACACACCATACTACATATTTCTGATTATATATGTATCAGAAGTATTACATAGATTTACAAATATTTGAAGAGTGACACCATTTTAATTAACTTTAATAAGAGTGGTTCTAGGATCACAGTGTGTGAGAAATAACATTAGCATTTAATATATGACTGAGCACTCAGAACTTTCCATTTGATTGTGAAGGTGTAGAAGGCATAACTAGATACTAAATATTCATTATATTCAATAAATATATCAGGTGATACTGCTTAATCTAGTCAATAGATTTTCAGTTATTATATGCTTTTCTTCCTCTAGATATTTACAGGGTAAAAAGCCAACTGAGAGTAACAGTTTGGAGATCAGAATGCAAGTTTGAGGAAACACAATTGTATTTTAAGTGAGTGACCCAAAAACCCAGAAAGATAAACTTATAAGCAAGCTGGGATTTCATGTTTTGCTGTTTCCTCTAGGACACAAGACACAAGACACAATACAAAATAGATCTACTTTTATATCAGGATAATGTTTAGCAAGGGTGAAACTATGTAGAACTATATGTAATAGACATCCATGTATAAAAATTATTTGTCTGAGAATAAGGTAAACTTTACAAAATGTCAAGCTCGTGTCTTGGTGCTCCATAATTTTAGACATCAAGAAGTAAGGGAGCATTAATAGGTCTCACACTAGAGAGGACTTTAAGGAGGAGGTGTCAGACTTGCTCTGTAATGCAGAATACCACTGCAGCAGTCCCTAAAATTGTGATCAAAGAGCAAAGTAATCAGTCTCAATGAGAAAACTTCTATCTCCTGGAAAAGTCTATCTCCAGCTTGCTTACAGCTGCAAAGTCAGGAATTTTCTTCCAACTTTACTTTCCTAATTGGCAGTTTTCATTAATATCTTTGATCAGTCAAACTCTATTCAGTCCTCTCAGGTCATGAGATCACTTCTTTCCTTGATTATTGAGATCAGTCTGTAAGAGAGACCACTCCCTACCTGATACATTCCCAGCCAAGCAAACTAAGCCCTTCTGCAAAAGGGCATGATTAACTCCTTGGGCATAAGGCAGGGTAAAACCATGTTTCTTATCAGCTGCTCACAATCTTTCTAAAATAATGTCGAAGGCAATAAACTACAACTAAGCAAACATAGAATGCCCTCCTATCTGTGGAGGGCACCTAGACAAAACTTCCTTGATAGTGATAGGGTTTGTGAATAAACAGCTTTACACCTACCAGGCTCTCTCTGTAGCTAAGCTCTTAGATGGCTATTGTTGAAGTCTTTCTCCAGTGATACAACGAGAACCATTCTTAGTTTCAGCTTTTTCTAGTTCATTTACTGATGGGTGGACTGACAGCATTTAATAACTAAATGGTTGCTTCCGTGGTACAATTTTTCCTTCTGCTTTGCAGCATTTATTAGAACACAAATCTCCAATTTGTCTTTAATGTATTATGTCAGAACACTTAGCACTCTTCCTTTACCTTCAGCTTTGATATAGGCTAAATATTGAATAAATATCTTGTTCGTGTCTGATTTAGATGTTATTTTGAACAAAATATTGCCTGCAATTATTGTTCATTCTGTTAATTCATAAAGAAAAGTGTATTTATACTATCCATTATTATGCAAGTTAACAAAATATAAGAGTTTCAGAACCTAATTACTAGTCATAATTACAGTGGGACTTTGCATTCACATGTAGGGACTAGGATATTGCAAAACAGCCCACAGGGCCTTTTATCTTTAGCTAAATACTGATGATGGACCTACTTGCTGTTTCTTTAACAGATATTTTATCTCACTGCTAGGTGTTTGCAAGCAGTTACTGAACATATGTTAGCTCAAGATCTAGAACACTGCACTCACTTTTCCTAGTGTCTTGCAAGAAGGATCTTATCTTTCTTCTTCTCACAGATATTTGGTGACAAGATTGATCACATTTTTATTCACAAATATTCACTATCTACTTTGTTTTTTAAAGCAATACTCATATACCATTACAAACTTCCCCAGAAAGAGGCAAATAAAAGGGAATTAAAACAAAATGACAAGCTCACATCTCAGAACACCAGAGCACCTATTTTTCATGTTAAGCTGATTATGAGCAAACTATAAAATCATCATCCTAGCATGTGTGTGGATTTCCTTGTGTACATATGTGTATAATTAACTGCACACATGTTCCATTACCATTAAAAGACATGCATCTATGAAATGTTTTTAAGTATGTAATGTGCAGTCTGAAATGCATGCCTTTGGCAGTCTTCAGTAGGCTGTCAGGAGGAGGAATGAATGCTGTGGTAAGGGAAAGAAATAGGTTATAGATGGGCAGGAGGGAGGAGTAAGTGAAAAGCAAAGACTTTTCTTTTTTGTAATTGAGGAGTGCTCAAAAAAATCCAAGATGGGAAGCAACAGTGCTGAGACAATAGACTAGCAGACAATTCCTCAAGTAGATATTTCATTTCCTCAGTCGAGTAAACAAAGTGCCTTGTATCTATTTCACAGGGGAATGTACCCCATAGTTCACAAGCCATGAATGTGAGTGTAAAGAAGTTGCCACAGGAATCCTTCCAGCAATTCCCCATATAAATAAAATATATTAACAAGCCATTCTTCTCCCACTCAGTCCAGCTGTAGGGGCCCTTCACTCTGAGTGTGCATATTTAACACTCTGCTCAAGACCTTTACTGGGTATATATCACACCTCTATAATGTGTGTGCAGCTATGGTAATTGGCCAGGGAAATATGAAGAGATGAGAAGCTAATGTAAGTTTTTTTATAAAAGATCAGTCCTTAAAAGAAATTCAGGTGTCTGCATAACTTAGGAAACATTAATACTTGAAGGAAAAAAGCCAGCTTGGACCACCAATACTCACGGTTTGGTAGTCTTCCTCAGAAATATTGCAACAACTTTTTAAATTGAATTTAAATTTAATTTGTACTAAAACTGGTGACTCTATTCTATGTATTTAGAAAAATGCAACATTTGTCTGAATGGTTAGATTATTGAAAGCACAGACTTTTTTTTTCATGTACTCATGCAATATTAATGATTAGTTTGTTAACATTATAGGTCAACAGCTGGGTGTGCTGTAATATAGCAAAGAAATAACCATGAGGTGGAAGGAAGCTATGATGTTTGGTTTAAAAATCAGACTCTGAAATCCAGTTTGACTTTTGTGTCTAATACAAATTTTCCATGATACTGTTAACAGATCTCACTAAAAAATTTATTCTTATTGCAAATGAGCAGGTTGCTAACTGATTTAAGACTCTTTCTCCACGTCTGTAAAACAGAAGTACAGATAGCATAATAAGGAAGAGATTCATTATATTATGCAACAGAGAGAGTGATTTGCCATTGGAATGGGCTGCCCAGGGAGGTGATGGAGGCACTGTCCCTGGAGGTGTTCAAGCAAAGCCTGGATGAGGCACTTAGTGCCATGGTCTAGTTGACTGGCTAGGGCTGGGTGCTAGTTTGGACTGAATGATCTTGGAAGTCTCTTCCAACCTGGTTGATTCTGTGATTCTATGAAGATTTGCTATGACTTCCTATAGTTTGTAGAAGTAGTGATTCTGTACTGTCACTTGAAATTACTTCCCAAGCACTCAGTGGTTACTATAAAAGAAAAATGACACTCTATCTGGTGCACTCAGTGTTCCAGATTATGTTCCCCTTTAACAGTATATTATACCTCCTTTGAAATGGCATTGACTGCTATTCAGAGGAAAAAAAATCCGAATTCCAACCAGCACCAAAATACCTCTTTCACTGGAATTCAACTTTTCATTGGAATTTAAGTGTTCTTACCCTGTTACACTCTTTTCTAGGAAAGAAAAGGCATGCAGACAGTGAAAAACTTGAGTAACCTCTTGTTAACATTGCAAAACTACCTTGGCTTACAAAGTCATGCAGGTTCACAGACAGCCAACTGCCATAAGAATGACAGAGAGAATAACAAATACTTAAATAATGATGTGTTTAGATATTAAAATGCCTGAAAAAGAAAAAAAAAAGAACCACCAACCAACCAACAAACAAGCGATGAACTGAGAGGGATAACTTTGAGGCTGCGTTTAAATTCAGCACTCCTAATATGACAAAGAATAATTTAATCTCTCCCTTCCTTCTCTCTCCTTTACAGTTTGCAAATTCCCATAGAAAGGGCAGGCAGGAGTGATCCTGAGGAAGGTTAGCCCTTTACAGAAACCAAATTAACCAGATCATTAAGTGGGGGTTTTGTACTACTTCTCTTCTTCCTGAACTGACAGATAGAATACTCTGAAGAAACAAATGTCATTGTTTCTCTCCATCTTCCATGGGGACCTAAGCAATATCTTTTATCATAACTCCTATTATTAAATTTCCTTTAGTTGTTTATTCTACTAGACAGTAGAAGATCTGAGTATCATCAAGTCTTATCAGCCTTCATTAGATCCTAACAGCACAAAAATGTACTTTACATTCTCTAGTTATTTTAAGAGTTGCTTGACTTGCTGAAAGTATCTTGTTCATACATCCAGCATGGGATTCATCTGATCCATTGTATGCATCTGCAACAGAGATGTCTATGCCTGAGCCAGCAGCATATATTCCCTTTATAGCCAACGGAGAGAAACAAGCATTTCTGGAATGTGGCTCACCACTGCTTAATGTGGATTCCTAAATCAGGTCAGATAAAGCACACCTTAAAAGTTGTTACAGTTCTCTGTTTTCTTTTATTAAGCATCCTGAGTGACTTGTTCAGATATAGGCAAATGATAAGCATTCCTGTCTTTCCAGATCTCTATAGTACATTTGGTCTTATTCCTTTCAAAAACAAAACAACCCCCAAAATCAAAACCACCCAAACAAAATATCCAACCAAACATATGGATCTTATTCTTTAACTTCAACATTATTTAAAAATAACTTTTGTCTTAGTCTTACTTTCCACAATAAGAGTTAATTAGCTTTATTTTGTTGACTGTCTATTTAAGACTGGTCATTGTGTTAGGTCAAGAGTTGATAAGGGGCAAGAATAGGCAACTTTAACACCTAATTAAAGACTTTAATGGGTATAAATTAGAGTGTGTGAGTTTATAAATATCCTTTGACTGTCTGTCTCCTGAGAGTACTCCTTTCTATGGGACAGCAGCTTCCAGCTATCCTTTTGAATAAAATTTACTCTTTGAAAAGAGAAAGAAGAAAATTATGTCATAATGATACTGTCTTTTAAAAAAGTAGACTGGCAGCAATGTACCTAACTAGCTAGCTTGGATGAGTTCTTTGAAAACCTTTAGATTAAAAAGAAAATTGAATCCAGATATTGAAGATAATAGGTTATTCTCTAACAGGCAGGTATCAGTTCTTCCTAGAAAAGAACAACAACAAACAGGCTGAGCTGCTTAGTGTACTTTAGACTTTTCTTACTCCTGCACATATGATTGAAGAGCTGACAAACTCTTGATATTTGCAATTAAGGAAGAACTGGCTGGGATGTGAAAGAGTCTGCTTGATTGCGGTGGTGGTGTTCAAGATCTTTGAACAGGTGAGGCCAAAAGTAGGGCTTCAGTCTTGGATGTTAGAAGAGCAGACCTTGGTCTCTACAGGGACATGTTTGGAAGAATCCCATGAAGTATAGCCTGAGAGGGAAAAAAGAATGCCTAGGAGCTGGTTTATATTCAAGAATTACTCCCTTCATTCATGGCCAACCTGCATCAGATGACCTCTCTTGAGCAAGAGTTTGGGCTAGGTAATTTCAAGAAGTGTCTCTCAACCTGAATTTTTCTATGATTCTGTGAATGTGACTCCAGCCAAGACACAAGCATTTAGATATTATGGATAGAGCATATTTACATCTGAACTAAAGCTGAACTGCAGTGATGTAGAGTTTAGGACATGCACAAAGCCACGTCTTCTAGGCACAAAAGCTAACCTAAATTTGCTGGACCTGACCTGTGTAGGTTTCTGATAGAGTCAACGAAAAAAAAAATTCTTCAGAGGTGATTCAGGGCCAATAATTAGCAGTGAGAGTTCTGATTGCCTTTTGGAAGGAGACTCTTGCTTCTGCAACCAGGAGGACCCCTGAGTAAACATACAAATCCATGGAGGTTATACAGTAGCCAAACAAGAGGTTTTCACCTGCTGTTTTAGACTTCATTGCTAAATCTCACCAAGCTGCATTTCAGGTCTTTTTTTGGATCTAACCCAGAAAACTTTCTTCAAAGCCTGAATGGTGAATGAGAGAAAATCTTTGAGCGTAGTTGTCTCATTAGGCACCAAGATGCCAAGATTAAGTTCAGAGATATTAGTCTGATGTTCTTTCATCTGCATAAATACATTTTTACAGGGCATTTGGCCTTTTTCATTCCCCTAGTTTTCTACTAATGATTGAACTTCAGAGGAACAGAGAAGGGCAGAGAGTCTGATTGAGAGAAAAGAGTAGCACTGGGAGAGTACCTCTTTCTCTGTAAATTGAATCTTTCTGGCTGAGGTTGTTATTCATATATATGCTATTAAGAGTGAATGATTGACACTGGAAAAAGAGAAAAAGACAAGAACAACTCCAGAAAACTATAGTGTTAACTTGAAATCTTAAATTATATGAACTTTTTTTTTTTTGTTTAGTTAAGCAAGAAACAGATTTAAAAGATATTCACCGAAAAGAACCAGAAGTCATAAGTTACATATTACATCTCAATGTTCCCTCCCTATTTAAAAATATCTATTTCATTGCTATTATATCCAGACATTTCTATTTGGGCTGAAAAATAGACAAGAACTTCCTGGACCCATTCTTTGGATCTGAGCCTTTCCCAAGCAAATCTTCAGTAAAACATCCACCCATCAACCCAATACTTTTCCAGTCAGTCATCCCACTACTCCTAGATTATGATGATGCCTTTATTTAGTATATAGATCACAGTATCAGAGTATCATCAGGGTTGGAAGAGACCTCACAGATCATCAAGTCCAATCCTTTACCACAGAGATCAAGGCTAGAGCATGGCACCAAGTGCCACGTCCAAACCTGCCTTGAACAGCTCCAGGGACGACGACTCCACCACCTCCCTGGGCAGCCCATTCCAGTGTCCAATGACTCTCTCAGTGAGGAACTTTCTCCTCACCTCAAGCCTAAATTTCCCCTGGCGTAGCTTGAGGCTGTGTCCTCTTGTTCTGGTGCTGGCCACCTGAGAGAAGAGAGCAACCTCCTCCTGGCCACAACCTCCCCTCAGGTAGTTGTAGACAGCAATAAGGTCCCCCCTGAGCCTCCTCTTCTCCAGACTAAACAATCCCAAATGGTTAATTTCAGTCTACATGGCCAAACCCAAAATCCTGAAGGCATTTGTTTTCACTTCCTTTAAAGCTGTAATTTAAAAGAACTTGAAAAAAATCAATTCCTTGATTTCTTTCTTGTTCTTTATTTTTTAATGAGGTGGTATTCACTCACCCAGTGACAATGGTAAAGCTAGATAGAAAGTTTAAGCAGTTCAAAATTGCATTCATAAGCTAGATGTGAAGAAAAAAACTTGAAGTTGAGGAAAGCGTGAATAATTTTAATGGACTTATTTTTAACTTGTTTTATATATAGTCAAGGATTTTTTTAAAGAATGAGGATACTTAAATCTGACTCATAAATATAATGAATGTAATTAAAGCAGACAATGATTTAAGAGAAGAAAGCATGTTGGTATTAGTAAACGCCTGATTTATTTGGTGGATGGTTGCTGGTTGGCAGCCAAGAACCTATGCAGACACTCTTTATTTCTGACTGCTTACGGCCACACATGAGCAGAGGAGTAAGAAAGTTCATGGATCAAGAAATTGTTCACATATCACCGTCATGGGCAAAATAGAGTCTGCTTGAGGACTCAGTCCCTTCAATGAGGTAAAAGGTAGTGCGGATGGCTGTATCAGAGCATAGTGGTTTATTTCTGTTGCTTGTTATTTCTCATCCTGTTCTTCCACTATTCCTTCCAGGGAGGTCATTCTGCCCCTGTACTCTGCACTGGTTAGACCACACCTTGAGTGCTGTGTTCAGTTCTGGGCCCCCCAGTTTAGGAGGGACATTGAGATGCTTGAGCGTGTCCAGAGAAGGGTGACGAGGCTGGGGAGAGGCCTTGAGCACAGCCCTACGAGGAGAGGCTGAGGGAGCTGGGATTGGTTAGCCTGGAGAAGAGGAGGCTCAGGGGAGACCTCATTGCTGTCTACAACTACCTGAGGGGTGGTTGTAGCCAGGAGGAGATTGCTCTCTTCTCTCAGGTGGCCAGCACCAGAACAAGAGGACACAGCCTCAAGCTACATCAGGGGAAATTTAGGCTTGAGGTGAGGAGAAAGTTCTTCACTGAGAGAGTCATTGGACACTGGAATGGGCTGCCCGGGGAGGTGGTGGAGTCGCCGTCCCTGGAGCTGTTCAAGGCAGGATTGGACGTGGCACTTGGTGCCATGGTCTGGCCTTGAGCTCTGTGGTAAAGGGTTGGACTTGATGATCTGTGAGGTCTCTTCCAGCCCTGATGTTACTGTGATTCTGTGATACTGTGATCTTTACTGGCTTGGGTCCTACAGAGACTCCACAGACCACAGTCCATCTGAGGGTGTATTTGCTGCAGCATAGGCCTATACATGAGCTACAGTCCTCTTATTTTGTTAGCACTTCCACTGTGGAGCATCTTTTACTTCTCTGCTGCATTGTTCTTTTCCTTGATGTTTTCTTCTCTTTCTTATGTGTTTATAGAGGTGCTACCAGCTTGGTAGGTGGGCTCAGCTGTGTCCCTTCAAACCAACTAGAAGCAGCCATAATAGTAAATGTCCACTCAGCAACTATCAAGTAACACTTTCAGACTGTAAGAGTCTTATGGGGAAGGAACAGAAGATGAGATAAGAGAGAGGAGAAGGACTAAGAAGAATATGAGAAAACAAAACCAGTGAATACATAAAGATTGCAAACTGCAGGCAAACTTGCATTTATTCAAAATCTCTAATGTGGAGAATCTTTACAAAGGAGCTGACATCTACTGCTTAAGTGAAATGTTTCATTGTAGTGTTAGAGTAACTCCATGGCAAGATGCTTTAGTCCATGATCCATTAAAATTTTGGCAGCATTTCAAAAGTCCTGAGACTAATGTCTGTAGAATGATCTTTTCCAGTGGCCATTTCAGATCTGAGAGTGAACAGAGATATAGGAGACCACCACTGCTATCTTTTCTTTGGAATTCACAGTTCTCTCATTTATGGGGTTACAAGGACTTGAAATTCTTTTCTTCAATGTGGAAAAATAAAAAAAAAAGAATGTCTTTTCAGAGAACTTTTATTGTTTGGCTCAGAAGTGGGTTTTGCTTCATCTTGGTGAGATATGGAAACAAAAATGCCTGCAATATTTTGTTCCTTGAAAACCTTAACTTTGTGATTTTCAGTTCTAAAATATGGCTGATTGCTTCTTCATTCAAATTTCACTAGGCATAATGCTCCCTTCACTTGCTAAATCTAATTCCAAATGCTAAATGCTAAACCAAGCCCTGCTGAACAATCAGTAAATTGCGATGAACCATCAAGGGATATGGTCCCTACACTTAGTTTCCCTGATGCTTCTCAGTTGCATAGAGGCTGTCATTATATGTAGTGGGGATCTAATTGAACCAGTGTATAGTGTCAGAAAATTACAGTCCTGATAGTGAAATAAGAGCTGATATCATCTTGCAGTACTACCAGCACTATTCAAATCTCATAATGTTAGAAGAGTATAATTTCCAGAATTGATGGAGGATGCTCAAATGTATATCGAAGCCCCTTTAACTTTGCATGTTTTATATCTATTCCTAAAATGGAACTTTTCTGTTTAGGGGTCTCTCAAAACTGCTGGTGTATTGCTAGTAGGTAAAATTATTCTCTTCAATGTCATTGCCAATCATGATCAGAGGACTGAAACACCTCTTTTATGAGGATGGGCTGATGGAGTTGGGGTTGTTGAGCCTTGAGAAGAGAAGGGTCCAGGGAGACCTTCCAGAAGCCTTTCAGAATTTGAAGGAGGCCTACAGGAATGATAGGATGAGGAACAATGGATTCAACCTGGTAGAAGCTAGATTTACATTAGACATTAGGAAGACATTATTCACCATGAAGGTGGTGAGACACAGGAATAGGTTGCCCAGAGAAAGTGTTCAAAGCCAGGCTAGGTGGGGACTATAATCAAAACAAAGAAATACATGCCTCTGAACATTTCAACAATTCTTAAGTGCTGCTTTGAATTAATTCTTGAAATTGTAGGTTTAGCAGTAACTTTCAAAATTTCTGTGAGGAAAATAAACCTAGTTATACTTGTCTACTCTTCCTGTTCAGCTTAATATCTGAGCATATTCATATACAGTAGTTTCCCAGAATAATCACTAAATAGTTTGTAATCACTATATCTGACATATCTTTTAAAATAGATTGAATTAAGCTTTGGCAAAGGTTTGTTGCAAATCTCTTGCTGGCATAAAGAGTGTCACAAAAAAGTTCAAGGTTAGATGTGAATGAAAATAACAAGCTGTTGCCTGATCTTCTGTGCAGCAGCAAAAGGCGAAATGGAATTGAGAGAAGTATCATCAGCAGTACAAGATTCTTTTTAAGTAGTGCCAACAGTCATATCTGTTCATTTACAGGATGCTTCATGATACCAATCACCGTCCTTGGAGGTGTTCAAGAAAAGCCTGCATGAGGCACTTAGTGCCATGGTCTAGTTGACTGGCTAGGGCTGGGGGATAGGTTAGACTGGCTGATCTTGGAGGTCTCTTCCAAAGTGGTTGATTCTATGATTCTATGATTTTATGATTTCTAAGTTTAACTCCTTATCCTTTCAAGAGGAGCTAGTTATACTTGTAGCCCTTATTTGTGTATCATGGCTAAAAAGCTTTTGAGGTAGATACTCAGAATGAAATACTGAGTAAGTTAAATAACAGAATTTCTTCTGGTTAATACATATGCAGAGTTGGATGTCTCTGAATGATGCCTTAGAACATCAGTTTGCTGTTGAGGAGTCGCGTAGAGATTCTCCAAAGTAAATGTATAAAATTGGAGTTCATATGAAAAGACTTTGGTGTCTCTATGATTCTGAGGCCCAGCATCCAGAAATCCTTCTAAGTTTAAGATTCTGTAGAAGTGCAGGAGATCTTAACGTACGAGGAGAGGCTGAGGGAGCTGGGATTGGTTAGCCTGGAGAAGAGGAGGCTCAGGGGGGACCTTATTGATGTCTACAACTACCTGAAGGGTGGTTGTGGCCAGGAGGAGGTTGCTCTCTTCTCTCAGGTGACCAGCACCAGAACGAGAGGACACAGCCTCAGGCTGTGCCAGGGGAGATTTAGGCTGGAGGTGAGGTGAAAGTTCTTCACTGAGAGAGTCATTGGACACTGGAATGGGCTGCCCGGGGAGGTGGTGGAGTCGCCGTCCCTGGAGCTGTTCAAGGCAAGATTGGACGTGGCACTTGGTGCCATGGTGTAGCCTTGAGCTCTGTGGTAAAGGGTTGGACTTGATGATCTGTGAGGTCTCTTCCAACCCTGATGATACTGTGATACTGTAAGGAAAAATGCCTTCTCACCTTTTGTGTTGTTATTGAGATACTGAGATACAGGTGCCACAGTTTGTCTACTTTTCAGATATACAAACATCTGTTCCATTTGTTTTGAAAAAAGCACTACCTGTCAGACTGCTACTCTCTCAGCACTCCTGGTGAAGCTGTGTCACTGCAGCAGAGAAGGTATGCGGCACTAGCAGAACTAGTGCCTTAGGAGGGTATCCGGGCATGCCAGCACATTGAAGAACAAGGCATCATACAACTAAGATGTACTGCATAGCCCAGAGATTAGGATGCTAAGGAAGGTGTGCTGGATTCTACTCCTGTGATATAAGTGCATTTTAGATCAAGCACTTCAGAACTAATTATTGTCAGACAGGAAGATAACTTCTAACTATTAATCCTTGTGTTGGTAACTTTCACTTGCAGAGAAGAAATGGACCTGTTAAAAATGTATTCACATGCTCTGATGAGGCCTTAAGCTTCTCCCTTACTTCCCCCTGATTTTAATTTATTGTTGGTGTTCAGGATGGCCTCAGAAACAAGGGATATGACAGAAGTTTGTTTTCTTTAGAAAGTGAACTCCACAAAGTCCTTAAATAAAAATTGACCCTCTGTCACGTCAGGAGCTACACTACAAAACAACCAATTCCACATGATGTTCGTAAAAGCCTCTCAAACATAACCCTCAGCACAGAGTTATGCAAAGCTGCTCAAAAAGGAAATTCATATATCATTGAAAGCACTCGAACTGTGTTGTGTTCGCTCTTGAATCAAGTTGACAGGATGGCAAAAAAAGTACTTGTCTTTGTTCCCACCATGTCTAGGGCTGGTAATGTCTTTTGTGCACTTAAAAATAGCTAATCGAACTTAATCACTTCCCACTACCGTTTTACCTCATCGTTCTGCCAATGATGGACAAATCAGGTCACTGCACAGAATACCACAACAGTGTTGCTGCCATGCACCAAGTTAATATGGGCAAAGTTGTAATAACTGCTCCAACTTTTACCTCAAATGAACCTATAAAAACGTTCCTGTGTTGTGTAACCATCTTAGACTGGCAAAAAAATGCTCCAGGAGTTACAAAAATACATATTCTGGCTATTAGCATTTAAGCCCAGTAATGATGCTCTGAAGACACAATGGACAAATGTTGTGCTAAGAAATTTCCTGTATATCCAAGAACTCTTGTGAAAGCCTCTTGTGCAGCTGCGTAATTTAGAAAAGTAAAACAATGAAGAAAAGAATCTGGAGCTTTAGAATCTTTCTACTACATTTTACTTTCCATAGAAGTGCTTGAGAAGTGCCATAAAAGGGCTTTAAATCTCAAAATGTTAATGGTTTGACAATTACTAAATCAAAGTGACAAATAGCTAAATAGAGTTATTTGAATCTCCCCAGCTGACAGGCTAAATTTCAGTATCATGAAGTCTGAAGCTGCAGAAATATTAACATCACCCTAAAGAATATTAATAAAGAGAATGTCAGTGGAGTCTGAGCTAGAGTGCTGCTGTCAGTGGCAGAAATGTTTCATGTTTTTTTCTAGTGTGACCATTTCAGAATACCACTCTTAAATTTGATTAATATAGATTTAAATTTGCTTTGTAGATTTCAGTGAACATGCCTAGCACTAACAACTTCCTGCTCTTAATATCCACGACTTGTTTAAAGGTGTTTCTAAGCCAGTTTTCTTCATCAGTATCTACTTCAGCAAGTGCAAGTTGGTTCATTGATTCTGTTTTATTTTCACATGTGGAACAGCCATGTGCAGTACACTATTGCTATGGAGCAAGTTTGCACATTTAACTGAATTTCCTTTTGTTCAAAAGCAAATTTTCTCTCATCCATTACAGAGGAAGAATTTTACCTTTCGGAAAGAAAGGAAGAAAATTGGAATTTTAGAACTGTCACAAAAAATGGTGAAACAATTATTGTCATCAGACATAACATGTATCACAGTATCAGAGTATCATCAGGGTTGGAAGAGACCTCACAGATCATCAAGTCCAACCCTTTACCACAGAGCTCAAGGCTACACCATGGCACCAAGTGCCACGTCCAATCCTGCCTTGAACAGCTCCAGGGACGGCGACTCCACCACCTCCCCAGGCAGCCCATTCCAGTGTCCAACTTTCTCCTCACCTCAAGCCTAAATTTCCCCTGATGTAGCTTGAGGCTGTGTCCTCTTGTTCTGGTGCTGGCCACCTGAGAGAAGAGAGCAACCTCCTCCTGGCCACAACCACCCCTCAGGTAGTTGTAGACAGCAATAAGGTCTCCCCTGAGCCTCCTCTTCTCCAGGCTAACCAATCCCAGCTCCCTCAGCCTCTCCTCGTAGGGCTGTGCTCGAGGCCTCTCACCAGCCTTGTTGCCCTTCTCTGGACACGCTCAAGCATTTCAATGTCCCTCCTAAACTGTATCCACCTTGTGAAAATATTGGTTGTATGTAGTGACAGAACAGCTGACTACAACTCAAAAAAAACATTCAATCCCTTTCCTGTGTTGACCTTCAATGTTGTTGAACTCAAGCAGGCAGGTCCTATCTGTTCCAGACCAATAACATTCTGGGAGCTTTAGTGCTTTTCTGCAGTCTGCAAAATGTCTCCTCCCCATTATAGTTGCAACTACTCCTGTAGTCCGAAGCACACTGTGTGAATAATTTGTAAAGTGCTGCAAATTAACTTTGGATAGATTTTTTTTAGTCTGTAAACCTATTATATTTTCCTTTCCCATTTGTTTTCTGCTCAGTATTTTTCCTCATGGCAATTTGTTTTGTAGCTTTTTACTAGACTGCCTTCATATTGAAAGTAATGCAAGTACGTTTTGGCTGGTTTATAAAACTTCTCATCTATCATACCCATACCTGCAATTTTATCTGTTGAAGTAAGTGTCTCTGTTACTAAGTATATTAGCATTTCATTGCCAGCTACAGGAAAGTTAATATTAGCTTTGAATTAACATGTCCAGTGACATACACAAAACTTGGAGTGAAAAGTGTGAATTGTACAAAGAAAGAGGCAAAGATATCCACTGGGAAGCCAGTACAGTTGTAGCATCTCTCTAAACTGTATGATTCCTTTCCAAACAACTCTTTTAACAGCAGGTTTTATATGAGATTCAGTTAACAGGCCACAGCTGGGTATCTAACTGCCTGCCACAAGTTACCAGTAGTCTTGTAACAATTCCTGTTGCTGCCTTCCTATCTCTTGGGCAAGGTGTGTTTGGTGATTTGAGTGCAGCAGCTGGAGTGGGACCAGGGGTCTCAGGGACTTGCGTGTCTGCAGTGGAAGCAGGTGAAAAGAACACAGGATGTGTGCATTTTGTGTAGGTGTGTACATCAGTGGGTAATCACTGCTGCACATCAAGCTGGAATAGTTGGTGAGCAGGACAAGAGGCTCAGCAGTTGGATTTTGGAATGGCCAGAAGTCTCAATTGGACCTGAAAGAGACCAGGGGATCTGAGAGTTGGCTGCTTAAGAGACAAGAGGCTCATGATGGCTACTGGAGAGACCATGGGGTCTGAGGTGGGCTATTGAAAGGTTCAGAGATCTAAACCAGTAGTAGAGCATGTGTTGTATGTGTCTATGAATGAGGCAGCTAGGAGACTAGTTACTGAACAAGGTTAGGGTGCAAGGTTGGTTGTGCAAGAGATCTGCAGTGTGTGGGTGAATACGTATACCCACGTGTGCATGCAAACTGAAGCACCAGCAACAGGAGAGGAGCTGCACCCTCAGAGGCTTTTATGCACAGGTAGTAGCATCTGAGGAAGCTTGGACCCAGGGCAACTACTGAGTGCCTGTGTCTAGCTGCTGGAGAGATGCAAGTTGTATATGTAATGTTCTGATTAGCTGGAAAGGGAAGCAGAATGAGTCCATTTGTGCTGTTTATGTTTTAATAAGTGCTGTGTTTTCTGTGCAGCTGGCAGTGTATATGTACATGCATGTATGAATGTGCTCTGTTGGGAAGCTGGACCTGGAAGCATGGATCTGTAGCACCTTTCCTGCCAGGTTGCTATATTAGGCAGCTTCCCAAAATAATAGCTGAGAAGGGTGTAGTCTGAGTGGAATTTGCAAAAATGCTTAATGTGCTGTTGAAGGAATGGGAAATTAGATGTCCTGGCTTGCTCCACCCTTCTGCTGGTGGGGGAAGCAAGGGTGGGGGGAAAACAAATACTTGGGCCATTATGTGCCCTCCCAAAGTGATAAACAGGTTCCCCCAGCTGTTCAGGCACTTGTTGTTGTCTTGCACCAATAAGGGTGAGCAAGCCCTGGTTTCACCTAGTATGGTAATTTTGCAAATGCCATTTTGATTGGTGAATCTCTGTGGGCAAAGGAGCCATTATACTTTGGCAAGTAACATAAACTGAGCTAAGTTGCCAGCAGTTGTGCTGCTTCTGCGTTGCTGCCTCTGCCTCACAGAGCTGCCTCTGCCTCACTGCTCTTGGACGGCGTGTTCTGCTCTACCTCGTGCTTCAAACCAGCTTAGCCCTGATGTTTTGGGCTTGAACTACCGGAAACTTAAGTGCTTCAAGTTTCCCAGAAGAAGGCATTTAAGTGCCTATGACGTGGCAAGAAGTGCCACCGGCATCATGCTCTCTGCACATCTGCAAGAGATCCTGCCTCCACCTCTGCAAACCTCCATGCCAGGAGGAACTGGGATCAGGTCAGAGATCGTCTGCCTCTTTCTCAGCACCCTGGGAAGATCTAGAAGCCTGTCAATGGCCAAGCAGTGCCAACACTGCCACAAAGGAGCCAGGGACTATCTTGAAATTTCTATTCCACAACAGTGAGTAGAAGAGACTTTCCATAGGGCTCCACTTACCCATTTGTAAGTGGGACAAAGCCATTTTGTGGCTAAACTTTTCCAATTTTCTAATTCCCCTAAATAAATTGCCCATAAATGTCCTTGTGCAGATTTTCCCAACCAAATTAGAACAAAATTTAACTAATGTATATATAGTTGTGGGAAGAAATAAAATTAACTACATAGTTTATAATCTCTGTCTTGTTAATTGCCCCAACTAAATCACAAACTAGTCTAGCACATGTGAGTTGTTCAGATCCATATGTTGATGATGAACACACTGCTCAGAACTAGAGAGACCCTCCAGCCAAGGGGAGGAGAGGGACAATAGATTTTACTGGACTGTATATATTTGATGGCCTGGCACATCAGAACCACAAGAATATAAGGCTCTGATGGACATAGGTGCATAGTATACCTCTATACCAGGGGATCTCAGGAATTAACTGTAGTGGAAGATGAAGTAAGTCTGATTGGCTATAAGTGGTTGAAGCTCCATCTCCTGACTGTCCCAGATGCCCCATCCATTCTTGGAGTAGATTACCTCAAGAGAGGGTATGTCGAGAACCTGGAGGGCTACTGGTAGGCATTTGGTATAGAAGCAGTATGCTTCCTACTTCTTCATAGAGTCACTATCATACAATAATGTTTCATGAAGTACTGAGAATTGCTAGCAGTAAGCAGAAGATCCAGAACAATGCTGTATCTAGTCCATTTTATTTTAACAAACATATTTTTAGCATTTATACATGCAACTGAAAAGATAATTAGTATGCAGTTAGTTCCTGTATTTGACAGCTGAGCTAAAATCTTTGGAGTAATGAAAACGATAACATTAATTTCAGTGGACAAAAAGTCATTTTTCGTGGAGCAGAGAAGAAATGAAAGCTTGACAAAAGTATTAAAATTTAAAGGAATTCTGCTGGGTTGTTATGCCTTGCCTACTAGGTAGACAGAAGTAATTCCACTGATGTCAATTTGGCACCTTATAGTGTCTTTTTGTTCACTTCTGGGAAAAAAAAAAAAGAAGAAGGAAATCTGTTTTAATGAGTGTCTGTTTTGCCATTAAATTAGAGGTAGTCATCTGAACATGGAATTTGCATTTTTGTAATGGTCATCATCTCAGTTCCATTACTAATCACCTGTCTGCTTGTTGCTTTCCTAAGTATTTTTGATGTGTTCCAGAGGAATGTGTTCTGGATATTGCCCTAAAACTAAATAATAGTTTAATTTCCATTACAGAGAATTAAATACAAGCTGAAAAAAAACCCAAAACATCCTGATAAATGGTAGCTCTTTCCAGTAGAACATGTGGATATGATGCAAATAAAAGTGAAATAAGGAAACCCTGAGCTTACTGGGAAGTCTCTGACATGCATGAGGCCTTGAAGAAATTTGTTCCAGTAGGAGGTGTCCTTGTCAGTATGTAGTGGTTCTGGGGCTTAGCACAATATACAAGCATATATTTAAGATATATTACAGATATACACTAGTATACAAGCTAAAAGTAATACAGAAACCCAATACCCCTCTGTCATGGAGAGTAGCAAAGGCTCCCTAAGCTTTTGCTATATTGTGTAGTTTCTAGTGCCTCACATTCAAGCAGAAGCATCGAAACTGCGTTCCACGACACCCTCCCAACAATCAGAATGCCCAAGAGGGGCTCCCAACCACCCTTCCACCTTCTCTTTGCCCCCCTCCCTTAGTCCAGAGTCTGCCTTACGTGCCAGGTGTTGGAAGAATTGGCAAGGGTAGTTAGAAGGAAATGATTAGTTGGGTTATGTGCAGGGTCAGGCAGAGGCAGTTAATACTGCAGAAGCCAGGAAGAGATACTGACTGCCTTATCTCTGTTTGTATCCATGCTTCTATACATCTCAGCAAACCTGTGAGTGAAATAGACATCACTTAATTTTCCTTTTCACAGCCAATGATCTATTTTTTTCTCATTAAAATATTCCAATTAGCTTCAAATCAGCACAATATGGCATGAGAGCTGATCTTTAAGGTCCTCTTCCAACCCCAATCAGCCTGTTATTCTGTGATCTAATTGCCCAGGTCGTTGACTAAGGAATCTCTGAAAGCAGAGACTCTCTTACTACAAGAAAAAGAAGCATGTGCTTGAATTCATTTCAATATAAATCTGTAACAATGAATTGAAATCAGATGTTGTTTGGAAGAGTAGGAATAAAGCTGATGCAATATATTCAGACAGTTAATAGAGAAAATTAATGGTGTATATTTACCACTGTAAATATCAAGCATGTTGTCTATTTTATATTTATATCTATATCTATATCTAAATCTATCTTATTACATATCATGTGTTTTTACTTCAGCTTGGGCTGGAGATCTGTAGGCACATAGACACCATTTTGGGCTACAGAGTCATTGTCAAGCAATCCTTCCCAAAATGATGGAACTCTGTTATGTTAGCCACCTACATTCTTACCCCATCTCCTGTCATGACAGATTTCCCACAAAGTGTGAAGTTTCTTTTTCCTGCTTACAGAACCCTATCAAAACAGTTATTCTGAAGATTTATTTTTCTTTTAATACTTTCAGGGACAAGAAAATGATGAAATAAAGATAAATTATTTGACTCTTTGTTCTTCTAAGCAACCACAGATAACACATGGATAGACCTAGGAAGTAGATGTAGGCTTTTGGAAATGCAATAAAAGATGTTAGAGCCTATGAAGAACTCTTCCCACTCCTGCTCTCTTTTCCCTTTATAGGTTTCAATATGAAGGCTTTCCTTTTGTAAAGTTCTGGATTCTTCATTGTCCCAGTTTGATGCCACAAGCTACCCAGGACTAGAGGACAGAAATGACTCTTACTTGAAAGACTTCAAATCCTTCAGCAGGTATTCTATTGGTTCCTTGTAATTTTCCCCAAGACAACTCTGTCTTTAGCCTTCAGCTTATGCATTGAGATAAAAGGCTGCAATTTCAAGGGTAACAATAACATTAGAATCATAGAATCACAGAATCAACCAGGTTGGAAGAGACCTCCAAGATCATCCAGTCCAACCTACCACCCCGCCCTATCCAATCCACATTCTGTATTAGCTTTCTGCTAATAATCTTTTCCACCCTCACAGAAAAACAATAAACAAGCAAACAACATCAAGTGAAAATCCTTCTACATTTGATAGGAAAATATACAAAAAGCATCTGCCAAATGAAAATTAAATATTTTAATATATGCATATATTAGAATCAGTCATGTAGTCTGAGTAGAAATTTTATTATAATGGTTTAATTTATCACAGTTTTTTAAACCAGGAACATAAAGATATGCAGCATTCTACAAAACTTATTCTAAGAAAACTAAAAAATAATCCACAGAGGACAGAAATCAGAAACCTAAAAATATTTTTTTTCCTTTTATCTGTTACTTTGCTTAACAGAGAGTAATACAAATTGACTTCATCTGTCAAATACTTGACAAATCTTAAATCATTTTAACTTTAAGTATTCTTATGATTTTTCTAAGCATATAAAGCAACCATGAGTAGTAACAGACACACATTCATGAACACTAGAAGTCTTTTCAGAATAAGCACCAGTCAGTTGAATGGAAGAATGCTGACTTTTTTTATTAAAGTCAAGGAGAAGTCATTTAAAGCCAAGATATTCCCATTAGCTGAAGACTGAGTGACAGCTTTTTTCCTGAAGATTGTATTTAAGTCTTCTTAGTAAGTTCCTTGATGCACTACAGGGCTACCTTTGTCCTTTTTTTGTTTGTTTGTTTTTAATACCTCTGTGTCAGGATGTAGTATCTATGCCTCAGAGGTACATATATGTTGATTTTCTTCTTTGAGTTACTCAGTGGGCCATAATCTTATCTTCTTTTCCTTATTTTGTTCTCCTCGTTTGCAAATACTTTCACCAGTTGTTTGAACAACTTGCTTGCTGCAAGAAGGTGACAAATTGTGGTATTTTCATACATCCAAAAGCTCTTAATGAGAATTGTGAGCAGGTATATAGCCCTTTGAAAATAGCTAAGCATGAAATCATTCTTTTATGTATGTGAAAACTATGCTGTATGCAATTTCTGCAACTTCAGCTCCTCTATATGGTATAACATGCATTTAAACTGACTAAGATGTTACTTTTTTGTTTCAATTGATTTAAAGCTTCATTTATGACAAAACAGATCATGGAACTATAGAAAGCATATGGAAAATTATGTGTTGCACTTACTCAACTTCTGCAATCTTGTTACAGCAGAATAAGTATTTTACTGCTGCATTTGTTTTTTCCTATGTACTTCACAAACCATTAGTTAAATAGTTTCAGTTGCTTAGTACTAATAAGCAACTTTCATAGTTCTCTTTCACCCAGTGATTTGTTGTTTTTTTTTAAGAGACACCTCAGGTAATAATGGCAGATTTTTTTTCTGAAGTATTAACTATATTGCAGTGAAGAGTTAATACAGAGGTCTTCCGATTTAATATCACAATTTAGATCTGCTGGTGAAGCTGAATGATCAACTTAAATGCAGTTCCAGTGCAGACTCTCTTTAGCACAATTATATTTTATGAGTGTGGAGTGGGACTGATCTTTCCAAGATTAGTTCACCTGGAAGGTAGGGCTATAGCCTAAGGTAACTGCCCTCAGATCTTTTTATACACAACCCCAGCAGATAATTAAGTCTGTCTCAAAGCAGAGCGCTAAGGTAAGAGTAATGACAGTGTGATCTATAGGTATGGCCTGGGGGATAGTCTGTAATAAGACTCATAACCCTGTAGATATCACAATGAAGAGCTAGAGACTCTACAGAAAATGATTTGGAACATCCAAGTAAAGCTCTGGATGAGCATCTGCCTTTCCACTGGCTTCAAAGATATTAAGAATAAAACCTGAACTTTTGACAAATCCTCTCCCTTTCTACTAGTTTTATAAGGCAACCTTAGTGATCAGTTTATAATAGATGTAGGGTTTTTGAAAGCTAAAATTGGGAGACATGAATTCTTCATTCCTTCTCACAGAAGGATTGCATTTCAGAAGTTGCCTTTTTTTTTTTTCTTCTGTGAATAACAACAGCTAAGTTTAGACCACAGCTGTAATTCTAGTTTGTATTTAAATGGAAACTCTACCTTGCTAAAAAAGAAGAATCCATGAATTCAGCTTTCTGATCCTTAGATAAGTGGCACCCCTGCACATACAAGAAAGGTTGATCTTGAAAACTAGTAACACTGTAGAATGAAAAGCAACCATCTGAAGTAAATGATAGGAAAATCATATCCATGCAGCAAAAGAAGCACTACTCTTTCTTCCTCCATTGATTTAAACATCAGAATCTTACAACATCTTTACAGTTGTATCCTACCTCTTCTTGTATTTCTTTAGAAATTGGCAGTTCCCTCATCAATCTTTCTGTTTCTTTGAACTAACTCCCATGAAGTAAGCTGAAGGTAACCTAAGATATCTGAGGTATTTTGAAATAAATTGTCTTTGTCTCATTGTGCAATAACATCATTTTCTGAGATGGCATTTTTTAATGCTATGAGAAAGAAATAAAAGAAACAATTTATTGAATGAAAAAGAATTGTAGGAAAGAGAGAAAAAAAACCATACCAGTAGAGGGATAAAGGTTGTGTAAAATATTGCATAAAATGTACCTTGCAAATACTTGTAGTTACTCAAAGGGCAAAGTGATTTTTATTCCATTTAGCAAACAGTTCACCTGAGACAGAGACTCTTTCTGGGGTGGTTAAAGACAGGAAGAGGTGTCAGGAATTCTGTAAACATAGCCAAAATAAAGGCAACCTTAATTCAAGTCCAAAATGGCAGCATAAAACTGGGCAAGATCTGTTAATATGCATTCATATAACATTCTAATCTTGTAATTATTTATGTACCAATATTCAGATTTCAGAGCAATAAATGAACCAAAGCCAACATCACAGCTGTCTTTACATCTTCCATAAATTCCCTATCTGTAGTCTATAGAAATCAAGGAGTGGTAATTTGATAGAGTTTAATGAAATCAATGCATTTAGCAAATTATCCTCTTTTATGTCGTCGTTTGAATGTGTTTTGGCAATAACTCATTTTGTATCCTGTTGGTTTTTTTTATGGTCTTCTGCTCTATAATATGTTGTTATAGTTTTCTCTTTAGAAGTTCTACACTACATGCTTCTTTTTTCTTGTTGTTGTTTGTATTAAGTCAGCAAGCAGGTCTTCCAATTATGCATGTGCAATTTTTGTGTAACATTTAAAGCACAGCTGGATATGGTCTCTCATCATTATTACATAACACTGTCCCATTTTACCTGATTTGGACAATTGCCCTATTTTTGTTGTAATTTTTAAGAGAAAAGAGAAACAAAATGCACCATAAGACAACGTTATTGAAAAGATTAAGTAAGAGAGCTGTGATTAGTCAATGTGACTGTGTAACTACTTTTTTTCTTGAAGGAGCAGACTGTGCACTGATACATCCTTGTGGAGGAGCTGCCCCTTGTACAGAAGGAAAGATAATGTTGTAGTAAATGTACTTTATGAGAGCAGAAATAATATTTGAAAAAATCCAGGTTTTACCTAATTAGTACAAACTTCTGCACCAAGAAAGGTCTTGTAAGCTTTGGTACTCAGGAATTACTTTGAGCCTGTAGTTTAAAGAGTGGACTGAATTCTAGTAGCAGTTACCAAGCCTTTTCTCAATTTCTTCCTATTCCTAGCTCCAGAGCACTTCTTTTAAAAACAGTCTTCTTGTCTTTCCCCAAGCAAACCTAGTGAATGTTTTATACAACTTTCATTTTAAAATGCATTTGTTGAGACCAGTAAATAAATAATTTTAGAAATCATATTAAAAAAATTCCATTTGGTTATTTAGGAATAACCTTTCATTATCTGTGTGTTTCCTTGAAACAGTAAAGAAAGACAATAGCAAGTATATTATTACAATTCTCTGATGTCCTGGGACTTAGCTGACATCTTCCTAGGAAAAATGGAAAGCTTACTATCTCCATTTGAAAAGATTACTTTCAATAACTATAGAATATGGTCATCAGCTGTTGAAATCTAATCAGAGAGAAGAGTAGCATAAGGTCATTGGTTCATATTTGTGAGCACCATTCTTTTCTGCAGATATGCACTTCACTGGCACAATAAGACAGCAGAGCCAAGCTTCAGTTTTTATCATCTCATCTTTCTAACATTCCTAACAAAGTGGCATGTTGTCTTGACCTAAAGGGTTACCTGACTTGGCTGCGTAGAGATCGTGGCCATGGGTTCATAGGATTCATAAATGTGTATTAAGAATATGGAGGTTTTATCTTCTAATTTTCTCTATTACATAACACCACAAATAACACTTAAAATCTCCATTAACAAGTAAACTATCACAAAGTCACTACTAGCAAACAGGTCTATGATTAAGAAGGTGAATATGTACTACTTTAGTTAACAAACTACATCACTTTTCAAGGGTGCATCTAGTCAGAAGGCCTAGTTCCCAAGTTCACAGTTCCCAAGCTGGTAGGCAATTTCTTTGTCAGTATTTCTCAACAGACATTTTATCCTATTTGGTGATTTTTCCTTTCTATCCAGCCCATCTTTATGGCTGCACATATTGCATGTTCACCAATGGACAGTGTAAAATCTTAAGTCTTACTGTTTTCAGCTTAGTTGTCCATTTGTCTTCTATATGTGCCTGACCAGTGCTGAGTACAGGGCAAGAATAACCTCTCTTGTCCTACTGGCCACACTGTTCCTGATGCAGGCCAGGATGCCATTGGCTCTCTTGGCCACCTGGGCACACTGCTGGCTCATCTTCAGCTACTATCTACCAACACCCCCAGGTCCCTTTCTGCCTGGCTGCTCTCCAGCCACTCTGTCCCCACTCCATAGCACTGCTTGGGGTTGTTTGTGGCCAAACAGTGTAGAACCCTGCACTTGTCCTTGCTAAATCTCATCCTCTTGGCCTCTGCCCACCCATCCGGCCTGTAAAGGTCCCTCTGCAGGGCTCTCCTGCCCTCCAACAGCTCCACACCTGCTCCTAGCTTGGTGTCATCTGCAAACTTACTGATGCTGGACTCAATCCCCTTGTCCAGATCATCAATAAAGATATTGAACAGGACTGGTCCCTGCACTGATCCTTAGGGGAACACCACTTGTGACAGCTGCCAACTGGATGTGGCACCATTCACCACCACTCTCTGGGCTCTGCCCCCCAGCCAGTTCTTGACACATTTCAGAGTGAGTCTGTCCAAGCTACAAACTGTTAGCTTTGTCAGGAGCTTGTTGTGGCAGACTGTGTCAAAGGCCTTGCTGAAGTCCAGCCTTTCCCACGTTCACCAGGCAGGTAACCTGATCATAAAAGGAGATCAGGTTGGCCAGACAGGACCTGTCCTCCCTAAACCCATGCTGGCTGGGCCTCATCTCTTGGACATCTTTTAGGTGCTTTGTGGTGGCACTCAAGATGGAATCTATGATCTTAAATGTCTTTTCCAATCTAAATGATTCTAAGAGTCTGCAATTATATATTTGTGTTTCTCTGTGTGTGTTTATGTGGAAAAGAGCAAGGTGCCTTCCCCAATGACACTGTTGTGATCTTCTTGATGACACCAAGCAGGCTGTCCTTGATCAGAAAAATGTAAGGAACTAGGTATCCTTAAGGTCAGTTGTACTCTGCCCATTACTTAAATTGCGTGGTTTGCCTTGAGCACAGCCCTACGAGGAGAGGCTGAGGGAGCTGGGATTGGTTAGCCTGGAGAAGAGGAGGCTCAGGAGAGACCTTATTGCTGTCTACAACTACCTGAAGAGTGGTTGTAGCCAGGAGGAGGTTGCTCTCTTCTCTCAGGTAGCCAGCACCAGAACAAGAGGACACAGCCTCAGGCTGCACCAGGGGAAATTTAGGCTGGAGGTGAGGAGAAAGTTCTTCACTGAGAGAGTCATTGGACGCTGGAATGGGCTGCCCGGGGAGGTGGTGGAGTCTCTGTCTCTGGAGCTGTTCAAGGCAAGATTGCACGTGGCACTTGGTGCCATGGTCTAGCCTTGAGCTCTGTGGTAAAGGGTTGGACTTGATGATCTATGAGGTCTCTTCCAACCTTGGTGATACTGTGATACTGTTTGTTAGAATGTGTAAGATTACTTTCATGTTAATTTAGTCATATGAATGTTTAATCTCAAATAGTAGGGGCAGCTCCTGTACAGTCAAATGAGAGAGATAAACCTGGAGAGACACTTACCCCATTATATGATACACACCATTGCTTAAATGGAATAGTCAGGATCCCTTTCTGGTGATATGTTCCTTTCATCAAATATAGATTTAACTTGGCATGATTTTCAGACAGCTAGAATCTCCTGCTTCTAATATAGCTTTGATTTTGGGGCATTGTGTACCTTTTCTGTCTTCCTGTCTTTGTGTCATCTTTCAGGTTCTCTGCTGTGGATTTTGGTGTACTGTGACTCCCAGTCAATTCAGCTTGTCAGATTAAAGCACTACTGCCCGTTCTTTTTCAGCTTCTTTTTGGCCACCCTTCAATTGCTCAGAAAGTACTCATTTGCTTCTTAAAAGATAAATTGAGAGCTCACTGATTTTTTTGTTCCACATGCCTACTATGATTTGATCTTCTATCAGATACTCGAATCTTTATGGGTATATTTATCTCTAAATTTGTCTCATTACCTGTGTGTGATTTCTTGGTAGCAATGCAATCTGGCTGCAATCCAGATGAGACAGAAGAGAGTTATCTGTGCATCTGTCAGGTGGAACAAGGTTCAGTTTCCATCTGAGCTATTTTGGTTATGTATCTAAGCTGTATGTACACTGTAAAATCCATTGCAGAAAAAGTGTACTAAATGGCTAAGTAGAAGTGGAATTCTGGGAAGATAGAAAGAAATAATAACAATGAAAAATGGACACATGTAGACAATCTCTACAAAACATTTGAAAAATGCAGTGAAGAAGTCTTGACTAAGCATTATCCAGATATCCTTAGCCTTCCTTAGCCTAACTACTAAACCCTACAATAGAGAGAATTCACTGAATGTGTGCCCTGAAAACAAAGGCTCAAAAGACCTGTGTTGCATTTAGAGTTTTAAAACGTTTTACTGTTATCACTTGATGAGTCCAGATAATTGACAGACAGTGATTAATAAAACAAAATACTAACCTGGGCTTTCTACATTTTTAACATCACATAATGTTCATTGTATTAAATATCTTAAAAATCTGATTAGATTACATTTCATAGAATCATAGAGTGGTCTGGCTTGGAAGGGATCTCCAAAGGTCTTCTAGTCCAACCCGCTCTGCAGCAAGCAAGGACAGCCTCAACTAGATCAGATAGAGCCTTGCCAAGCCTCACCTTGATTATCTCCAGGGATGGGACCTCAACTACCTCCCTAGGCAACCTATTACAGCATTCCACTACCTTCATGGTAAAGAACTTGTTCCTAACATACAATATAAATATACTCTTCTCTAGTTTGAACCATTGTCCCGCATCCTACCTATTTCATAGATTAAGCAGCTATAAAGTATTGATAATATATATTTGAATTAGATTGCTTTGTGAAGTAATTTTAGACAATATCTTCATAAAACTGTTACTTGCAAAGCATATTATTCTTTTAGATTAACGATTATTGAAAACTAAAATCCATTTTTGGATGACTAGCAAACAACTTTGCAGCCTAGGGAGTAATTGTGTAGGAGAAGCTTTGGTAGTAACTTCTAAATAACAGTTTTATCTTTAAGTCATTTGAGAACTTGAATCCTCTGTGTAGACCATAAATAGTAGGACTAAATGTTTTCTCGTGATGTGGCTGTGAAGGGGTCAGTTAGCACATCTATTAATTTCAAATTGCTTGCACTGACACCAGACCTGTCCCTTCCTCACCACAGAGGGAGATGAAGAGGAATAATGAATGAACTAAAAATAGAGGAGTGAATCTATTTGAGGATGACCTGATAGAAAGTCATAGAGAAGAAAGGCAGAGGAAACCATTTGGATATTTTCTGAACAGTGACCTGGGGTGACATCTTGCCTCTGTTGAAGACGTGTTGTCTTTCCACTGTTCTCACTGTCCTCAGAATTTCCCCTTTCTTTTCTCAGTATTTGAGTACTTCTCATTATTTTTTCCCCATTGATGCTGACTCGATCCTTAACCCTCATAATGCAAAATTTAACAAAATCTAATTAAAGAGAAGTCTCACTTATCCTAACAAGAAGAGACCAGATTTTAAGTTCATCAGGGTGCAAACACATACTCCTGCGAAGAACCTAGGAAAAAAGCAGTGGTGACAACTCTTTAAATGAAATCATGTGTTACCCCACTGTCACTGGGACAATGCAGTGTGGAAAGACAAAACCATTGTGGTGAAAGGGCAGAGAGGCTTGAATTCAGATATGATGTATTTTTTGAAATTATAACTAAATCCAAAGCAAAGAAAGAAACAGGAGATGTTAGAATCTGATTTACCTTTTAGAGCATTATTTAGTCCTAGTGAGAGCAAGAAGAAAGGGGAAATTGAATTTTTATTTATGGTGTAAAGCGTTCTGAAAAGTTAGCAAAACAAAGACACACCCACACCCCCCACACCCCCCACACCCCCCCCCCATAGTTTCAGTTCAGAATAGTTGGATATTGGAGAGGCTCTGATTTCCAACAGAATTGATAATGTAGCAGTTTGAGGTTTCATTATGTACTGATTTCTGGAAAGTGTGTAAATAAAATAAGAAACTGAGAAGCACTGGAGGATGAGTGCAGCATTCAGGATAATCTGCTCTGTAACTTTCCCTATCACTGAAGTCAGGTTGACAGGTCTGTTATTCCCTCGATCCTCTTTATAGGTCTTCTTGTAGACAGTCATCACATTTGCTAATGTCAGGCAAAAAGGACCTCCCCTGTTAGCAAGACTACTGATAAATGGTGGAAAATGGCTGGTGAGCACTTTTGCCAAATCCCTCACTACCCTCAGGTATTCGTATTTGATATCGAATTCAATCCTGTGTGTTACTGAATCTAGGAACCAAAATGTGATTAAAAGCACAGAAAAAGCAATCTCTCAGGGTTTAAAACATAGCAAAGTGCACATCTGTAATTCTTCTCTAAGATGCACCAGCACGCTTCATGCCTAGGCACTCATCGAGAGAAATGTAGGAGGAAAGCATTTATAATTGTTTGGAAGAACAGAACAAGGTTTACTGAAGTCACACCTTGAGTACTGTGTCCAGTTCTGGGCCACTCAATTCAAGAAAGATGTTGAGGTGCTGGAACATGTCCAGAGAAGGGCAACAAAGCTGGTGAGGGGCCTGGAGCACAAATCCTATGAGGAGAGGTTGAGGGAGCTGGGGTTGTTTAGCCTGGAGAAGAGGAGGCTCAGGGGTGATCTTATTACTGTCTACAACTACCTGAAGGGAGGTTGTAGCCAGGTAGGGGGTGGCCTCTTCTCCCAGGCAACCAGCAATAGAACAAGGGGACACAGTCTCAAGTTGTGCCAGGGGAGGTATAGGCTGGATATTAGGAAGAAGTTCTTCACAGAGAGAGTGATTTCCCATTGGAATGGGCTGCCCAGGGTTAGGGTTAGGGTTAGGGTTAGGCTGCCCAGGGAGGTGGTGGAGGCACCGTCCCTGGGGGTCTTCAAGAAAAGACTGGATGAGGCACTTAGTGCCATGGTCTAGTTGATTGGTTAGGGCTGGGTGCTAGGTTGGACTAGATGATCTTGGAGATCTCTTCCAACCTGGTTGATTCTATGATATGATTCTATGATATGATTCTAAGTGGGCAAATATTTTTGTGGTGACTGCAAGGCTATGAAACAACTCTAGTGCAACCAGGTTTTTCCTCCAGGCAGTGATATTTGTCATGGGACATCCATAGAAATAAATGGGGCCCAGAGTATCAGCTTATGTGTGTGTGAGTTAACCTGAGAACTGTAAGAAATATAAAACCTTACAAACTATAGAAAAGAAAGCCTGGCTCTCAGGCAGTTTGTTTGGTCTATAATTTTGCTTTGCTGTGCACCTAAAGCAAACACTAGCTTTCTTTTTCTGCTGGTTCTGAAGAAGTTTTCAACAGCAGCAAGCTACTATTACTGTTTCTAAACACCTACATGATAATCATCACTATATATATATATATATATATATATATAACCCCACAGAATCCATTCTCTCTTTCTCTAGAGAACTTAATTTTCTGATGCAGGAAAGTGTAGAATCAGCTGTAGAGTTAACAGAAATTTAACTGACTCAGAGCAGAAAATTGCTACTAGCTACTTAACAGTAACGAAAAAGAAAGACCACTCCATTGGCACCCAAGCCCTTCAGTTTCTAGAAATTGGTCCCACTGGAAGCATGCACTTGATGTTAAAAGTGACCTTTTCTCCAAGTTCTGGGGAAATAAAAAACAAAACAAAGAAACTGCTCCAGAGTACTTGGAAAAAAAAATATTCTGGTCCAAGATGAGTTAACAAGCTTGATTTGGAGATAAGAAAGGAATGACCTGCATGGCCTAAACTGGTGTCATTTTCCCATCCATCTGCACTGCAACATTTCTGTACTTTCCCCCTCCAATTTTAAATTGGTTTTCTTCTCATTTATAATTTCTTTAGTTATGATAGATTTATAGAGCTAGGGAGAGAAAAGTCTCTTGTATATAGTCCTTGTATCAGTAAAACTACAACATATTGGTTATTTTTCTTCTGTGTGGGTAAACTCTTGATAAAAATTGCTAAGCTATCAGACATATGTTTACATTTCTGCTAAATTCCTAAATGAGGGATTTTTTTCAGTTAAAAAATAGATGAAAGTAGAAGTAACAGTGTGTTTAGTAGCCAAGGCTCTGTATTTGGCTTGCCAATTTAGTTGTAATGGATGAGAGTTTTATTTAGATTTTTAAAAGCTGTTTTTTGTTGTTGTTTGGGGTTTTTGCTTTGTTTGAGTTGGTTTTTTTTACCCTTAATGTTATAATCCTTTCCATTAAGCCCTTCAGTTATTAGCATAAGGATTAATAACTGGCATTCTCTTTCTCAGTCCAAAGAGGGAATAGAAGGGCTGTGCACTCTTTAACCAGTACATGGATTTTAAACGTGCTGAGACAGAACAGTTTGATTATTGGCATCGCTCCTTGTCTTAGCAACTACACAGTCATAATTCTCATGTTGATGCTGGTGGCTTTTGGCAGAACTATAGAGTACTGAGACTTGCAGATGCTGCAGAGGACATGATCTTGCCATGGATCACCTCATCTTTCATTGTAGGAGCTAATGTATACAAGCAGAGGTGATAGTCTACACGTTAGATGTGTAATTATTTAGCAGAATGATGTCAGTTTAGTGTCTATAATTCTTTGATGATGCCTGTGGTTAAAGAGCAACACAACAAATGGACACATGTAGAGCATAAAGAGCTTTGTTTGTTCCAGTCAGCAACAGCATTTATTCTAGTTGCTAGATATGAGATATAGAGAAAATGACCCATATTGTAATAGTTGAGGGCAACATGATAAGATGAAAGCATTTGAGATAACACACCATTTGTAAATAATTCAATGTCTATTTTCTCCATTCTTCAGCTGGGAACTAAGTGACTGCTAAATCAACAATAAAAAGAGACCATTCAAACAAAGTTACAGGCTTGGGGAATAATGGATGGAAAGCAGCCTGGTAGAAAAGGATCCGGGGGTGCTGGTAGATGGTAAAACAAATGTGAGCCAGCAGTGTGCCCAACTGTCCAAAAAAAGCCAACATCATCCTGGCCTGTATCAACAACTGTGTGTCCAGCAAGAGTAGGGAAGTGGTTGTACCCCTATACTCAGCCCTGGTGAGGTCACAGCTTGATTACTGTGTTCTGGGTACTACAGTGTACAAAAACTATCGAGGTCCTGGAGTGTGTCCAGAGAAGAGCAATGAAGCTGGTGAGGGGCATGTCATACGAGGAGTGGCTGAGGGAGCTGTGTTTGTTTAGTCTGTAGAAAAGAAGGCTAAGGGGAGATCTTATTGGTCTCTACAACTACTAGAAAGGAGGTTGTAGTGAAGCTGGTGTTGGTCTCTTCTCCCAAGTAGCTAGTAACAGGACAAAATGATTTATTGTCTGAGGCAGTTTAGATTGGACATTAGGAAAAAATGTATTTACAAAGGGAATGATGAAGCATTGGAAAGGGCTGCCCAGAGAGGTGGTGGAGTCACCATCCCTGTGTTCAAGAAGTGCGTACATGTGCCACTTCAGGATATGGTTAAGTGGTCATGGTAGCTGGGTTATGGTTGGACTAGAGCAATGGCAGGTATTGTGTGAGATTTAATTTTTTTTTAAAGCTAACAATAATTTATTAATTTGGTATTAATAGATTTTTAATCTTGCCACAGACCAGTATTTTTAATAATGGGTTCTTTGCACAGCCATGTAAAGTATTACGCAAAGGAAAAACAGGATCTAGAACTCTTAAGGAATAGCTAGCAGTAATATAATAAACAAACTTAATTGAACTGAGAGAGAAGTTCTTGTGGTCAATTATACCTCTTGTCCACTAGAGGGACTCAAAAGCTCCTTTCTGCTTAAGGCAGAAGGCACTTGGGTTCAATTAGATATAGAGTTTGTAGACTTTTGCAAAGAGACATTTGAGTATTTATTCACAAAAGTTATCTCCAGATTCCCAGGGCTAACTTTGGTTTCAAGACAGTTCCTAAACACTTGCAGGGAGTTCTGTTGGTGTCTTGTCAGCCTTCTAGATCTTCCCAGGCTCTAACAGGGTGCTGGGCGAGAGGCAGATGATGACCTGTTCCTGGTTCTTGTTTGACTCCAGACTTGGCATGGAGGTTTGCAGAGGTGCAGGCCATATGTCGTGCAGATGTGCAGATGTGCATGATGTCACATTGGCTAAGTGAGCCTATCACATGAAGGCACTTAATGCCTAATCTTGGTAAACCCAAGGCAAGGCAGTTTCCAGGTAGAAAATCCCAAAGTGTCAGTGCTTCTTATTATGTAGCAGGCAGAATATTACAGAGCGTGGCAGGATGCAATGGTAAAGATCAATGAGGCAGAAGCTCATTGAGGCAGAAGCAATGGCAGAAGCACATTGAGGCCGAGCACCATAAGGCAGAGCACATTGTCTTTACTTGCTCACCTCTTTTTATTGATGTAGCCAGAGACTAATGGTTCTTTGGCAACAGATTAGCCAATCAGAATGGCAGATTACCAAACTCGATCACATTAGGTAAAGTCAGGGCTTACTTTTACTTTTTTAGGACAGAACACAAACAAGTGTGTAAACACATGCAGGTACTCTGTTTGCAAGTTTGGAAGGGACATTGTGGCACCAGGCCTTTTGCCTTCTTTTCCACGGTTGCTTCTCCCAAAAGCAGAAGAGAGGGAAAACAGAAAACATGTCTGGGCAAGCCAGGACATGTTTAGGCCTATTTTGGCCTTTCACAACAATTAGGTAATCTTTGAGGTCTTTTCCAGCATTAATGGTTCTACAGTTCCATGAATTGCAGAAAAAAGATGAGATTAAAATGTGCATATGGAGACATAATCCTGAAGATATGGAGTGGATGAAGAGACAGGAAAGCAGAGAAGGAAGAATCTTAGTAATATGTTCGTACATGTAGCGTTGCATTCTGAACTCAAATATTTTTGATATGTGCACAGTAAGGCTGAGGAAGTGACAGCAATCAGAATTCACAGTGACAGAAACAGAAAAACCTGAAACTCAGAGCTGAGGCAGGGCAAATAAAAACTGCACTGTGAGAAAGACTGACTGAAGAGTGGCAAGGCATAAGACTGTAAAGAAAGAAGTTTATTAATTTCAACATCTTTTGTTTTGTAAGAGCTGTCATGGGATTTTTAAGGCTTCATATTTACAACCACATTATAATAGATACTGCTTTTGATCTTTACGATAACTTTATAGGCTTTTACTTTATTTATTTATTCTTATTTTTGTCAGTTCAGAAACTACAACCAAATAAGAAAATATTAATATTTATACCATTTCCTTGGCAATGAGTTCATAACACAGATGATGCTTCCTTTTAGACAAACCCCATGTTGTTTGGATCAATTTTTTTTGTGTTTAAAAGCTTGCATTAGCATCCTTGGAGGTGTTCAAGAAAAGACTGGATGAGGCACTTAGTGCCATGGTCTAGTTGACTGGATAGGGCTGGGGGATAGGTTGGACTGGATGCTCTTGGAGGTCTCTTCCAACCTGGTTGATTCTATGATTCTATGATCTAAACAGTTGATCTTACAAAAAAAATTACACTGGTACTCAAGCAAAAGTATTTTAGTGTTCAGATAGCATGACTTTGATTCTAATATTCTTAAAATGCATAGAACATTCATCTTCTGGTAGTGTCCACATCTATGTAAAAATCTACCTTTTGGGTACCACCAGTGAATGGCTACATGGTGCTTAGCTGCCTGTAGTGCAACTACAGTTGCATGTGCGACTTAGATGAAGGAATGATGCACCTGCAGATTCCCTGGTTTCAGTGAATCTTGGTTTAGTGCTCTGTAAAAATCAGTGTAGACTCACATTGTACTCTAGTCTGAATTTATTATTATAACTTCTCAGGTCAACTCAGGAAATAGGGATATAGAGAGTAGATATCTCACTTCAGGCAGGTGATAATAGAAAATTAAATTATTTAAAATTATTGTTGCAATGGTGTCTAGGACAGGCAATCTATAAGAAGAGCTAGGGTAAAGACAGATGATTCATGGAGGAAATATTGACTGTCATATTTAAGCACTTCAGGTTCTAAAATGGAAACAAATAGGCAAGGATATTCTTTCCTCCTCTAAGGAAAGCTGTTGAGGAACTGTAAAACGGATTCATGATGCTCTTACGATGTTTAGCTAGAAATTTTGCTTTCACTGTGTGATGAGAAGTGTTTATCTAGGAGAAATTTCTTAATTTAATGCAACAAAGGACATGTAATCATTTAAGCAAAACTCACTCTGTCCAGAAAACAGTCCAGACTCCTAGGAGCAACATGTGGTGCAAGCCAGCATAAACATATGAACAGCAACTGGTTTCCTGGAAAACAAATTGTAGCAGCACTCACCACAAATTAAATTGTAGCACAAGAACCAGACCAAACCAGTGAGGTACTAAAATCAGCCTTCCTGTATTCACTTTCAGAATGATGATGTCAGTGTACATAGAGTATGAGAAAGTCAATTTCTTAAGGACTTTACAGCCTAAATACATAAGGCAGCAAAGTATTTTTCTACTTCTATGAATTGGAAGCACAGAACTGTTAAGGTTATGACCCAGAGAACATAAACACTGAGCTTCAGCGTCATAAAAAATGAGCTTTAACAGTATCAAAACATGTATCTGGGAGTGTGACCTACAGAGGTCATTGTCTAAAGTCATAAGGTCTGGAAGTATAGGTTCCGATTATCCATTTGTCCCATACAGCAATACAGAATTCAGGCACTTTCATACCCAAATTGCCCCCAATGCAGTGCAGAGTGATAAAACCAGACTCATTCAACGCCACAGAAAGAGAGAATAAGAGCTGTTCTTCACAATCCACCTAGTTATTTGGCAGATAGCATCCTAGCAAGTAAAGTTTTCCTCTTTTCCCTGTGAAGCCAAGGCTGTTGCGCTCAAAGTGACATCTCCAGTGGTGGAGAAGCCTCTTCCAGAGAAAAAAAGAGTGCTGACCCTTTTCAGTCGTCCTAAGATAGCTGTTCTGCCACCTGGTGGAAATGCAAAACCACATTTCCAGCCATGAGTGACCAAGCTTAGTGAACAAAGTCTACCCAAAGACTCAGGTCTTCATCCATTTCTGTTCACATCCCGCTTGTAGTAATGCTTGCTTAAATGAAAAATAGACATTCAATGAAAGACACTTCAGTTAAAGAAGAGAAAAAACACAACCAAACCTGAAAACAAAACCCATCCTTTGTGCAAACACAAAAAGCTGAAAGGAGCTTTGTGTTTCACTGCAATAATAAATCAAGATCCTTTTCAAAGCATATTTTTCACAAAATTTTCTGTCTCCTCCTATGGACTTATTTTTTTTCCTTAGCCTTATTTCTCGCCAAGAATTAAGTTGAGTAAGAAGAAGCATAAGAATGTAACTTTTCAGCTACAATAGATGATCAGATCTCCCTTCCTAAGCTTTTGCAAAAGCATTGCACTGAAAAATGTTCAGAAGGTTCATTGTGCATATTTCATAGAAGAATCATAGAATCAAGAAGCTTGGAAGAGACCTCCAAGATCATCCAGTCCAACCTATCCCCCAGCCCTTTCCAGTCTATAAATTGCCCATGCTAGTTAAAAAAGAAAAATTAAAACTATGTCTTTATTTGAAAATATGTTGCCTTCTTATAGCCAGGTATAATTTCAGACAAGTGCTTTCTCTGTGGAGCTGATCCTGAACAGCTTTACCTAGGGATGCTGTGTGAGAAATTATACGACTCAGCTCCTGAGTGATCAAGAGTACTTACTCACAAAGAACAGGATATGCAGTGATAAACTGTAGCAAATGAAAAGAAGTATTATGCAAAGCAATCAAGATTTGTGATTTGAGCCTGCCCTGATTGTGACAGCTTAATGTTTCAAAGTCAGGGTTTTGCATTTCAGATGAAGCAAGTAAATGCTTACACTGTTTTGCTAAAAAGGTTGTGAATTCCAGAAAGTCTAGAACCTTACCCATGTCATAGCAAGGTTTCATGTTCACTTACTTCTAAGGAACATTACACAATGTGACCAATTACACTTTTGACTTCTGGGTTTTGCCCTCGAAATTTAATGTATCTGACTATTTGCCATTGGAATGGGCTGCCCAGGGAGGTGGTGGAGGCACCGTCCCTGGAGGTGTTCAAGAAAAGCCTGGCTGAGGCACTTAGTGCCATGGTCTAGTTGACTGGCTAGGGCTGGGTGCTAGTTTGGACTGGATGATCTTGGAGGTCTCTTCCAACCTGGTTGATTCTATGATTCTATGATTCTATGATTTACATAGGGATGAAGTTCCCACTAGTGCCAAATGGCAAAAAAAGGAAAAAAGAAAGTTAAGGGGAAAGAAAGCATCTAAGAAGTTTCAGAATAATCCCCATCTTTGTCCTTTACATATGCTCTCAAAGAAAGCAAACTGATGGAAGGAGGAAGGAGAAAATAATGGCTTAATTGTGCATGAGGACATCAAATTAATTGTTAAGCCAATTAATATACTTCACATGTCATATATTTAGCTTATAAATTCCTTCTCAAAACTCCAATTAATATACTTCACATGTCATATGTTTAGCTTATAAATTCCTTCTTAAAACTCCAATTAATATACTTCACATGTCATATATTTAGCTTATAAATTCCTTCTTAAAACTCCAATTAATATACTTCACATGTCATATATTTAGCTTATAAATTCCTTCTTAAAAGTCCAAAATACACAAGTACTCTGAATAGTTAGAAAGATATGAAAAAACCCCAAATTTGTAGATGAATCCAATCTTATTAAAGGGTAAGAAAAGCATGCCTCTGAGTGAGTGTTTTACCAGGCACAGCTGTAGCTTTAGGAAGTAATAATGTTAATGTAGAAATACTAAACACAATTCTTATGCCTGGCATATCTAAGTCACCTACCAACATGGAACCTATGATGCAGTTTTGTGGCAAGCTCATGCTGAAGCTTCAGCTGGAGAGGAGGAGCATATTCCATGGTGCATAAAACAGCAATGACACCTATGTTCAGGCAGTTGTACCCTTCTCTTATCAAGTTTAGGTTTACTATAATGAGGACTTAGGGTCCTGTTAAAGTTATATAGCCTCATGCACAGAGGTTTGGGATTTTTTTAATATTTATTTAATATTAAATTTATTTTATTTTTAATATTTTAAATATTTTTTTTAATATTCTCAGTAAGAATCCTACCATTCAGATTCTGCACTGAACTTTCAGGAAAGTACCAATTTCTCTTATTAGAATATTCCAATGAGCCTTAAACTGCCACGAGGCTATGCTTATGAAGAGCTACATGTTTTTACAGTTCATTATGCTAACCTGAAAGGGGCATTGTAGCCAGGTGGGGGGTGGCCTCTTCTCCCAGGCAACCAGCAATAGAACAAGGGGACACAGTCTCAAGTTGTGCTGGGGTAGGTATAGGCTGGATGTTAGGAGGAAGTTCTTCACAGAGAGAGTGATTGGCATTGGAATGGGCTGCCCAGGGAGGTGGTGGAGGCACCATCCCTGGAGGTGTTCAAGAAAAGACTGGATGAGGCAATTGGTGCCATGGTCTAGTTGACTGGCTAGGGCTGGGTGCTAGGTTGGACTGGATGATCTTGGAGGTCTCTTCCAACCTGGCTGATTCTATGATTCTATCATCTCAAAATTAAGTTGCAGCCAACAAATGTCCTCAAATGGAAGTAGCTCATAGTAGATCTAGTTGTGTATTAACTATTCAAACAAATGAGTTGTGAATAAAGATTGATATCTTTACTGGAGAGAGCTGAGTTAGATCATAGCAGCCAGTCAGGAGCTTAATCAGTTAATCAGATTTCTCAAAATACCTTCAGATTTTCCTTTCCTTTTTAACTGGGGAGGTGATCCTCTGGTCATTGATGATCATTTGATGATTGAATAAATGTATTTGGTCTGTGTCATGAATTTGAACCTAGGCTTACAAGTGCTTTAAAGCCACTTGTTTAAAGACAAAAATACGCTGGAAGCTAATTATTATGTTTGGCTTAGCATTAGGAAGATGTTGATCTGTAACTATAAGAGAATAAAAGTCACAAGGCTGTGTTGGAGTAGTTTAGGATTTTAGAAGTCTGCACAGTGTTCATTCAGGCCTAGTGGTACTCACTGAGCTGCCTTATGCAATTATCTATTTGAATAATTAATGACTAGCAGCAATTTGAATAGTAAAACAGTTAAAAGTAATGTTTGCAGTGCAATTCAGTATATAGCACAAAAATATGGTGTCTTTATCATCAGGCTGTGACAATTACCATGTAGAATATTGCTGAATCTGATTGCACCACAAACTAAACACTAAATGTAGCAACAAATGTTCTTTAGAAAGACTATAAGTTAAATACTTTAAAATAGCTTTTTTTTTCCCTAGAATTATTGTTTAATGGAAAGATTCTCTACTTTTCTCTTTTGAAGACTTAAAAAAAAATCCTGTTTCTCAGCAAATATCCACTAATGAAATCTTAGCAATGGCATAAACCATCTGATGCTCACCATTGCATCCTAGATACAAAACATGCTCCACTCATGCTAGCACAAAATGAAAGCAGAGAAGAATACAACTATGAGACTATGAGAAATCCTGAAGAAAAAAAAAAATCACATTTTCTAATAAATATTTTCTAATCTGCTCTTGAAAACCACTGTGAAACAGTTTTGTGACATCTTGCAGTAGTCTGGTTCACTGCCTCATAACATTAAAAAGAAAATTAATATCTACTTTTTTTTTTGGTTACATAATGAACTGATTTCTACTTCTTTCCTACTGTCTTTATTGCTTCTTCCTTGCAACCCTTTACAATTAGAAGACTTCCCACTTCCTGTGGAAGACAACATGCAGAGACAACATGATCATTTTTTGCTTCACATGCCATATATATTATCCTCTTGTAGATTATTTCCTTTCTTAAACTGTGCTGCCTAAAACTGACTTTGTATCACACGCAACCAAGGATCACCAGTGCTAAGTAGAGCTGAATAATTGTATTCCCTGATGTAGATGGCTGAGAGAAAAGTTCTGTTAAAAAGTATTTGACATCCAGTTGCCTGCTTTGCTTCACTGCCCCATTATGGTCAATGGTTGGGTATATTCTGTCCATATCTTAGTCTGTCACATGTACAGACTTCTTTGGTTTAGTTTAAATGTGCTTTTATCAATAATTTATGAATTTAATATATGAATAATTCTCTTAATAACCTTTTTAATGGTCTGGATGTAGCAACTAGTTAGTGACATACACTGGGACCAAATTTAACTAGTTTACACTCTCTTGTCCTTTGTTCCTTTTGCTCTTTCAAAGAGCAAAATATGTTATTTTCTGTTCTTCTGTCATACTTGTTTCCCTTAGGATAGCTCACTCATTTTGTGACTACATTCACCTCATCGTTCTATACACCTTTGGAATCTCAATCAATTGTCCCCTTTAGGTAGAACTAAATCTAGATTATCTGGGTCCCTTACAACCTTCTAAACAAAGTTTGTTCCCATCACATGTCACGTGCCTGATTATCAGTCTGTAGTCTGTCAAAATATTTGTTCTGCAAATATTTAGTTAAAATTATCTTCAAATATTTAGTTAAAAATATCATCACATTCTAACTTTTCAATAGGCTAAGAACTGCTTTATGGAATTCTTCAGCAGAGGTTTCTTCTCTTATCTGACTGGTGGTGCCTAGATGCCTCTGTTGATGTTAAGGTAAGTAACCCTACAAGGCACACACAGATGGCTGACTTACTACACCGGGTGATCAATTTACCAACAAATGCTGCAAGGCTACACCACATTAGAGGTGCTGAGACTGAGATAGATGCTTGGTTCCAAATTCACAGTCCCTCATCAGAAACCACTAACAGTGAGCTACCTTAGTCCCTGGTTACTCAGAAAAGAAAGACCAAGCTCCATTCCCCAACTCCCAGAATCGGTGTCAGGATATTTTAATGTCTCTTAATATTCATAAGCAAGTACAACATAGTGAAAACAGCAAAACACTGTGGTTATCATAAACAGAAACAAAGGGTGTTTGTAGTGGGACACCTCTTAAAGGACACTGATGCACCCATCTGCTGACTTGATAGAGAATCATGAGAAGTTTGCTGCCTCCTGGGAACTAAAATCCATGATGTTGCTGAAAGGGTGCCTCAACTTGTGAAGTCCACTAACTAGTACTACTCACTGTTACTCTTCCATGTGGGGATGAATGAGATTGAGAGCAGGAACCTGAGCAAAATATAGGCACATTACAAAGCTACAAATCTCTGGGGGCACAAGTTAAGAACACTGAGGACAGTTATCTTTTTTTCTTATCTTGCCAGTTAGAGGAAGAGGGGTAGCAAGGTGTAGACAAATAATGAACATTAATTTCTGGTTATTAGTTGGCACCACTGTGGAGGTTCTGGCTTCTACGACAATGGAACAGTCTGTGACAGTTTCAACCTGCTGGGGAGGGATAGAATATGCTTGTCTTGAAGAGGCAAGAGAATCTTTGGCCAACTTAATCAGGAGTTCTTAGGGGGTAGGGTCCAACACAGTGTGTGTCATTGCAGACAATAGAAAAACAGACAAGACCAATCAGAATGGTAGCAGTTATGATATGATTGTTCTTTTCACTCTTCTCCAAGATCACCTTCTTTCTCCATTAAGTCTGTGAACTGTCTGTGTACCAATGCAAAAAGCATGGGGAATAAGCAGGATGAAGTAGAAATCTGGGTGCAGACAAAGGGCCATGATCTCATTGCATTTATAGAGGCATGATCGGATAGCACCCATGACTGGAACGGTGTCACGAATGACTACATACTTTTTGGGAAGGAGAGACTGACAAGACAAGCCATTGGAGTTCTCTATGTGAGTAGGCACCTAGAAACACTGCTTTAAGTCAGGGTGGGGTGAAGAAAATGCTGAAAGTTTATGGGTAAGAGTTAAAGGACATGCGAACGTGGGTGATGTGGCAGCACAGCCTGGTGTGGCAGACAACCCTCATAGTTCTGTGTCATCATCAGACTTGCCAAGAGTACAGTCAATCCCTTCATCCAGGTAACTGATTAATACATTGAACAGGGCTGGACCCAGTCTGACCCCTAAGGAATACCACTTGTTGCAGACATTTATCTAGACTGATCTGATAACCCACAACCCCCTGAGCTCTATCTTTCATCCATCTCTCAATTCACCCCACTCTTCCTAAGCTTACTTATGATGATGTTACATGAGCTGTTGTTATGTGAGATGGTGTCAAAAGCCTTGCTGATGTCAAGGTAGACAATTTGCACTGCCCTAGGTCTTCCAATAAATTTATTTTGCTTTTCAATTTCTAAATCTTCCAATCAAGTTCATATTTTTAGTTTGCATTTCCAAGATGGAGCACCTTACTACTTTGCAACAATGTTCCAACTTGCTCTAAACACTTTCTGTAAACTCTGTACTATAGTAGCTGTTGGTACACTGCAAATCTCAGTTAATGGCTGGTGTTACTAAGCCTGGATGACTTGCAGGGGGTCTGCAAAAAATGACTAAGAAAAGTGAGTTCACTTAGGCTATTTTGCTATTTACACAGGTGACACTTCTAGTGGGGACACCACCTCCAAAGGAAAGCTTTTAGTTGAGAACCACTTCATTGTTTCCACTAGTCTTTTATCTTGGATGGAGTTCTCTCATTGTCAAAGTACAAGTACATACTTAGCTCTCATAGCAGAAAAGAAGCACAAGGATGTTTTCTGAGGAAAATGTTTAGGCATTTCTGGCATTTTGTGCTAAAGGTATAAGTAATTTCTCAGTGCATGGAGTTATCAAAGAAAAATTTCAGTTGTACTCTTAGCTGATGCAAATTATCATTCCTCAGTATTTCACAGATGATATTACATAATTTCAAAACCCACTACACTACTTCTCTCATATTACATGTAAAGGTTTGCATGGTAGTTGCTCAACTAAATGAAAATTATTTGCTTGCTTACAATGTAGTTCTTGACAGCAGTGACCTGATTCAAATCACCTTGAATGAAATTTGACAGATGCCCATTAAGTGTAATGGGTCTTGGATCCACTTTCTATCACAACGAGTAAAGGAAAATACTCTTCAATAACATGCTGGAAGCTATGTCTAGTGATAAAATATGACTGTAACATAAGAAATGATGTGAAAATATTTTACAACTAAAATGTTCCCAAGAATGATTTAACAGCAACATTTCAGAACACATTCTTTCTATTTTGTACCACAGCAAACTACAGAAATTACTGCTTCACAAACTGAATAACTCAGCATCATCTTTGTGGGCAGTTACAGGACACTCTTAACTGAGTGTTCACTGATGTGGGAAGAAGGTCATCCTAGATGTGTCATCTTAGATATTTCACAAATCAAAGGAACTGGTATTTCCACATAGTAAGGAGCTAACTCTGCTTAAATGAGAATCTTTGACTGTATATAGCCATGTTTCATGAGATGGTGTTGTGCTAGGCCTGAATAGGCCAAAAATAGGCCTGAACGTGTCCTGACTTGCCCAGACATGGTTTTGCACTCTCCCTCTCTCTGTTGTGGGGAGCAGCCACAGGAAAAAGGACAAAGAGGACAGGAAAGAGGACAAAAAGCCTGGAGCCACTGAGTATAAGGACTCTGGCTTGACCAGACTTGTTTTGCTCCTTTTTACATCCTGTGGTAAACAAGGCTCACACACTTGGCTTATGCCTGTCTCATGCAAGGCCTATGTTTTTCCCATATTTGGATAAAGTAAGCCTAATATGTTCACACCTAGTATGGTCAAGCTTGGCTAAGTGCCATTCTGCTTGGCTATTCTGTGTCTAAAGGCCCGTTAGTCTCAGGTTGTATTGATAAAAATAGATAAGCAGGTAACACAATGTGCTTTGCTGTTGGATTTGTGTTTGCTTGCTGCTGCCTGCTGCCATGGCTCTCTCCTTCTGGCAGTGTTCTGTCTCAGTGCATCCTGCCGTGTTACGCTAAACTATCAGCTAGCTCTACCACAAAGTAACAAACCCTGGTACTCTGAGTTTGCCTTGAAACTGCCTGCCTCGAGTTAACCAGGAATAGGCACAAATGCCTCCATATGATAGGCCTGCATAGCTGGTGTGACATCCGTGCTAAGACTGCACATTGCAAGACATTCTGCCTACACCTGCCAAGACAAGGAGCTCTGGAAGGGACACACAGGTTGTCCAGAGAAATCATAAGGTCAGAGATCATCTGCTTCCTTTCCTCAGCATCCTGTGAAGCCTGCAAAGAATCAGAAGCCTCAGCAGCTGTCAAGACGCTAACAGAACCCCATGAAAGTGTTTTGGCACTGTCTGAAGTTGTTACTAAATTCACGAGTCAGGAAGTAATGTTTGTGAGTAAACCTTTAAAGCTTCTTGTAATTCATCAATTGCTTTCTGCTGTAGTAGAAAGGAGTTTCCCAAATCCATCTAGTGGGCAAGCAGTGTATTGACCACAAGAACTTTGTCTCCCAGTTCAATTAATGTTTGTATTTTTGCTAGTTGTTTCTTAAATGTTCTAGGTCCTACGTTATAATCTGTACAATGTTTCCATGACTGTTGCAAGAGAACCTAATTGTTATTAGTGGTCAGGGTGGCAGGAGCTCTGAATATTGAAAATTAATACACAAAATATGATTTTAAAAAATAATCTTGCATTCAATTAATTACCCCTCGATTGCAGCTGGCAAGCAAGAAATAGATTACACTTCTTGCAAGAAATAGCAACTTTCTCTTTTGTTGCAGGAAGAGAAAGAGAGAAGGAATAACCTGTTTGCCTTATACTCAGCTCAGTAAGATTGCTCAGAAGAGCATCATAGAATCTGTGCTGGTGTTCATATTTGGTTCTATTAATTTCTGGCCCTTTTCTTCATCTCTCTAACCAGTTGGATATATGCAGAAGTTATGGTTTCAGAATGGATAATTTTCCTCCACTTGTCTGCTTGTGTTCTAAGCAGTAGGCGCTGGAGAAGAAAGGAGGTATATGCATCCTTGTTACAGTTTTAAGATTGAGGTCCCAAATCATAAATAAAATTTTTGAGAGAGTTCAAGGGTACATCCCAAGAGGGGGCTGAGCAGAACATAATAGATTAATTTATCCATTTTATTGGATTGTTGTTTTTCTATTTAATCTGAGGTTCAGAGTGTTCTTTCTCGCTTGCTTGCTTTTCCCACTGTTTCTCGCTTCCTCTGGCCTTGCTTGCTCTGCACTGAAAACATTGTTTGTGCTACATTGCAGTAGAGAGGTAAGACCACACGGCCTTGCAGGCGTGGAATCCAGAGGGGAAGTTGTCTGGACATTTTGTCCAGGTGGGTCTGAATTTGTACAGGAGGATTAGCTGGGGCTTTGTCTAGTGATAATTGTATGTAGGCATTTGTATATGTTTATTAACCTTTATATTTAGCCTGCTTTGTAAATAACAATTTCAATTTGATTTTACTTCCACAATTTTGAGTAGTGTGGTAATTTACCCATGGGGGGTAAATCCCAAACTCTATGTGGTGTAAACCCACCACAATATTTTAGTAGGTGGAAAAGGTGGACATCAAATGTGTCTGAACTAGAAGTGATCAAGAAACCTACCTGAAGCTTGGGTATAGAACGAGAAAAAAATATTAGTGCATCTCCATTGCTGTGTTGTCAAAGACACAGCAGTCTGTAATATTAACAATGCAATTATTTCAAGCACTCACAAGAGATCATGCTGTATCAGGAAATTTGTAAGTGCATGATACGGGGGGAAAATACAAACAGAAAACCCATAGAGAAACCTTTTTTCTGTAATCAGGAACATTTTGAAAGAGCAGCTAAGAAATAAGTCACAAGAAGATTAGAGAATTATTCTATGAAACATGCAGGCAGTTTGAGTCTTTAATGGCAGCAATTACAGTTTGCTGTGTTCGCATAGCTATGGTTAGGATTATGTCAGCATTTCTATTGCAATTCCATACTTCCATGAGCTTATAACTGAGTGGTACATGCTGGGAGTTTTTGTTGGTTTTATTTTGCACAGAAGCTTAGCTTTCTTATACAATTTCACTAGCAAAATATTTAACCTTATAAAATACAGAGGCTTAAAAACAAAGTATAATACAGTTGGTATGGTCTCACTGGTAAGATGTTGGCTTAAATAATGTTAACTCAGGGTGAGTGAAACTCTGGGTATTGTGCTGATTGATGCTTAAGTCAGTAAACCACGCACAATTCTACTCTAAGTGCTATTTTACAGTCATCTGAACTAAAACTAAAAGATTGGGCTGAGTCAGACCTTTATGTATGTGTACAGGTGTCCAAACAGAATCATGGGCATAAAATGTTGCCGTTTGAGGAAGAACACGTAGAATTCAGTGATTGATTGAGGTACAAGTTTTCCAGAAAACTTGTGGATGTCACAAGATCTTTTAAAAAGTTCTTTAATGATAATATCTTTGTCAGGGTCCTAAGATGTGATGCCACACTTTGGCGTGCTGGGTGGATTCTTCATTCATAGAATTATAGAATCAACCAGGTTGGAAGAGACCTCCAAGATCATCCAGTCCAACCTATCCCTCAGCCCTATCCAGTCAACTAGACCATGGCACCAAGTGCCTCATCCAGGCTTTTCTTGAACACCTCCAGGGACAGTGACTCCACCACCTCCCTGGGCAGCCCATTGTTTTATCCTCACTGAAACATATCATTATCATGTACATATTTGCCTTGATGTGACCATGAAATGCACTATGAAACAGCCTACTTGTTAGACATGTTCTTCTCAAATGATGTTCTCTTTCCAGAACATTTGTTATCTAATATTTTATTCATGACACTGTCTTTAACTAAGCTCAAGCATTTCAAAAGGACAATAGATATTTGCTTGAATTTTTTTTGCAAATTGTCATGCATATAACAAAACCAGAACACAAAATTTGGTATTTTTAATTTAAATCAAGTTCAAACACAAATAACAAAAATAAAAGAAATTTGGGAATACAACCTTAGTTTTACTACTAGACTGACCCCTAGTACATCTATTATGCTTATCCAAAAACAAAGTAGAATATTAATTCTGATTAAGGAAGGTACCAGATTAATAATGATGAATTTGATAATGACTTTATTTCTCATGGATTTAATAGCCACCATTACAGGAAAGATTAGTTTGTTGCCATCTAACAGGATTAGGTTTCTCTGAAAAGTGGTTAAAGGTTATAAAACAGCACTTAGTTTGATTTATTTTATTAATCAAGACCATACATATTTTATAAAGGTCTCATTTTCTTGCATTTGATACCAGCAGTCTAAAGTGTATCCCTCGGTCTTAAAAACCTTCAGCACCTTGAGAAACTGTTCTTGGATACTTCTGGCATTCTTTTCAAACACACCTTAAACATACCTTTGAAATTTTGCTGCCAGAAGCAAAGCTTATTGAATTTCTAATAACAGTTAACTCTGTTAATAACTACTGAAGTCAGTAAGGCTTTAAAGGGACAGGGCTGTTGGATGCAGCTTGGAAGACTTGAGCCTAAAAGTCCACTATTCTATTTCGAGTAACCAATTGCGTCACTGCTAAAATTTCCACTGACCTGCATAGAGCACTTTGCATCATTAAAGGACCTAATTAACTTACCATTCATTTTATTAAAATAAAAAGGCATTTCAAGTGACTTATAAAGAATGTAAGAGTTTGTCCTGTACTTTTGCCCTGTGCTTTTTCCTAAAGTCACACAGCAACAGTGTGCCCAGGTGGCCAAGAAAGCCAGTGGCATCCTGGCCTGCATCAGGAATGGTGTGGTCAGCAGGAGCAAGGAGGACATTCTGCCCCTGTACTCTGCACTGGTTAGACCACACCTTGAGTACTGTGTTCAGTTCTGGGCTCCCCAGTTTAGGAGGGACATTGAGATGCTTGAGCGTGTCCAGAGAAGGGCGATGAGGCTGGTGAGAGACCTTGAGCACAGCCCTACGAGGAGAGGCTGAGGGAGCTGGGATTGTTTAGCCTGGAGAAGAGCAGGCTCAGGGGAGACCTTATTGCTGTCTACAACTACCTGAAGGGTGGTTGTGGCCAGGGGGGAGTTGCTCTCTTCTCTCAGGTGGCCAGCACCAGAACAAGAGGACACAGCCTCAGGCTGCACCCGGGGAAATTTAGGCTCGAGGTGAGGAGAAAGTTCTTCACTGAGAGAGTCATTGGACACTGGAATGGGCTGCCCGGGGAGGTGGTGGAGTCGCCGTCCCTGGAGCTGTTCAAGGCAAGGTTGGATGTGGCACTTGGTGCCGTGGTGTAGCCTTGAGCTCTGTGGTAAAGGGTTGGACTTGATGATCTGTGAGGTCTCTTCCAACCTTGATGATACTGTGATACTGTGATACTGTGAGCATTTCTCAAAAAAAAAAAACAAACCCAACAAAACTAAAACCAAAAACCAAAAAACAACCCAACAAACTTGCAAGTAATTACAAAAACTTCTGTTCCATGAGTTAGCAGCAGTGATAATTGAGTAATAACTCTATGGTTAGATAATACCGCTGAATAACAAAGCTTTATTTCTTTTTTGAAGCATGGAACAATAGCTGAAGTTTTGAATTCAATAGGCAGCTGTTCTCAGCAAAAGGGAACTTCACATGCTATAATAGGAATTTAAAACAAAAATCTCAAACCTTACAGAAAGGAAGGAATAATTACCCTAGCCTGTTATCTGAAAGGAAATCTTTAATATGAAAATTAATAACTTAAAATATTTCTTTGCCTTTTACTGTAATGATATCTCAAGTTTTTCCTCAGCCTCATATATAAAATATTCATTTAATCGTGGTGATCTAGGACAAGATTCTAAATGGAACACTGCCAAGCAAGAAGTGTTATTCTGACTTTGCAGTTTAATTTCTTAAGCAAGAATCCTGTATCTATGAGGGATTCTTAGATTTTAATGAAGTTATGCATGAATTGTGTAGCTTGCTTTATAGACAATGTTCTGGAACTGGAGTTGCAGTAGAGAAAAGAAAAGGAATCTTCACCTTCAATATCCAAGAAAATAAAGAGTATATTAGTGAGACATTTCAATTCTAATATTAATATAACAATCTAATTTCAAACCTTGCCTTGATTACCTAGTGAATTGCATTTATTATCAGACACAATACATTTATGTCTGATTTTTCTAATGAGGATGTGATATTGCTGTGGTTGAATAGTTCCATTGTAGGGAAAAAAAAAGAATATTTTGAAAATGACAGTGCAAATAGTAACATCAAATTTACTGAAATCGTTGCTTTCAGTGCTAATAACAATAATATTAGTACAATTTCCAAGCCACCTGCTCAGAAAATGCTTTGTTACACAGTGTCAGTTTTGTCACTTTTAGTTTCAGTAGTTAGGCAGACAAAAGACAGAAAGGCAATGTCCTTTACAAACTTTGAGCTTGTAAGGATTCTTGTTTCCTAAAAGCAAGTATAGCTGAAGAGAGGAATCAAGTATTTGAATTCTAAGAAATGTATTGCTGAAATAATTATATTTTTGAGTAATAAGTTCCTTTTAGTAAGGCTGTATTTCTTCTAGACAAGGGAAGCTCATCGATCCTTTAGAATGTATGTTCAGTTTCTCTTATTTACCTATTCACTTCTTGTGACCCACATCACTGTAAGTAGTCTGTAAAAAATATTGTTATGTCTGAAGTTTATATTCAAAAGAACAATAAAGTAAATCTATATAGAAAAATTAATACATGCATGTGAGGAATAAATTATGTGAAAAAAGTGAAAAGTTCCAGCTCTAAATTAGCCATTGGTACAGAATTAGCCATTGGACACTGGAATGGGCTGCCCGGGGAGGTGGTGGAGTTGCCGTCCCTGGGGCTGTTCAAGGCAAGGTTGGACGTGGCACTTGGTGCCATGGTCTAGCCTTGAGCTCTGTGGTAAAGGGTTGGACTTGATGATCTGTGAGGTCTCTTCCAACCCTGATGATACTGTGATAGAATGCTGCATCACTAAAACATGTATTTAGATTACCAGGACAATAATTAAGATGGAAGTAAATTATAGAGAAAAAAAATGCAGCAAACTGAAGTGTATTGTCGTGGGTTTGACTAGGATAAAGTTTTTTCAGGAGTTGTTGAGACGCACTGTGCCCAGGGTAGCCAACCGAATCAGCCAGTGGGCTTCTCAGTTCCATACAATGCTATGCCTGCTGTACAAAAGGAGAGCTGGTGGGGGCATTTGTGAACGATTCCTCGTATGTGAAGTGACTGTCAGCAGTGTTGAGTGAGCCATTCACATTTTACATCATGCTCTTTATATTTTACTCCATTGGTATTATTCCTGTTTTTCCTTCATTCTTTATACTGTTCTGTTAAACTCTCCTTATCTCAACTCATGGTTCTGTATTTTGCTTCCAATTTCTCCTTCCCATCCTACTGGGTTGAGAGGCAGTTGTGTGAGGGAAGTATAGGTTGGATATTAGGAGGAAGTTCTTCACAGAGAGAGTGATTTCCCATTGGAATGGGCTGCCCAGGGAGGTGGTGGAGGCACTGTCCCTGGAGGTGTTCGAGAAAAGCCTGGCTGAGGCACTTAGTGCCATGGTCTAGTTGACTGGCTAGGGCTGGGTGCTAGGTTGGACTGGATGATCTTGGAGGTCTCTTCCAACCTGGTTGATTCTATGATTCTATGATTCTATGGAGCTCAGCTGTGGTTGAGCCTAAAACCATGACGTGTATAAACACTGACTGTATTGGGTTTGCATGGAATGGAGTTAATTTTCTGTAGTTTAGTCTGTATGGTACCATTTAGACTACTGACCAAAACAGAGTTGATAATACAAAATTTTAGCTATTGCTGGTCAGTACTTACACAGTATCAAGGCTTTTTCCCTCAGTTGAGGAGTGTGGGAGTGGGCAGGAGGTTGAAAGTAGACACAGCTGAGACAGCTGGCCAAAACAAATCAAAGGAATTGTCCATGCCATATAGCATTATATTCTGAAATAATACTGGTAGGGATGTTTTTCAGAAGAAAGCCATTGCTGGACTAGATGAGCATTGGTTTGCTGGTAGTGACTACTGCTTTTGCAGAACTTGTGCTTTTCTTTCCTCCCCTCCCCTACTTACTAACCTGTGTTGATCCATGAGTTTTCTTGCTTTTTACTCTCCTAATTCTCTCCTCCAACCCACAGAAGAAGGTGAGGAAGTGAGTCAGTTGGGGTTTAGCTGTTAGGCAGGGTTAATCCTTGACATCAAAGTAGGAGTGTTGGCAAGAAAAAATAGACAACCCATAGTGTAATATTTTTTTTCTCATCTGTCTTTTCTAATGTGTGGAATATCCCAGAGCTCTTCCTCAACAACTGCTCATGCTGGTAGATCTTGTGACTTCATCACGGTTTTTTAAAGACAGTGACAGAAATTAAACTCTCAGATGAAATAGGAGAAAAAATACAGAATTATATTTGGACAGAGAGACAGAGAGAAACATTCAAGAAAAGCCTGGATGAGGCACTCAGTGCCATGATCTAGTTGACTGGCTAGGGCTGGGGGATAGGTTGGACTGGATGATCTTGGAAGTCTCTTCCAACCTGGTTGATTCTATGATTCTATGATTACAAAGCAATTGACACATCCCTGGCAAACCTCCTTGAATTTACCCCCGTCCCAAAATCTAAATCGAATGCTCCCCAGTGCTCCAACCCTCCCCCTACCAATGCCTCTGCTATCCAAAGAGGCCTAAACAAGCCTCTGGAGGCCTACTGCTTACATGTTCTTCCCAATAAAGTGGTTCCTGCCACATACACAGGGCAGGAGGAGGAGGAAAGGAGAGCAAGCTGACCTTGTTGTGAGTTTATAAGGAGACAGCAGAATTATATGGTTGAATAACAATCTTCTAGTCCCCAGAAAATTTTTATCCCTATAGTCTCAGCCTGGGGCAGACTTGGATAGACTGGATCAGTGGGCCAGTGCTAATGTGATGAGCTTCAACAAGGCCAAATGCCACATCCTGCACTTGGGTCACAACAACCACAAACAATGCTACAGTCCCGGGGAAGTGTGTCTGGAAAGCTGTCTAGCAGAAAGGGACCTGGGGGTTCTAACTGACAAGCAGCTGAATGTGAGCAAGCAGCGTGCCAAGAACGCAAATGCCATCCTGGCTTGTATTAGAAATGCTGTGGCCAGCAGCAGTAAGGAGGGGATTGTCCCCTTTCACTTAGCACTGCTGAGGCCACACCTCAATTACTGTGTTCAGTTTTGGGCAAGTCAATAGAAGAAGGATGTTGAGGTGCTGAAGTGTGTGCAGAGGAGGGCAGTGAAGCTGGTGAAGGATCTTATGAAGAGCAACTGAAGAAGCTGTGGCTGTTTCCTTTGATAAAGAGGAGACTGAGGGGAGACCTCATGGCTGTCTACAGCTACCTGAAAGGACATTATAGAGAGGCTGGTGCTGGTCTCTTCTCACAGGTAATTGTTGATAGAATAAGAGGGAATGGCCTCAAGCTGTGACTGGGTAGATTTAGACTAGATGTTAGGAAAAAAATTTCAAGAGAAATGTGGTTGGGCATTGGAATGGGCTGCCCAGAATGGTGGTTGACTCACCAACCCTGGACATATTTAAAGGTTATTTGGATGCAGTGCTAAGGGATACAGTTTAGAGTGAATCTTGTAGAGTAGGGTTATTGGTTGAACTTTGTGATCTCAAGAGTCTTTTACAACCTTAATGTTTATGTAGTTCTGTGACTTCTTTCTGCAGAATGCAATTTTTTAGTGATAGAAATTGCTTCTAATTATGTTTGAAGGCATTTAGTGAAACCAGTAGGAGAGTGTAAAACAGAAGTATCAGACCTACGCCAAGCTGGAGACACATACTTGTTCCTACTCAAAGTTGGCAGGTGTGCACTATATTCTAAAGCTCAGTGACAGTACTCACCACAAATAGAAAGAAGGAGACAGTGATTTCCTAGCTTTCCTGATACCAAAGTGCTTTAGGAGTGCCTGAAATATGGATGACCCTTTCACAAATCTTTCCCTTACTGAATTTGAGCTGAAAGCAGGCTCCAATAGTCTTCCAGTCTCCTACAAAACTGCAGCATTTTTCACTCTCTTGTGCAAAACCTGGTCCATTATGTACAAAATTTTAAATATTGATTTGGACCATGGGCTTTAATTTATTATTTTTGCATGGATGCATAATCACTTCTGAACTGCAGTATTTGAACTGAATTTGAACTGAAAGCAGGCTCCAATAGCCTTCCAGTCTCCTACAAAATTGCAGCATTTTTCACTCTCTTGTGCAAAACCTGGTCCATTATGTACAACATTTTAAATATTGATTTGGACCATGGGCTTTAATTTATTATTTTTGCATGGATGCATAATCACTACTGAACTGCAGTATTTGCCTCCACTGGTGAATATTTGACTTGTGGAAAATGGAGTAACATCATCTGGAAACACCAAGAGCAAGCTGTTCCAGAAACTCTTATGAAGCCGTGGTTAGGGTGTTCTTAGCATAAAAGACTGTGTTTCAGTGTCCTGCTTTAAATTAGATAGAAGCCAGATACACATGAAGGTGAATTTAGGATGGATGTAAAGATAAGTATCTCACAAATTCAGAAGAATGCAGAAACCAGTGTCTTGATTGAATAACTGGAGAGGGTTTGGATGAGAGATATCCTTAGAAATAAGTGTTGAAATCTAAAACTACCTGAGCTACCTAAATGCTTTAATGCCTTCAGGACTCTGATGCAGAACAGCAAAAATGCAAGCACAGAGGACAATTTATTGGTGGAAAGTCAAATATTCATAAAGGTAGGATATTGCTTAGCTAGGCATCTGAGGTAAAGTGGATGTTAAACACGTAAGTTGATTCATGAACTGAAGTGAATATCACTGTGTTGCCAGTTTACCTCTAAACATAACTGATATTGCAATATTGAAGATAGAAAATTTTAATAGATCTCTGTGGAGCTGCCATGGGAAAAAATAGACAAGAATGCCAACAACAACAAAAAATGTAACATTTTCACTCTATAAGGTGACAATATTTGTATAACATGTAAGAACTCATCAGCAGGATAAATCATACCACGAATACCAAACAAACTAGATCACTTATGAGATGCCTTACAGTTTTTATTGCCCCTAAAAGTATTGTTCTAAAGATCTAAAATAGTGGTTTGATTATATCACTTTAAAAAATGCTAGACTCTCTAGATGCAGCTGCAAGATTGTTCTAAAGCTCATCAGCCTTTGCCTGCATGATAGTCTGATAGTTTTGCTTTTCTACGTACACAGAATGTGAAGCAGAAATTCAGAAATTCTCTATTTCAAACCTGTCACTGTTCTATTAATTAGTGACAGACAAAACAACAGCAACACAAGGATATGCGGACATAGTAGAAGCCAAAGGCAAAGGCATTTATTGCTATAGCAGCAGTCTTTTTGTATGCCACTCTATAGACTGTGGTAACTCTGCAAGTTATGGAATACAGTGATGGGTTAAATACTATTTTTAGCATTCTTATTGGATAACAGTGAGGTGTTGGCTATCTTGGCACAGACTACTTTCAGTTCTTTGTTCAAATGTTACTCAAGGCGAGCATACCAGTTTACTATGTTTCTAACCTCAATCTCCCTGTGTCAAGGGTACACAGGGATGCGCTCTAGCTGACTCCCTTCCTCAGTTCCCACACAAACCAGAGAGTATTGAAAAGAAAATATTTCTCTAGTAGTATTCTAAGCTATGTAATGTCACTTGATGTACTTGTCATCTTCATAATTAAATAAAAAATAAAATGCATACTAGAAAGAAGACAAACTTAGACATGACACAGTTCAGATACTTGGAATCATAGAATCATAGAATCAACCAGGTTGGAAGAGACCTCCAAGATCATCCAGTCCAACCTAGCACCCAGCCCTATCCAGTCAACCAGACCATCGCACTAAGTGTCTCGTCCAGTCTTCTCTTGAACATCCCCAGGGATGGCGACTCCAGCACCTCCCTGGGCAGCCCATTCCAATGCCAATCACTCTCTCTGGCAAGAACTTCCTCCTAACATCCAGCCTATACTTCCCCTGGCACAACTTGAGACTGTGTCCCCTTGTTCTGTTGCTGGTTGCCTGGGAGAAGAGTCTATAACTGTGACAGTGACCACTAAAGCTCTCATTATTTTCTGGGCAGTTTGGGGTTTACTTTTTTTCTGTAAACTAAGACCCAAAGGCATATTTAAGTTTTTTTTTTCCTGAATCATCAGGCATACTCCCTTCTTCACTCATATGTCATGGATAACTTTTTCTAGTGTATATAACACACAAATATCCTGAAACAGAAAGACAGTACTGTGCTATGGTTTCAATTTTAAACATTAATTTCAATGTATATGGAGTTATTATCTGCCAAGTATAAAGAAGCAGCTGAGGAAAAATGTCCCTGGGAAATAGTTTAATAGTTTATTATAGCAGGGAACAGTCTTCCTGGCACTATGGACCACAGATCTATAAGCTTATAGGCAAGATGTGACTTCATAAGGGAAACATTGTCCAGGGAACAGGTTGCAGGTAGGAAATGAAAGTCTGACAATAGCTGGGCATGAGTGAGTTTAGTTTTAAAACTGTGATCATTCTTACTATGTTCCATTGCAACAAGCTTGACCTGCCCAACAGCCTGCTTTCCAGAACAGCCCTACTGCCAGGGCACTGCTTTGACATGGGAACTGCAGGCTAATCACCTGTAGGCCTCAGTCAGATTCATACTGTATCTTCCACCCAGATCTCAGATCAGTGAAGTTGTACATTAGGACCCAAAGGCTGTTGTACTGTTATGCAATATCGCTCTCTAGCTGTATGGCTTGCCTTGACACGGAGGGTGAGGAAGTTGTTCTATATTAACATCAAAATGATGTTGAGGTAATTAGCTTGTAATCATCATCTTGTGCTGAAACCAGAAATTAGGTATGCCATAGAAGTCAGTGCCAGTTCTGAATTTAGTGTGAGATACCAATAAACAAAAGAGATTGTTTGATGGAGATAAATGCATTAAATTTTACCTACAGTCTTCAGGGACAAGAACTATTCACTAGAATCAAATAAATGCCTTCTATCCAGAAATGAAAGCTGTCATTAAACTTTAAAACTGGTTAAATCAGTCTTCCACTTTCAGCCTATGGAAAATCTTAAAAATATCTAAATGGGAAGGAAAGGGGGAATGTGTTTAAAAGTGATCGGTTGATTAGGACAACTGTCCAGGAATGTTTAAGTTCAAATCCCCGATGTGAGTCCAAAAGAAGCAGTATTGCACTCTTACATCCAAGGTAAATATCACAACTAGATTTTGCTTGCTATGCTGGAATTGCTTACTCTCATTTCAGCTGTGACTGTCTGAAGTACATTATTTCTAACACACTGTTTGCATCTGTTTATGCTATTCTACATCCGATGCTATGGCTGTGGATTCAGTACCCATGGCTATATTATTGTAATATTTAAAACAGCAAATACAGTTAGGTAAGTAATATTTTTTCTAGAAGACAAAAATAGAGTAAAATATTCCTTAAGCATTTCTGTTTTAATGTGGTGAAACCTGAGAAAAACAGGTTTATGAACTGTGGTGCTTGCATTCCTTGATTCTACTACAGGATGTCAGCTTACGCTTCAATTCACAAACAAGCACAATGGAAACTGTAACATAGCCCTTTCTGCTTTCTTCCAATGTGGGCTGAATACTAATGCCATAATACAATCAAACAAGATGAAATAGTTGTCTTGAAATCTCTCAGAAGCATGTTACAGTGTTAGCTTCGTGGTATTACAGATAAGTCTCACTATTCATTTGTTTGCACTCTTCTGTAAATCGAATCTCTCCACTCCAAAAGGGAAGGAAATACAATGAAAAGGACATGAAGAAAAATAAATCTCTTGTCTGACATTTTTTATAAGTTTGGGAAAATATTAAAACAATTCTTTTTCTTTTCCTCAGCGAAATGTTTTGAGGCTTGGAAATCAATTTACACTTTTTGTGAGTAGGTCACCTTTTTGATTAAAGACTTTCTTATTCTTTTCTCTTGCCACCTCAGTGTCGATTCCTTAAATCAGAAGGACCTCATTTGGACTTGTGGAGGGCATTCTGAACATTGCCATTTACTGCCAGAATTTGTAAACACATGAGACTGTCTCATCAGGTTAAGAGATTTGGCTTTGAAAAAGGCAAAAGTGTATCAGAAGGGAGAGGGAAATGAATGTTGTAAAATATTTGAAAAGATTTGTTGGTATTTTCATTTTTGAAAAGATTGAAAAGATTTGTTGGTTATTTTCACTTTTACTGTCAAAGGGAAACTGCAAGAGGGCAAGTGACTCAAGTTTATTCAACCTCCTGCTCAAAGTAGGACAGATCAGAGTCCTCAATTCTGGAAACCACCAAGAGGGATATTCTGCTGCCACTGTGCAGTCTCTTCTAGTACTTGATTCTTGACACACTGAAAAATATATGCAATGAGAATTTTTCTTCCTGCTGACTGTCATTAGTAGCTCTTGTTCTTTGCTGTACATGTCCAAGAGACTTCTTCACAAACCCCCTGCAGGTAATGAAAGACTGAAATTAGATTCCTCCTCAGTTACCCTTCTTTGCTCCATGCTAAGCAAGCAATGTCTCTTCACCTTCTCCTGATATATTTTCTTCTTCAGCCTCTCTATCCATCTTGGTGATTCTCCATTAGACTGCTTGTTGATACATCTTTATTACAGGAGATACAAATCCAGATGCAGTGATTTCTTTTGATAAATTGCTAACACACTGAATTCCCAATCACTGAATGAAGCGTAGTAACCATTTGCCTCCATCTGCTAACTACACTCTTGCTGATATTGCTGATAGAACCCAATAGCTATTTAGTCTTCATGGTTGGAAAGGCATCTTGTCCTCTAGGATCTCAGGTCCTTTCACAAAGACATGCTTCCCAGTCAGCCTGTCCTCAGTCTAAACTGATGATAGATTTTTGTATCCCAGGTACAAGATTTGGTGATTGTGTTTAGTGAGCATTATGAGACTTACATTAGCCTATTTCTCCCTCTTGTTGAGGTTCCTTGACAGAAAAAGCCTAGGTCTCCAGCGTATCAGCTATGAACCCCAATTTGACGTCATCCAAGAATCTGATATGGGGGAGTCCTCACTGAGATAACTGTCAAAGTTGTTTGGCTACCAGTACTCCATGGAAGAACATATGGAAACCTTGATATAATCAAGATAAATGCAGTGAACTCCCTTCAGCCCCAGAGACTGGTCATTTATTCAGAACAAGGAAACCATATTTTTCCCTTTGAGAATCAATGCTGGCTATACCAATATTTTTTTCCCCCTTCATATGCCTCGTAAAAAGTTTCCACTCTTTCAGGTCTATAATTTTGCCACGTAGTAAGGCTGACTCTTCTGTTTGCCTAAGAAAAAGACTTTGGAGTTGCTTACTCTCTCGGGACTCTAGGAGAAAAGATTAAGCAATCAAGATTAAATAAACTAAATTTGAGTGTCTGTACATGTAAGCAAACTAGATGGCTTTCCTACTGTAGTCAATGGAGAGAACACTAAGGTAGTTAAATGGGAATCTAGTGTCACTGGAGAAGGCTTAGGCCACAGGTTACCCAAGAGATCCTTACAGATATAACCCATAAACTGTGGAAGAATCACATTTTACCACATCAGAAGATGGAGACCAAGATAGATGTTTCAAAGAATCTCAAATGGTAAGAAATATATGTGCTTAACAAGGTGAACCATGCCATGGACAATTGCTTTTGGATTGGAATCACTCACTTAACTCCATTAGTAGTATTAATTTGATCTCTGTGGGTTGTGATGGAAGCTCTGTTATATTTATAGCATAAATGTAAACACTACATTTTGAATTGAACCTTTTCCTTAATTGCCTGAATCTACTTTTCACTTCCATAGCATCCATTAACAGGACGTCCAAAGCAAGAGTGCATAAAGTATTAGGCTTTAAGCAGGTTGTAGAATCTCATTGCTTTTGTGTTGCAAGAGAGTGAATAAGATTATCAAAAAATAGAATTTTGCCTTACTTCTTATGAATTTTTCAGGTTAACAAGAACTCAGACATGAATTACACAGGGTAATTTAGAATTTGCAGTCTCCCAGCAAACAGTGCCATCTGCTTGTATTGTTGCTACATATAGGTTTGGTTTTTTTTTTGCTTGAGAATGACAAAGGGAAACCTTTGTCAAGAAGAGCCACTGGCAGCTCTAAGAAAAAAGGGGGGGGGGGGGGGGGGGGGGGGGGGGGGGAAGTATATTTCTGCTTCTTTTAATAGCATGAGTACTGTATGTTCAAGATTTTGTTTGTTTCGTTGCTGCTTTGCTTCTGGTTTTTTTCTCCCTTTTACTTATACGTCTTCATCTTCTCTGAAATGTACATTTTGGAATGAAAAGTACATATATAAACATAGACCAGTCCTGAAAAATGTCCTTGAAGATATACACATGAGAAAGCTACATGGAGCTAAATGGGAAAACACGAGCACAACAGTCATACTGGCACCAGGTATAACATGCCTCATTTTGCAAATCACTTAAGTTACTTCAGGACAGCGACTGATGCTACCCAAGTTTGCATTTCACCTGTACAATTATACTGCAACAAAGAGACAGTGAAGAAAGATTTATTTTTAAAGAAATCATTCAAAATTGACTCAGTTCTGCCACAAATCTAATTCCAGTTACAACAATGATATCTAACTATTGGACAATAGCACCTGCATTATTCCTATGAATTGACCCCTTTTCTTATAACAGATAGGAATAACTATTGTGATAGTTATTTAGATCATTCCTAATGCTCCCTTTCTTGCAGCAAAGGGGAAATTGCATGATGTTTTTATCAAATCAAAACAGTGATAGAAAGGATATTAGCACCACTTTATAGAAGTAACTGTTTACTTTGGAAAGCACGTTTCTGTTAGAAAAGAGTAGTGATTTCTAGCATAAATGAAAATCTATGATATCCTTTGAAAAGAAAGCACAAGAAATTAATAGCAAGAAAACAGCAGTAAAAAAAATTATTTGGAAACATTCTTCAGTTTCTGGGAGGACAACAACTTCCAGCCATCTGGAAGTGGCATACTGGCCACACCTTGAGTACTGTGTTCAGTTCTGGGTCCCCCAGTTTAGGAGGGACATTGAGATGCTTGAGCGTGTCCAGAGAAAGGTGACAAGGCTGGTGAGAGGCCTTGAGCACAGCCCTACGAGGAGAGGCTGAGGGAGCTGGGATTGGTTAGCCTGGAGAAGAGGAGGCTCAGGGCAGACCTTATTGCTGTCTACAACTACCTGAGGGGAGGTTGTGGCCAGGAGGAGGTTGCTCTCTTCTCTCAGGTGGCCAGCACCAGAACAAGAGGACACAGCCTTAAGCTATGCCGGGGGAAATTTAGTCTTGAGGTGAGGAGAAAGTTCTTCACTGAGAGAGTCATTGGACACTGGAATGGGCTGCCCGGGGAGGTGGTGGAGTTGCCGTCCCTGGAGCTGTTGAAGGCAGGATTGGACGTGGCACTTGGTGCCATGGTCTAGCCTTGAGCTCTGTGGTAAAGGGTTGACTTGATGATCTCTGAGGTCTCTTCCAACCTTGGTGATACTGTGATGCTGTGATACTGTGATCTTTGAAATTGCTGGCAATTTAGCAAGATAAAATAAAATGTCTTTGAAATGATAACAGGGGTGTGTGTGAAAATAATAATACTAAATTTTAAAAAAAGAAAATGAAAAACCAAACAAAATGAAAACCACAACCAAATATTCAACTTAATGAATAACAAGGAACGTTTCAAACAAGTAGCAATGCTTACGAATTAAGGGGCAGGGGAAAAAAAATAGAGTACATTTCTAAACCGCATAAAATGATGTTTTTCTTAAGCTTGTAGTAGCAAAAAATTGAAATTCCAGTTTTGTGATAATCAGCAGAAAAATAGGTGATTTTATAGTGAGGATAATACAGTGTGATGGTTAGGTCTATATATCACGATTCATCACTTTGAACTCAATAGACCTTCTTGACAATTAATGCCTATAGGAAAGGAAGTATCAAAATTCAGTTCTGAGAATTCAGATCCGCTGGTTCACTGCTAAATCTTTTCACCTTCATATTGCAGATTTGGACTCATTTTTAGTCAAACTGTGTTCATGCATATGCTTTATGTCAAGAGGAAATACAATTGCTTGCGTTCAAAATAATACAAATCAAGTTAAAAGGAAGAAAATGGTTATTGCTTTCCCAATGTAACACTTGACATTTCCTAACAATTATAGTCCTTGTAAGCTTAAAAGAAATATTTATATCACAACAGCTAATGGATCAGTAATGCAGAGAGATTATTCTAACTCATTAAAGATGGAAGAACATGAATCACAAAATCACAAAATGGTAGGGGTTGGAAGGGATCTCTGAAGATCATCTAATCCAAAGCCCCTCTGCTAACACAGCTACTCCTAGATCGGGCTGCACAGGAGTGCATCCAAGTGAGTTTTGAAAGTCTCCAGAGAAGGACACTCCACAGCCTCAATGGACATCCTGTTGCAGTGCTCCCTCACCCTCAAAATATGGTTAAGCTTCCTTACTCTTGCTGAACTTGCTGATTTACCATTGATGTGGGAGAGAGACTTCACTCTGCCTGCACGCCCTGCCTGCGTGAACTGCTGCACAACCTACTGTGCCATAGCCTACCCTGCCTGCTCTGGGTGCCTGGCACTCCCTGTGGGTGTTTAAACAGCCTGTATTTTGTTCTGACAAGGTCCTCTCAGTGCCCTGCCAGCCTTGCTTGCTCATAAGAGGTGTCAGATCTGGCCTGGGCTCTGTGCTGCTTGCCAATTACCAGAAAAGTCTCCTGTCTGCCTCAAGAGCCATTGTTTCAAAATATGCTCTTTAGGCATTCACAGAATCACAGAAACACTCTGTTTGAAAAGGATCCTCAAGATCACCCATAAATAACTCCAATCCATTAAAAATCTTGGAAAATTATATTCCTTGAGTGTGCACTTTCTCGAAGCCTACTTAGTTTAACTTCTGGGACTTAATCTTCAGAGGTTCAAAACCACATACGATATCAGTGAAACAGTGAGATTCATCCAATGAATTGCCATGTGAAAAACATCCTAGTGAGCAATGCATTAACTGACATTCATACTCAGTAGTGTAAACTGTTGAAGGCAGCTCTAGATTTCCAAGAAATCACTCTCAGCTTCTGACCCCCATCAAAATTTCACCAGTGGAATCCCATCTCTATAAAAATTCTACACATTCACTCAGGTGATGGGTAAGCAGTTCCATTACAATAAGTTTCATTACTAATTCCATTTAACTTCAGTTATTTTTTTTTAAGATTAATTAAGCTTATATTTTCACATTAAACTGCATAACTCATAGTATTTTAAATAGCACTTCTACATTCCATCAGTTTCATTTCAGACATAGTTAATAACTAGAAAATCCTCTTTGGAAATTAAAGAGCCTTTTAACATTATCTTTATAATTAACTCAGTATTAAATTAATAATGGAGACGTAGTAAAATTTTAAATGGAAGCTTTGAAATGCAAAATTGTGAATAACTAATTAAAATGAAAATAGATGAAAGGAGAGATGGGTCCACTTTAAGGGAAAGCATCATGGAACTAAGTCAGTGACTTTTCTGTTTATCTATTGTGACTTCTCTGTTTATCTATTATCTATTTGTCAGTCAGTCTCTAAAGAAGCTCCAAGCTACTGATTTTTGTGAGTCCAGACTGTGATCACATTGTGCTTTACTTGCAAACTATTGCCTAAGAAATTAAGAATATTTCACTTATAACCCCATTCTGCTCTAGAGGAGCAGATAGCCTTCTAGTATCCCATAAGAGACATCTTATAGTGCTTTCTATTCAGGCAGAATATGGGCTTAGTCTCCAGATAGTCTCAACTATGTGGTTTATAGCATAGGTGAGTGTGTGCCATAGAGCACTCCACAGTCCTAGACTCTCAAAAAGCAAGACTGGAGAACTCTTGGAGCCTGTTCTGACCCTCAGATGTGGATTTTGCTCCAGCTGAAATCGGGGCATAAGGCTGGATAAAAATTGATTGATAGAGTCTCCAGTTTTGTTGCACCATACAGTCGGGGTGTGGCAGCTGGTTTGTGTATCCTGACAGGGAAAATAAGAAGCTTGCTTCCTCAAAACAGACATCATCACTAATCCCATCCCTACCTCTACTTTTGCCATAGTGGGACTCTTTCTATTACACTGGATTAATGTCCCAAAAGATCATAACCATCTCACATTTCCAGAGGATTTTTCTAATGCTGAGACACATGAATGTTTGTATTTGCCTTTCTTTTCACAGCAGCTTTTACAATATTAGCAGCAATAGTTTTAAAATGTCAGTCCATTCTAAAGATAATTTTTACAACAAAGATTCTCCTAACCTTTGTTTGTCAACACTGCAATACTTGTGATACTGGGATGTCATCTAGGTTTCAAATGGCCATGTTCAATTTTGCATTACTTCTTCTGTATGTCAATAAAGCTGCAATCATTTTCAGGTCTTATCTAGGCAGAATGCTAATTCAGACTTTCAAAGGAGCTCTGTTACCTAAGAGGCAAACCTGCATCATATACCAGAGAAAATTAATTCACTTCTTGGCAAATAGAATAAACAAACCTGTACATGAATAAAAATGGATTACATTTCTAAGTGAAAAGTCAAAAAAAAAACCCCAACCCATGACCTATCAGAAACAATTCATCAGAAAACAAAATTTTACTGTAAATTGCATGCTTAGTACCAACACTTTGAAAATCTGCATCACCACCTATTTATTTTTAATTCACAGAATCACAGAATTAACCAGATCGGAAGAGACCTCTAGGATCATCGAGTCCAGTCATCCAGTCTCCTTTTAAACACCTCCAGGGATAGTGACTTCACCACCACCCTAGGCAGCCCATTCCAGTGGGCAATCACTCTTTCCATGAAGAATTTCTTCCTAATGTCCAGCCTAAACCTCCCCTGGCACAGTTGGAGAATGTTCTGTCACTGAGAGAAGAGACCAACCTCCACCTGGCTACAACCTCCTTTCAGTTCAGTTGTAGAGAGCAATAGGGTCTCCCCTGAGCCTTCTTTTCCCCAGGCTAAGTAACCCAAGCTCCCTCAGCCATTCCTTGTAGAGCTGAGCTCCAGTCCCCTCATCAGCCTTGTTGTCCTTCCCTGTACAAGAGGCTTTAAGTATTTACTTACAAAATGGTATCAGACAGTACCCCAAGCACATGGAGGGGTTGCTGTCAGTGGTCTCAAAGCCATTAAAGGCTTTGGTGTTTCCCAGGCTCTTTTCTCAGGAAGCTGGGAGTCTATAGCATAGTCTCTGACCTGGTTCTTCTTGCTTCCCAGTTCAGCAGGCAGGATGTGATGTGATGTGCAGTCTTGGCACAATGACACACTGGCTATGCAGGCCAATTGCGTGCAGGCATTTAAAGCCTATTCCTGGTAAACTCGAGGCAGTGGAGTTTACAGGCAATTTCAGGATGCAATGAGGCAGCAGCACTCCAACCTATCCCCCAGCCCTATCCAATCAACTAGACCATGGCACTAAGTGCCTCATCTAATCTTTTCTTGAACACCTCCAGGGATGGCAACTCCACCACCTCCCTGGGCAGCCCATTCCAATGCAAATTATCCAATCTGAATGGCATTTGCCAAGCCTGACCATCTTAGGTAAAGTCAGGGCTTTCATTTTCCTTTCCTGTGGTTGCTTCCCCCAGCACAGAAGGAGAGGGAGCATTGGAACATGTATGGACAAGCCAGAGTCCTTAGACTCAGTGGCTCCAGGCTCTTTGTCATTTTTCCTGTGGTTGCTTCTCCCCACAGAAGAAGAGGGGGAGAACAGAAAAAACATGACTAAGCAAGCCAGGACATATATAAGCTCATTTTTGACCTATTTTGGCCTACCACGACACCATGTGATGTGGGTCATAAGAACTTTACTTTTTAAAGGGAAGAGTTTAAAAGTGAAAGGAAAGCATAATTTGAATGAGAGGATTTTAATACATTTCTGAGAGATGCTGCTGATACTTGAAAGACTTTGCAAAATGAAGTTTAAACTAGTTGATTTAAACAGTCTGTGATTGGAATGTAAAGGTTGAAAGATATGCATTTACCATTGATAGGATATCAGAAAGAGGCCCAGAATAAATTGCCTAAAGACCAAGGGTTTAAATTATGATTAAGAATAATAACTATGATTAGAATTGCTATAGCTGTTATTATGAGATTGTCCTGGGTTACCTCAAATTCCTTTCTTCTTCCCCCCAACCCGGGCTTGAAGGGGGAACAGCAAAAGGCACTTTTTTGCACATAGGCTGACCCATGTGGAAGCTCACACTGGAGTTGGACTGGTGGTTGACTGAGTTTTCATGCCCAGTATAAAATGGTAAATGGACACTTTGTCTAGAAAACCTTAAATAGAGCAAGGGAGAACATAAAAAGTTTCCCACCTTGACAGTTTCTGCCTTGAGAATTTCTGTCTTCAGAGTTCCCCACCTTGAAAGAGCTTCTGACAGAGTGCTCAACAGGACAGATTCCTGCCTTGCCTTGACTGTCTTCACTTTTGGACAGCTCCTACCTTTTTGTACGGCTCTTGGTTTTACACCACCCCTGCCTTTGGATGGTTCTCCCCACTTTTGCACCCTTCTGTGCAAACTTGCAGGCTTGGCAAGCCCTGGGGTCTTTTGAGAGAGCGGCTGGTGGCATCCAGACTGGCCCCTCTCAAACTATATCAGGAGCCAGCTTCCTGGCTGCCTTTTGGACTGGGGAGACCATAGCAATTTTGGCTCTCCCCTGCCACTGCAAAGGTGGAGGGGGTGATCATCCCACTTGTGGAAGACGTGCTCTAGACATTTCCGAGTTTGGCAGCTTTGCCACTCACCTCAGGCTTCTCCTGCATGGATCTGTACTATTGGATATTTCCTGCAGCATCAGAAGGCTGCTCCTGCTGAGGAATCCAGCAAGGGATCACTGTCAAATACCTATCTCACTTCTGTAAGATTCGCTGTTCCCTAAATGCTCTGCTTCAGCCTGATTGACAGTGGGGTAAAGCTGTGTTTATAGCTTAGTCTTTTCCATTTTCTGATTTCCTAAATCTAAATTTATCTGTTAATATCCCTTTTTGGAAGAAATTCCAGATCAAACTGAATCTGAAAATAAACCCAAACTAAGTTTTGTATATAGTTTGGGGGCAGGATTCCTTGAGTACTGTGTCCAGTTCTGGGCCCCTCAATTCAAGAGAGATGTTGAGGTGCTGGAATGTGTCCAGAGAAGGGTGACAAAGCTGGTGAGGGGCCTGGAACACAAACCCTATGAGGAGAGGCTGAGGGAGCTGGGGGTGTTTAGCCTGGAGAAGAGGAGGCTCAGGGGGGACCTCATTGCTGTCTACAACTACCTGAAGGAAGGTTGTAGCCAGGTGGGGGGTGGCCTCTTCTCCCAGGCAACCAGCAACAGAACAAGGGGACACAGTCTCAGGTTGTGCTGGGGGAAGTACAGGCTGGATGTTAGGAGGAAGTTCTTGACAGAGAGAGTGATTTCCCATTGGAATGGGCTGCCCAGGGAGGTGGTGGAGGCACCATCCCTGGAGGTGTTCAAGAAAAGCCTGGGTGAGGCACTTAGTGCCATGGTCTAGTTGACTGGCTAGGGCTGGGTGCTAGGTTGGACTGGATGATCTTGGAGGTCTCTTCCAATCTGGTTGATTCTATGATTCTATGAATTCTATTTTTTATAATTCCTGACTCAGCCACATTAATTCCCTGCCTCCGTGACAGAGATACTGTAAAATAAAGATTCAGTGAGGAAATTAAAACACTGTTTTAAAATGGGCTTTACAGAAGTTGCTAGCAATTGAAGATTGTTTTTCTTCACGTAGGTCCCTTATCATTCATTCTCGAATCATGTGCCTTCTCACAGAAACTTCCTATTCTTCAAGTGATGTTTTACCATCTTCACAAGATTCTGGCCTTTAACATATAGTTCCTGTTACAACGTACATAAAACCTAAGACAAGAGACCATTGTTGAGGGAAGAAGAGAGTCAAGTGAAGGAGGATGCCCTACACACACTTGTCTATCTTAGCCTTACCTAACCTTGGGCCTAATGTGCCCATGGTCGGAAAGAAGTTTCCACAAGTTCCCCTATGTTTAGTGGGAAGAGTGAAGCATCTGCTTCTGATCTTGGGTTGCTGCACTCTCAGTTGCCAACAGACTACATAGGGAGCATGTGGGAATTATTTCCCCAGTAGGATTCCTAATTAGGAACAACATATTCAAGTTTTATTTATTTAATATTCGGTGTATGCACAAGTAAATTTAAATTTGGGGTTATTTATGGTATAATTCTAGTGCAGGTGAAGTTTGAAGAGGCAGAAGCTGGTTATTTTGATCATCTAAGTGTGCTAAGTGAGAGGTGCCATGTACATCTCAGGCCACTCATGGGACATAACTTAGACAACTCTTGCACAGTGATGATGAAAAGTATGCCATACTAAAATTGGAAAATTTATAGGAAGAGTGAAGGTTGGGTGGGTGGATTTAAAATTTGAAGGAATAATGTAGTTCAAATGTCAAGCAGAAGAGACAATCTTGTATTCCATACTCATTCTCTAAAAGAGAGAAATAAAATAACAAGAACAAAACCCCATCAGTCAAGAAAAAAATGTCACAGCTGAAAAAAAAAAAAATACAGGAGGTAATTCTGTAAATATATAACAAAATGTCAGTGATGTCATTGCTATCTGCTGTCAGGCAGACACCAGAGATAACTGTATAGTAATTCACCATTAAAAAAAATAATTACCACAATTTTATGTTTTTTAAGATCCAAACCTGGCTGTGCTTCTTCAAGGCAAAGTATTAATTTGAACAAACTAGAAAAAGGATCAGAGAATAACATGGTACTGGAGATTATGCTATATACAGAAGCAGAAGGAAACTCTGAAATTTAGATGTGGGGTTTTTTATGTTAGAATCATACAGAGATTAAGATATGTGTAATATAACACCATATTAGAAAAGACTAAGAAAACAGAATATTGTCTTTGGTAATGAGATCTAGAATGATCCTACCAAAATTAATGCTCGGAGTCGCCGTCCCTGGAGCTGTTCAAGGCAGGATTGGACGTGGCACTTGGTGCCATGGTCTAACCTTGAGCTCTGTGGTAAAGGGTTGGACTCGATGATCTATGAGGTCTCTTCCAACCTTGGTGATACTGTGATACTGATCTTTACAGGAACTTCTCTATCAATTTCTCTTCCAACCTTGGTGATACTGTGATGCTGATCTTTACAGGAACTTCTCTATCAATTTCTTGTGGTTTCCTTGCAGTCTTTGAAGAGGAAATACACCCTTCTTATGCAGGTAAAAGTGCTATAGATTCCATCAAGAGTTCTGCCAATAGATATGAAAAAGGACTAATTCACTACTGATTTTCTGTAACATAATTAAAGTTTATATAACAAAAAACCTTTGTAGCTCTAAGCAAGTTCTGACTCTAAAGCTGTCTTTGAAACACTGGAAGCAACTGAGACATGTAAACATCTCAGGAGAACACATTTAAAAGGAATGGGAATTACCAAGATACAGTCCTAAAAGCAACTGGAACTTTCTTAATTATTTTTTTCCAAGTACCAATAACTATGAAATGGCAAAGCAGAAAGCAGATGAAAAAGGGTTTAAAGCTTATACAAGAAATAAAACAACATTTGGGGAATTATATATTTTTTTCCCACCAGGAAATAAGGACAATATACCATGGGATGAGAACCCTGAAAATTTCTCTGTTTGTGAAAACTAGTAAGACACTTCTATCATACATGCACAAAGAAGGAAAAAAAAAATCAGGGATTTCTTAAGAGGGAATGAAAAATATATACATGGACAGATACATACATATATATCACAGAATCACACTATCATCAGGGTTGGAAGAGACCTCACAGATCATCAAGTCCAACCCTTTACCACAGAGCTCAAGGCTAGACCATGGCACCAAGTGCCACGTCCAACCTTGCCTTGAACAGCCTCAGGGACGGCGACTCCACCACTAAGGAACATATTATGCTATTGTATAAAGGTAAACTCTCGGCATAGTACTGTGCCATTTGTGAAATATATCATGAAGAAATAAAGCAAATGTCCTAGTAGAAAACATTGCCTATGTAGGTACCAGTTAACTGTCTGAAACCACAATTTGCCACCAAGAAAGCCTCAAATGTGTGAGATAACTTAGGTTTGTAACTGATTGTGTTATGCTCTGCACCACTTTTTATTATTACTTAATATATAACTGAATCTCGCTCATCAGTCTTTCTCTTTGAGAATTGGCAGCCTTTCACCTTAATATGCAATAAAGCCAAACAGGTAGATATAAGACAGTGTTGCAATAAGCAAGAGATTATCAGAGAGGTGGATTTCCTGAGGTTTCTTAGGTGGTGGCATGACAATAATACAGAAAAGAATGAACACAGAATTGTTAGAATCATCACAGGCAGTTCCCTGATAACAGCAAGATCCAGCATAAGCACAAACATTTTTAGTCAATTTCATGCTACTCGCCAAGGGAAGAATAGCAGCATACAGATGCTAAAATATAGAAGCCAAACACAAAAAAGACTTTATCTAAGCCTTTTCCCTAGACTGAGATGACACAATAGGGAAAGACCAATGATGGTAGACTGCCCCCCATGGCAGAAGTCAGAGCAATCTTCCTAAAGGTCACAAAAGATTAATTCCTTGAAAAGCTTACCTAGAGGCAGTAGTGAGACTATGATAATAGCTATATACTGAAAACATAGGAACAGTGAGGAGCAGGAACACAGAGTTATATTACTTATTGAGAAAGTGGCTTTTGAGAAAAAAATGTACTCTGTAACATCTTCCATGTTTGCAGAGAAAATCTTGAATATACAAAGCACAGATTTGAATCTCAAAATCTCATAAGTTTAAAAAAAAAACCCAGACACAATCTTTGCATCCTGAAAAAAAAAATTCCTCTGACAACGTGTCAAGGTCCAGAGAGCAGGGATTACCAATGTCTCTGTCTAGAGGAGCAAGAGCTGTTCTTATGGATTTCCCTGTTGTGAAATTAAGGTGCAAACGAGACCATAGATCACCACAAAACTATTTGTTAAAGGATAAGGTTGGATAAAACAGAGGGGGAGAGGGGGAAAGGGGAGAGAGAGAGATAAAGAGAATGATGGAGAAGAGAAGAAGCAGGGAAAGAAAAGAGCTGGGATCATATTACCCTCAGTCACAGATGGGGGGAAAAGAGAGACAGGTGTGTGGCCCAGGGATGATCTTCTGTGGAGTTCGTCAGGGGTTCTTCTGGTGGTGGTGCAGCTCTGGTAGTCTGGTAGAAGTGCACTTGATGGTCTGGTGGAAGTGCACCCTTGGTAGTCTGGTAGAAGTGCACTTGGTGGTCTGGTAGAAGTGCACACTTTGGCAGGCATTCCTCCTGCCTGTTACACATTTTTTTGCTTGGTGTCCAGGTGCAGCTCCCCAGGAAATCTTCTGTGTATCCTCATGCATTTCCAGGGGTCCGGTGCCACCGGGGGGAAGGCCTCCTCCCCCTCCCTTGCTGTACCTGTCCATACCCTGAATACACATAAGCCTTTCCTCTTCGGGGTAGCTGAGATAAGATGTAGGCATCCTGGACCTTCCAGCCAGGCTGAGGTCCAGGAGTCTCCAAGGCATTGTCTGTTGATTTGCATCCCTGACCTTTCAGCCAAGCACCTAGTCTGAGTCCCAGAAGTTAAAAAAGGCAATTTTTATCTTTGTTGATTAGGGAGAGAGATGCAATCTGTATCTTTCTTGATGAACAAGAGAGAGGATTTAGACTCTCACACAATGGCAAATTTGGTACTGGCAGCATGTGCACAAAGAACCTAAAAGAGAACTTTCTTGAAAGATGTGATGAAAATAACTAATTAGTGCTTATTCTTGATCACTCCTTTACCAATTGTGTGACATGACCTTTGGACAATATTTCAGAACTGTTTTATAATTGCCTCAAATCATAGCCATGACCAAGGAGCAGAAACTAATTGAAAGACAAAAGTCATTGCCTTTACACCTATTACCTGTACTAATAAAAAAGAGAAATCTGGTTGTGATTCATCTGTAGGCCAAAATACCATATGAAGTGCTGTGTCCTGAGCAATAGACTGTGAACCAAAGCTCATGTCTAGATGAATATCAAAACCTAACATTGCATATTGTTAGTATCTACTCATTAGTATTACTCTTAGCATCTATTGCCAGTTAACAAAATATGCGTGCTTGTTAGAGAAAGATGTAGCTTAGACAGAATATAATCATTAGTGAGCATGAAATGTCATGAGAATGTATTCATCTTTCCTTAAATAGAGGAAGCTGGACCTGTTTAGCCTGGAGAAGAGGAGGCTCAGGGGTGATCTTATTACTGTCTACAACTACCTGAAGGGGCATTGTAGCCAGGTGGGGGGTGGCCTCTTCTCCCAGGCAACCAGCAATAGAACAAGGGGACACAGTCTCAATTTGTGCCAGGGTAGGTATAGGCTGGATATTAGGAAGAAGTTCTTCACAGAGAGAGTGATTGGCATTGGAATGGGCTGCCCAGGGAGGTGGTGGAGCCACCGTCCCTGGGGGTCTTCAAGAAAAGACTGGATGAGGCACTTAGTGCCATGGTCTAGTTGACTGGTTAGGGCTGGGTGCTAGGTTGGACTGGATGATCTTTGAGGTCTCTTCCAACCTGGTTGATTCTATGATTCTATGATTCTAAGGCCATGCAGTCAGATATCCATCCTTGTGTGGAGCTGTGTAATCAAAGTCAAATAGAAAATAAAGCTCTACTCTCTTAATTTCTCTCTGGGCCCTGGCCAGGGTCTGGGAAAATTCAAGAGGAGGGTAAAGTCAGAATTTCTTCATTTAGAATCCTATAAACTTGTTTCTTCAACAATATAGAAGCTGGATCCTCTCAAAATGGCTTAGGAAGCTATAAGCTTCCCATTGTTGGGAAAGGTTCTCCAAATCCTCACTGCAGTCAGGGCTCCCCAGCACTTGTGGATCTGGCTTATGGTAAAGTATTGGGGCAACTGGCAATGTAGCTTAATTACTATTGATAATGTTATATAGTAATGGGTTTTTTTTTACCTTGGCTGCAGTATTATTATCTTGCTTGCTCTTTTACTGCTTTATACATAAGTAAAAGATAAGTTTAATTCTTTAACTTGAGGTCTGTATCTCTTTTGCAAAGACCATACATCTACAATGCATAAATTGGTGCACAGACAGGATTCAAAAGACTGTTGTGTGAAGATTGAGATTCATGCTTAAGCAGGGATAAAACCTCTCGATGTTTTTGCAGAGGAATCTCTCGATGTATAGGAGACGTTGAACCTCTTAGAGAATCCCACTTGAGAGTTTTTTCCTGCATTTTAACTTGAAATCCCACCACTGGGAAATACAAAGTACAAGCCCATTATTCCTTGGAGTAGCATAGCAGATAGATTAACATAAACAAAGCAAACATCATCACCACTCAAAAAAAAGAGAGAAAATTCCTGAATGTATTGCTTGTGAATGGACCCTAAGTCATCCTTTCAGAAGTATAAAGGTGGCAGGAGAGAGTTAATGTAGAGGGTAAGTTATGTTGATGTATGTTGTAGAGAAAATCTGTTAAGTGGGGAAACAATCCTATATGGATTCCATGAGACCCAGTTCAGCACTCTGACTTTGTTCAGCAAAGTAATTAAGCACATGCTTAATTATATCTTCAAGCAGTTAAGCGCTTATAATTAAACATGAACTGTAGCCCTTTGTGCAACATGGACAGATTTAAGTATATGCTTGTTCAGCTGGAGCACGAATGGGAAGCTGCTGCAGAGTCATCTCTGAACCTCAGATAATGCCTGGGGACAGAGCCTAACTGACTGACGTGTCTCTTACCATTTTTTTTACCATGTAATAAATCATTTAATCCTTTTGGCCCTTATCTTTTGGTTTTATATATATATAAATATATATATATATGTATGCATGTATATGTATTTCCAGACCCTCTATTTAGAATAACAGCAGCAATTCAGACACACACACACACACACACACAACCCACACAAAATTAATATGACCTTCAGTCCTCTGAGTTTTGCTTTTGCAGCAAAAGAGTTTGCTTACCAGAAAACTGATGGTTTTTTTTCAGTAGGGTTTGATCTCCTTCCTGCCAGACTGTATAGGCCTGAGGTATTCCATGGATCGAGGCTGAAAAACTTTGAATGCAATCCCCACTGCATCTGGTCCCTGAAAGGGTTATGAGATATGACAGTGCCACAAAGCTGGAGAGATGAAGACTGCCATGACCATGTGGTGTTCTGCCTAAACAAATGAGTCTTCCCAGAACTGATTGCGCCAAGATATCTGAGCTGGCTTTCTTTGGTGGCAAATCCAATTTGACAGGGTTTATTAGCTTAGGATTGAAGCTGTGGTAATATAGCTATTTTGCTTTAGTGTCAATTCTCAGCTTGAGGATTGTGCCTGATGTAATAAATCTCATTGAATTGAGCTGATTCTTCGTAGTGCCAGCTTGGCAGTCTGTACCCATTGCACATTGCTTTGTTATGCTTTGTTTTGAAACTTGGTAGTCCACCATTTTAAAGCAACAATTGAATCTCGTTGACTATAGCTTATACAGTTTCTGATCAAGTGGAAATAAAAAAAACAAACCTGCTTATAAGAAAACAAAAGTTTAGTGGTATCACAGGGCTCTAAGTAATTTGGCATCTCTCTCTTTTTTTTCCCCCAGCAACAAATCAGAGCGAGGGACGCTGAATATCTTCATTATTAGATGTTCTAAATAACTAAGAAGATAGTTAGGAGTAAGTAGATAGGTAAGTGAAGAGGAAGATGTGAAGAGGAAGTTCTTCACCATGAGAGTGGTGAGAGACTGCCCAATGAGGTGGTTGTGGCCCCATCCCTGGAGGTGTTTAAGGCCAGGCTGGATGAAGCTCTGGCCAGCCTGATCTAGGGTAGGATGTCCCTGCCCATGGCAGGGGGGTTGGAACTAGATGACCCTTGTGGTCCCTTCCAACCCTGACTAATTCTATGATTCTGTAGTTCTTTTTTCTTGCACAGTCAAAAGTTCACATAGCAGTTTTAGTTCCTACCTTTAATCTATCATTATTTATATAGACTCAAGAGTTCTCTAAAACAGTAATTCAGCCAATGCCTCTTCTGACACAAGTTACCGCTTAGTATCATTTGCTTGAGGCAGTGTTACCTTAATTTTGTATGAAAAGCCAAGAGTTGAGTAATTATATTTTATGGGTAATTATTTTTTATTACATCTCTATGGGAAAACAGATCTACAATCACTATTCTGTCAAACATGCTTATAATGTTAAAAAGGTGTCTTAGAATAATATGTGGAAACCGTTCCTTCTTAGACAATGTGGTTGGAAAGTATTTTCCTTAAATGCATAGATTTTAGGATGGAGGCACAGAAACAGCTATTATCTAGTTCTACAAATATAAGGATTTGTAGAATTAACAGGAGTTATTAAAGATAAAATTTGTCTAACCTGCAATATCAGCTTAAAATGTACTCTTTAGCAAATAATACTGATAGTGAATTTGACTGCAAGGAGAGATGAACACAGTGAAGAGAAACTAGATGTGTATATCTGTGCAACAATGAATTTGTTTAAAATGACTGTTTATAAAAGCCTCATGCTTTCTGTCTACACATCTGGGAAGCACAAAGTAAGGCACTGAATAGTATTAGTGACATTCCTATGATAAAACACCAAAAAAATCACACAATTGTGTTGTCATTAAACTCAGCAGGTAAAGTATTTCACATTTAAACTGATTTATGTAAATAAGAAGTAAACCAGTGGATTGTATTTTATACAGAGGATAACTCCTGCTACCAGAAATTATGCAAATGTTTCTTGTTTGTTTGCTTTAATGTTCTAGTTTCCACCAGATAGTGATTTTTCACCTGATTTACACTTACAAAACGTACTGAGTGACACTTGCCACTTGTCAATGTGAGAACCCACATGTGCACATCTTAAAGTTTTCACACATTACATATAGAGTCCTCAGAATTTAAGAGAACTTATGAAGTAATAATAGCATCTCCTACAATGTGTTAACGTAAAATATGCTTTTAAAAAGGTCATCTGAACCCACACTAAGTGAAATATTAATGATTTATCTACACGACCTCTTTATATCAATGCAAATCGGATAATTGTTGAGTTTTGCTTGAATATTATTTTGTCTGAATATTACTTTGCTCTGATAAATGATAATTCTAATTGATTACAATGCCCTTTTCCTACAAGTATGTTTTATGAAAAAGGGTAGTCAGACATTTTACACCTCTATGAATATTCATGTGTTGTCCTAGATATAGAATCATAGAATCATAGAATCAACCAGGTTGGAAGAGACGTCCAAGATCATCCAGTCCAACCTATCACCCAGCCCTAACCAATCAACTAGACCATGGCACTAAGTGCCTCACCCAGGCTTTTCTTGAAGACCCCCAGGGACGGTGCCTCCACCACCTCCCTGGGCAGCCCATTCCAATGCCAATCACTCTCTCTGGCAAGAACTTCCTCCTAACATCCAGCCTGTACTTCCCCAGGCACAACTTGAGACTGTGTCTCCTTGTTCTATTGGTGGTTGCCTGGGAGAAGAGGCCACCCCCCACCTGGCTACAATGCCCCTTCAGGTAGTTGTAGACAGTAATAAGATCACCCCTGAGCCTCCTCTTCTCCAGGCTAAACAGGCCCAGCTCCCTCAGCCTCTCCTCATAGGATTTGTGTTCCAGGCCCCTCACCAGCTTTGTTGCCCTTCTCTGGACATATATAATTGTATGTCTCATAACAATTTCTGTGAAAATATAATAGCCACAGCTCAAAACTAAAGCTTGAATGATAAGGTTAAATTGAATATTTATAGTACTTGCAGTCTTCCTATCTATGAAGTTTTTACTAACATTTGTAATCATGAAATCTTGTTAACACCTCTGCTAAGCAAAAATGAAATAACCACTTGACAGAATATGAAGACCTTGCAGAAAACTGCATTTCATTAAAGTAATTCTTACAGTGACTATAAAGTTGACTTTGTATCTACAAGTTTTAAGTCATAGAATTGATTGAACTGTTCAGCAACTGTCTTTAACTTCTTATTTGTATAGTTAACACTGCCATATTGTGCATTTGAAGATGATGCCTTTTGTAAGGAGGCAAACAAATTACTTCAGCTCTTCTATATTAGTTCTTTATTTAAAGTAGGCTTTGTTTGTGGGTTTTTAAAGTTATGTAATGTCACATAACAAATTCTGTTATCCAAAATATATATTTTCACTTGGAAATTAGTGTATGTTAACAATTAACTACACACTTTATTTTACTTGTCCAGTACTTAACCTCTGACCTTACAGACAATACCATAAGCATTCTAAGTGTAAGAAATATACAGTTGTGCTCTTTTAATGCTAACTAGGGTATTTTAGTGAGAGAAATTAGATTATAGGCTGTGAAAAGGAAACAATGGTGATGTTTACTTCACTCATAGGCTTGCTGAGATGTATAAAACCAAGCACACATAGATAACACAGTTACTGCGTATCTCTGGCTGCCTGCACTTTTCTTCCTAACCTGCTGTCTGTATAACTAATACTTCTGCTTTCTAAGCCCTCTGGACAATCCTCCAAACTCACCTCGAACATAAGGCAAAGTCTGAGATAAGGTAGAAAGGCAGAAAGAACCAGAGGCCCCTCCTGGGGGCTCTGGTTTCTGGGAGGAATGTTGTGTTTCTATATTACTTTTTTTTCACTTGTATATTTCTGTATGCAGCTGTATATATTTTAAATATCTGCTTGTATATTGTGCTAAGCTGTAAATATAAAGCTTCATTCTTAATTTCCAGCTCAAATGAGTCTAGTCTGGGTACTTTCATAAGGTGGGGCAGGGAAGTAACACCCAAAGCTGGTGGAGGGCACTGCAACTCTCATAAAATTCATCGTATCATGGGATCCAATACATAATAAGGTTTCAGACTTACCTGAGCTTCCACTAATAAACTTTTGGATGTTTATGAAAGACTGGTTTCCAGTGGGAGACCTCATAAAGCCTTGCCAACTCTACCTACAACTAAATGACCTCCAAGGTTTTGAGAAAGCCTGATTTGGATGCACTTGAAGTTTAGAGAATATACTTGTGCCCAGCAATAATTTTTGTTTCAGTTGGCCCTACAAAACTCATTTGCACTATTTATCCACTTGACAGGTGTATTTCTTTAACTTCCTTATTTTCATTTTTCTGCAAAGAATATTGAAAAAATGAACAAAACTTTTATTTATCCTTCAAGTGGCCTGGCAGTTTGATCCATCAGTCCCCCTGTGGTAAGTGTGAGATCTAAACCTCCTCCCTTCGGTGAGATGTTTCCCCTGGATAGGACAGCATGTGCACATTTTGGTTTATCTTTCTAGAAAGAATATTCCTTAAAGTTTAAGGTTAAAGATTAAGTGGTTGTGTAGTAGTATATTGCCAACTGACATCTGAATGTGTGATTTAATTGTGTTGGAAGGAGTGCCAAGTAATTTTGGTTACAATAGCTCCGCATTTTTGGATGGTCGCTGTCTGCTTTGTGAGTGCCTCTGAGACAGCAAGCAACAGATGTATGGCAAACAGAAAATAAAACGTTAGCATAATGAGCTAAAGTCAATCAAACAAGCTAAAAGTCTGAAAAAACCCTAGCTCTACTAATATTGGGGTTCGTTACCTTCAACGGACTTTAAAACTTGTTGTTTCTCTGGAGGAATACAGTTGCATAGAGGAGTAATTTGCACAAGCAAATGCAATAAAGACCAGGCTGCTAAAATGCCTCCTATGTTTTGTTCTCTGGTTAGGCATCTGAAAATCTTCCTCTTTCATTCTGTACATTAGCATTGATAATTCCCAAAATTTTGCTTACTGCTACAATAGAGGTATATCAATAGCAGATTTGTAGACAAAACCAAAGTTCATTTTTCTCATTTGATAGCTGATGAATAACAGTAATTATAATAGCATTGGGCACTTGAAGTCATTTCCTGTACATTCTCACATGGCCACATGCTTATAAGGTAGAACCAATATAAAAAATAGACCTCTCCTGTTTTATTATTAAAACCCAGTCCTTCCTTCTATTATACATCAAAACAGTGATGAAATATCTAGTTAAAGAAGGACTGGTTTGTTGCAGCCTGCTGCAGGAAATTTAATTGATGCAGAGCCTATTTCTGAAAGTTGTGTGGAACCATGAACTTGCTGAACTCCTCCAAAGGAATGGGTATTAAATGTCCTAGAACTGGGCCAGCATTATTTCTTTAAATGAATGGCAATTAGGCTGAATGTCTCAGACTGAGTGATATGGTTTCATCAGCTTCATATTTTCACTATAAGCAGCCTCAACAGCCTGCATTAGATCGACACTACTAAAATGATCTCTATTTAAAAGCACACAACTCTGCTTCATCGTTGAAAGTCAGATCAATACATGGAAGGAGTAAAGTCAAATGAGAAAGTGGTAAAGAATCTATCTTTGGAAAGCAACACTGGAGTATGCTTTTTATGTTTGAGCTATGCTCTTAATGTGAAATTCTGTGATCATTTTAGCCTAACAGGTATTGGACCTTACTCAGCTCTTGGTTACGTCCAGTAAAATCAGTTTGAAATATGTAAGTGTTTAATCTAATTGTGAGCCAAGGAACAGATGAACTTACTCTTAAGAATATTGAAAGTGGGATATATAAAGAAAGGGTATAGAGGGAAGAAGCAAATGTAAATTGTTTAGAAAATATAAACAAGTGTCAAAACTGTTTATAGCTTATGCAGCTGTGGTTTATTGTAGCACATTTTGTCAGTGAATATAGAATCATAGAATCAGTCAGGGTTGGAAGGGACCATAAGGATCATCTAGTTCCAACCCTCCTGCCATGGGCAGGTACACCCTACCCTAGAGCATCCTGGCCACAGCCTCATCCAGCCTGGCCTTAAACACCTCCAGGGATGTGTCCTCAACCACCTCCCTGGGCAACTCATTCCAGTCTCTCACCACTCTCATGGTTAAGAACTTCCTCCTCACCTGCAGTCTGAATCTCCCCACCTCCTGCTTTGCTCCATTCCCCCTAGTCCTGTCACTCCCTGAGAGCCTAAAAAGTCCCTCCCCAGCTTTTCTGTAGGCCCACTTCAGATACTGGAAGGCCACAAGAAGGTCACCTCGGACCTTCAGCCCCAACTCTTTCAGTCTGTCCTCATAGAAGAGGTGCTCTAGATCTTTGATCATCCTCGTGGCCCTTATGATCTAGATCATTACAAGAGGTGTGGATTATTACAAGAGGCAGGATAAGAGTAGTTGTTGTTCTGTTTAAGTTGCCTAATGCTTTATTTCCTGGCTCCTAAGTCATTGTCTAGTCTAACTCTGCACCTCCTTCTCTTTGTGTGGTGTGCAAGAGGGAAGAAAAAATCCTGCTGTCCTGGTTTAAGTTTCCCTAGTCCAGTTTATCATAAATCTTGGTTGACAGGGAACACCAGCACCTTAATTCCTAAAGCTTCATGGTATACTGCAATTCATTTATCTACCTTGCATTGGGAGAGATGGAAAGAAAAGCTCACACTTAATGTGATCCTAGTAAAGCAGGAGGATAAGCTCTGAGATACTAAATAATTGCTTATAGTCAAATAGTATCTGTAGTAAAATGTGATGTAAAAAATGATAGATTTTTGGCACTTTAGAAGAAATATGTTTTTTTCAGATAGAGTATCCAGCACCAGTTTGGATCCTAAAAGGGAAAGTTCACAATCTTAAAGGCTTGGTTTTAGAATGCTTCATCCACATTTGATACAGACTTTTATAGGATTTTTTTTTGCACCTATAAATGCTGGAAAATCTATGAAAAGAGAAGCAAAATGATTCTGAACTCTGCCAGAACCAGCCTATTTCAGTGTACATTATTAAAGTGCATTTTATCCTGCTTATGTAGATGGAGATAAAAAAAAAATCCTTGTTGTTGAAATATTTCTCATAGGTTATTGCAATTTTTTTCATGAGTTTGAGAGAACCTCTTTTGTGTTACAGTAGTTTCCTATAATTCATTTAGCAGCAAGTGAGAAATTGCAATGACAGAGAAAATCAGTAAGATATAATGTTTAGATCCGACTAGTTGCCAGCTGTGAGTGTCCTGATCAAATGCTTTAAATTTAATATTTAATGAGTAATGGCTAAAAATAAGATACTAAATGACCTGAAAAAGGAGCAAATGAAAACCACTCAGGAGAGCTTGCATGTTAGAAGGAAAAATGAGGTAGAGATTACTTTAAAAGTCTTGTTTTCACTTCCTGGGTTGCTTGAAACATCGATACATGATCTCTTCTTCATAACATTAAGCAGAGACAGAAATTATTCAGATGCATCCTGTTACTTTCCAGAGGATTTTTTGAACTTCCAGACAGGATGTATCATCCTTGCTACTAAAAATCTATGTTACTGTGAAGTCGGGACGACAAAAGAGGTATCTGGCTGGTGTCTGTAATCACAGTATCACCAAGGTTGGAAGAGACCTCACAGATCATCAAGTCCAACCCTTTACCACAGTGCCCAAGGCTAGACCATGGCACCAAGTGCCACATCCAACCTTGCCTTGAACTGCCCCAGGGACGACGACTCCACCACCTCCCCAGGCAGCCCATTCCAGTGCCCAATGACTCTCTCAGTGAAGAACTTTCTCCTCACCTCAAGCCTAAATTTCCCCTGGCGCAGCCTGAGGCTGTGTCCCCTTGTTCTGGAGCTGGCCACCTGAGAGAAGAGAGCAACCTCCTCCTGGCCACAACCACCCTTCAGGTAGTTGTAGACAGCAATAAGGTCACCCCTGAGCCTCCTCTTCTCCAGGCTAAACAACCCCAGCTCCCTCAGCCTCTCCTCGTAGGGCTTGTGCTCGAGGTCTCTCACCAGCCTCGTCGCCCTTCTCTGGACACGCTCAAGCATTTCGATGTCCCTCCTAAACTGGGGGGCCCAGAACTGAACGCAGTACTCGAGGTGTGGTCTAACCAGTGCAGAGTACAGGGGCAGAATGACCTCCCTGCTCCTGCTGACCACACCATTCCTGATGCAGGCCAGGATGCCACTGGCCCTCTTGGCCACCTGGGCACACTGCTGGCTCATGTATCAGCCCTCTCCACAATGACTTCAAGTGCCCAAGTAACAGAGTATGTACAGATTTATAGGGAACTCTTAGGCCAAAAAAAGTCAAACTTGGAAAATTTTGGCAGCTAATGAGGCTGAGTGCTGACATCAAAGTGTAAGATTGCTTCTTATTACTTTTCAGAAGTAAGACATCTTGCAGAAACAGTGTGAATTCTGCCAGTAATACAAACAGTCTATGCAGAACTCAAAGCTTTCAGAAGTTATCAGGATCTGAGAGGTCTCCTACAACTAAAATCTTGCAGCTCCAAGTGCAGCTGCTTAGGAAGGTGTTTCCACAGCTGCCTATCCAGGCTGCCTGTGGGAGATTTCCAGTGCTGAAGAAAATACAGAAGAAAGCAGTGTGCTGATCAGCCACACCGTTCACAGTGCAGAGTTCATTAGAACAGACAGTAAACATAATTTATCACGTTGCTCTGCTGTTCAACCCTTACACAGCTGCTGTCATTTCTGACAAGAAAAAAGGTTAAGAAATTTTAGCCTTAAGGCAACAAAAAAGTTTGTATGTTTTAAGGAATCAGAGGAGGACATTATGGTCTCAGATTAGCTGCATCAGACAAGTGTGGGCAGCAGAGCAAGGGAGGGGATTCTCCTCCTTTACTCTGCTCTCATCAGACCCCACCTGGAGTACTGTGTGCAGTTCTGGAGCCCCCAACACAAGAGGGACATGGAACTGTAGAAGCGAGCCCAGAGCAGGGCCACAAAGATGATCTGAGGGCTGGAGCACCTCTGCTATGAGCACAGGCTATGAGAGCTGGGGCTCTTCAGCCTGGAGAAGAGAAAGATTCAAGGAGACCTTATAGTGGACTCCCAGTAACTGAAGGGGGCCTACGGGAAGGCTGAGGAGGGACTATTTACAAGGTCTTGTAATGACAGGATGAGAGGTAATGGGTTTAAACTGGCAGAGGGGAGATTCAAACTAGATCTTAGGAGGAAGTTCTTTACAGTGAGGGTGGTGAGACACCGGCACAGGTTGCCCAGGAAGGCTGTGGATGCTCCCTCCCTGGAGGTCTTCAAGGCCAGGTTGGATGAGTCCTTGAGCAACCTGCTCTTGTGGGAGGTGTCCCTGCCTATGGCAGGGGGTTGGAGCTGGATGATCCTTGAGGTCCCTTCCAACCTAGACCATTCTACGATTCTATCCTTTACAGAATGAAATGGACTTAATGTTACTTCCAGAGATGTCATAGTTCCCATTTCAAATTGAGCAGTTGAATACTTCAGGCTTATAAAGAAAGTGACCTTGGTCCTTCTTTGTCTTCTAAAAACAGCGCAACAATTCATAAGAGAGAAAGGGTCAAAGACTTAATGCCACACATAGAATTTGTCTGGACTTCACGTTACATTGAAATTGCCAGCAAACAAAGTTGTAGGAGACAGCTCATTATTATTTGTTACCTCCACTTTGGAGTGAAAATGCCTGTTTTCTGTTACAACTGTTTTGTTGTTCTGTTTACAAATGAGAACAGCTGGAAGTCAGGAAAAATGCTGCTTAGCTGATAAGCCACTCTGTCAGTGGCCTGACAGGATAGTAAAGTACTTGTTTGTCCTTGACTTCTCAGTACAACGATAACCTCCCTCTGCTTCAGCTTTCTCAGTGAGCATTACATGGAACTCGGAAACCTATCGCCTGAAGTCAGAATTTAGATAACTATAACATGGTGTGTGAAATTGCAGGCAAGACTATGACATGGGAAATTTCTGAATCGTGGAGATGGAGCCTGTACAATCATAGAATCATAGAATCAACCAGGCTGGAAGAGACCATCCAGTCCAACCTATCCCCCAGCCCTAGCCAGTCAACTAGGCCATGGCATCGAGTGCCTCATCCAGGCTTTTCTTGAACACCTCCAGGGACGGTGCCTCCACTACCTCCCTGGGCAGCCTAGCCAAGCAGGCAGCTCATGGTTTGGACAGATTCACTCTGTGCTGGGTCAAGAACTGGCTGGATGGCAGAGCCCTGAGAGTGGGGGTGAATGGTGCCACATCCAGTTGGCAGCTGTCACTAGTGGTGTTCCCCAAGGATCAGTGCTGGGCCCAGTCCTGTTCAATATCTTTATTGATGATCTGGGTGAGGGGATTGAGTCCAGCATCAGTAAGTTTGCAAATGACACTAAGCTAGGAGCAGGTGTTGATCTGTTGGAAGGTAGGAGAGCCCTGCAGAGGGACCTGGCCAGGCTGGATGGGTGGGCAGAAGCCAAAGGGATGAGATTTAGCAAGGCCAAGTGCAGGGTTCACAAAGAGCATGGTACCACACAGTATAAATTTGCCAGACTTTGTGAAGCTAGACATCCTTCCAAATAGTTCACTCCCAATGTATTTTTGCAGCTAGTTAGTTAGTTAAAGTAACCAAATACACACTAGCTCATAAATATTTGAATATGCACATAATGTACCAGTTATGAAGGGGCTAGTTGAAATCTGAGTTTGGGGTAAAATGCACTGAGGCCAGTTTAAAAGTTATTAAATCATTTATTAACAGACACAAAATAACTCCCCCAAACTTATTTCCAACTCTCCACACCAGTTCTTGGGTGCGGTTGGCAGAACTATGCCACAGAATGTCTCTGTGCAATGGAGTTTGGAAAGGGTTCAGACAATGTCTGTAGCAGAGAGTCTGGCGGCTTCCTTCACCGCTTGTGAGGCTGATTAGAATCCTTTAGCAGCTTGAACAAAGAGTTAAGAATACTCACTAGTCCTAATGGCTGTGGCCCAAAGCATAGGCAGGAAAACATTCAACAGAAGTCCTGAGGCGAATTCCACCTGGGCTGCAAAGTGCAATCAGCTGCTGGATGAGGCGGCTTGAGGCAGCTTGAGGCAGCTGAGGCGAGGGGCAGGTGAGCGGCAGGTGAGTGAGGAAGGAAGGAGCAGGCAAGCTCCTTATTCCCCTGTGCACCCCCAGTTATAGGGTAATGGCCGAGGCTAATGGTCTCATTGGCCACACAAGCACCCAATCACCTCTGGCAATCACCCAAGGAGACCCCAAAATGGCAGAACCCACAGGCTGTTGTCCTCCAAAATGGGGGTGCATAGGCCTTGCATGCCACAGGGGCGTGGGCCCCATGAACCCCCTCTCAGGCAACCGGATCAAACCAGACTGGGCTGCCTGGGTTTCTTTGTGCTGTTTTCCCGCCTCTGGCTGCAATGCAGACAGGCAGGTAAATGAGACAGGACATGCTCAAGCCCATTTTAAGTCCTTTAGGACTATTCACCACAGTACCTTAGTTACAACATTTCAGTCTGGTAGATATGACTCTTTAGAATTCTCCTCTGTCACAGTTCCATAGCATAGAAACAGCATATTATGAAAATACATTGACTTGATGTCTTTCTCGCTGACGTGCACACATCTTGAGTTAAGGAAAATAGAAATCTGCCGAGGCTAAATTTGATTTAAATTTTTAGTATAGGTGTGGGAAATTATAATGCCAGGTGTTTCTTCATGCTTCTTCTCAGATGGGTTTATTCCATCAACATGCCCAGTACATAAAGGAAATAGGTAATGATGTTAGCTGCAACAGTACAATGCCCAGAAATGTCACAGAACAATGAGACAGAGCCACCCTACCAGAAGATGACTTTTAGCTAGCAGCTGCCAAGGAAAGGAAACTGCTTTGGAACCAGTGCAACAGAATCACAGAATCAACCAGGTTGGAAGAGACCTCCAAGATCATCCAGGCCAACCTATCCCCCAGCCCTATCCAGTAACTAGACCATGGCACCAAGTGCCTCATCCAGGCTTTTCTTGAACACCTCCAGGGATGGTGACTCCACCAGCCCATTCCAATGACAAATGACTCTCTCTGGGAAGAACTTCCTCCTAACATCCAGCCTATACTTCCCCAGGCACAACTTGAGACTGTGTCCCCTTGTTCTGTTGCTGGTTACCTGGGAGAAGAGGCCACCCCCCACCTGGCTACAATGTCCCTTCAGGTAGTTGTAGACAGCAATGAGGTCACCCCTGAGCCTTCTTTTCAATAGCTGTGTGAACATGCCTAGGAGTGTAACTGGCAAAATGCCAAATACACTGCATTGTGTGGGATCTTTTTTATCAGTAGTGTTTTTGGCAAAGAAGTGAAATCAATGCTGGTTTTATTTTTCTTTCACAAAGATGCCTATTGCAGAGCAGATATTACATAGTCACTGACAATCTTTTCATGAACCACATCTGGCATCTACAGACACAGTGAATTAATGGTTTCAGGATGTAGTAGTTCTTAAAGCATTTCTGGAAAATTCATTATCTCTCTGGTTGTTTATTTGGGTTCAAATGACAGGAAAATCCCATGTCCCAGTGACTTGTGAGAAGGAGGGCTAGAAGCACAACTGCAAAACCAAATCAGATTTGTTTGCTAGCAACAAAAAAAGTAAATTAAGAACACTTTTTAAAAAAATTTTTTTATGCTTTTTTCAAGGTGATGTAGAGCATACTGTCTAGAAATTTAAATTATTAAAAAAAAATTCATTTCAGGTCACACAATACTTAAAAGAGATACAAAAATATAGTCACCAGATAGCGTTGTGCGAATTATAACCAGCAGCAACTAAGTGTATGTATGATTCTGAGCAGTTGCTCGGATGTTTCACCTGGGAAAACTAGAAATCTATTAGATAAACTGACAAGTGTGCAACCTTTATACCAAATTGCTAGTTATGTATTAGAAACCAATTTTTTTTTTGCCCTTTCTAATCTGCTAAGTAAAACTGAAAACACTGTGTTCAGTTCTGGGCCCCCCAGTTTAGGAGGGACTTTGAGATGCTTGAGCGTGTCCAGAGAAGGGCGACGAGGCTGGTGAGAGGCCTTGAGCACAGCCCTACGAGGAGAGGCTGAGGGAGCTGGGATTGGTTAGCCTGGAGAAGAGCAGGCTCAGGGGAGACCTTATTGGTGTCTACAACTACCTGAGGGGTGTAGACAGAAATATACAAGGTAAAAGGTAATGCAAAAACACAACTCCCCTCCCAGAAACCTGAGTCCCCAGGAGGGGCTCTCAACCACCCCTGCACCTTCCCCCTACCCCTCTCAACCTTACCCCAGTCCTAAAGAAGAATAGAGGTTTGGCCAGAGGTTAAGAAGCAAAGTGGGTTAGGCCAAACTGGAGGGTGAAGTTAGAAAGATGCAGCTCAGCCAGCAGCCCCAGCGAGAGTGAAAAATGGCAAGAGTGTTATCAAATGTTTTTATTTCTTGTTTCCATATTTCACAGCAAGACTGTGAGCGAAGTAGACATCACCATTGTTTTCTTTTTACAGCCTATAATCTGCTTCTTCTCACTAAAACATTCTAGCCTGCTTTAAAACTAGCACATATATGGGCTTGGAAACCTGATTGATTTGTTATTTTGATTCTATACTACGTTACCTAAATGATTAATATTCCTTTCCAGAAAAATAACTGCTTTTTACTATCTCATTTTTCTGTATTCAAACGTTGTCTGCTAAAGAAATATGAAATATGTAATGTCTCACATAGTTTAAGTCAACTTCAGAATATTTGAGTATATGCATAAATACAGGAAACCTAATTAGACAGTTCAAAGTACTTATCATAAATACACAATATAAATATTTTCCATGTTCTCCTAATTATTATCAGTGTTGTAATTGTAAAAATAGTTTAGTATCTAATATTTTCTCTGGAGTTTAATCAGTTTTCTGTCATAATGCTGTTACAGTCAGTAGAATTCCTTCAGACTGAATACTCTGATATATATGAAAATTATTGGCACAGTATTTTCAGCCTTCAGAGAGTAACAGATGTGAATTTGTCGACCTTACGGGAAATTCTTCAGCAAAGGAGATTGCATTAGATGTATTATTTTTTGATTAAGTCATTATTCAATTATGTCTACATTTAATTATTTAATTATTGGCATCGTTATTTAATTATTTAATTATTGGCATAGTTATAACCTTTTAGCTAGAAGAAGGCATCTACTTGTATGCCTCAGCAGGTGACACTAACTCTCCTGTGTAGTCAGTGGGAGCAGTTTGGAATATATGTGACCGAAGGCCAGATGTACTGCATTTTACTACCCTTTATTGTCTCTATTTTAGTTCATCAAATATGTGTCATGGTTTGGGAGTTACCCACCCCCATACACTTAAGAAAATCACTCAGACTAGACTCAGATGGCTGGAAGTTAAGGAATGAAGCTCTATTTACAGCTTAGCACAATTTACAAGCGTATATATATGTACACAATATTTGCAGCTATATACAAGTTAGAAATAATACAGAAGCATAATACCCCTCCCAGAACAATCAGATTGCCAGGGGGGCTCCCCACTCCACCTCCCTCCCCCCTTCCTCCTCTTCCCCTCCCTTCAGAAATAACCAGACCAATCCCCATATATCTCACATGATGAATGTGAGGAGATCTGAGGTGAGATGTCAAAAAAAGATGACAAGGAGGTTAGAGGAAAAAGGATTAGGTCAGATTAAAGAGTTAAGGCAGAAGTCACCACACAGATCCATAAGAGAGAAGGAACAGAACTGAGAGCTGAACAGCATGTGAGAAGTGAGTGTCTTAGCTATATTTTGACTAGTTGCATTTCTCAGCAGAAAAATGAGGGAGATAGAGTACTATTATTAATTTTTTTTCTTTCTTCTCACAGCTAAGGATTTCATTTCTCTCAGTAAAATATTCCAATTAGCCTCAAACCAGCACAATATGAAAAGGGCCTAATATAATCTATTCACCCCTAGATTGCTAAATTTATGTGGGAGGATTTCCATTCCTAGAATTCTAGAGAAGCACTGAAATATTTGCCAAAGACCTGTAAGCTTCTGTTTGATGTATGGCTAGGGGTAGGAATAGCAATTAACAAACATCTGAGGAGAGAAAAGAGAGCACTAAGTGGTGAACAAACTTACAAATCACTACATGCAGCCTACTTTCTGAACTTTAAGCAGCTTAAATTAACTTTTCCTTGTATGACCAGGTCATTAGTTGAATTCTCAGGTAAGCATCATGGTACAGACTGGTACCTTACAGCATTATTACAGGAAATGGAGTTTAAATTATTTGTGCTACGCCTTTGATTCTTTTTTAGGTAATTTGACATCCAGATGAATGCTATATATTCATCACCTCTCTCAATATTGTGATAACCAGTTAAGATAAGAACAAGTCAAACAGACAAGACAGAGTAATATGGATATTATTCACATTATTAAGCATCTAAAATTAACATATCAGATCCAGAACTGAATCTCTGTTCTAAAAATTTCTAAAAAGATAAAGTCAGTGCAAATTGTGGTTTCTTATTTAGAACTACTTTGATACTGCTTGTTAGTCATATGGTGACACAACAAATACTGGCGTGAAGTGGAAAAATATTTGGCTTTTTTAAATTTAAGGTGACTTTACTGCTTCTTATTACTTGAAATAAGAACACCAAAGTGTGATGTGTTTGTGGGAAACTTGCATTTTACTGATAGACTTTCTTTTTCTTCTAATATTTTTGAGTATTAATGGTAGAGACTATTACAGCATTACTAACACAGCCTACCTCTCTCTTTTGGAAGAAAAAAAAAACAACAGTATATTTGACTATAATTACATTTGGTAGGGAGAGGAGAATAATTAAAGCTATTCTGGCATATAAGGTGTTCAAGACAGATCAAACTGAACTAGAATTTGCTGAAATGTATGTATGTGTTTGCACAGCTATGAACTCCTTCCCTTTAACAAAAGGCACTACAGCAGCTGGCAGAAAAGGCAGTAAAGTGAGGTTTGATCACAACAATATTCTCTGAATTGCTCTTTCTGCCATTCACAGAGATAAATTTTCCATTGACTGCTATTATTTTGAGTCCCTGTATCTCATCTTAATTTCAGTAGCTGCCTGATGGAAGTCATGTGTAGGCTAAAAAAATACCCCTTTCCATCACAGTGGGTGAAAGAGGGATTGCATCTGTTTATTGTCACATGCCTAAAGTCTAGATAGGGCAAATGCTTTATAACAGTACTACTATTAAAGAGTGATTATTCTAGGAGAATTACCACAGCTTTTTATGATGAAAGAACCTTGTGTGTGTGTGTTTAGGATATGTGACACACTGAAGAAAGACTGCCTGAAGAGATGAAGCTGGAAGGTTCTTCTGAAGGATAACTAAAATCAATTTCCTTGAGGGGTACAAGCTTGCAGTGTGATAGGTGTCCTAAAGAGACTTGCCTGGGAGATGCTGAACTCTCCCAATTTAGCCAATAGTTAGGATTCTATTAGTCAGTCTCTGAATAGTCCCCCAAAGGTGTGTATTCATTTCACCTAAGTTTAAGTGTTTCACTAAGATTCATGAATTAATAAGAATGAAGAGTTGGATCCAGTTTAAATTACATCCTTGAAGAGCTAAACTGGATTATTCAGGTAGCCATGACTAACAGGACACTGGATTTAGAACTGGCTAAACAGCCCAGCCCAGAGCATTCTGATCAATGATGCAGAGTCCATGTGGAGACCTGTAGCTAGTGATATTTACCAGGGGTCATTGCTCAGTCCAGTCTTCTACAGCATATTCATCAATGACCTAGATGAAGAGACAGAGCACCTTGAGCAAATTTACTGATGATACAAAACTGGGAGGAATTGCAGATGCACTGGAAGACTGCTGCCATTTCGTGAGACTTGGACAGACTGGAGAGCTGGGCAAAGATGACCCTCATGAATTTCCAGTATAGATTAGATGTTGAGCTGCTGGAGAGTATCTCCACAGAGAATGACCTTAGAGTCTTTGCATAAGTCCATTGTTATCCATGGGACAACAGTGTGCTCTGCAACAATATGCTTGACTACATTAAGACTGTGACCAGCAGGTTGATGGAGATTCTCCTTCCCCTCTACTCAGCCTTAGTTAAACCACATCTGAAATATTGTGTACAGTTTTGGACTCTCCAGTTAAAGAGGGATAGGGAACTTCTTGAAAGAGTTCAGTAGAGGAGTACGAGGACAGTTAAGGGACTGGAGCTCAGGTCTTGTAAGGGAAGACTGAAAGACCTGGGGCTGTTTACCTTGGAGAAGAGAAGGCTGAGAGGGGACCTTATCAACATCTACAAATGTGAGAAGGGTGGCTGTCAGGAGGATAAAGCCAGTTGCTTTTCAGTGATACCCAGTAATAGGAAGAGGGGAAATGGAAGTAAACTCAGTCACAGGAAATTCTATCTCAACATGAGAAAAAAATTCTGTCCTGTGAGGGTGACAGAGCACTAGAATAGGCTGTCAAGAAAGGTTTTGGAGTCTTCTCCAGAGAGCTTCAAAACCTGCCTAGATGTGCTTCTGTTTGACTTGCCCTAAGTGGCCCAGCTCTGCAGGGGGAATGAGCTTGATGATCTGTGAAGGTCCATTGCAACCCCTAGCATTCTGTCATTCTGTGAACCTGGAATGCTTTCTTCTTACAGTGAATTGCCGTTACACAAGCCTCTAGGGTGAGCGAACATTCCACTAATGGGAATGTAATAGTAATGAATCACTAGAATCTATGTCTTTGTCACAGAACAAAGATGAATCAGCTGAAATACTATCCAGAAGATTGTAAGTTGAGAGTGATGGTTATCATTAGCAAAGTTAAAGGTTCCACTGTCTGATTTGTATACTGCAACTCTCAAACCTTGCAAAACTGCTTACAGCTGGGTTCTCTGGAGACCAGTTAATAATTCTGACTATCTCGCTATCCTGTTGACAGCTTCTTGCTGAAGGTCATATTCTGATGAAGCAGATAATTTTAAATGCCTCTTTTGCCTTTTTAAACTTAATCTAAAATACTTCTAGGGAATAAAATAAAGATGCTCCAAAGCTCACTATTTTTTAATATGTGAATTGAAAAAATAGCCTGGATATCTGACAACCTAAGGGGCTTAGCTGTGGGTCTGTGCCCTGCAGTGGGTCTATTGGAGTTGGCTGGAGGCAGCCAGGTCTGCCATTGTTCTCTCCCAACCTCCTCATAGAAGCCACCTTCACTACCAAAATATTGCCAGAGACACCCAATGCAAGATTTAAAGCAAATAAAAATCTGCTTAGCAGCCTTGTATGTGAATGGCAGGGAGGTTTTCCCTAAACCTTAGCAAACATTTTGAGGAGACAATATCACAAAATGGTGTTCTGAGAAGTAAGCCTAGTCTTCAGTAGTCAGCTTCCTTCTAACTGACTTGCTATTTCCCCTGTCCATGTGTACAAGGATGGTCCATTCTACTCCAGCTTTTGGATTATACAGCTTATCCTGATACACTTGCTTTTGCACTGTGCAATCACAGGTCTTATTTTAGATTTTACAAATTCAGCAGCTGAAACTTCTGTAGATTTAGATCATTATTTATATCCTTCAAAACACATCTGAGCACCAAATCTGCTCATAGGGATAAGATGGAATACAGCCAAGAACTTTTTATAAATGGTTGAAACTTAGCATTTCAAAACAAAGGAGTTGCCAGCTCTGAGAGAATCAGAAAGCTGTGGGTAGTGGGACTATACAAAGAGGAACTATAGCAAACTTTCCTCTCAAATAATTTGATTTATAATATGAATGCCACTGGATTGCATATGACTACACCAGAGTTATTTCTTCTTAGCATCATCTGTCCCAGCAGTAACATAGAGGAATCTGGTGTAAGTAATTAACAACAAGCACAATATCAACTATCATTTTGAGAATCAACTATCATTTGGAGAAATATCAACTGTACAAATGAGTGCAACATATCTTGAGAAGGACAGAGTTCCTTATAATCTCATAATTAACTCTGCTATGTTGTCAGGTGTCTTATAAAACTTCCATTTTCTAATAGTTGAAGAATATAATTCAAGCTTCTTGCAGGGTTCATAAACTGGAAATGGAACGGTGTGCTACCACTAAGCACTTTTGTTCTGATATACTGGATCCCTTGTACCTTCTTTAAAATGTCCAAACAAAAACAATTGAGAAGATATCTGACAATTGAGGTAAAGCACTATAAAGTTTCTCTTTTGTAAGTTTGTTTATTGTTCCCTTGGTCTGGTGAATCTTTCAGAAAAGGAAAAAATTATTACATTAAAGTCATTTCAAACTCACACAGATACAGTGACTTTGAATACTGAATATGTAAAAAAGAGATGTGCTCGTTTTGCATACTTTCTGTTAAGACATGGCTACTCAAATACTCACAGAAAACAGTTAAATGAAAAGCAGGGAAGTGACATCACCTGAACCATCAAAATATTTAGGGCTCTGGAGACCAGTTTAGAAGGCACATTGAGATGCTTGAGCGTGTCCAGAGAAGGGTGACAAGGCTGGTGAGAGGCCTTGAGCACAGCCCTATGAGGAGAGGCTGAGGGAGCTGGGATTGGTTAGCCTGGAGAAGAGGAGGCTCAGGGGAGACCTTATTACTGTCTACAACTACCTGAAGGGTGGTTGTAGCCAGGAGGAGGTTGCTCTCTTCTCTCAGGTGGCCAGCGCCAGAACAAGAGGACACAGCCTCAGGCTGTGCCAGGGGAGATTTAGGCTTGAGGTGAGGAGAAAGTTCTTCACTGAGAGAGTCATTGGACACTGGAATGGGCTGCCCGGGGAGGTGGTGGAGTCACTGTCCCTGGGGCTGTTCAAGGCAAGGTTGGACGTGGCACTTGGTGCCATGGTCTAGCCTTGAGCTCTGTGTTGAAGGGTTGGACTTGATGATCTGTGAGGTCTCTTCCAACTCTGATGATACTGTGATACTGTGAATACATTGAGATGAGAGGCAGCTGGCCTGGATTTCATGGAGTATTGCCAAAAAAATAATCTAGAAAAGAGAATTAACAAACCCTGGATTCAGATCTTGAAAATCTGACATCAAGAGCTTTTGAAAGGATTTTTATTTTGTATTTCTTAACCTTACATCAGAGTTAGATATCGTAATTTAAAGTACAGAGCAAAATTTCCTACTTGAGCACTTTTTTTTCCACGTGAATGACAGTAAAACCAGCCTATGGTTGCCCTTTGCCCTAAATTGCAGGGGCATCTAGGGATTTAAATACTTTCACTCAAGCGAGTTGCTCTGGGAGATTGTTGTTGCTTCCAAGCTCTCAGAGAGTATGTGATGGGAAGTAGTAAATGTACAATCTTGTGCACCTCACCTCTGCATGAGTGTATAACATTTCCCATGCTTAGGCTTGGTGGAGTTCTGGTAGAGGTTTTCTAAGCTCAGTGTGTTTGTACCAGTTTAAGCAAGTAACTTACTTTTAAGTATGTTTACTTTGTATATTGAACCTGATTAGCATTTAGAAACATTCATTAATCTGTTTCTTGCCCAGATTCATTCACTGCGTCTTGAACGTGAGAGGGAAATCACAGTTCCCCAGCCAAGTTTTCATATGAATGGATGTCACTTCAAACTTATGATGTGATTTAGCAAGGTGTTCCTGAAATATGTAAACTGCTAGATTCTGACTCCCTGCTGAATCTGAAGCAGGTTACTTCTAGCCATGAAGTGCTCTTTTCAATATTCCCCAGAGCAGCAAACCAGATTATTCCCAGGAAGGTACTAGACAACTGCAGAAAATAATTATCTGTACATGTAAGAGACTGGAAATTATTTTCCCACTACCATTCTCTCCTGATCCCTGCCCCACTGCCACTAGTGCCAGGTTGCAGTCACCTGCTCAAAATACCCTCACTTGTCTCAGCCAGCCCTTCCCTTAAATAGCAGGCATGATGTCAGAATGGTATCAAATACTCCATTGTCTGGTTCATCTGTCTGTCTTGGCTATGGCCAAAGACTCAAAGAAACCAAAACCATAATCCTATCATAGTTGAGTCTGGACAATCAGGCCTTCTAGGGTCGGTTGCCACTTTGAGGACTCTGGTGATGTCCCAGAGCTCTATTTCTAGAGGGTGTCAAGGAGATGTTGCTCTAAACTCAGAGTAAGTCAGAGATTGTGGATGCCCTCAGCCCAAGGAGGTTGTGGATGCCTCCCCCCTAGAGATGTTTGAGGATGGGTTAGATGGGGCCTTGAGCAACCTGGTCTAGTGGAAGGTATCCCTGCCCATAGAAGGAAGGCTGGAACTAGATGATCTTTAAGGTCCCTTCCAACTCAAAGCATGCTATGACTCTATGTGGCAGTTTACTGGACATTATGCTAAAATGTCCCAAAGGTGACACCAAATACCACACTACGAACTCAGGTTTGGTACACAGTCTAAACATAGTCTGTACAGTTAACTTCTTGCAACTACTGGGGGAAAAAGAACATTTACAAGAAGTTTAAGAGATGTTATAAGACAAAATGCAAA